>NC_073405.1:4226721-4826721 GCF_028641065.1 Leucoraja erinaceus | reverse complement strand
ATGCGGTCAAAGTCAAACCCAACCCGTAAACAAGCAAGCTTGCGATCTAGCATCTAACAGGCACCGACACTCCCTGCAACAGATACCACCTCTACCCTGGGACGGGGGTCCACAGACCCTGACACTCCCTCTGACAGACCCCAACTCTACACTGGGACAAATCCCAACTCTCTTCTGGAACAAGGAATGCACAAACCAACTGCCTGAGGTGCAAGTACCTAACGTTCACGAGATTGATCCCTGGGATGGTGGGACTGTCATATGAGGAAAGATTGAAAAGACTAGGCTTGTATTCACTGGAGTTTAGAAGGATGAGGGGGTGATCTTATAGAAACATATAAATTTATAAAAGGACTGGACCAGCTAGAAAAATGCAGGAAAAATGTTCCCAATGTTGGGCGAGTCCAGAACCAGGGATCACACACGGTCTTAGAATAAAGGGGAGGTCTTTAAGTCTGAGGTGCGTAAAAACCTTTTCACCCAGAGAGATGCGAATTTGTGGAATTCCCTGCCACAGTGGGCAGTGGAGGCCAAGTCACTGGATGGATTTCCGAGAGAGTTAGATAGAGCTCTAGGGGCTAGTGGAGTCAAGGGATATGGGGAGAAGGCAGGCACGGGTTATTAGAAACATAGACATAGAAACATAGAAAATAGGTGCAGGAGTAGGCCATTCGGCCCTTCAAGCCTGCACCGCCATTCAATATGATCATGGCTGATCATCCACTTCAGTATCCTGTTCCTGCCTTCTCTCCATACCCCCGGATCCCTTTAGCCACAAGGGCCACATCTAACATCTGAGTGTAATCACTGTGAGTGTAATCTATTGATAGGGGACGATCAGCCATGATCACAATGAATGGCGGTGCTGGCTCGAAGGGCCGAATGGCCTCCTCCTGCATCTATTTTCTATGTTTCTATGTTTTTATGTTCTCCTTCCCTGGCCACGGATCCCACCCACACTCCATTTGCATTAACCAAGCGATCACCAGTCTGTAATGAGGAAGGATCTTGCCCAGCCCAATTAGGACATCCATTATTACCCAGGCTTCAGCTACGAGCCATTGTGCAAATGCAGTCTCTCCACGGCTTCAGCAAGGTGATTACTATTGCACTGGCTGCCACACACACCTCCTACAATAACCATATAACATATAACAATTACAGCACGGAAACAGGCCATCTCGACCCTTCTAGTCCGTGCCGAATCTACAATCACTGTACAAACAGCCACGGGGGAATCAGGCCTCCTATGCTGCCCTGTCTGTGCTCCTCACTTTCTCCGGCCCACTCCCCATCTCCAACCCACCTGGTGCAACATATTTGGGATCAGAGGAAAATGTTCCATGACCCAGGCTATTGGAGAGGAATAGATCGGATAAACGCGCAGAGTCTTTTGGTCAGAGAATGGAATCGAGAACCAGAGGAGATAGGGGAAAGATTTAATAGAAACCTGAGGGCCAACTTTTTTTTTTTTTTACACAAAGGGTGGTGGGTGTACGGAACAAGCTGCCAGAGGAGGCAATTGAGGCAGCTACGTTTAAGAAACATTGAGACAGGTACATGGATAAGGCAGGTTTAGAGGGATATGAGTTAAATGCAGGCGGGACTAGTGTAGACGGGACATGTTGGTCGGCGTGGGCATGTTGGGCCGAAGGGCCTGTTTCCACACTGTATCACTCTATGAGAGATCGCAGGCACAGCTCGGCTGATGGATGGAAGAATAGAAGCCTCGGCTTCAATTTCACCTTTAGCTTTCTTCTCCAGATGCCGCTGAAGTCGCATGAAAGTGGCCAACAATCTCAGACCAGCTGCACTCTGGGGGGGGGGGGGGGGGGGGGGGGGGGGGGGGGGGAACAATGAAAGGATGGTAGATGCTACAGTGAGCGCCGGTGTCAATCCGTGCCTCTCTCCACAGGAGGAAGATAGAGACACAAAATCCTGGAGGAACCCGGCACCTTAGACGGTGGCGCAGCGGTAGAGTTGCTGCCTTACAGCGGCTTGTAGCGCCGAAGACCCAGGTTCGATCCCGACTACGGGTGCTGCCTGTACGGAGTTTGCACGCACTCTCTCCGTGACCTGCGTTGGGGTTTTCTCCGAGATCTTCGGTTTCCACCCACATTCCAAAAGATGTACAGGTTGTAATTGGCTGGGTAAATTGTCCCTAGTGTGTGTTAATGTGCGGGGATTGTTGGTCCGTGCCGACTCAGTGGGCCAAAGGACCTGTTTCCGTGCCGTATCTCTAAACTAATCTAAACTAAGCTGTTAGGAAAAGTGATCAGCAGGGAGGTATAGAGGGAGTAAGACTGAGAATAGACACAAAAAAGCTGGAGTAACCCAGCGGGTCAGGCAGCATCTCTGGAGCGAAGGAATTGGTGACGTTTCGGGTCAAGACCCTTCTTCAGACCGAGAGTCAGGGGGAAAGGAAATTAGATATGGACGGTGATTATGGAGAGATGTAGATCAAATGAATGAAAGATATGCTAAAACGTATCAACGAAAACGGAACCAGGCCATTGTTAGCCGAGGGCTTGGTGAAAACTGAGAAACAGACAATGAAACTCAACAGGACAACTTTGAACCTCGTAGAACAACTTGGGTGGGGGAGAGAGGTTGGGAGGGAGGGAGGGGCGGAGAGAGAGAGAGAGGGGATGCAATGGTTACTTGAAGTTAGAGAAACCAATATTCATGCCACTGTAAGCTGCCTGAGACTGAGATGGTGAGATTGACAATAAACTAAACAGAGAATGAGAGGACAAGATACTAGAATGTTGCCTGGGGTTTCAACATAACAACTAAGTTACAGAGAAAGGTTGAATAAGTTAGGTCTTTATTCTCTGGAGCGCAGAAGGTTAAGGGGGGACTTGATAAAGGTCTTTAAAATGATGAGAGGGATAGACAGAGTTGACGTGGACAAGCTTTTCCCATTGAGAATAGGGAAGATTCAAACAAGAGGACATGACTTCAGAATTAAGGGACAGAAGTTTAGGGGTAACATGAGGGGGGACTTCTTTACTCAGAGGGTGGTAGCGGTGTGGAATGAGCTTCCAGTGGAACTGGTGGAGGCAGGTTCATTGGTATCATTTAAAAATAAATTGGATAGGCATATGGATGAGAAGGGAATGGAGGGTTATGGTATGAGTGCAGACAGGTGGGACTAAGGGAAAAAAGTTGTTCGGCACGGACTTGTAGGGCCGAGATGGCCTGTTTCCATGCTGTAATTGTTATATGGGTATAAGATGGTGAGGCCAGAGAGAGCAGGGATGAATCAAGAGGCGGGGGGGGGGGGTCTTCGTGAATTACAGGGAAAGATACTGCAGATGCTGCAATCCTGAGCAAAAATAAATGTGTTGGAGTAAACTCAGCGGGTCAGCCAGCATCTGCAGAGGGAAATTGATAGACGGTGTTTCGGGTCGGGACCCTTCTTGAGACTGATGAGAAACTTTGGAAGTAATGGGATAATCTGAGGGTGGAAAAAAAAGGTATTCTTGGAGAGAAACATAGAAAATAGGTGCAGGAGTAGAGGCCATTCGGCCCTTCGAGCCTGCACCGCCATTCAATATGATCATGGCTGATCATCCAACTCAGTAACCTGTACCTGCCTTCTCTCCATACCCCGTGATCCCATATATTCACAAGGGCCACATCTAACTCCCTCTTAAATATAGCCAATGAACTGTGGCCTCAACTATCTTCTGTGGCAGAGGATTCCACAGATTCACCACGCTCTGTGTGAAAAATGTTTTTCTCATCTCGGTCCTAAAAGATTTCCCCCTTATCCTGAAACTGTGACCCCTTGTTCTGGAGCGAGGGACAACAAACGTCACACCCAGAATAATCAGCACGGATCTGCATTGTTGCCAATTTCACCACAAAAAAACCTCTGGCCAAAGCCTCTAGGCTCCTTCTCCCAACACCAATCTGTCTGTAAATAACTGCAGCCTTACCTTTAATGTGACCGTCCCCTTTTCTGCAAAAGAAGAACAAACAAATATGTGTTTTGATTACCCGAATACTCCACAAATACAGAAACACCCTTCATTAAAGTTGGGGATGAAGCAAACTTTCTGTAATCCAAACTCACCATAGACGGAGCCCTGACTATGAGCCACAGTTTCTCCTTTCACCACCAGTTGGACATGGACATTGGTTTCTGATAAAGGCTTGAATATTGTAAAACTGATGATGGCATCGACCCCTGCCCTGAGGACTGAGGGAGCAGTTACCAGGTAACCCCTAGAACAGAGCAGCAGAAATCCGGGTCAAACTCTGCCGTGCACACACACACACATGCGCAAGCACACACACACACATTCACACGCACACACATACATGGGCATACGCACACACACACACACGGGCACACACATGCGCACGAACATTCGCATGCACACACATACATGGGCATATGCACACACACACGGGCACACACATGTGCACGCACATTCGCATGCACACACATACATGGGCATATGCACACACACACACACACACCAGAACGTGCCCCAATGCAAACTTCCCTTTCTCTCTCTCTCACTTTCTCTCAGCATGCACGAGTGCACACACACACACCAGAACGTGCACCAATGCAAACTTCCCTTTCTCTCTCTCTCTCTCACACACACACACACACACTTTCTCTCAACATGCACACACTTTCACATTCACATTTTTTGTCACAAGACACACTCATTCTCAAACACACCCACAATATCTCACTCAAGCGCTAATTCCACACCTTTCCTTACACACACACGCACACACTCATATGCACGCGCTCACTTTCTCTTGCACACTTCTCTTCATGTGCACATACATGTTGTCTTGCATGCACACGGTCTTTCACACGCACACTCTCACGTGCACTCACTTTCTGTCACACACGTTCTCCTGCACACACACACACACACACACACACTTCACACTTTCTCTTGGACAGGCACACACACCACACACACCTCACACACACACATGCATTTTCTCAGGCACATGCACACACACACACAGACAAACCTTACAGACACTCACTTTCATCTGCACATGTACAGCTTATGCAAACTTTCTCCTAAACTGCCTCACACTCACCCTTTCTCACACACAAGCCTTCTTGCACACACACATCTTATGATGCACACCAGCATTTTTGCATGTGCACAAACTGTCTTGTACACATTCTCACACACATTCTCACTATTTGCCCACAATCGCACAGCCATTTCCCCACACATGCACACGTTCCCACACGCATTCACTCACATATGCACACACATGTTTGCACACACACTGGCACTCACACTTTCCCACATAAGCACCCACTCTCACGTTTTAACACACGTTCCCACTCAGGGTCGCATTTCTCACACACATGTACACATTCGCACATTTTCTCACATGCATTCACACTTTTACTCTAAAACACTCAGACTCACATATACTCACAATTGCACAGAATCACTTTCACTCACACACATTCTCTCATAGGCCTCCCCACCACTCTCTTACACACATTCCTACACTCTCCCCCATACATCCACTCATTCACGTGAACTCGTACACACTCACACATTTGCACTAACTCTCTCACACACACGTGTTCACACTTACTCTTTCGCACCCATTCACACTTACTCTTCCATACACACTTATTATCTCACACCCATTCACACTTATTATCTCACACCCATTCACACTTATTATCTCACACCCATTCACACTTATTGTCTCACATCCATACACACTTACTATCTCACGCCCATTCACACTTACTCTCACACGCCCATTCACACTTTCTCACACCCATTCACACTTATTCTCTCACGTCCATTCACACTTTCTCACATCCATTCATACTTATTCTCTCACACGTATTCACACTTACTCTCTCGCACACACGCGTTCCCAAACACGCGTACATTCTCTGTCTCTCTCACACACACAGACACACACACACACACAGAAACACTCACTGTTTCTGTTGGCACCAGGAGAGGCAACAGTAGCCCACGAGATTGGCTAAAATCCACCAGCAGCGGCTGAGGCGCCTCATTTCCAGAGCTGGGAATGAAACGCGTTTCCAACGCCGTCGCTCAGCGAGTGCCGAGGGCCATGGAGAGCGGACAAGCCGCAGCCCAGAGCCACCTCGGCTTTAGCTCCGCGGCTTCAGCTGCTCGCTGCGGGAACCAGCGAGGAGGGGAGGGGGGGGGGAGGGAGGGGGGGGAGAGGGGGGAGAAGGGGAAGGGGGAAAGAGAGAGAAGGAGGGGGGCGAAGGGGAAGGGGAAAGAGAGAGAAGGAGGGGGGGGGGGGGGAGGGGAAAGAGAGAGAAGGAGGGGGGGGGAGAAAGGGAAGGGGGGAAAGAGAGAGAGGGGGGGGGGAGAGAAGGGGAAGGGGAAAGAGAGAGAAGGAGGGGGGTGGTGGAGAGAGAAAGAATGGGGGGGGGGGGTAGAGAGAGGGAGAGAGAAAGAAAGAATGGGAGGGAGAGGGAGGGGGAGAGGGAAGGAGAATGAGAGGGAGAGAGGGGGTGGAGAGGGAGAAGGAGAGAGAGGTGAGAGAGGGATAGATAGCTAGAGAGAGTGAGATAGAGAGAGAGAGAGAGAGAAGAGAGAGAGAGAGAGAGTGGGAGATAGATAGAGAGGGGGAGTTATTTTTCGCGCAGAGTCCCGGCCTGTCTAGATGCTACTCGCGAGGCTGCCCGCAGTCGCTGTGTGTGTGCGGGACAGAGGAACCGCTCGCCGGCGCAAAGTTGCAGTCTGGGCTCAGTCCGCTTTGGGATGGGGGGAAAGGGCTATTGTTTCTGCGGATGTCTCTGAGCTTCCGTGCGGTTGGTTGGCTGCCTGTCCCCGGGACCGATCCTTCTGCCCGGCCACACACGTCCCATTGGCTCTGGCCCGTCCCTTTACGCCAATCCCAGCCCCACTGGCTCCAGTTGTCTGCCCGCCCCCGTAGCCGGCAACTTTTACTCAAGTGGAAACTGACCAGTAACTGACAGGCGGCGCCGCCGGGGAACCCCGAGCCCCTCACCGCCCCGGGACAACCCCGAGCCCCTCATCGCCCCGGGACAACCCCAAGCACAAGGCTCCCGTCTGTGGAGCTGTTCATCTTTCCCCAGAAAAAAAAGGGGGGATCTTATAGAAACTTACAACATTCTTAAGGGGTTGGACAGGCTAGATGCAGGAAGATTGTTCCCGATGTTGGGGAAGTCCAGGACAAGGGGCCACACACAGTTTAAGGATAAGGGGGAAATCTTTTAGGACCGAGATGAGAAAAACATTTTTTTTTCACACACAGAGTGGTGAATCTGTGGAATTATCTGCCACAGTTCATTGGCTCTATTTAAGAGGGGGTTAGTTGTGGCCCTTGTGGCTAAAGGGATCAGGGGGTATGGAGAGAAGGCAGGTACAGGATACTGAGTTGGATGATCAGCCATGATCATATTGAATGGCTGTGCAGGCTCGAAGGGCCGAATGGCCTCTACTCCTGCACCTATTTTCTATGTTTCTATGTCTAAGAAGGGTCTCAGGTCAAGTCAAGAGAGTTTTTAGGAAGGAACTGCAGAAGGTACACAAAACTGCTGGAGAAACTCAGTGGGTGCAGCAGCATCTATGGAGCAAAGGAAATTTATTGTCATGTGTCCCAGATAGGACAATGAAATTCCGCAGCACAACAGAATATAGTAGGCATGAATACAGAACAGATCAGTGTGTCCATATACCATTGTATAAATATATACACACACATATGGATAAAGCCGAAACGTCACCCATTTCCTTCCCTCCAGAGGTGCTGGACAAAAATGCTGGAGAAACTCAGCGGGTGAGGCAGCATCTAAGGAGCGAAGGAAATAGGCAACGTTTCAGGACAAAACCCAGTTCTTCAGACTGAGTAACTCGGCGGATCGAACACCACTGATTTCTCTAACTTCAAGTAACCCTTGCATTCTCTCTCTCTCTCTCCCTCTCTCTTATCTCTCCCCCAGCCTAGTCCATGTACAAGTTTCAATGTCGCCCTGTTTAGTTTCATTGTCTGTAACTCATTTTCACCTCCTCTCCCACAGCCAACAATGACCTGCTTGTGTTTCCTTGATCATCATCACTTTTTTTTTGCATATCTTTCATTCATTTGTTCTCTCTCTCTCTCCCTTTCTATCTCTAGTTTCCCCTTTCCCCTCGACTCTCAGTCTGAAGAAGGGTCTCGACCTGAAACGTCACCTATTCCTTTTCTCCAAAGATGCTGCCTGACCCGCTGAGTTACTCCAGCATTTTTGTGTCAAGAGTTTTATTTATCATGTGTCCCAGATAGGATAATGAAATTCTTGCTTGCTGCAGCACACACAGAATATGTAAACATAATACAGAACAGGAGATAAAAGTTCAGTGTGTCTATATACTATGCTAGCTTCCTTAGAAGACTTGGGAAGTTTGACATACCTCCCCCACCCCCCCCCAAAAAAAAACCCTCTACAGATACACCCTGGAAATAAAACATGCTATTGGAGAGAGACACAAAGTGCTGGAGTAACTCAGCGGGTTCAAGCAGCATCTCTGGAGAGAAAGAACAGTTGACATATCGGGTCAAGACGTCACCCGTTCCTTTTTCTCCAGAGATAGACAATAGACAATAGGTGCAGGAGTAGGCCATTCGGCCCTTCGAGCCAGCACCGCCATTCAATGTGATCATGGCTGATCATCCCCAGTCAGTATCCCGTTCCTGACTTCTCCCCATATCCCCTGACTCCGCTATCTCTAAGAGCCCTATCTAACTCTGTCTTGAAAGCATCCAGAGAACCCGCCTCCACCGCCCTCTGAGGCAGAGAATTCAGACATGCTGCCTGTCCTTCTGAATTACTCCAGCATTTTGTGTCTTTATATTCGGTAAAAACTAGCATCTGCAGTTCTTTTCGAAGCGATTTATCAGGCTGCATCGCCCGGGAACAGCTCCTTCCCAGAAATTGAAGAGAGCTGTGGACGCAGCCCAAACCATCACAAAAACATGTCTGAAGTCTGGTTTTCTCCAGGGATGCTGCCTGACCTGCTGAGTTACTCCAGCACTTTGTGTCTATCTTTGGTATAAACCAGCAGCTGCAGTTCCTTTCCACACACAAGCCAACCTCCATTCCATTGACTCCATCTACACTTCACTCTGCCTCGGCAAGGCCAGCAGCATCATCAAGGACCAGTCTCGCCCCGGACACTGCCTCTTCTCCCCTCACCCAACAGAAGTGTGAAAACGCACACCTCCAGATTCAGGGGCAGTTTCTTCCCGGCTGTAAATCGGGCAACTGAACCAACTGTGGGATTCTCTGCCACAGAAGGTAGTTGAGGCCACAGTTCATTGGCTATATTTAAGAGGGAGTTAGATGTGGCCCTTGTGGCTAAAGGGATCAGGGGGTATGGAGAGAAGGCAGGTACAGGATACTGAGTTGGATGATCAGCCATGATCATATTGAATGGCGGTGCAGGCTCGAAGGGCCGAACGGCCTACTCCTGCACCTATTTTCTATGTTTCTATGTTTCTATCCTATCACCAAATAGAGAGCGGTCCTGACCCACTATCTACCTAGACAAAATTGCTGGAGAAACTCAGCGGGTGCGGCAGCATCTGTGAATCGTGGCCTCTTTCCTTTGCTCCATAGATGCTGCCTCACCCACTGAGATTCTCCAGCAATTCTGTCTACCTTCGATTCTCCAGAATCTGCAGTTCCTTCTTGAACACCACTATCTACCTCATTGGAGACCCTCGGACTACCTTGCACTAAATATCATGTATCTGTACACTGTGGACGACTCGATTGTAATCATGTACAGTGTTTCCGCTGAGCGGTTGGCACACAACAAAAAGCGATTCTCTGTAACTTGGGTACACTGGGTGATTAAAAAAACTAAACTAAACTAAACCCCTCTGCTCCTTTTACCAGGGCTGGACCAAACAACCGAATCTCCTCCACGCAAAATAAAGGACACAAAATGCTGGAGTAACTCAGCGGGTCACACAGCTTCTCTGGAGAACATGGATAGGTGACGTTTCGGGTCGGGACTTGGACAATCAGTCTGAATTAAAGTCCCAGCTTTACCTGCCTGTGTTTGACCCTCATCTCTTTGTCTGTATCCGTGTATCTGTCGCAATGTTTCTTAGTCACTGCCTCAACTACCTCTTCTGGCAGCTGGTTCCATTCACCCACCACCCTTTGTGTAAAAATGACACCCCCTCAGGTTCAGTATTAAATGATGGGTCTTTGTCTGGAGATGAGGAAAAGCCTTTTTTACCCAGAGAGTTGTGAATCTGTGGAAATTCTCTGCCTCAGAAGGCAGTGGAGGCCGATTCTCTGGATGCATTCAAGAGAGAGCTAGATAGAGCGCTTAAAGATAGCAGAGTCAGGGGATATGGGTGAGAAGGCAGGAACCGGGTACTGATTGGGGATGATCAGCCATGATCACATTGAATGGCAGTGCTGGCTCGGAGGGCCGAATGGCCTCCTCCTGCACCTATTGACTATTGTCTATTATGGAGGGCACTGTATAATAAAATGAAGACAATAATTTACTTGCATCTTCGTTGATCTCTATGGCACAGTCTGGGACCTTTCTCCATTGTCAAAAGTGTTTTATTGCCATTATGTCCCAGATACAACAATGAAGTTTTTCCTTGCAGCAACACACTGCAAACAATATAATAAATGAGGGGGAAAACAGATGCAAGCAGCGGGACTAATGCATCATATCGCTGCTGGAGTATCTCGAGTGAGCCTCCTACTTGCCCGATTGCTCAGACTGAACATGGCACCCACTCACCTCCCTCCCTACCCCACGACCTGTTCTGGTTTTGTTTCAGCTCCACTGCCCTGTGTACAAGTTGAACATTTAAACAAGCAAACTTCAAGCTCCAGCAGTGCCACAGTCTCCCCCTGCTGCCCAACTGCTGTAACAACGAGCGGCAATCCGCCCCTCTGCTCTGTGCTGGCCCTGACACTCTACACAGCCACCTGGGAGGGAGGGAGGGAGGGAGCGGCTGGAGATGTCGGGCAGGAGGAGCAAGGAGCCGGGTGGGAGGGTGAACCAGGGTGAAGCCTCCAGCGCCTTCAAGTTCGACTGCGGGAGCCGCCCCCGGGAGACTGAGATGGCCGGGCGAGGAGAGGAGAGAGGAAGGGACGTGGGTTCGCAGGCCGAGCCGGCCAAAGGCGACGGAGCCTGGGGCTCGCCTGGACCGAGCGGGCGGACGTTGGAAACGGCGCCAAAACATGGCGGCGTAAATATGCGGTAGAACTGCTGCCTCACGGTGGATCTGCAATCATTCATTACAATTGCTCCACTGTGGTGAAAGGAAGAGCATTCACGTCGTGGTCCTGTTTTCACCAATCTTTCCATCACCACGCACAAGAAACACAGACAATAGGTGTAGGAGTAGAGGCCATTCGGCCCTTCGAGCCTGCACCGCCATTCAATATGATCATGGCTGATCATCCAACTCGGTATCCTGTACCTGCCTTCTCTCCATACCCCCATACAAGAAGCGACAAGACAGGCACCATTGTACGCAGATGCCGAGAAGTGCGTTCAGCTCTGACTGAACAACCTCTAACCGTGTGCGTGTACTCGATAAGAAGAAGATTGCTCCACTCTTGTATGCATCTCCTCCAAAAGCAGCATTTCCTACTCTAACTATGCTCTCCTTTATCCCTGTATCTGCAGACTATGGACTGTTTGATTGTGATTATGTACAGTATTTCCGCTGACTGGATAGCACGCAACAAAAGAGCTTCTTTCCACTCTACCTCGGCACACATGACACGAAACTAAACCCCGGGTGCCGTCTGTAGGGAGTTTGCACGTTCTCTCTCGGTGACCACGTGGGTTTTCTTCAGGCGCTCCGGTTTCCTCCCACAACCCAAAAGCGTGCAGGTTTGTAGGTTAATTGGCTTTGGTAAATTGTCCCTAGTGTGTAAGATAGAATCAGTGTAGGGGTGATTGCTGGTCGGCATGGACTCGGTGGGCCAAAGGGTCTATTTCCGTAGTGTATCCCTGAATAAAAACACCTCCAATCACCCTCTCCCACCATTCCCTTTCTCAAGTTTTTGCATCTTTGCTTCAAACATCCCTCTGTTCACCTCAACCCCTCCTTACACATCCACAATGAGTGTGCAAGCAAAGAATTGTACTGTGCCTTGTCACATGTGAAAATAAAGTGTTCCATTCAATAAAGTATTCCATTCAATAGACAATAGACAATAGGTGCAGGAGTAGGCCATTTGACCCTTCAAGCCAGCACCGCCATTCAATGTGATCATGGCTGATCATCCCCAATCAGTACCCCGTTCCTGCCTTCTCCCCAAATCCCCTGACACTGCTATATTTAAGAGCCCTATCCAGCTCTCTCTTGAAAGCATCCAGAGAACCTGCCTCCTCCGCCCTCTGAGGCAGAGAATTCCACACTCACAACTCTCTGAGAAAAAGTGTTTCCTCGTCTCCGTTCTAAATGGCTCACTCCTTATTCTTAAACTGTGGCCCCTGGTTTTGGTCTCCCCCAACATCGGGAACATGTTTCCTGCTTCCAGCGTGTTCAAACCCAGTGTGTCCATCCATCCTTCCTGCTCCCTGGGTAAACTTCTTCTTGCGAATGAAACATTAATAAACCAAAGGAATAGTTAGATCTCTAGCCGGGTGTTGTCCCTGGGTAAAGTAAATTCCCCATTGGACATCCTGATTGATTTAGACAGCATTGAGTCCAGATCTTCCTGAATCTTTACTGAACTATCCGACCAACAACTAGAGAGCAGTGTTTAAGAAGGAACTGCAGATGCTGGAAAATCGAAGGTACACAAAAATGCTGGAGAGACTCAGCGGGTGAGGCAGCATCTATGGAGCGAAGGAAATAGGCAACGTTTTGGGCTGAAACCCTTCTTCAGACTCCTGAACTGCCATCTACTTCATTGGAGACCCCCCGAACTATCTTTGTTCAGACTTTATCTTGCACTAAACGTCTTTCACTTTATTCCCTTTGTAATGTACCTGTAAACTGTGCATGGCTCGATTATAATCACGTGTTGTCTTTCCGATGACTGGTCAGCACGCAACGAAACCTTTTCACTGTACTTTTGTACACGAGACAATCAACTCAACTCATCTTCCCACTCTCCATCTATTTAATTTATTCAATCACATCAATTGGACGTTCTACCAAGATCACCATCTATTGTCCATCACTAACAAGGCTGGTTGTTTCGTTCAGTGTTGTTCATTATTGTCATGTGTACCGAGGTACAGTGAAAAGCCTCTTTGTTGCGTGCTAACCAGTCAGCGGAAAGACTATCATAATTACAATCAAGCCGTGTACCGTTTAGTGCAAGATAAAGTCTGATTTAAGATAGTCCAAAGATCTCCAATGAGGAAGATGGGAGGTCAGGACCGCTCTCTAGTTGGTGAGAGGACGGTTCAGTTGCCCTGATAACAGCTGGGAAGAATCTGTCCCTGAATCTGGAGGTGTGCTTTTTCTTGGCTGATGGGAGAAGGGAGAAGAGGGAGTGACCGGGGTGGGTCTGGTCCTTGTTCATTGTTTATCACCTGCTCAGTTTTACAGCACTTTGTGTTTTTATAGTAAACCAGTGTCTACAGCAATGTTCAGTGCAAGGTAAAGCAACTTCCTTGTGTCTCTTATTCAATTCCTGGTGTGACAGCTCCACCTACTGTTGACTACAGGCAAGGCAGTATAGAGGGCAGGATTACTGGCACACTTTGTTGGCAATCCAATTTATTTAAAAATATCCAGATATAATAATAATAATAATAATATATTTTATTGTCATTGCACGTCAGTGCAACGAGATTTAGTATGCAGCTTCCAACCGATGTAAAAGAAAAGTAAAATAAATAAATAAGCTGTGTGCCGTGACCATCCGAGGGAGACAGTCCAGGGGGGATGGGGGCCACTCAGCAGGGCCGGTTCAGAGCCGCTATAGCTCTGGGAATGAAGCTGTTTCTGAGTCTGGAGGTTCGGGCGTAGAAGGTCTTGTAACGTCTGCCGGAGGGAAGTAGTTCGAACAGACCGTTACAAGGGTGCGATGTGTCTTTATGGATGCTGACTGCCTTCCTGAGGCACCGTGTGTGGTAGATGCCCTCCAAGGCTGGTAGCTGTGTCCCAATAATCCTCTTTCCCCACACATCCCTGTTAAACTTTCCCTCCTCGCATCTTATAGCCATGCCCTCTAGTGTTGGACGTTTCCAACCAGGGAAAAAGCTTCTGACTGTCTACACTATCTACTTACTTTGTTGGCTGCCAAATACACAGTTTCTCTGCGGGTGTTAAAATATTTTCAGTTATAGGGAGATACCACATGGAAACAGGCTCATCATATTTACACCACCCATACATTTTTACACCAATACTACCCTAACTCATTTCATTCTCCCCACAGTTTTAAATTAGAGATTAAGTGTGGAAACAGGCCCTGCAGCCCAGAGTCTGCACAGACTATTGATCGCCAGCTCCACTTTCTCATCCACTCCCTACACACTAACGACAATTTACAGAGGCCAATTAACCTACAAACCCACACAAAGTCTTTGTGATGTGGGAAGAAACTGCAGCATCCGGAGAAAACTCGGGCCTGTTCACAGGGAGATCATGGAAACTCCACACAAACAGCACCCGATGGTCAGGATTGAACCTGGGTCTCTACCTGCTGCACCTCTCTGCTGCCCAAATTCACCCTGTCACTGACGCATTTGGGGTAATTTTCAGTGGCAAATGGACCTACACAACCTGTACCATTTTGGAGGGTGAGAGACATTCAGACAGCACCAGAGATGGTGCAGCTCCACTAGCTGCGCCACTGTGACACCCACTGTGCCATTTTTCATCTCAATGGCCATTTTCCAGGAGGGAGCATTGGCGTGCAGGGTGGTCCGTTTTATTAACATCACGCAACAAACATTAAAAGAAACAATAAAAGTTTACCTTAAAATATTTTTAACAAAACAATTTTTGTACAAAGAGAAGAAAGTACTGAGAAATCAAAAATTATGGGGAGAGCCATTTAAATTGACCTCTCCAGTCTCGGGGCTATCTGGATGGTGTTTAGGGCAGTAGGTGAGGAGAGCCCGTTCAGCGGTCGATTGATGGCATCTTGCACCCCTGGATGATGCTTGACCTCGTCCTGCCTCTCTGTTTTATCGTCACCAGTTCCAGCAATTCCGGTGCGGGCTGGATGTCGGGGTCGGGCTCCACGTAACTGCTCTTCTGGAAACACACCGAGTCCCCGTTCACCTGCTGCCCATGCCGCCGGCAGAGGTCGGCCGCTGTGTCCCCGGTGTCCACGGCCAGGATCTCTGCCAGGGCCTGCAGCGGGAAGCGGCAGTTGCAGCAGCTGTAACCGTGGCTGAAGGCGCGGAGGAGCCTGTGCCGCAGGGTGGCGATGTGCCGGTACACCGCGCAGCTCTCCACGAAGGGCAGGCTGCGCACCGCACGCAGGCAGCGCACGTAGTTGCCCTCTGTCAGCGCACGGTTAATGCCCAGTGCCGTCTGCATCTCCGGCGAGTCTTTGATGTGGGAGGGCAGCTGCAAGGCGTGATGGAGGGCTTGATCCGAACCTGTGGGGGGGACAGGCAGAGTCTGTGCTAACTGCATACAGAGGTAGCCAGGATACACATTCCCACTAACACCCTCTCCCTTTACCCCACACCTCCACCTCCACCCCTCCCACCCTATCCCCCTCTCCCTCACCTCTCCATCCCCACCCTACACACCCTTCCCTCCTCTCTCCCTTACCCCACCCCTCCCTCTCATTCTCTCTCTTCACAGATGCTGCCTGACCCACTGAGCATTTCCTGTTTTTATTTCAGTTGCCAACATTTGTAGATTTTTTTTATTTTTCACTTTCCACTGTCCCTGTGTTCCCCTCACTCCCCCCTTCACCGCACTCTTCCACCCCCACCTGCCTCCTCCACCACTTCCCTTCTCATCTACCCCTTCCACCCATCTCCATCTTGCTTGCCCACCGCCCACTCCCACATCCACCTCACACTCTCACCCCTCCCCATCAACTCCTCCATCCCATCACTCTCTCCAATCTACTCCCCACCCATTTTCCACCCCCATCCCTCCCCACCTCCCTCACCCACTCCATTCTATAGACTATAGGTGCAGGAGTAGGCCATTCGTCCTTTCGAGCCAGCACCGCCATTCAATGTGATCATGGCTGATCATCCCCAATCGGTACCCCGTTCCTGCCTTCTCCCCATATCCCCTCTCAGCTATTTTTAAGAGCCCTATCAAGCTCTCTCTTGAAAGCATCCAGAGAACCCGCCTCCACCGCCCTCTGAGGCAGAGAATTCCACAGGCTCACCACTCTCTGTGAGAAAAAGTGTTTCCTCGTCACCGTTCTAAATGGCTTACCCCTTATTCTTAAACCGTGACCCCTGGTTCTGGACTCCCCCAATATCGGGAACATGTTTCCTGCCTCTAGTGTGTCCAAACCCTTAACAATCTTATATGTTTCAATGAGATACCCTCTCATCCTTCTAAACTCCATAGTGTACAAGCTCAGCTGCTCCATTCTCTCAGCACATGACAGTCCCGCCATCCTGGGAATTAACCTTGTAAACCTACGCTGCACTCCCTCAAGCAAGAATGTCCTTCCTCAAATTAGGGGGCAAAAACTGTACACAATGCTCCAGGTGTGGTCTCACTAGGGCTCTGTGCAACTGCAGAAGGACCTCTTTGCTCCTATATTCGATCCTCTTGTTATAAAAGGCCAACAAACCATTCGCTTTCTTCACTGCCTGCTGTACCTGCATGCTTACTTTCATAGACTGATGAACAAGGACCTCCAGATCCCGTTGTACTTCCCCTTTTCCCAACTTGATGCCATTTAGATAGTAATCTGCCTTCCTGTTTTTGATACCAAAGTGGATAACCTCACATTTGTCCGCATTAAACTTCATCTGCCATTCATCTCCCTCCTCCACCCTCTCCCCCCCTACCATAGAAACATCGAAAATAGGTGCAGTAGGCCATTCGGCCCTTCGAGCCTGCACTGCCATTCAATATGATCATGGCTGATCATCCAACTCAGTATCCCGTACCTGCCTTCTCTCCATACCCCCTGATCCCTTTAGCCACAGGGGCCACATCTAACTCCCTCTTAAATATAGCCAATGAACTGGCCTCAACTACCTTCTGTGGCAGAGAATTCCAGAGACTCACTACTCTCTGTGTGAAAAATGTTTTCCTCATCTCGGTCCTAAAAGATTTTCCCCTTGCCCCTTATCCTTAAACTGTGACCCAGGAAGATTGTCCTGGACTTCCCCAACATCAGCTTAAGGAACAATCTTTCCTGCTTTTTCTAGCCTGAATCCAACCCCAGAGGGTAGTTAAGAATTTTGTAAGTTTCTATAAGATCCCCCCTCAATCTTCTAAATTCTAGCGAATACAAGCCGAGTCTATCCAGTCTTTCTTCATATGAAAGTCCTGACATCCCAGGAATCAGTCTGGTGAACCTTCTCTGTACTCCCTCTATGGCAAGAATGTCTTTCCTCAGATTAGGAGACCAAAACTGTCCCAGTCCCATATTTCTCCCCCACCCTCACCCCATCTCCCCCTCACTCCCAGTCCCTGCCCCATCACATACCCAGGTCGTAGAGCAGCGCCAGGGCCTGGAACTCGGCCTGGTTCTCGTACACGTCCCGGCCCTGGCTGTAGGCGGCCAGCAGGCGGCTGAAGCACTCGCGGACCTGGGCCTCGACGGAGCCGGGCTGGCTGTGCCGGGGACGGGGTGAGGGCGGCGGGCGTCCGAGCCAGAGTTGCCCGCAGAGCAGGAAGCGGAGGCTGTGCTCCAGGATGGTGGCGGCCGGGCGGCCCCCGAGGCGCTGGGACACCATGTCCTGGCGGACGCTGCGCAGCCGGTCCATCACGAACTCGTGGACAAGGGGCCAGGGCTCGGGCAGAACTCCAGCCCCCGGCTCGGCTGCGGCCTTGACCCAGGCCCCGACCTCATCCCCGGGCTCGTCCCTGACTCCAGCCCAGGCTCGGCTCCTCCGACCTCATCCCCGGGCTCGGCCCCGACTCCAGCCCCAGGCTCGGCCCCGACCTCATCCCCGGGCTCGTCCCTGACTCCAGTCCAGGCCCCGACCTCATCCCCGGGCTCGGCCCCGACTCCAGCCTCGGGCTCGGCCCCGACCTCATCCTCGGGCTCGGCCCCGACCTCATCCCCGGGCTCGGCCCCGACCTCATCCCCGGGCTCGGCCCCGGCTCCAGCCCAGGCCCCGACCTCATCCCCGGGCTCGGCCCCGACTCCAGCCCGGGGCTCGGCTCCAGTCCAGGCCCCGACCTCATCCCCGGGCTCGGTCCCGACTCCAGCCCAGGCCCCGACCTCATCCCCGGGCTCGGCCCCGACTCCAGCCCGGGGCTCGGCCCGCGGCACCACCCTCGCCACCAGGTGCCGCACGGTCCGCAGCAACACGTCTGGCGGCCTCAGCTGGTCTGGAGCCGCCGCCTCGCTGCCCGCCGCCGGCCGCCGCCACTCCTTGACCGCGGCGCCGGTAGCGACCTCCAGCCGGTGTAGCCGCGCCTGGCCCTGCCGCTCACAGCGCTCCCTCTCCGGGCACATCCCGGGGCAACGCGCGGCCCGCATCCCCCTTCGGCCCGGCGGCTGCGGGCGGACCTGTGGCTGTTGCCGCCGCCTCACAGCGCCAGAGACCGGGTTCGATCCCGACTCCCCCGCCCCGGGCGCCTGTCTGTACGGAGTTTGTATTCTCCCTGTGGCCCGCGTGGGTTTTCTCCGGGTGCTCCGGTTCCCTGTCACACTCCAAAGACGTGCGGGTTTGTCCTCACTGTTTCATAGAGGAAGGGGACTTAACTTTCTGGTGCCTTTCCCCACCTTGGAAATTGCTCTGGGGCAACGTTTGTGTTGAACTCTATAGGGAGGTTGCACGAAAGGTCACTGGGTCATAGGGCTCAAAGCACGGAGCCACTAAATCCAACTGGAAGACATCCGTCACTGCCGGTATATGTTATTAATGCTAGAAACGCGTGCTTTCCTACCTGTTAAAAACCGACAAAATGTTGCATTTTTGCGCTGAAAAAAATTGTGGGAGTCGGGGTAAGTGTGAGAGACATGTACCCAACTTTAGAATTCCAAACGTGAAGCGAAATGAAGGTAAAGAGAAGCGAGAACTGAAGGGTCTACAGCAGCTAAAGTGCTTAGTAAACATTGAAAATATTGGGAATTATCGCGTTTTCTCGCTGCATTTCATCAAGTAAGGCATTATTTGTGTTTTTCTTGATTCCTTTGTAAATTTTTCTTCAGATGCGTTTTCATTTTGTTTGTAAAAACCCACGAGAACCATGGGCGATTAAAAAAAATTACAGCCAGATTTATCACTTCTGAAACTTTTTAGATGCCAAAGGAATCAAGGAAAAACACAAACAATGCCTTACTTGATGAAATGCAGTGAGCAAACGGCCAATGTTCGCCAAGCACTCTGGCTGTTGTTGTCCCTTCAGCTCTCGTTTCTATCTGCCGTCATTTCTCCTCACTTTTGGAATTGTGAAGTAGGCTAAATGTCTCAAACGCTTATCCTGATTTCCATAATTATTTACAGCGCAAAAATTGACAATTTCAGCGGGTTTTAACGGGCCCGCTACGCTGGAAACAATGGTCAGTGCCTCCCTGCAGTTCATCGCGTGTAATCCATTTGGAGTAGCCTAGCAACAGTACGGGTCATGGGTCGTGACCCGACTGCCGTGAAACCTCCCTATAATGTTTGTGTCCATTTTTTACATTTTATTTTAACCTTTTTCTATGGTTTGTATGGAAACTTATCTATTTTATGTAAAGCACTTTGGTGTTAATGCGAGTTGACTTAAAATGTGCTATATAAATAAAACTTACTTACAGTGTGTGTGTGTGAGTGTGTGGGATAGTGCCAGTGGACAGGATGGTCGCTGTAACTCAAATTAAATCTAAACCTAGAGGGAAGATGATGGAGTAACTCAGCGGGACAGGCAGCACCTCTGGAGATAAGGGATTCCTTCTACACACTAGAACTAGACTGAGTTGGATGATCAGCCATGATCATATTGAATGGCAGTGCAGGCTCGAAGGGCCGAATGGCCTACTGCTGCACCTATTTTCTATGTTTCTAGACGGGGCTGGAAGTTTCCCAAAGCCAATGTTTGATCAAGCCTCTGCCTTCACCCTCCTGTGGCAGCGGCAGGAATGGCTACCCCGATCTCTTTTTACCTATTCCCACCTTCTCACATACGCCGGGCAAGAGTTGACAAAAAGGTTCTGACTGTATCCAAGGACTCTCATCATTTGTATCAGGTCTCCCCTCAGCCTCTGACACTCTAACGAAAACAATCTTAATTTGTCCAGCCTTCTGCGTGCAGCTAATATCCACTAATCCCAGTGAAATTCTGGTAAACATCTTCTGCACCTTCTCCAAAGTCACCACATCCTTCCGGTAATGTGGCGACCAGATCTGCACACATGCTCCAAATGTAGCCCAACCAAAGTTCCCATAAAGCTGCAACATGATTTCCTGACTCTTCAACTCAACTCTTATAAATGCCCCAACAGCTGAAGAAAAGCATTCCATATGTTTTCCTTACCACTTTACAAGTTTCCACTTTCAGGGAGTTATGGACTTGGGCCCCAAGATCCCTTTGTATATCAATGCTGTCATCAGCCAGAATAAAACCCTCCAAACGTCACAGTGAATCGCATGCTTCTTAATCTTCTGGATGCGCCTACCATGAGGGACTTTATCTAATGCATTTTAGAGTATTTCCCTTGCGTTGATTTTCACCCAATCCTGCGATCCTTCACAGTGGGAATTCTCCACTGCCTCAGTCTCTCAACGGTTCAAATAAGACTTTTAGCGGGGGGGGGGGGGGGGGGGGGAAGAAACTGCTGGAGAAACTCAGGTGGAATCTCTTGCAATCTCTTGCCTTTGATGCAGCCAAAATATCCCAAGATGTTTCATGGGAGCGGTTAGGGCGGCACAGTGGCGCAACGGTAGAGTTGCCACCTTACAGCGCTTGCAGCGCCAGAGACCCGGGTTCGATCCCAACTATGGGTGCAGTCTGTATGGAGATTGTACCTTCTCCCTGTGGTTGCCCAGGTTTTCTCCGAGATCTTCGATTTTCTCCCACATTCCAAAGAAGTACAGGTTTGTAGGTTAATTAGCTTAGTACAAACGTAAATTGTCCCTAGTGTGTGTAGGATAGTGTTAATGTGCGGGGATCGCTGGTCGGTGCGGACTCGGTATCTCTAGACTAAACTAAACAAATGAGCAACCAAGCTTGGGACTGAGGCAGCTAAAGAGATATTGAGTCCATTGATAAAAACGATGGGGTTAAAGGGGCCATCTTAAAGGAGGAAGAAATCAGAGAGAGGAGGGAAATCCCAAAATGTAAGGCCCGTGTCACCAATTTTACTTTATACACAACAGGTGCTGTAGGCAAATTGGCCCTTCGAGCCAGCACCACCATTCACCGTGATCATGGCGGATCATCCACATTCAGTAGAGATACAGCGTGGAAACATGCCCTTCAGCCCACCGAATCCGTGCCGGCCCCGTACACTAACACTATGCCACACACAAGGGACAATTTACCGAAGCCAATTAACCTACAAACTTGTACGTTTTAGGAGTGTGGGAGGAAACTGGAGAAAACACACGTGATCACAGGGAGAACATACAAACTCAGTACAGACAGCACCTATAGTCAGGATCGAACCTGGGTCTCTGGCGCTGTCAGGCAGCAACTCTACCGCTGCACCACTGTGCTGCTCTATTTGGAGCTCGAAATGGTTAAATCTGATTAAAAAAAAATTATAGGGCTCTCTACAATAGAGGAGCATAACCAAGGACCAGTCTCACCCCGGCCACTCCCTCTTCTCCCCTCTCCCATTGAACAAAATATATAGAAGTGTGCAAACGCACACCTCTGGATTCAGGGACAGTTTCTTCCCAGCTGTGATCAGGCTAACAACAACTAGAGAGTAGTCCAGAACTATTTACCTCATTGGTGACCCTCAGACTATCTTTAATCTGACTTTAATAGCTTTATCTTGCACAAAATGTTATTCCCATTTTTCCCTTTATCATGTATCTGTACACTGTGGATGGTCGATTGTAATCATGTATAGTCTTTCGCCTGACTGGATAGCACGCAACAAAGCTTTTCACTGTACCTCAGTACACGTGACAATAAACTAAACTCGACGAGCTGTCGGAGGAGGTAGTTGAGGCAGGTACTGTCACAACTTTTAAGAAACAATTAGACAGGTACATGGGTAGAAGGGTGAGTTTAGAAAGATGAGAGGGTATCTCATTGAAACATATAAGATTGTTAAGGGCTTGGACACACTAGAGGCAGGAAACATGTTCCCGATGTTGGGGGAGTCCAAAACCAGGGGCCACAGATTAAGAATAAGGAGTAAGCCATTTAGAACGGAGACGAGGAAACACTTTTTCTCACAGAGAGTGGTGAGTTTGTGGAATTCTCTGCCTCAGGGGGGCGGTGGAGGCAGGTTCTCTGGATGCTTTCAAGAGAGAGCTAGATAGGGCTCTTAAAAATAGCGGAGTCAGGGGATATGGGGAGAAGGCAGGAACGGGGTACTGATTGGGGATGATCAGCCATGATCACATTGAATGGCGGTGCTGGCTCGAAGGGCCGAATGGCCTACTCCTGCACCTATTGTCTATTGATAGGACAAGTTTCGAAGGATATGGGCCAAACGCAGGCAGGTGGGACGAGTGTAGATGGGACATGGTGGTCGGTGTGGGCAAGTTGGACTGAAGGGCCTGTTTCCACGCTGTATGAGCTACAACCCGGAGTCCACCTGGACAAAGACAAGTTGACCACCGAGGCTTTGTATTTATTTGTTTATTCCAAATGCTGTTTTGTTAAACTTGCATTGCTATCTCTAGAAAGGAATAAAGTACTAAGAGAGGCCCCGCCTCTTCCCCCCTTCACTCTAAACCTCTCCCCAGTTGCACCTTTGCGATTGGTAGACACTCTCATATTGTAGCACGGGGGTGGGCGAGTAGACTTCGACAGGAGGGGGATCCTCTCGGCTGGCTATGTCCGCCCCGCAGCTGCCAGGACTGCCCACGATCACACTGACCGGCGAGTCCAGCCAGTCGTCGCCCGAGTCCGGCTCACTCTCGCTGTAGTCGCTGTGTGATATCTCCTCCAGGAAGATCTCTGGGTACTCCGAGTCCTGCCAGTGCCCGTCCTGCGCCTCGTTCAGCTCATCCGTTGCATTCACACCCATACCATCTGTTAAAAACTTTCTAATCTGGTAGCCCCGGTAGGCGGCTTGGATAATCACGGCGGCCTCGGCCTGTTTGCGGATCTGTGCCCGGGTCTGGTAGCCCTTCCAGGCGGCCTGGATCATCAGCGCCGCTTTCACCTCCTCCTGGTAGCGTTTGCGCGTTTGCAGGGACCTCTTTTGGCATTCCTGGTGCTGCTGCTTGAAGTGGCCGCACTTGGTCCAAATCTTACTCGAGACTATCTCGTTGCCGTACGGCGACATCCCGGCCAGGTTGCTCCGAGATGCGGACACGATCGGCCTGGGGATGTCCACGCACATGTTGCCGTCGGTTAAGGTCATTCCCAGCGAGGGCGCGGCTCGGTGGCGCAGCGAAATATTGGAGTGAGTGGACACCAGCTTAACATCTGCCGGAGATGTCTCCTCGCGTCCCCGATCCGTGTCTCCATCGGGGAGATGGTGCAGGAGCGGTTTGCAGTAAACGCCTCTCTGGCTTTCACGACGCCGCCTGGCCTGAGGGTGAGTGGCGCACAGCTCCACCTGGACCCCGGGGTCCGACTCCTTGCGCGTTAAAGAGGCGCCGTCCATGTCCGCGCCGTTGCACATGCCCCGTGGACCACCCTTGGTTGGGCCCGCTGGCCCCAAGGGAAAGGGTTTGCTTGGTAACCCGTAGGCCGAGACCGGCTGCATCGACGTGGCAATCTCCAACTGTTTGGCTTTGTTGATGAAATTGGACAGAGTCGAGGGCTGCTCGGCCAGACAGCTGGTGTATTTAATCAGTTTCCTGTTGCTCACGGGGCTGCTGGATGAAGAGGCCACCATGTACTCTGATTTGGTGACTCGGAGAACAGAATCCACGGGCCATTGAGAGTAGGAACTGATACTTTTGTTCAACGGGTAGAAGCCTTCATCTTCCATGTCTATATTTGTGCCATAACTGTAGCGGGGTCGCCTCGAGTTGGGGGGTCTATTTCCTTGACTGTTCTCCCGTTTCTCTGCCTCGGGTGGGCCGACCCCGTGTTTTGCTTCGGGCTGGAGCTCCGGCGAGACCCTCTTGCCCCAGCTATCGAGGCCCTTCACGGCGTTGCCCTCGCCGTTACTCGCCGCGGCGGTCCCACTGTCCTGAACTTTGCACGACTCTGGAGAAGCGCTGGCGGCCACCGCGCCCTTGTTGTCCCTGGAGCTTTTCCTCGCTTTTCTCGCCAGCTGCTCGGGCTGCAGAGGGACGTCCCCGACTCCGCTGGGCATCTGCTCGGCGGCCGGGGGAGGCTTGGGGTGGTGCGTCTTGGACGGCGCGGCGAGGTCGGGCTCCGCGCTCCCCTGCAAGCCTTGGTCGGGCTGAAGGCCGCTCTGATCCTTCGCCGCCGCCGCCTCCTCCTCGCCGTTGGCCTGCTGCTGCTCCTTGGGCAAGCTGCTCTTGTGGTGCTTCAGATGCTTCCGCCTCACCTCGGGGCTGATGACGTTACTCATCACCGTGTACTCCATCTTCTGCGAGGTTCTCAGGTTAGGCTCGGCGGGCATGCAGTGGGGACCAGCGCGTTTCTCCAAATCGCCCCTGGTCTCTCCTTTCTCCAAGCTGGCCCGATAGCTGTACTTGGGGCGGCGCGACGAGGGGTTGATGGAGGAGCTTTCCGACACGTCCCTGTCCTCCGACGAGGTCATCTTGTGCTTCTCCGGCCCACCCTGCCTGCACTCTGGGGGGTCTCCCGGGAGAGAGATCTCCCAGCGGTCGTCAGCCTTCTCCCCGCCGCCCTTGCTATCCCTCTCCCCCCTGTGGGCGATGATGCACCCTTTATCTTCCCGCGACCTCCCCCGGGTGCCCACCACCTCTGCCGCCCCCCTGTCGCCGGGGGCGTCTGAGACCACCTTCACCTTGTCATCGTCTCGACCATCCGCCATCTCCTCCTCGGCGGCGCGGACCGTGTGCGCGCTGTTGCCAGTCCCACTGTCCTCCTTAGCGCTGCTCCTTCTCGACCTCCTCTTGTGCTCTCCCGGTGCCCGGCTGTCCTGGTGCGGGGTCGGGGCGAACATCTTGGTCTCCAGGGATGGCGGAGCCAGCTCGGACATGTAGAGGTGGACGTTGGGACTCTGCCGACTCTCCGACCGCTTCCTATTCGAGTCCCTGGCCTCGGAGCGCGGCGTCTTGTCCGCGCCGCGATGCTTGCTGTGATTCCCTTTGGGCTCGGCGCTGGAGAGCAGGATCTGGGCCGTGTGGTAACTGGGCTCCGTCAGGGACTCCGGCGACGGGTACCGTTTCCTCTCGTGGTGGTGATGTTTCTCCACTCCATCTTCCTTCTCCATGCTCTCCCGATAGCTGTACTTGGGTCGGCACAGCGGGGGGCTGATGTAGGGGTCCACCCAGCTCTCCCTCTCCTCCGACGCCGGCCTGATGTTCTCCGACCCTCCCTTCCTCGACTCCGGGTGCGCCCCGGGGTGAGACCCCTTGTCCGACCGATCTAGGAGCTTCTCGCCGCCGGCCTTGCTGTCCCTCTCGCCCCTGTGCTGGGTGTGAGCCGAGCCGTGCCTCTCCTCCCGCGACCTCCCCTTCGACCCCGAGTCGACTGTTGTCCCTCTATTATAAGCCACGCCAGATCGGATGGACTTCCCCGATTTCTCATCCTTGATGATCAGGTTGTCCTCGCCGCAACTTAGTGGAGTTTGCGTGATGATCACCGAATTACCATGGTCCATTAGTTGCCCTATAACACACACGCAGCATCCCGTTAGCAAGTGTTATTCAAGTCGTCTAAACACACCCCTGTCCCACGGTACGAGTTCATTCCAAGAGCTCTCGCGAGTTTGCCCCGATTCGAACCCGGAGATTTACGGTAATGGCCACTCGTCGGTACTCGGGGCTCTCGTGGAGATTTTTCAACACGTTGAAAAATCTTCACGAGTCTTCCCGTGCTTACCTGCCGTTAGCGAGTCTTCCCGAGTACCTGCCGTTAGCGCTAAGAGACGTCCCCGAGCTCCGACGTACCAGCTACGTTCATTCTCCGTGCTTACCACGAGTTTGATTTTTTTTTTAACTCGTGAGAGCTCTTGGAATGAACTCGTACCGTGGGACAGGGCTACAGCATCTGTGGAGAGAAGGAATGGGCGACGTCTGAAGAAGGGTCTCCATCCGAAACGTCACCAATTCCTTCTCTCCAGAGATGCTGCCCATCCCGCTGAGTGAGTCCAGCTGTTTGTGTCTATCTTCGGTTTAAACCAGCATCTGCAGTTCCTTCTTACACAGAACACAAGGCGATATCTTCTAACCCAATTAAAGATTAAAGGGCCGAATTCCACCAGAGGTCACAGCCTCAGAATAAAAGGATGGACTTTAGAAAGGAGATGAGGAAGAATTTCTTTTGTCAGAGGGCGGTGAATCTGTGGAATTCATTGCCACAGACGGCTGTGAAGGCCAATTGATACTTTTTTAAGGTGGAGATTGACAGATAAGTACGGGTGTCAGGGGTTGTGGGGAGAAGTCAGGAGAATGGAATTGAGGGGGAAAGATACATGATCCATGATTGAACGGCGGAGTAGACCCGATGGGCCGAATGGCCTAATGCTGCTCCTTTAACTTACCAATTTGAGGCCAATAGTAATGTCATATATTGCCGAAATTAACGGTGGTAATATTGGGAAAAGTTACTGTAGACTAAAATGATACCTCCCTAAAAGTAGGTTTTTAGGTCGATAGGGCGGTGAAGAGAGATCCAGCGTGGAAACAGGCCCTTCTGCCCACCGAGTCCTTGCCAACCAGCGATCACCCGTACACTAGTTCTTTTTTCCCCCAATATCGTATCCTGCACACTGGAGGTAATTGGCCGAGACCCATTAACTTACAAACCTACACGTCTTTGGAATGTGGGAGGAAATCGGAGCATCTGGAGCAACTCACACAGTCACTGGGAGAACGTATAATGTCCATACAGGCAGCGCCAGTGGTCAGGACCGAATCCACGTCACTGGCATCGTTGCGCCACTGGACTGTTCAGCGCTGTTGAATTGCTTCCTGATCGTCCCCGTCCCCCTCCCCAGTGTCCCATCCCTGTCCGGGGGTGACCGGAGATGTCTGGGGTGACCGTGGACTGACGGGACACCGGCCCGGAGCAGTGGCGGCACAAGGCACCATGGGCAGCGCGGAGAAGAAGGGCTAACTTCACTGCTCCGTGGTGGTGTCCCGTCAGTCCAGGGTCACCCCGGACATCTCCGGCTGCCCCCGGACACGGATGGGACACTCGGGAGGGGACGGGGACGGTCCAGTAGCAATTCAAATATGCTTGCAACGCCGGAGACCCGGGTTCGATCCTGACTGCGGATGAAACGCAGGTCTGTAATGCTTATCGCGAGTGACCTTGGACGAATCGAACGAATCCTTGCGTTTTTCAGAATACCAACCTCACTTATTGTGTTCAGCTGTGATCTCCCTGCTATGGAAATGGTGTCTTTAGCTGGAGAGAAGGCAGAGACTTACAAAGGGTGTTGCCAGGACTTGATGGTCTGGGCTATAGGGAGAGGTTAAGCAGGCTAGGACTGTGGATTGAAGGAGGTTGAAGGGTGATCTTATAGAAGTGTGTAAAATAATGCCAGGAATAGATAGGGCGAATGCGTAGTCTTATTTCTCAAGGTAGGGCTTTCTCAGAACTAGAGGGTTTACGGTTAAGGTGAGAGGGGAGATATTTAATAGGAATTAGAGGGGAAACTTTTTTACACATAGGGTTGTGGGTAAATGGAACGAGCTGCCAGAGGAAGTAGTTGACGCAGCTACGATAAGATTTTAAAGACACTCAGACAGGTACATGGATAGGTAAGGTTTGGAGCAATAGGGGCCAAAGGCAGGCAAATGGGACTAGCCTGGATGGGACATTTTGTTGGCATGGACCTGTTGGGCTGAAGGGCCTGGTTCCACGCTCCATGACTTTGTGACTATCTATCTAAGCTTGGGAGCCTTCAATAACATCTCTGCCAGTAATGCACCCTCGGAGATCCATTACTTAATATACAAACTCGGTTTGAGCTCCCTGGTTAGATTCCAGTCATAATGGTATTTGTTGCTGTCTGTTAATCCTAAAATAAAACCCACAAACTTCTAAATAGATTCCAGGCAGGATGTACCATCAGGAGGTAAGTTAGATGATAGGTCCCTCAGGCCCCGATTTCGATCGCAGCCTTTAACTTACCTGTAAGTGTCAGATTATTCCAGAACTAACTCCTAAAATTTGATCCAAGTATAACTCATTCCTGTGTAAGAAGGAACTGCAGATGCTGGTTTACACCAAAGATAGACACAAAATGCTGGGGTAACTCAGCGGGACAGGCAGCATATCTCTGGGTAGAAGGAATGGGTGACGTTTCGGGTCGAGACCCTTCCTCAGACTGAAAGTTACAGGAGAGATCTAGACAATAGATAATAGGTGCACTTGGCTCTTCGAGCCAGCACCGCCATTCAATGTGATCATGGCTGATCATCCCCAATCTGGAGATTGAGAGGGGATCTTATAAAAACTTACAAAATTCTTAAGGGGTTGGACAGGCTAGATGCAGGAAGATTGTTCCCGATGTTAGGGAAGTCCAGGACAAGGGGTCACAGCTTAAGGATAAGGGGGAAATCCTTTAAAACTGAGATGAGAAGAACTTTTTTCACACAGAGAGTGGTGAATCTCTGGAACTCTCTGCCACAGAGGGTAGTTAAGGCCAGTTCATTGGCTATATTTAAGAGGGAGTTAGATGTGGCCCTTGTGGCTAAGGGAATCAGGGGGTATGGAGAGAAGGCAGGTACGGGATACTGAGTTGGATGATCAGCCATGATCATATTGAATGGCGGTGCAGGCTCGAAGGGCCGAATGGCCTACTCCTACACCTAATTTCTATGTTTCTATGTAAACAGTACCCCGTTCCTGCCTTCTCCCCATATCCCCTGACTCCGCTATTTTTTAAGAGCCCTATCTAGCTCTCTCTTGGAAGCATCCAGAGAACCTGCCTCCACCGCCCTCCGAGGCAAAGAATTCCACAGACTCATCACTCTCTGTGAGAAAAAGTGAAATAAAAGTGAAAAAGAGAAATATAGACGATGAAGTAGAGAGATAAAAAACGAATGAAAGATGTGCAAAAGAAAGTAATGATCTTAAAGGAAACAGACCATAATCTCAAAGGCCTTTTATAAACGTCACCCATTCCTTCCCTCCAGAGATGCTGCCTGTCCCGCTGAGTTACCCCAGCGTTTTGTGTCTATCACAACTCATTCCTAGTTCCTATTTAAAATCCCTTTGAGCCCCACAGATAAATATTACACTATAACATTCCAAATTTTGCAATATCATTATTTTTTGGGGGAAAGTATACCTTCATAGTCAATCCTTTTAAATTCTTCATCTTTCTTGTCTATTTGGACCTCCTCTCCAATCGCTCGTCTCTGGATATGCTCTTCCCTCTCCCTGCCTTCCTTCCTTTCCGCCTTCCTGCTCTCTTTGTGCTTGCTTCTCCGCCGTTCTCTATCTCTGTCCTTCTCTTTGTCTCTTTTCCGTTCCTTTTCTTCAATCCTTTTGTCGTCTATTTTCTCTGCACATATTTCCACAAATTGCTCTTCTTCCATCTTGCTTTGCGAAGTGTTCTTCTCCATGGCAAAGAGAAATTCAGATCATTCTTAAGAGTGCTACACAGCATCTAAATCAGTCATTATTAACGTGTCATTGAAACATTAGAAAATAGGCGCAGGAGGAGGCCATTCGGCCCTTCGAGCCAGCACCGGCATTCATTGTGATCATGGCTAATCGTCCCCTATCAATAACCCGTGCCTGCCTGCCTTCTCCCCATATCCCTTAACTCCACTAGCCCCTAGAGCTCTATCTAACTCTCTCTTAAATCCATCCAGTGACTTGGCCTCCACTGTGCTCTGTGGCAGGGAATTCCATGAATTCACAACTCTCTGGGTGAAAAAGTTTTTTCTCACCTCAGTCTTAAGAACAAGGGGTCACAGTTTAAGGATAAAGGGGAAATCTTTTAGGACTGAGAAGAGAAAAGCATTTTTTACACAGAGAGTGGTGAATCTCTGGAATTCTCTGCCACAGAATGTAGTTGAGGTCAGTTCATTGGCTATATTTAAGAGGGAGTTAGATGTGGCCCTTGTGGCTAAAGGGATCAGGGGGTATGGAGAGAAAGCAGGTACAGGATACTGAGTTGGATGATCAGCCATGGTCATATTGAATGGCGGTGCAGGCTCGAAGGGCCGAATGGCCTACTCCTGCACCTATTTTCTATGTTTCTATGTTTCTAAATGACCTCCCCTTTATTCTAAGAATAGTGTCAGTTTACACCCGTTTATATCAGGGCGGAGATGCTGATCTCCTCTCAGCTCTTCAGAACACCCTCAATAGACAACGATGAGACGGGGGATTGGATGCCCCAACCTCTCCTTTTCTGGCGTGGAACTGCAGATGCCGGTTTATACCGAAAATAGACACAGTGTGCTGCAGTACCTCAGCGGGTCAGGCAGCATCTCTGGAGAAAAAGGATGGATGAAGCTTCGGAGTGGAACCCTTCTTCCTATCCTAACCCTAAGCCTAATCCAAGGTACAATCGGGACGAAACGTTGCCTATTTCCTTCGCTCCATAGATGCTGCTGCACCCGCTGAGTTTCTCCGGCATTTTTGTGCACCTTCGATTTTCCAGCATCTGCAGTTCCTTCTTAAACACCAAGCCAAATCCAGTCTGAAGAAGGGTCCCCCACCCGAGAAACATCACCCATCCTGTTTCTCCAGAGATGCTGCCTGGCCCGTTGAGTTACTCCAGCACTCTCTGTGTCCAGTTCTTTGCTCTGGGTCTGTTAACAGCCATTGGTGTAACATCCATTGAAAGCAGCAAGCTAAAAAAATCTGAAGAAGGGTCTCCACACCCAACTAATCACCTACCTCTGTTTTCCAGTGATGCTGCCTCCTGACCCGCTGAGTTACCTCCAAGCACTTTGCTCAACTTTTAGCAGGAATGATGTATCAGTTTTAACACTAAAGATCCGCCCATGCTATTTTGCAGCAGATGGCTAGAGATTGGAGCAGATGACTAAAGGTCTGGTCAGTCAATTAGACCTGAAAGGCGGAAGATGGATAGATTTAGGGAGGGAATTTCAGAGTTCAGGGCTTCGGCTAACCAGGGCAGAAATGTTTGCGGTTTGGAGGATACCCCTGTGAGAGGGATGGTTGAGGCTATGAAGGGATTTGAACATATGACAGACATAAGTTTGGTGTGATACAGTGTGGAAACAGGCCCTTCAACCCAACTTGCCCACACCGGCCAACATGTCCCAGCTACACCAGTCCCGCCTGCCTGCGCTTAGTCCATATCTCTCCAAACCTGTCCCATCCATGTACCTGTCTAACTGTTCCTTAAATGCTGGGATAGTCCCAGACTCAACTACCTCCTCTGGCAGCTTGTCCCATACACCCCACCACCCTTTGTGCGAAAAAGTTACCGCAAAGATTCCTATTAAATCTTTTCCCCTTCACCTTGAACCTATGTCCTCTGGTCCTCGAGTCCCCTACTCTGGGCAAGAGACTCTGTGCATCTACCCTATCTATTCCTCTCATGATTTTATACACCTCTATAAGATCACCCCCTCATCGTCCTGCGCTGCAAGGAATAGAGACCCACCCTCCTACTCAACCTCTCCCTATAGCTCAGACCTCTCTAGTCCTGGCAACACCCTTGTAAATCTCCTCTGAACCCTTTCAAGCTTGACAATATCTTTCCTACCCAGAACTGAACACAATATTTCTAAATGTGGCCCTCACCAACGTCTTGTACAACTGCAACATGACCTCCCAACTATTAAACTGCTTCATAGAAAATAAAACTAAATAAATAAGATGGGCATATTGAGAAAGGATAAGCTAAATAAAAGAATAAAGAACGGTGAAAGCATGGGAGAGGACCAAGAGGGTATAATGAGGTTCAAAGTCGATCAGCAGTCGAAGGTATTAAAGCAGATGTCCCAGGACTCCGATAGAAGGGGAATGATAGGGGGGAGGGGGGGGGGGGGGGGGGGGGGGGGGTTTAGGGATGGGTAATAATACAGAGAGAGATAGAAACTCTTCTGCATTGCTTGGGGAATGTTGGACTGGGCAGAGTCTAAGAATTACAGCAGACATTAAAACAAGAAACTGTAGATGCTGAATATTTTAAAGGGAAACTGGAAATACTCTATGTGTTAGTTTTTAGTCTTAGAGATACAGCATGGAAACAGGCCCATCGGCCCACCAGCACGTGCCGACCAGCGATCACCCCATACACTAGCACTATGCAACACATTAGGGGCAATTTACAGAAGCCAATTAACCTAAAAACATGTACGTCTTTGGAAAGTGGGAATTGGAAACCTGGGCACCTGGAGAAAGCCCATGTGGTCAGGTACAAAACCCGTACAGACAGCACCCGTGGTCAGGATCGAACCCGGGGTATCTGGCGCTGCGCCACTATGCCGCTCCTTGTGTTCCCCACAAGATCCCAGTATCTGCAGTTCCCTGGTGGCCACACTTCCAAGCTGGGAATACTCTGCAGGCCAGACAGCATCCGTTGAAGGAAACACAATGCTGCAGATGTTAAAATAGGAACTGGAAGTTGAAAAGTTCTGACGAAAAGCCATCTAGCTGAAACGTTGGGTAGATTTCTGTACAAAGATGCTGCTCAATCTGCGGAGTGCCCCAACAATTCGTGCCCTCACCCCACACCCAGCCTGGCAGAACCCAGCTATATGTGTCGGCTTTGGTCGGGCCTTGGAGTGCAGGTTCAGAATTTTATACAGGTCACTAAAATCTCTTACATGGTTTGCATCCTCCTCAGTTTTAGATCAATATTCGGTGATATTTGCTCAGCCAGGGCAACAGCATGTTTGAGATTGTGATATCATTGGCATTAGCTGGGTTGGGCAAAATATCACAGGGGAATTTTATGATATTAAAATGGCTAAATCACTGGAGGAAATTGGGATCGGATGGCAGTGGGATAGGTTGGGATGTTAGATGTGAATTGGGTTTTAATATTATACCAGAGATAACAAGGGTTATTTATTTAGCGAATGCAAAGTCCTTTAACCAAGCAGTTGCCTCTTGATCTGCTGTATGAAGGGTGACAAGTCCTCCATTGAGTCTTTGTTGAGGGCATGCTTCAATGATGTGTTGCATTGTTTGCTGCTCTCCACAAGCACACCGTGGGGTTGGACTGCTGCCCCATTTGTGAAGGCTGGCCAAGCAGGGGCCATGTCCAGTCCTGAATCTATTCAGCGTCGTCCACTGCTTCCTTGGGAGATTGGTGCCAGGGACCGGTAGGGTGGGGTCTGACACCAGATGTTTATTTGGGACGTCCTTGGACTCCCATTCCTTTTTCCAAGCTGATTGGATGGTGAAATCAGCTGGTGGTGGGTTCTTCCAAATTGGTCGTCTAGATGGAAGTCGAGCAGTGGGTGGGTTGAAGATGTCCATGTGAATTGGCAGGTGAGGGGAGTTTTTGGTCTTTTGGAGCATCCTTTGAGTGAGGACTACTCGCCGGATGTGTGGAGGGGCTGTGTTGGATAGGACAGGGAGCCAGGGGAGTGGTGTTGAGCGGATTGTTCCTGTGATTACAAGGGTGACAGAAGGCCTGGGATCTCTCTCTGCGACCCGACTGGTCCCGACCCAAAAGGTCATCTATCCATGACCTCCACAGATGCTGCCTGACCCGCTGAGTTACTCCAGCACTGTGTTTATCAACTAGCATCAGCAGAGTTCATTGTGTCGACAGTAATAGAGCCAGGCAGACTGACAAAGATGAATATCGGTTCAAGAAGGAACTGCAGATGCTGGAATATCGAAGGTAGACAAAAATGCTGGAGAAACTCAGCAGGTGAGGCAGCATCTATGGAGCGAAGGAAATAGGCCTATGTCCTCCAGCATTTTAGTCTACCTAAGATGAAAATAGGTGTTTGTAGGATACTAACTGAAACCTCATCTTAAGATCATTCATCACAGAACAGTAACAACATGGGAGGAGGCCATTCAGCTTGTTGAGTCCGTGATAGATATTTTTGTAAGGGCTAACGACTAGTTCCAGCCCCCATCCTCTACCCCCCCCACACCTTGAGTTTGGCCGTGTCTTTTATCACCCGTCCTAATAATACCTAGTTCAGTATCGATTTTAATTTGTTAACCTTCCTCACTTTTACCTTGTCTACTTCATCTGGACGCCCGCAGCGGTGGTTGCGGAGGGTGGATGTCCCGACCAAGGGGGAAAATGGAGGAGGACTGGCCAAATTGTGTGTCTTCTTTATGTGCAAGTGACGAATAAACCTGATTGAATTGAATTGAATTGAATTGAATTCCTGTGAAGCCCCCCTCGGATGTTTTCAATGTGAAAGGCGCTATGTGAATGCAACTAGTTGTAGTTGCAGATGCGGCAAAATTCATCATGTATTATCAAAGGTGTAGGGACATGTATTGTCTTTCCGCTGACTGGTTAGCACACAACAGAAACTTTTCACTGTGCCTTGGTACACGTGACAATAAACTAAACTCAAACTCATCAGGAAAAGGTGGGGTGAAGATTCACAATTGCGCCTTCAAGACAAAACGTTGCTACTGTTTGGTGTGTCTGGTGGAATCCGAGTTATCCAGAACAGGTTGAAACACTAGGATGGCACAGTAGTGTTGCTGACTTACAGCGCCAGAGACCCGGGTTCAATCCTGATCTCGGGTGCTGTCTGTATAGAGTTTGTACCTTCTCCCTGTGACCATGTGAGTTTTCTCCGGGTGCTCCGGTTTCCTCCCACACTCTCCAAAGACGTACAGGTTTGTAGGCTAATTGGCTTTGGTAATAAATTAGGTTCAGGAATAGCTACTTCCCCACAGCCATCAGGCTACTAAACTTGGCTCGGACAAAACTCTGAACACTAATAGCCCATTATCTGTTATTTGCACTTTACCAGTTTATTTATTCATGTGTGTACATGTTTATATAATGGTATATGGACAGGCTGATCTGTTTTGTAGCGCCACTTTCATTTCACTGCACATCTCGTATGTGTATGTGACAAATAAACTTGACTTGACTTGACTTGACTTGACTACTATGTTCTGTTGTGCTGAAGCAAAGCAAGAATTTCATTGTCCTATCAGGGACACATGACAATAAACTCTCTTGAATCTTGAAAAAAAAAAATTGTAAATTTTCCTGCGTGTGTGGGATAGTGCTAGTGTGCAGGGTGATCGCTGGTCAGCACGGACTCGATGGGCCAAAAGGCTTGTTTCCGCGCAGTATCTCTAAGGTCTAAAGCTGCTCACACTAGTTCGCACCTACCTGGAATTGCTGGATCTACCACTTCAGGTGTTCCGATTCAAGTTCTATCCACCAACAGCACAAACCTTTCCAAAATCTCCTGGTTCAATGAACGAGGAGACTATGAATGCAAGCAGGATGGGAGTTGCCCCAACATGGAGCATGGATTTGATGGATGCCACTTGGTTCAAGGCATTTCACCTTCAACTTCTCTCTGAAGAAATTAGCCTGAGTTCAGGGAGTCTTTCTGCAGAGTTGATGCCCGTTTAGGAAAATGCTAGCAGAGCGAGATGTGGGGACTAGTGTCCTCGTCTCATGATATGACTTGCAGTTTGCTGGCTGCAGACCGCATGTGTCAGGGTGAGGTCACAAGGTGACAAGTTGTTACATTCGATGAGGTCACAAAGGCCAGGAAGCGTGTCATGTTGGCCATGAGGTCATCGCTTTGTCGGAGGTCGGCACGACTGCTTGACCTCCACAAGTCCATAGGCAGAGTGCTGGCGGAGCTCGGCGGAGGGAATGGACGGGCGACCTTTAGGGTCGGGGGGTTATCTTCAGGCAGAGGTGGGAGTGAGGTTTTGTAAGAAGTGGGGGGGGGGGGAGCTGGAAGCAAAGACGGGGTTGACGAGATCAGGGTTGCCATTCCTGCCATTGCCAATGGAGAGGCATGCATGGATCAGGCCTTGGCTTTGATCCAAGGATCTGGTGCAGAGCTGGATACTATCCAGCCTAGATCCCTCCAGCCCTGTCCAGGCCAGGGAACCCGCCCTAGCCCTGTCCAGCCGAGAAGATTCCCCCACTCCTGTCCAGCACAGGAGATCTCCCGCTGAATACTGTTACATTGTTGGTTACATCGTGTGCTCTGGGGTAGGATCAGGTGCGCTGATTATGATCCACCATGGGTGAAAGTACGCCACAGCTTCATACTTTCACACCACCCCCAGTCCATCAGCCCTTGAACAACGCAGATCACGGTTGCAAAAGCCATGAACTGGAACAAAGTTAAACTTTCTTCTCTGTGACACAGTCTCTGAGCCTAACTGAGGCCCTCTACAATGTCCCCCATGTTGGGGGGTGGGGGTCCAGAACCAGTGGTCACAGTTTGAGAATAAGGAATAGAGCTATTTTGGACTGGGATGAGGAAAAACATTTTCACCCAGAGAGTTGTGAATCTGTGGAATTCTCTGCCACAGAAGGCAGTGGAGGCCAATTCACTGCATATTTTCAAGGGAGAGTTAGATTTAGCTCTTAGGGCTAACGGAATCAAGGGATATGAGGGGGGGGAAAAGCAGGAACGGGTACTGATTTTTGATGATCAGCCATATTCGAAGGGCAAATGGTCTATTCCTGCACCTATTTTCTATGTATCAATGTTACATTGATCATCAGTAAATCATCAGACCAATGTAGCTGGTTCAGTCCTGTCCAGATGCGCCATTCCCTGAACCTAGACAAGACTATTTCTTGCTATTGCCATTTTATCAACGACTTGTTCTGTTAAAAAAAATATTTTAAATTCCTTTTGCGACCTGGCTCTTTACTGTGGCATCAAACATCACCGGTTGAAATATTTTTTTACAGTCAGTAAAGCTGTGGTGTCCCAAAGGTAGAAACGAGGAATTCCTACACTCCCTACACATTAGGGGCAATTTACATAGAAGCATAGAAAATAGGTGCAGGAGTAGGCCATTCGGCCCGTCGAGCCTGCACCGCCATTCAATATGATCATGGCTGATCATCCAACTCAGTATCCTGTACCTGCCTCCTCTCCATACCCCCTGATCCCTTTAGCCACAAGGACCACATCTAACTGCCTCTTAAATATAGTCAATGAACTGTGGCCCCAACTACCTTCTGCGGGAGAGAATTCCATTCCTGATCATGCTGGTATGGCCTTGACAGGATGAACGTGAAGATGTTTCCTTTTGTGCAGGTATTGCTTAATAATAAGGAGTCACTGATTAAAGACAGAGACGAGGAACTTTCTCTCAGTGGTGTGTGTGTCTGAAACTCTCTTCCTCAAAGGGTGGTGGAAGCAAAGTCTTTGAATATTTTGTAGACAGAGGTTAATAGATTCTTGATAAGAAAGTGGGTGAAAGGTTGCCAGAGACAGGCAGGAATGCAAGGGGTGTTGAGTACAATCGGACCAGCCATGAAATTGAAACAACAGGAGAAGACTCCAGAGCCATTCCTGCTCCTAATATGTACATATATCCTGGATCCGCTTAATGTCAACTCTTATTCTGAGGCACAACCCCAGGTGGTTGTGTTTCATGCACAAGAACGTACGGTTCAGAAGCAGGAATAGGCCATTGGCCCATTGAGTCTGCTCTGCATTCTGTGTGATCTCACCTGACCCTTTACTCAGACACAGCATAGTGTGCCAAGGCCATACGGCCCCACAGTCCCCTACTGACCCCACAGTCTTCTTTCTTAAGCCTGTTCTAGGTATCCATTGACAAACCTCCACATCAGTCAATTGTTGGCTTCTTTTTCTTACAAAATTCTTAAGGGGTTCTAGATGCAGGAAGAGTTCCCTGTTGCTCCAGGACAAGGGGTCACAGCTTAAGGATAAGGGGGAAATCCGTAAAACCCATTGAACTTTTTTTTCACACAGACAAGTGGTCCTCCTGGAATCTCTGCCACAGAGGGTTGTGAGGGCAGTTCATTGGCTATATTTAAGAGGGAGTTAGATGTGGCCCCCCAGGGTTGAGGCCCAGTTGGATGATCACACTTCTGTCGAAGGGCCGGCCACCTGCACCTTCTTCAGCTGTTCCTGAGGGCGACCTCTTCTTTCCTCTCTTTTCCTTTTTCCTTGGGCGTTCCATCATTCCAGGGCTTGCCGGGTGATGTTTGTGGCAGGTTACTGGATAGACTCGGTTGTACTCGCTAGAATTTAGAAGATTGAGGGGGGATCTTATAGAAACTTACATGATCAGCCATGATCATATTGAATGGCGGTGCAGGCTCGAAGGGCCGAATGGCCTACTCCTGCACCTATTTTCTAGGTTTCTATGTTTCCTGAGAGTGCATCCAACCCAACTCCATTTTCTCCTTCCAATTTGTAAGTCAATGGACTCCTGGCTTGTTCTTCTCCACAGGTCCACATTGCTTACTTTGTCTCTCCACCAGATGTTAAGTATTCTCCTAAGGCAGGTGTCAATGAATGTTTGCAGCCTGTTTGTAGTGTGTTTTGTTGTTTTCCATGTCTCTGATCCATACAGCATCACCAGCTTTCACATTTGAGTTAAAGATGTGTATTTTGGTGTTGATTGAGTTGTGTTTTTTTGGTTTGTTTGTTTTCAAAACTTTATTTATTTATTTTTTTCCAAAACTTTATTGTCATTCAGAAATACATCAATAATTGCAATTCTGAACAAATTTCGTTGCATCTGGAGCGAAATTTCGTTCCAGATATTCCTGAGCATGTTAAACACCACCCTAGCCTTATTGATTCTACTTTTTATGTCTGCCTCTGCCCCACCGGTGATGTCCACAACACTGCCTAGGTATGTGAATGTTTCTGCCTCATCTAGAGCAGTGCTGTGCGTAAGGATAGGGTTGCTGATTTTGAAGTGGATCCTCATCACCTGAGTCTTTGCTGTATTGGGTGCAAGACCAAGTTTTGTTGCAGCTTGTGAGAGTCTGTCCGAGTCTTCTCCTGCATTTGTATCTGTGTGTGTGTGAAAGGAAAGCTATGTCTGTGTGGAGTTTACACGTTGACCGTATAGAGAAGCGGGAGCTGAAGGGACAACAACGGCCAGAGTGCTTGGCGAACATTGGCCGTTTGCTCACTGCATTTCATCAACTAATTATTTGTGTTTTTTCTTGATTCCTTTGGCATCTAAAAAGTTTCAGAAGTGATAAATCTGGCTGTAAATTTTTTAAATCGCCCATGGTTCCCAAGTGGGTTTTTACATACAAAATGAAAACGCATCTGAAGAAAAATTTACAGGCAGATTGGTCACCTGAGAATTTTCAGATACCAAAGGAATCAAGAAAAAACACAAATAATGTCTTACTGTTGATGAAATGCAGTGAGCAAACGTAATAATTCCCAATATTTTCAATTCCGATATCTGCGTGGCCAATGTTTACCAAGCACTTTAGCTGCTGTTGTCCCTTCAGTTCTCGCTTCTCTATACCTTCATTTCGCTTCACTTTTGGAATTCTAAAGTTGGGTACATGTCTCTCACACTTACCCCGACTCCCACGATTTTTTTCAGCGCAAAAATTCAACATTTTGGTGGTTTTTAACAGGTAGGAAAGTACGCGTTTCTAGCATTAATAACATATACCAGAAGTGTTGGATGTCCTCCAGTTGGATTTAGCGGCTCCGTGCGTCAAGCCCTATGACCCAATGACCTTACGTGCAACCCCCCCCCCCCCCCCTATTGTCCAGGATGCTCCGCAGTTTGAGGAGAATCCTCTCCCCTCCAAGACCAACCTCCCATGAATCCAACTCCAACTCCGCCCCCAAGACAGAGCCAACCTTCCTGATGCGTTTGTTGGTCCCATGGGCGTCCGCAGCCTTCATTAAACCAAAGCCAAACCTACAAGTCTTTTGGATGCGGGAGGAAACCGGAGCATTCGGAGGAAGCCCTCGCAGGTCACAGGGAGAATGTATAAACTCCATACAGACAGCACCCGTAGTCAGAATCAAACACAGGTCTCTGGCGCTGTGAGGCAGCAACTCTACCGCTGCGCCTCCGTGTTGCTTCTTATTCCATCCTATTTCTACAGGGAACTGAGGTCCCAATGATAGGATGGAGGGTGCAGGAACTGGGACCCTGGCAAGGGGAAGAGCGTGCAGAAACATGAATTAATGAGCCCAATACCAAACCCATTGCCATTTATGGATTAATTACAATAAAAAGGAACTGCAGATGCTGGTTTATACCAAATAAATTGATCCAGAATGCTGGATTAACTCAGCGGGTCAGGCAGCATCTCTGGTGAAAATGGATAGATGACGTCTCGGGTCGGAACCCTTCTTCTGTTCTTCATTTGAAGAACTGTCCTGACCTGAAACGTCACTTATACATTTTCTCTAGAGATGTCGCCGACACCCTGAAGAAGGGTCTCGTCCCGAAACATTGCCTACTCCTTTTCTCCAGAGATGCTGCCTGATCTGCTGAGTTGCTCCAGCACTTTGTGTCTGTTTATGTAAACCATCATTTGCAGGTCCTAGTTTCTACTGTAATCACCCTTTGTATAGGGAAGCAATGGAGATCTTGACTGTCCTGTATGGAGTTGGTACGTTGGTTCTCCCTAAGCCCACAAGGGTTTTCTCTGGGTGTTCCAGTTTCCTCCAAAACACCAAAGACGTAAATGTTTGTAGGCAGAAGCCAGACACAAAAAGCTTGAATAACTTAACGGGTCAGACAGCATCGCTGGAGGAAAGGAATAGGTGACCTTTCGGGTCGAGACCCTTCTTCAAAGTCTGAAGAATGGCCTTGACCCAAAAAGTCACCTATTCCTTTTCTCCAGAGATGCTGTCTGACCCACTAAATTACTGTAGCTTTTCGTGTCTGTCTTCAGTTTAGACAATAGACGATAGACAATAAACCAGCATCTGCAGTTCCTTCATACACACGAGGTTTGGAGGTTAAAATAGTAAAATAGTCCCTATTGTACAGGGTAGTGTTAATGTATGGGGGTGGGGGTTGCTGGTAGGCGTGGACTCGATGGGCCGAAGGGCCTGTTTCCACGCTGTAAGTGAAGTAACCGGGGTAGTTAGTCAACGTGGGGATATCTAGAGGCCGGGTTACAGGAAAATAAGTGGAAGGATGGAAATGGGATTAGTGGGAATGCACTGAGAGCCAGGCTTGATGGATCAGACAACTTTCTTCTTGGTTGCAGTCAGAAATGAAGTCATTCTGGGCTGCATGACTCACTTGTCCCAGAGCAAGGTCTACCTCCAAAGTCTAAATGAATGAGTTCTGGTGAAACGTCAGACATCTGGACATTATTTCCCTCACGGCGACTGCCGAACTTCTACCAACACATCACGTGTGCCACCAGGGGGGAGAGAACTTTGGACCACTGCTACACGCCGTTCAGGAAAGGCTACAAGGCCGTTTCACTCCCTCCCCTAGGAAAATCTGACCACGCTGCCATTTTCCTGTTGCCGGAGTATAAACAGAGGATAGTTCGGGAAGTGGTAGAGACGAGGGACGTAAAGCGGTGGTCCGACCAGTCAGAGGCCATGCTGCAAGATGCACTGAGTGATGTCGACTGGAATATGTTCGAAGCAAGTTCCAGTGACGTCAGTGAGTTCGCGGAAGCAGTCACGGACTTCATCGCAACAGTAACCAACAACATCGTCCCCACAGTAAGGGTAAGCACCTTTCCGAATCAAAAACCCTGGGTAGACAGATCTGTTCGTGTGGCCTTGAATGCTCGCACCACTGCCTACAACTGGCATCAGGAAACATGGACATCGACAGAGTCCTACCGACTGCGAAGGGCAGTGAAGGATGCAAAGAGGAGGTACAGAGACAAGATGGAGTTACAGATGGAGCAGCAGGACACCAGAAGCCTGTGGCAGGGGCTACGGATTGTAACCAACTACCGGAGCACCCCTCCCTCATCCGCAAGTGCTGGCACCTTCCTAGCTGATGACCTGAACTCCTTTTACGCTCATTTCGAGAGGGGCAACACCACCCCAGGTCTGCCGACTATCGACAATACCGCCAGCAGGCTGGCTATCGAAGCTGCAGGGAGGAATGTGCACACACTCTCGCTGTCCGAGCACGACGTGAGGAGGGCTCTGACACAGGTGAACACGAGAAAAGCTGCAGGCCCCGATGGCATCTCGGGGCGAGTACTCAAGTCCTGTGCTACGCAGCTAGCTCCAGTGCTCACTACATTATTCAACCTCTACCTGGACAAGTCCGTGGTCCCTGCCTGCTTCAAAAAATCCATCATTGTACCGGTACCAAAATATGCCTCCCCAGCCTGTCTGAATGACTACCGTCCGGTGGCCCTTACCTCGGTAGTCATGAAATGCTTTGAGAGGCTGGTGAAGAAACACATCTGCGCCTTCCTCCCTCGGAACATGGACCTGTTACAGTTTGCATACCGTCCGAACAGATCCACGGACAATGCGGTCTCCCAGGTCTTGCACACCGCTCTCTCCCATCTGGACAGCCAGAAGGGGGGCTACGTGAGGATGCTGTTCATAGACTACAGTTCAGCCTTCAACACGATAATCCCCACCAGACTGGCCGAGAAGCTAATGGAATTGGGGTTCGACACCTCCCTGTGTGCCTGGGTCCTGGACTTTCTCACCGCCAGGCCCCAGGTAGTCAATATGGGAGGGAATACATCGAAGCCCCTCACCCTGAGCACAGGATCGCCCCAGGGTTGCATCCTCAGCCCCCTATTGTACTCCCTGTACACACATGACTGTGTGGCTAAGTTCAGCTCCAACTCAATAATTAAGTTTGCTGATGACACTGTGGTGGTGGGCCTGATCTCAGACAATGATGAGAAGGCCTACCGGGAGGAGGTGGCTGATCTAGCACTCTGGTGCCAGGATAACAGCCTTCTCTTGAACATCAAAAAAATGAAGGAGCTGATCATGGACTTTAGGAGGGCACATCATCCGAGGACGTACACTCCATTGAGGATAAATGGGGATCCTGTGGATAGGGTGAACTGTTTTAAATATCTGGGAGTCCACATCTCCGAGGATATGACATGGGCATCACACGCCTCAGCACTCATGAGTAAGGCAAGGCAGCGCCTTTACCACCTCAGGCAATTGAGGAAATTCAGAGTGTCTCCAAGGATCCTCCAGTGCTTCTACGCAGCGGCGGTGGAAAGCATCTTGTCCGGGAACATTACCATCTGGTTTGGGATTTGCTCTGCCAAGGACAAGAAGGCTCTGCAGAGAGTAGTGCGTTCGGCCGAACGCACTATGGGAACTTCACTCACCCCCCTGCAGGAACTATACATCAGGAGGTGCAACTACAGAGCCAACAATATCATGAGAGACCCCTTCCACCCCTGCAACGGACTGTTCCAGCTGCTACGGTCAGGCAAACGCCTCCGTTGCCATGCGGTGAGAAAAGAGAGGTTGAGAAGGAGTTTCTTCCCAGAGGCCATTCGGACTGTAAATGCCTATCTCACCAGGGACTAACTCTACTGAACGTTTTTCCTTCCATTATTTATTATGTAAAGGTATATGTGTGTTATGATTGTGTTTGTAGTTTGTTTGGTTGTTTGTCTTTTGCACAAAAGTCCGCGAGCATTGCCACTTTCATTTCACTGCACATCTCGTATGTGTATGTGACAAATAAACTTGACTTGACTTGACTTGACCAACCTTTCCAATATCCTTTAAGTTTCAGTCTTCCTTCACCTGGTTCCAGATCAGAGGTCACCACAAACTGTAGTGGAGTTTTAAGCAAAGATCCTAGAGTATCTTTGGTTTTAAGGAAGTCACCTACAATACAATACAATTTATTTGTGTCATTTGAACCTCATTGAGTCGTCTTTCTTACAGTTTGGCTTTCTTCCAAACCAATTGTTCAAGCGCTTTTGATTGCAACATGCGCCTTAATTTAGTTCAACAAAGAAACTGACAAGTTACTAAAGAACTTGTCGCCTGTGTTGGGCGCCATCTTGGGAAGCAATCTTGGGAACCTCATTGAGGTTCAAACGAAATTTGGTTTCTGCAGTCATACACACAAGAAAAAGAACCAAGACACAACACAATTTGCACAAACATCTTGGCAGAGGTGGCCAAATCTCATTAGATTCTACCTGGAGGGTTAAACGGGCAGCATCCTACCTCCCCACTGTGCACTAGCACCCTGACTCCCACCACACACATTGCCAAAGGTGAGGACTTTGCTTTGGTGACACAAAGAACTGCAGATGCTGGAATTGATGTTGTAAACGATACAGCATGGGAATGGCCCACCGAGTCTCTGCCAGCCATCAATCACCCGTCACGCTAGTTCCAGGTTATCCCACTTTCTCATCTGCCCCTTGCACACTCAGGGCAATTTACAGAGGTCAAATTAACCAGCAGACCCGCACGTCTTCGGGATGTGGGAGGAAACCGGGGCACCTGGAGAAAACCCACGCGGTCACAGGGAGAACATGCAAAACTCCTCAAAAACAGCACCCGAGGTCAGGATCAAACTTGGGTCTCTGGTGCCATGAGGCAGCAGCTCCACCAATAGGGAATGGGGCCGAAGATAGGTCCCGACCCAAAACGTCGACTGACATTCCCTCTGCAGATGCTGCCCGACGTTAGTTCCTCCAACACATTGCGTTTTGCCCCAGGATTGTTTCATTACCGTATTGGCTTATTCCTGGCTGCTGGAGTAGGAGGCCAACCTTTAATTGCAGCGGACTCCGGAAATACTGTGGGACAGGCAGCAACTCGGAATTGGGATAACATGAATCGCATTTGCAAGAAGATTAGAGGAAGCAGTTATCCCCAGAAAACAGAGAGTGTGGACCCCAGGCAACCGAACCATTCTATCACCAACTAGGGAGCGGTCCTGACCTCCCATCTTGCTTCCCAAGATGGCGCCCAACACAGGCGACAATTTGCGGACCAACCACAGAAGCAGATCTACAAACTCACATAACAATCACTCCACACTTTTAAATCTGTAATACACTGTAAATGGATCGATTGTAATCATGTATTGTCTTTCTGCTGACTGGTCAGCATGCAACAAAAAGCTTTCCACTGTACTTTAGGTACACGTGACCAGAATAAACTAATCTGAAGGGACCCAACTCCTGCAGGTGAGGAATAAATATAGAAACATATAAAATAGGTGCAGGAGTAGGCCATTCGGCCCTTCGAACCATCACCTCCATGTAATATGATCATTGCTTTCTCCTCATATCCCTGGATTCTGTTAGCCCTAAGAGCTATATCCAACTCTCTGCTGAAAACATCCAGCGAATTGGCCTCCACTGCCTTCTGTGGCAGAGAATGCCACAGATTCACAACTCTCTGGGTGAAAAGGTTTGACCTCATCTCGGTCCTAAATGGCCGACTCCTTATTCTGGAGCCGGGACCCCTGGTTCTGGATTCCCCCAACATCGGGGGACATTTTGTCCTGCACCTAGCCTGTCCAATCCCTTTAAGCATTTTATGTTTCTACACGACCCCCTCTCATCATTCTAAATTCCTGTGATTTCCATAAGAGACGTGGCTTGAAAGACCTGAATCGACACGGGAGGGTGAAAGGAACAGAGGATGGGGAGAGAGGGGCAGATGTTGAAGGGAGATGGAGGTGGAGGATTCAATCACACCCATCCATAGTCTCCAAGGACAGGTTTATGAGTGGATTGGAAATGAGTGGATAGAGAAAGGTTGAACAAGTTAGGGCTTTATTCTTTGGAGCGCAGAAGGTTAAGGGGGGACTTGATAGAGGTCTTTAAAATGATGAGAGGGATAGACAGAGTTGACGTGGATAAGCTTTTCCCATTGAGAGTAGGGAAGATTCAAACAAGAGGACATGACTTGAGAATTAAGGGACAGAAGTTTAGGGGTAACTTGACGGGGAACTTCTTTACTCAGAGAGTGGTGGCTGTGTGGAATGAGCTTCCAGTGGAAGTGGTGGAGGCAGGTTCGATTTTATCATTTAAAAATAAATTGGATAGTTATATGGACGGGAAAGGAATGGACGGCTATGGTCTTGAGTGCAGGGAGATGGGACTAGGGGAGAGTATGTGTTCGGCACGGACTAGAAGGGTCGAGATTGCCTGTTTCCGTGCTGTAATTGTTATATGGTTATATGGAAATTGTCTAGATTAAGTTGGTGGCCCAGTCACAGTGAGAGAGGCATAAGGGGGAGAGACGGCAGAGGTTGCCAAGCCACTGGGTGTTGGTAAAGTGGAGATTGGTGAGCCCTTGATTAGGAAAGGGTTACGGAGAGAAGACAGGAGAATGGGGTTGAGAGGGAAAATTACATCAGCCAGTTTGACGAAAGGTCTCGACCCCGAAACGTCACCCATTCCTCCTCTCCAGAGATGCTGCCTGTCCCGCTGAGTTACTCCAGCTTTTTTGTGTCGGCCTTTGGTTTAAACCAGCATCTGCAGTTCCTTCCTACACATAAATGACGGTGCAGACTCGATGAGCCGAATGGCTGAATGGGTGGTGAATCTGTGGGATCCGTTGTCACGGGCACGTTATTGGGTATTTTTAAGGCGGAGATTGATGAGTATGGGTGTCATGGGGAGAATCCAGGAGAGTGGGGTTAGAAGGGAAAGATCGATCAGCCATGACTGATGGGCCGAATAGCCTAATTCTGTTCCTTTGTATTATGGTCTTATGAAAGGTACGAGCAGAGAACAACATGCTGGAGTGACTCAGAGGGTCAGTCAGCGTCTGTGGAGGGAATGGATATAAGGTCAGGGCCGGGACCTTTCTTCAGTCTGAATCACTCCATAACTTGTTGAGCAAGATTCCATCACTTGCAGATTCTTGTGGCTTGGATGGACAATAGACAATAGGTGCAGGAGTAGGCCATTCGGCCCCTCGAGCCAGCACCGCCATTCAATGTGATCATCCCCAATCAGTACCCCGTTCCTGCCTTCTCCCCATATCCCCCGACTCCGCTATCTTTAAGAGCCCTATCTAGCTCTCTCGTGAAAGCATCCAGAGAACCTGCCTCCACCGGTTCTCTGGAGGCAGAGAATTCCACAGACGGTTCACATGTTTTAGACGTAGGGTCAGAATAAAGCCATTCGGCCCATCTAGTCTACTCTACCATTCAATCATGGCTGATCTCTCTCAACCCCATTCTTCCCCCCGTAACCCCGACACCCCGGGTTGGGTGGAAAGCGGGCGTTGAATTTCAACACGTCTCAACAATAAGCAGCGCGATATTTGTAGGCTCATTTGCTTTTATTAGTATAGGGCCAGTGGGGTTGCGAGCTCCCTGGGTATCTGTGGCCGCCTCTCTCTCAGCTCTGCTCGGCCGCCGTCGCTTTCACGTGGATGGTCACTTTGCGGGGGTTGTAGCAAGGGTTACGCTTGACATAGATGGCCGGCTTGTCGCCCTTGAGCTGCGCCCTCCAGCCGGTCTCCTGTGGCCGCTGGCCGCCGCCTCCCGCCGCCGCCCGGTGGGGCCTGGCCGCCTTGGGGTGCGGCTTGCCCCCTCCCCTCTCCCTGCCCCCCTGCGGGTTCCTGCCGATGCTGCCCAGGAACTTCCTGATCTGGTAGCCGCGGAAGCAGGCCTGGATCATGACCGCCGCCCGGGCCATGCGGGTGATCCGGCGCCGGGCCAGGAGACCCCTCCACACGGCCTGGATGGCGGTGGCCGCTCGGTCCCTCTCCTGGTGCTGGCGCCGGGTCCGCACCGAACGCCGGGCCCACTGCTCGATGCGGTTGTGGAGGCCGGAGGCGGCCGCGCTCGGCACCGGGATGCCGGGCGTGCAGAGCGGGGCGAAGACCGGCGCGTCCCGCTCTCTCGCCTCCATCTCCACCGCTGCTGGAGGTGCCGGCGGCAGGGGCGGGGGGGTCTGCTCGTTGTGGACCCGCGGTTCTGGCTGCCTCGGGGCGCGGTGGGTGGGGGGGAGAGGCGGGGAGGGGACGGTGGTCTTGGCCGCCTTCTTGCCCGCGGCTTTGAGGCTGACCAGCGGGAAGATGCCTTCGCTTTCAAACTCTCTCCGCGTCTGGTAGCGCCTGAAGGTGGCCTGGATCTTGGTGGCGGCCGACACTTGTTCCTGCAGCGCCCGCCGGGTCCGGTGGCCCTTCCACGCAGCCTGGATGGTCCCGGCCGCCGCGCTCTCTTCCCGCAGCCGCTTGAGCGATCGGCGCGCCGGCTGCCCGGGGGGCGGAGGACATCCCGCCGCGTCCTTCGGCACCTCCAGCTCGGACAGGTCGAAGTCCGACAGCTCGGGATAGGGGTAGGGGTGGGGGTGAGGATGGCCACCCCCCGGCCTGTGCTCCTGGTAGCGGATCAGCTTGCGGGGGCCCGAGGTGTTGTAAGGGGTCGAATGCACCAGGTACTGGGAGCCGGGGCCCGGCGGCAGCAGCGTGTCGGTGTCGGCTCCCGGCGCCCTGAAGGCGAACCTCGGGCGCCCGTCCTCGCCGCGCTCCGCTCTCACCACCACCACCTCCTCCACGCTGCGCTTCTTCAGCAAGCGAGCCGAGGCGAGGGAGACCGGGGCCGAGGAGCAGCAGGACACGGTGTCCACGCCGCCCCCGCCCCCGGTGTCGCCGCCGCCGCCGCCGCCGTTCATCATGTAGCCGGGGAGCAGCTCGTCCGATTTGGGATCCTCGTCGATGATGGAGAGCGGTTCGCGGAGGACGCTCTGCTCGCCGGAGCCCGGGCCCCAGCCGCGGGTGAGCCACGTACCGACCTCCGCCGGTCCCGCCCCGCTGCGCGCCCCCTCCGGGTGCGGGATGGAAGAAAGCTCGTTGACATCGCCGGCCTTGTCGCCGTTAACGGGGCGGGTGGGGCCGCAGTTGTCGGGGCCGGCGCTGCCGCCGTTGAAGGAGCGAGGGGGGTTGCCGCCGTTAACCGGGAGGTCGGTGCCGCCGCCGCTGCTGATGCTGGCGTTGGTCGAGAGGAAGCTGCCGTGAACGGCGCGGATACTGTCGTGGTTGCCGCTGTGACCGGAGCGGACGCTGCCGTTCGCGGAGCGGGCGCTGCCGGCGTGGCCGCCGCCGCCGGTGCTACCGGAGCCGGTGCAGTCGTTGTTGTAGTTAACGGCGCGGACGCGGTCGTGGTTGTGGTTGATGTTGTTAGCGCAGCGCACGCTGCCGGTGTGGCCGGCGCAGTCGTTGTTGTAGTTGGCGGAGCGGACGCTGTGGCTGCTGCTGCCGGTACCGGAGCGGACGCTGCCGGCGTGTCCGGTGTGGCCGCCGGTACCGGAGCCGGCGCAGTCGTTGTTGTAGTTGACCGAGCGGACGCTGTGGCTGCTGCTGGCGCCGGAGCGGACGCTGCCGGTGCGGGTGCCGTCGTTGCTGTTGCAGTGCACCGAGCGGATGCTGTCGTTGCTGCCGGTACTGACCGAGTGGACGCTGCCGGCGTGACCCCCGTTACCGGGGCGGACGCTGCCGATACCGGCGCAGATGCAGTAGCTGATGCAGTCGCCGGAGCGGATGATGTTGCTGTTGTCGTTGCCGGAGCGGCCGACGCCTGTGTTGGTGGGGCCGGTACCGGGGCGGCCGACGCCTGTGTTGGTGGGGCCGGTACCGGAGCGGGCGCCGCCGGCTCTGTTGTTGTTGGGGCCGGTACCGGGGCGGGCGCCGCCGGTGTTGTTGCTGCTGCGGGTGGGGGCGTAGAGGGAGCTGGGCAGCGACACGTCCAAGCCGTCCAGCGGCATCCCGGACGCGGCTCCGTGGGACCGGAGTTGGCCGTGTTCGTAGGACAGGTTGAAGTCCACCATGTCCGACTCCTGGTCGAGTGGCTCGGGTTGGTGGGGCCGGGGCGGGTTGATCTTTTTGCGGTCCAGGTAACCCCTGAAGAAGGACTGGATGTAGACCACGGCCCCCAGCAGGGTGGACATGTCTTTGCGCACCTTGTAGCCTCTCCAGTTGGTCTGGATCCTTGTGGCGGCCACATCGCACATCATCCCGGGCAGGCGGTTCTGCTGCGTCTGGTCGCAGACGAACCTGGGCGTGCGGGCTCGGGGGGGTTGGGGTTGGGGTTGAGTTGGGGGTTGGGCGCAGATGTCTCTCAAGCGGCGGCTGGGCTGGCAGCGGATGCCGTCCGGGTGCTTTTTGATGGGGAGAGACTGGGCAGTGGAGGCGGCCGGGCGCTTCTCCGGCACTGGTACTGGTACCGGCCACCGCCTGCCCTCCCGGCTCCGTGGCCGCGGCGGCGGTGGTGGCGGCGGCGGCGGCCCCCTCCGTGGGGCTGGGGGCGGCGGGGGACACAGGACCCTGGGATCCTCCCAGCTCAGGTACTGCCCGTGTATGCGGAGGCGGCGGCTGACGGGTTCCCGCAGCACATGGCGCACCCGGCAGCCCCGCCAGAAGGACTGCAGCAGGATGGCGGCTCCCTGCTCGATGTACTGCTGCTTCCTGGCGCAGTAGCCGCGCCACAGCGCCTGGATCTTGGCCGCCGACAGGTTCATCAGCTTCAGCAGCTCCCCGGCGATGAAGGCGTCCTGCACCGCGCAGCAATCCACCGGGGCCCCGAGGGGCGGCGTGGTCGGCGGGCAGCGGAAATCCAGCGGCCGCGGGCCGCGGTTCACCGGCAGAGGGATGGGGCGTGCGGGCTCCATGCAGTCAGAAGAAGGGGGGTGGGGGAAGAGGGAGAGAGGGAGAGAGAGAGAGAGAAAGAGGGGGCAAAGATCTGGCGGTTCACACGGAAATTAGAATCTGAAAAATAAACAGAAAGGTTTGGAAATGTCAGGTCCACAGTTTTTACGCGAAACATCTCTGGCGCTGGGGGGGGGGGGGGGGGGGGGTGAGATGGGGATGGGGAGAGGGCGAGGTGAGGGGGTTGGTAGGGAGGGAGTGAGGTGGGGGGTAGGGGGGGGGTGAGGGTCAGGCGGGGGGGGGGGGTGAGGGGGGGGTGGGGAGAGGATGAGGTGAGGGGTTTGGTAGGGAGGGGGTGGTGGGGGAGGGCGTGGGGGGGGGTGCGATGGGGGGGGGGGGAGGTGTGGGGTGGGGGAGGGGGGGGGGGGTGGGGGGAGGGGGTGAGGTGTGGGTGAGGGTGGGGAGAGGGCGAGGTGTGAGGGGGTTGGTAGGGAGGGCGTGAGATGTGGGGTAGGGGGGGAGGTGGGGATGGGGGGGTGAGGTGGAAAGAGGTGAGGTGAGGGGGTTGGTAGGGAGGGGTTGAGGTGGGGGGTTGGGGGGGGGGGGGGGGGGTGGGGGGGGGGAGGGGTGAGTGAGGTGGGGGGCGTTGGTTCCCCGCTTCCTCATGAGAACCAACGCGCCAGAAGGACACACAGTGCCGGAGTTAGTCATACTGCCGGGCCCGAGTGTGTGGAAGTTCTAGTGTGCGGGTGATCGCCGGACAGCCTGGGTTCGCATTGACTGACCAGCTATAAACCCCGTATGGTAGCACACTGGGGGGCAATTTGCAGAAGCCAATTAAACTGCAAGCCTACATGTCTTTGGAGTGTGCGCCCGGAGAAAACCCACGCGGTCACAGGGTGGGGCATATTTACGCACCTTAGTCGGGGCTCACACGAAGGCGCCTGTACGGACGCGGGTCGAGCACGTTTACTAGTCTACAAGGGCCGCGCACTTATATATCTGCAAACGGGCCGACCCTTTTACACCCACTCGGGTACGCAGCCTTGCCGGCACCCGGGGCGCGTATTCTTCAACCTGCGAGCAATAGGGGGCCGCGCAGCCATTGCCATTACTCGCACGGGGAACGCACCCTTCCACGTCTAGACTCGCACCAATACACACCTGCACGCGGGGAGCGCATCCTTACACGCGCGTTCACACGGGGTACGCATGCTTAAACGACTGCACTCACACTCAGGAATCTCCTAGTCCTTAAACATACTATAATAGGCGGAGTAGACCGTTCGGCCCTTCGAGCCAGCACCGCCATTCAACAATGATCAAGGCTGATCATCCAAAATCCGTACCCCGTTCCCGTTTTCTCCCCATAACCCTTGGTTCCGTTAGCCCCAAGAGCTAAATCTAACTGCCTCTTGAAAACATCCAGTGAATTGGCCTCTTCTGTGGCAGAGAATTCCACAACTCTCAACTCTGGAAAAGATTCACAACTCTGGGTGAAAAAAGTTTCTCTTCATCAGTACTAAATGGCCCACCCCTTATTCTTCTACTGTGACCCCTGGTTCTTACTATCAGATTGTTTTGTCATCAGGCTTCTGAACGGTCCTCCCCACATGCTAAGATTGTGTCCAAACCACTCCTCCTCCTCCCCCCCCCCCCCCCCCCCCCCCCACCCCCATTGCGGACATTGGACTTTGTCCATAGAACCAACGCGCTACAATGCTGAGAACTACATTCTGCCGTCTATCTTTCAATCCGCTCTAACTATTGCGCTTGAGTTTAACTTGATTGTATTTATGGATATAATATCAGATTTTTTTTAAGTTAGTTAGTTTAGTTTACTGTCTCGTGTCCCAAAGTACAGTTAAAAAAAAAGCTTTTGTTGCGTGCTAACCAGTCAGCAGAAAGACAATACCCGATTACAACCGAGCCATCCACAGTGTACGAGAGGGGAATAACGCTTTGTGCAAGGTAAAGGCAGTAAAGTCCGGTCAAAGATAGTCTGAAGCGAGGGGGATGGTAGCTCGGGACTTGGTGGTAGGATGGTTCAGATGACTGATAACAGCTGGGAAGAAACTGTCTCTGAATCTGGAGGTAGACAAAAAACAAATGCTGGAGAAACTCAGCGGGTGAGGCAGCATCTATGGAGAGATGGGGTAGGTGACGTTTCGGGTCGAGACCCTTCTTCAGTCTGGAGGTGTGTGTGTGTGTTTTCATCTATTCACCGATGGGAGAGTGGAGAAGAGGGAGTGGCCTGATCTGTTTGGAGAGCATGCAAAACAAGGTTTTGACTGACAATAGACAATAGGTGCAGGAGTAGGCCATTCGGCCCTTCGAGCCAGCACCGCCATTCAATGTGATCACGGCTGATCATCCCCAATCAGTACCCCGTTCCTGCCTTCTCCCCATATCCCCCGACTCCGCTATTTTTAAGAGCCCTATCTAGCTCTCTCTTGAAAGCATCCAGAGAACCTGCCTCCACCTGAGGCAGAGAATTTCACACACTCACCACTCTCTGTGAGAAAAAGTGTTTCCTCGTCTCTGTTCTAAATGGCTTACTCCTTATTCTTAAACTGTGGCCCCTGGTTCTGGACTCCCCCAACATCGGGAACATGTTTCCTGCCTCTGGTGTGTCCAAGTCCTTAACAATCTTATATGTTTCAAGACTGTACCTCAGTACCTGTGACAATAATAAGCCTAAACCTAGATTGTCCCCTGATCTTTACCTCAATTTACCCCCAATATTCCCTTTATCTATGATCTTTGAAACGATTTCCAAGGCCCGCTTAAAAGACCGCCCCGTTTCCATGCTTTGCCTTGTCGACCGCTATCCCAGTAATCTTTGGTGGCAAACTGATTGGCTGCTTTTCGGGAATTCGCAGACAAATTCATGATCTAATTTCCCAAACTGGATTACAACTGAAATTTCGAGGCAAGATTTAACCACGCAGACTCATTCTGACCAGTTCATATTTGCTGAAGGAGGTGGCTTTCCACCGGCGGCGGTGGTCTTTGGGCACAGAGGTCACAGAGCGACGAGGATATAAAGCGCTGGGGCAACTCATCGGGTCAGGCAGCGTCTCTAGGGAGCATGGATGTGGAACATGGAACTATGACAGCATTCTAAACACATTGGACAAGCACTTGAATAGGAAAGGTTTAGAGGGACATGTACCAAACGCAAGCAGGTGGGACGAATGTAGATGGGACATGTTGGTCAGTGCGGGCAAGTTGGGCCAAAACGCCCGTTTCCCTGCTCTTTGACTCTATACAAGTGCCTCCGAGAGGCAACTTGGTTTAGTGATGCAGAATGGAATTAGGCCCTTCGGCTCACCGAGTCCACTCCGGCCATCCCCCTCACACTAGTTCTATGTTATCCCACTTCGTCATCTACTCCTAACGCACGAGGACCAATTTATAGCTGTCAATTAACCCACAAACCCGCAAGTCTTTGGGACGTGGGAGGTAACCGGAGCACCCGGAGGAATCCCACATGGTCAAAGGGAGAAAGTATAAACTCCCCACGGGCAGCACCTGAAGTCAGGATCGAACCTGGGTCTCCGGCGTTGTGACATAGCAGCTCTACCAGCTGCGCCATTGTGGAATTCAGAATCTTGGGCTTGTTCAACTCTTGGGCTTGTTCACAGTTGTGAAATGCTTGCAGCCCGAATGGCGAAGAAGAAGGTGAGCAAAGACCAGAGTGGGATTAGCAAACTGACCAGACCACCCTGGCACAGAGGGACATTCAAACTGGGGGGGGGGAGTGAAAAGTGCAGGGGAGAATATATTGGGAAGGATAGATAATATTCTCCACTGTCGCAAGTATAAATCCTAAAGTGTTTAAGAAGGAACTGCAGATGCTGGAAAATCGAAGGTACACAAAAATGCTGGAGAAACTCAGCGGGTGCAGCAGCATCTATGGAGCGAAGGAAATAGGCAACGTTTCGGGCCGAAACCCAAAGGAAATAGGCAACGTTTCGGGTCGAAACCCAAAGGGTTTCGGCCCGAAACGTTGCCTATTTCCTTCACTCCATAGATGCTGCTGCACCGGCTGAGTTTCTCCAGCATTTTTGTGTACCTATAAATCCTAAAGACTGCGTTATCACCTCATTCCTGAATATCTCCCTGGGACTGGAAAAATAACTTGGAAAAGATCCAATTGTTTTGGTATATGTGGTAATCAATGATATTGATGCAATCAAGAGAAATGCTGAAAGAAAATAAGTATCCAGGGTCCAAGTTAAAAAGCAGACTCCAAAGGTAATATCTTCTCTATTACTACCTGGAGTGCAGTTTTGGTCCCCTAATTTGAGGAAGGACATTCTTGCTATTGAGGGAGTGCAGCAAGGTTAATTCCCGGGATGGCGGGACTGTTATATGCTGAGAGAATGGAGCAGCTGGGCTTGTACACTCTGGAGTTTAGAAGGATGAGAGGGTATCTCATTGAAACATATAAGATCAGTCTGAAGAAAGGTTTTGGCCCGAAACATTGCCTATTTCCTTCGCTCCATAGATGCTGCTGCACCCGCTGAGTTTCTCCAGCATTTTTGTGTACCTACGATTGTTAAATGGTTTGGACACGCTAGAGGCAGGATACATGATCCCGATGTTGGGGGAGTCCAGAACCAGGGGCCACAGTTTTAAGAATAAGGAGTAAGCCATTTAGAACGGAGACGAGGAAAGTTTTTTCTCACAGAGAGTGGCGAGTCTGTGGAATTCTCTGCCTCATAGGGCGGTGGAGGCAGGTTCTCTGGATGCTTTCAAGAGAGAGCTAGATAGGGCTCTTAAAAATAGCAGAGTCAGGGGATATGGGGAGAAGGCAGGAACGGGGATACCAACTGCACCTAATTTCTATGTTTCTATGACATTAGCAAGGATCTAAACGAGTAGTACAATTTCCAAACCAAAAACAGCGTTGCAAAGTCATGTTCAACATATGCACATCCCTTAACTTCACAGCCCGAGGTAAAAAGGTCAGGTGTTGGGAGATTTATCTACCCAAAATTCCACCCCCTAAAGGGTAACATAAGGTACCCTGAGAAGACTTAGGAAGTTTGGCATGTTCCCTACAGCTCACTCCAACTTCTACAGATGCAACATAGAAAGCATTTTATCACAGCTCGGTTTGGGAACAGCTCCATCCAGGACCCTGAGAAATTGCAGCGAATTGTGGACGCAGCCCAGACCATCACACTCCCCTTCTATCGATTCCATTTGTACCCCATGCTGCCTCGGCAAGGCCAGCAGCATAATCGAGGATGAGTAGCAACCTGGCCACTCCCTTGCTTCTCTACAATTACATTTTTTGGGGGTTTATCCTAGAGAAACAGCGTGGAAACAGACCCTTCGCCCCACCGTGTCCGCCCCGACTAGCGATCCCCGCACATTAACCCTACCCTACACACACACTAGGGACAATTTTACATTTATTACTTCTCCTTGGCATCAGCTCCACCTACAACAACCGACTCCAACTGGTCCAGAACGCAGCCGCCCGACTCATCACCCACACCAAATCCTGGCATCACATCACTCCAGTCCTCAAACAACTTCACTGGCTTTCCATCTCCCACCGGATCACCTACAAAATCCTGATCCTCACCTACAAAGCCCTCCACCATCAGCCCCCCCATCTCACTGACCTCCTCTCCCCCTACCAACCCTCACGGTCCCTCAGATCCACATCAGCCGGTCTCCTCTCCATCCACAAGTCCAACCTCCGCAGTTTTGACGTGACAGAGCCTTCTCCAGGGCAGCTCCCAGGCTCTAGAACTCCCTCCCCCAACTGATCCGTAATTCAGTGTCCCTCACCATCTTCCAGTCCCGCCTCAAGACCCATCTCTTCACCTCTGCCTATCCTTAGCCTCACGTCCCCCTCCCTTTTCATCTGTGCATTAATTGCCTCATATTGTGTTTTGAATTGTATTCTGTCTTTACTTTGTGTACTAGTCATGCCTCTACTATTTATTTCATTCCCCTTACATGTTTTTCCTCTACCTGCTAAATTTTTGTAAGGTGTCCTTGAGACTCTTGAAAGGCGCCCATAAATAAAATTTATTATTATTATTATTATTTACACCAAGCCAATTAACCGTACACACCTGTGCTTCTTTTGAGTGTGAGAGGTAACCCACACGGCCACGGGGAGAATGTACAAACTTCGTGCAGACAGCCCTGCAGTCAGAATCGAACCTGGGACTCTGGTTCTGTACGGTCGTGCTGTAGCTCTTCTCCTACCCAATCATGCCACTAAAAATGCTTTAATACCAGCCATTACATTACTTACAGGTTGGTTCTGTAGATTCTTCCTACAGTCTTTAAATACTTTGTCAGCTTGTTATTTTCTTATATTTCTCCCTGGCCCCCACGGAACCTTGCTGGCATTTGAAATTAACCCCCTGCAAACCACTGTCATTAAAATAAACCTCAAGAAGCACTGATCTCTCTACTGTCAACCTCCCTTGGAAACAACAACAACAACAACTGCCAGAGGTTATGGGGAGAAGGCAGAAGAACGGGGTTAGGAAGGGAGAGATAGATCAGCTATGATTGAATGGCGGAGTAGACTTGATGGGCCCGATTGGCCTAATTCGGCTCCTATCACTTATGATAACTATGATCATGATTCTGTTTTCTGTCACCTGGCCAATTTCTTATGCTGCCCAGTTTATACCATTGTTGACAAGCCTACTTTGTGCACTTTATCAAATGCCCCTTCTCTCTCCAATGTGGCCCACATAGACCACGTCAACATTTTTCTCCTCTTGCCTCAAGCAAAATACTCAGTCATCTTAGTTAAAGACCTTCTACACATCGGTGCTATTAGTCAATTGTCTCAGATTCTTGGTTCAAATATATTTCTCCCCATCTCCTCTGTTCTTTTGCTAATTATCTCGCACCCATGTCCTCCGCATTTCAACATTCTTCCCATTGGTAACTTTATTTATTCTTTCAAAACAATTCAATGTTTCAAATATCTTTGTTGACTTTAGTAACTAATCATCTTTTAACCTCCTCGTATCAAAGAATTCCAGCCCCACTTCCTTCCCACTTACCTCCCTCATTCCACAGTCTCCATGTATAATGGAAGCCCCCATCCCCCTCCATTTCTATAACCATCCAGATAAATCTTCACTATACACTAGGTACTGGACATCCTTCTTAAGGTGTAATGCGCAGAACTTGATTCTTAACCCAGATTTATTACTCATTGCAAAATATAGTACCGACATGTCCCTTGGTAACACTGCTATAGGTTTCTGAGCCTTGTCACAGACTCACTCACCATTACCTCCTGTGAACGCCCACAATCTGCCACAGATTTCAAAAGTTTCAAGGAGTTTAACTGAAAGTCATTCTATGCAATCGCTCAGCAGTTGCTGCCATTGGACGGCTCGGCTTCTAAATTGTTGTTACATCATAAATAGCATCGCACGGACAGCCTTGATTGACACCAGTGGCATTCCCTCAGTGATGTCAGTGAAAGTACGAGGGGGGGAGGGGGAGAGGAGAACCAGCATTGTTAGATTAGTATTAATGAGAGCAACAAGGTCCCGACCAAAACATCACCTATTCATTTTCTTCAGGGATGCTGCCTGACTGGCTGAGTTACTCCACTATTTTATGTCCCTCTTCAGAAAGATAATAGTTGTAATCAGTGGAGTTGGAGTAATCTTTATATGCTCCTCCTAGCATTTGATTCCAAACCCAGATTTGAGCCTTTAACTCAGTAGTTTAGTGAAACAGGCTCTTCTGCACCGACTAGCGATCCCTGCACATTAGAAACATAGAAACATAGAAATTAGGTGCAGGAGTAGGCCATTCGGCCCTTCGAGCCTGCACCGCCATTCAATATGATCATGGCTGATCATCCAACTCAGTATCCCGTACCTGCCTTCTCTCCATACCCCCTGATCCCCTTAGCCACAAGGGCCACATCTAACTCCCGCTTAAATATAGCCAATGAACTGGCCTCAACTACCCTCTGTGGCAGAGAGTTCCAGAGATTCACCACTCTCTGTGTGAAAAAAGTTCTTCTCATCTCGGTTTTAAAGGATTTCCCCCTTATCCTTAAGCTGTGACCCCTTGTCCTGGACTTCCCTAACATCGGGAACAATCTTCCTGCATCTAGCCTGTCCAACCCCTTAAGAATTTTGTAAGTTTCTATAAGATCCCCTCTCAATCTCCTAAATTCTAGAGAGTATAAACCAAGTCTATCCAGTCTTTCTTCTTAAGACAGTCCTGACATCCCAGGAATCAGTCTGGTGAACCGTCTCTGCACTCCCTCTATGGCAATAATGTCCTTCCTCAGATTTGGAGACAAAAACTGTACGCAATACTCCAGGTGTGGTCTCACCAAGACCCTGTACAACTGCAGTAGAACCTCCCTGCTCCTATACTCAGGGTTTGTGTCCCTCTTCCCTGCACATTGATACTATCCTACCCACAACTAGGGATAATTTACATTTATGCCAAGCCAATTAACCTACACTCCTGTACATCTGTGGGAGGCAACTGAACATCTAGGAAAAAGCCCGCTCGGTCACAGGGAGAACATACAAACCCTTAGTCAGGATTGAACCGAGTCTCTTGCACTGTGAGCGTTGTATGGCAGCAACTCTACCACTGGGCCACCCTTCAGTTAATAGAAGGAATTGCAGATGTTGGTATACCAAAAAAAAAGACAAAGTACTGGAGTTACTCAGGAGGTCAGGCAGCATCTCTGGAGAACATGGATGGTTAATGTTTCAGGCCCAGAACCAAAAGGTCATACTCATTTTCTCCAGAGATGCTGCCTGATCTGCTGAGTCACTCCAGCACTTTGTGTTCTTTAACTCTGTGTTGCGTTTGGTAGCATATTTTCCTATTTCCTGAAAGGCACAAGTGTTTAAATCTGGGGTCTTGTACACCTCTGAGAGTTAGTGTCTGTAGGATTAGACTCCAGTGATAATCTGTGTTTGCAAAACAGTGCTGTCCAAACTCACACACATCGATGGTTACCACCGCAATCAACCGTTCTAACTTGCCATCCATTGTGAAATATAAACTCACCTTAACTTGGCTGTGTCCCAACTTGTACTGAAACATCATTCCTGTCTTTGCTTACCAATTGATGAATCAACAAAAGACAAAGTGCTGGAGTAACTGAACAGGTCAGCCATCTTCTTCTTCTTGCGATTGGCGTGCAAAGCCTAAAGTTGTTTGTCAACTTGTTCCATTTGATCTTGTTTGTGCACGTCGGGATGATTGCATTAGTCGAGACAGGGTGGATCCCGTGAAGGTTGCAATTTCCCACCCCAGGTCAGCCATCATTCTGGAGAACGATACAGCCGATAAAACATTTAAAACGAGAAAAGAGAATTTGAGTTTGCCACCCAAGATAGTTAAAGCAGTTTGAAACTTTTGGGGGGGGGGATGGCATTTTAGGGAAAGGAGATACAATGTAATTGTGCTGCTCCTCGGTGAATCTGTGTAGGAAAGAACTGCAGATGCCGGTTTGAATCGAAGGTAGAAATAAATGCCGGAGTAACTCAGCGGGACAAGCAGCATCTCTGGAGAGAAGGAATGGGTGACATTTTGAGTCGAGATGCTGCTTGTCCCGCTGAGGTAGTCCCGCATTTTGTGTCCACCTTGTTGAATCTGTGGTGACATTCCAATCCCTGAGAAAATCAATTTCAGGCATTCCAGAGTTCCTGCTGGAATGATATCTACTGGAAGAGAAGACACCAGGCAGTGACTGTTATTGTAACATTATCTTAATTGGAGCTCAATAAATAATAGCGTCACTAGACTATCCCCAAGACTAAGTGTTTAAGAAGGAACAGCAGATGCTGGAACAATCAAAGGTAGACAAAAATGCTGGAGAAACTCAGAGAGCGAGGCAGCATCTATGGAGCGAAGGAATGGGTGACTTTTCGGGTCGAGACCCTTCTTCAGACAGATGAGGGGATGGGGGGGCAGGAAGAAGAAAGGAAGAGGCGGAGACATCGGGAGAGCTGGGAAGGGGAGAGGGAGAAAGCAAGGACTATCTGAAATTGGAGAAGTCAATGTTCATACCGCTGGAGTTGCTGCCTTACCCAAGCGAAATACGAGGTGCTGCTCCTCCAATTTGTGGTGAGACTCACTCTGGCCATGGAGGAGGCCCAGGACAGAAAGGTCAGATTTGGAATGGGAGGGGGAGGTGGGGGGTTGAAGTGCTGAGCCACCGGGAGATCAGGTCGGTAAGGACTTAAGTGGTACATTTCCCTCCTGGGCTTTGGGAATGTGAATTTCTCCAACTCAAACTAGCTTTTAAGTGAGATGGGCAAAGTTTAAATGATACGTGGAAGGCAAGTTTTTTTAAAATCAAATAGTGGTGGGTGCTTGGAACATGCTGCCAGGAGGGGGGTGGGATAACTGATCCACACATTCATCTTGCCCTGATGGTGAACATTGGGCACAGTAGGCCACATCTGGCAGGCTGATCAGAATCTTGCCCAGCATTGATCCTGCCTGTGGCATTGATTGCCTGTAGATCCCACACATTCCTTCACCCACAACCTGTTCTTGGAAGAAGCTTTGCTCAACTGGGGAATGCAATAGCATCCCTAGAGTCGGCTATTACAGCACTGAAGCAACACATTTCACATCTGTTGCCACGGATCTGAAACACCACCACCCACATGAACAGTAATCAGGAATCCCACATTCTAAAACAACCCACTACTGCTCCATCTAGACCAGACAACACCAGCCGTTCTTCAGATATTGTCTCGTTTTATTTTTCACTTAATCTTATTTCAGATATCTGGAATTGGATATCCAGTTCCAATGGATTTGGAATCCAAATTTTTGCAGCAAGTTGTACTTTGAAGTGCAACTAAATGCAAATGAAATTAGTTTATAAAGGTACTAGACAAATATAAAATTATAGGATGATATAGAGGAAAAAACAAGGGGGTCAGCTAATTTCTAGGAAAATTAACTTTTGATTTCTAACGATAGAAAGACAGGTCAGGGAGCATCGTTGGAGAAAATAGATAGATGTTTTATTTGCCCTGCTGAATGGCTGATAATTTGTTTGAAAGGAAAATGAACAGCCTCCTAACCGATTTTTTTATCAGACAATTTGAATAAGCGAACACAGGATCGAATTACTTTCTATTAGACAGCAACATTTCACTTCCTCTACCTTCACAGACCAGTGCAAACTTATTGTTTTGGCTTTGCATAAAGTTGGCCAGGAAGTGCCTCTGGTATCATTTAATGATTTGGGAATTACTTTCAGTAGGGGTTAAATCCACAACTCTCATCAAGTGTGTGGGAAGGGACTGCAGATGCTGGTTTAAACCAAAGATAGACACTAAAAAAGTGGAGGAACTCAGCGGGACAGGCAGCATCGCTGGGGAGAAGGAATGGGTGACGTTTTGGGTCGAGACCTTTATTCACACTGGTTAGGGGATAAGGGAAACGAGAGATATAGACAATGATGTAGAGATAATGAACAAGGAATGAAAGATATGCAAAAAAGTGAGGATGATAAAGGAAACAGGCCATTGTTAGATGTTTGGTGGGTGAAAACGGGAAGCTAGTGCGGGGGTGGGGGGGAAGATGGAGAGAGGGAATACCGGGGATACCTGAAGTGAGAGAAATCAACACTCATACCACTGGGCTGTAAGCTGCCTAAGCAAAATTGAGATGCTGTTCCTCCAATTTGAGTTTAGCCTCACTCTAACAATGGATGAGACCTAGGACGGAAAGGTCTGTTTAGGGAAAACTGCAGGTGCTGGCTTAAACCGAAGATAGACACAAAAAGCTGGAGTAACTCAGCGGGACAGGCAGCATCTCTGGAGCGAAGGAATGGGTGACGTTTTGGGTCAAGAACCTTCTTCAGAAGAAGGGTCCTGTCCCAAAACCTCGCTCATTCCTTCTCTCCAGAGATGCTGCCTGCCCTGCTGAGTTACTCCAGCTTTCTGTGTCTATCACAGTCTGTGTGGGAATGGGAAGTGTTGTCTACCAACCTATTTCTGACAATGAAGGAGGCAGCATGGCTAACAAAGTGAATACAAAGTGCTGGAATAACTCAGGGGGTCAAGCAGCATCTCTGGAGATCATGGATAGATGATAGATTCGGGTCTGAAGAAGGGTCCCAACCTGAAACATCACCTTTCCATGTTCTTCAGAGATGCTGCCTGTCCTGATGAGTTGCACCAACACTGTGTCCTTTTGACAGTATTTAGTTGGTGTTTGTAATATTCAACATCATGCTGGTCGTGGCCTCAACCTAAAACCTCACCTATCAATGCCTTCCAAAGATGTTGTCGGAGCTACTGAGTTATTCCAGCACCATTTTGGTTAATAAACAAACCCCATCCCGGTTCCCCGACTAGTTGCACAGTCCTCCTGATTTAATTTTACTGATTGTATGCCTCGTTGTCACCTTCAGAGCTAACAATGATCCATTCGACATTTTCCTTAATCAACGTCCCCTTTGATATCTCGTTCTCACACCTAACCCTTCCATATCTCTATGTCACCCTCCCCCTTGACTCTGAAGGGTCTCGACCAGAAACGTCACCCATTCCTTCTCGCCAGTGCCGCTGCCCCTCTTGCTGAGTTACTCCAGCAATTTGTGTCTATCTTCTGTGCAAACCAGCATCTGCAGTTCCTTCCCACAACATCTGTCAGTCCTTGCAGTTGACATGGTTAACAAAGTGCTCTGAGCATCAGACTGCATTGCAGGTATAATACAACATTAGCAACAACACTTGAAAATGTTTGATCAACCTCTCAAGACAGCCACATGTACGCAATACCAAAAATACTTGGTCACAGTAGCTTATCAACTCTCATCAGAAAGTACCAACGCAGCTTTGCCTTCCCATCTCCCAGCTTCAGGCTTAGAATGTGAATGATTATACGTTTATGTGATAGGAGCAGAATTAGGCGATTTGGCCCATTAAGTCTACTCCGCCATTCAATCAAGGCTGATCTATCTTTCCCTCTCAACCCCATTCTCATGCCCTCTCCCCATAACCTCTGATACCCTTACTAATCAATTGCTTTCTGCAATTAAATGCAAAACAAATCTAACATCTTAGACATAAAATACTTTTATTCAAAAAAATCACATTGTGGCAATACATATCGGAATGTATAGCAACCAGGAATCTAATCAGACTGTTCCCATTACTGTATATAAATAGATTATCTTTCAAATGGTAAAAACATACATTCGAACAATATTGTAACAGAGTCAGATGCTTATTTACAATTATTTATAAAAGTTTGCACCTGAATGCAAACACGAACACGGCACAAAACGAGCAGGCATCTGATGTTAAGAGTCTGCGGGTGGTTGAAGGCCACAGCTATAGTCCATGCATCAGCTTTCGACAAACAGCAGAGACCAACACACTGAGCGCGTGGAACAGGGACTCAGACATGCAGTGCCAGACACATCTATTGGCTTTTGGTCAATTGAACTCAATCAAGTTACTGTCAATGTAAGTCAATATTGATCTGTCCACTCAGACAGCACTATCCAAGAGTTCTTCCAACTCAATTTCAGTGGTGGTAAAACAGGAGGCATGGTCCACACCCCTTCAGTCGTGTTGGTCAGGTGAGACAAACCATGGATCTGGGGGACTTGTAGATGGCCCACACGGGAGGCGAATGCACAGAACCCAGGGAGACGTGCTCCACAAGTCTAATGGGCTTTCACCAGGTTAACAGATAGTCGCGGACTGGATTGTCCCCCAGGCATCTTGAAGGGTTCAAAACGAGGGTTCCTCTGATGGCTTACGTGTGGTGTCCTGTCCCGGGTTTCGGGCAAGGACACGAGGCGGGGAGGGAGGGCGGAAGGGTTCCTCGGCTGGTCCACGGAGTAGAAGGTGTGCCAGACCTGGGGTTAGTAAGCTTGAACCTGCGGACTCAGTAGCAACTGGCAGCCGCTGTTGACATGGGTCAACACCTTCTGTTTGAGCTGGGCCACCTGCTCCCGCAGCAGGCTGGCAGTGGAGGCTAGCTCTGAGTTCTGGCACTTGAGTCCCTTCACTTTGTCCTCCAGCCGGGAGATGCGCTCCAGCTTGCGTTTCCTGCACTTGGAGGCGGCGATGCGGTTCCGCAGGCGCTTCCTCTCCGCCTTGATGCGCTCCTGTGTGTCCATGTCGATGGGCGAGACGGGCGGGGTGTCGCCGAGACCCGACACGTCGGGCACGGTCTGCGGCTCGTCCTTGGGGGCTTGGAGCCGGCCCTGCGGGCACAGAGGGTGGCCGAGCGGTGGGTAGGAGATGGCGGGCGGCTCCGGGCTGTAGCTGACGGCCGGCGCCGGACCCGGAGTCCCGCTGAACGGGCTGAGGTTGGTGTAGACGGGGGGCTCGGGGTGTGGCAACCCGCCAGAGTTGCCTCCGGCTCCCGGTGCCGGACCGCCGGGGGCAGGGAGCGGAGCCTGCGGGCCAGCCGGGCCGTTCAGCTGGTTCTGTTTGTGGAGATCCTCCAGGGCTTTGACGAAACCCTCGGCGAACGAGTTCTGCTCGTCGGTCACGCTGCGGGGGAAGAGGTTCTGTCCCGGCCCGGGGCTGGTGGTCACCAAGCCGCTCGACTGGATGATGAGGCGTTCGAGGTCGGGGGAGGCGAGCTTGAGGAAGCTCAGGTCGGGCGAGTTGAGCGGAGCTTCGGCGTCTCGCTGGCTCTTGAGGCCGTTGTCGGACACGGGCAAGCTCAAGCTCTTCTTCATGCTGTACACCGTGCTCAAGGTATCGTCATGGTAGAAGGGCGTTTCCATGCCGGGTCCAGACTGCCGGCTGGGGAAGGACGGGGGATCGAACCCGGGTCTCCACGTCTCGGTCAGCTCTCAGCTCGCCGTGCGTCCGTCCACCACGTCCCAGGGCCACTCCGCTCACGGCCGCTCGCCTGCCGCCGGCCCCTTTATATACACTCGCCCACGTGTTCGCCCCATTGCATGATGTCACCTTCGCGCCCTCCCATTGGACGCCAGTGACGTCGTCGCCTCCGGCTGCTTTGCATGCGGCGCGGCCATTGGCCGCCCGTTGCCATGCCGACGCATTGTGTACTCCAAATAGGGTGACGTAATGGTTTCGGGGAGGACCGCGTCGGGGCACGTGACCCGCCGCTCACTCAAGGTGGAGCCCGGAGCCCGGAGCCCGGAGCGGGGGGGAGACTCCAGCAAACGTCCCATCCACACACACCCCCAGTCCCATACAAGTCTGGCGGCTCACTTTAAACTATTTATCACACACTTTTGGATAAATTAAGTACACGTTAAAGAGTGCTCATTAATTACTTCGTGGTTTTGGTACAAAATTTTGCAGTGAAACTGGCATGTATGTTGAAATAAAAAATACTAACGTGTTGTAAAACAAAACAAGCAGTCCCCAGGGTTTGGGGGGGGGGGGTGAGAGAGGAGCGGAGGTGAAGGATGGTGGTTGAAACCTCTCAAGCATCTAACCTTCACCTTGGAGTGAGCAGCTTTGCTGCGCTACAATGTGTGGTCAAGGACTCGCTTCCTTCACAACAAGGCGGATGAGGAACGCGTCGCTTGGCGGCTCCTGCTCGGCACATTCATGCCTTGGGTGGAGGCTTTTTTTTCTCTCAACAGCAAAGCAAAAGGGGAGGCCACGAAACTTCCTTCACAACGCGAAACACAAGTCCTCTTTCAGCCAAACAACTGGTGCGCGCTCCACTTCTGTGAAAAGCTGTTCTTAATTTGCTCGTTCATTTCTCGGTATATGGGGATTGTTGGTAAGCCCAGCTGTTACTGATCATCCCTACTTGGACCTGCATAGACCCATGCAGCGCGGAAACAGGCCATTCTACCCAACTATTCCATGCCAGTGATAGACACAACATGCCGGAGTAACTCAGCGAGACCCTTCTTCAGAGTTTAGGGTTTCGACCAGAAACGTCATCCAGAGATGCTGCCTGTCCCGCCAAGTTACTCCAGCATTTTTGTTCCTTCATTTACAGTTCCTTCACACAAATTCCATTCCAGTCACTGGACACCATTACATATTAATCCTATCTCCCAGCACTTGGTCCAATCCATAATCTTCTATGCCAAGGCGATTCAAGTGCTCATGTAGACATTTCTGACGTGTTTTCAAGAGTGTTTTATTGTCGCATGTCCTGAAAAGGAACAATGAAATTCTTACTTGCAGTGGGAACTGGCTTGTCAATAATCCAGCTTTAGCCTCCTAGGCAGTGCATCCCATATACTTGCTACTCTCTGGGTGAAGAGGGCTCTCCTTCATATCGCCTTGAAAGTCCTCTCCCTTCCCCAGGCTATCAGCTGCTCACACTGCTGACGCCCCAATAGGGTAGTTGCTGAACAAAGCCACAGGAATGGTTACAATACAAGATTATTTGACCTATCAAGTCTGGTCCAGTTCCATGTAAAAGCCGGTCCCACTCACCCCCTTCCCGCAGCCCTGCACATAATTTCCTTTCAGATATTTAAATGCTTCCCTTTTGAATTCTTCATTTGAATATGCCTCCAACACTGCCCCTCACTGGCCACTTTTGACCCTGACCACTTGTGTGTAAACAAGCATTTTCTCACGTAACTGCAAAACCAACATATACAAATCAGTGCTGTCTGTGTGGAGTTTGCATGTTCTCTCAACGACTGCCTGTGTTTCATCCGGGCGCTCCGGTTTGGGTGACGTTTGGGTCAGGACCCATCTCGAGACCCAACCTGAAACGTCACCCATCCTTTATCTCCAGAAATGTTCAAGAAGGAACTGCAGATGCTGGAAAATCGAAGGTAGACAAAACTGCTGGAGAAACTCAGTGGGTGTGGCAGCATCTATGGAGCAAAGGAAATAGGCAGCGTTTCGGGCCGAAACCCTTCTTTAGACCCACTGTCTGACCCACTGAGTTACTCCAGCACTTCATGACTATCTTCGGTATAAACCAGCTTCTGCAGTTCCTTCCTACTCAGTTAGCTCCAAGCTGGTTGTGTGGTTGTGGATCCCTAATGTGCAATAATAGAGTGAGCAGAGTGTCACAATGTGGTACAGTGTAGAAATAGGCCCTTCGGCCCATCTTGCTCACACCGGCCAACATGTCCCAGCCACACTAGTCCCACCTGCCTGAGTTTGGTCCATATCCCTCCAAACCTGTCCTATCCATGTACCTGTCTAACTATTTCTTAAACATTGGGATAGGCCCAGCCTCAACCAGTTTGGGTGAAAAAATTACCCCTCAGATTCCTATTAAAATATTTTCCCCTTCACCTTAAACCTATGTCCTCTGGTCCTCGAAGCGAGGGTGATGTGAAAAGGGAAGGATAGTATAAAAGAGAAGAACATGAGACAAAGAACATGACGCCTTTGATCGGTTTCTTTGGTAACCTCAGGACTTCCCCAATAGCTCTTTACATTTTTGAGTTGCAGTCACAGCTGCAGTGAGGGGTATGTGCAGTCCAATTTACTCACAGCATGCACAAAATAGCAATGAAATAAGCAATTAAGTTGAAAGAAACGGGGTCACTGGAAAATGTTAAAAACCATTTCCAGAGTGTTATCAGAACCATGTGGTTATAACTATCAGGAAACATCAAACTGGTTGAGAGTCAGTTCTCTCGAAATGGAGGCCTATCTGATCGATGAGGAACTTACAGATAACTAGAGGGTTCGACAAGCCAAATGCTGAAAAAGATGTCTGCCTGCGGTAGAGAACTACACTGGAACTCAACCAATGTGTTTGATATTTCACCAGCAAGCTGAGCCTGATCTGCTGGAATAAGAATTTTTAAAGTTTAAAAAAAAAGTTAAATCAAAATAAATAACTTTCTCTCTTCTTAGTCCAGTTATCTGTGACTGACTCCAGCTTTGTGTTCTATCTCGTATCTTCCCTTCTGCCAGACCCCTGACTCCTTTCTACCCTCTCAGGCATTCTCATCTCATCTTAAACCTATGCAATTACCTCTTTAAAGTCATCCCTTTTTAGTTTAGTTTAGTCTAGAGGTACAGTGTGGAAACAGACCCTGTTTCATGGAAACAGACCCCAACGAGTCCATGCCAAAGAGTTATCACCCATATACTAAGGTAGACAAAAATGCTGGAGAAACCCAGCGGGTGAGGCAGCATCTATGGAGCGAAGGAATAGGTGACGTTTCGTGTATTTTTGTCCACCTTTTTCCAGCATCTGCCGTTCTTTCTTACACATTCACCAATATACTAATTCTCTTCTGCACACCGGGGAAGTCGATTAACCTACAATCCTGCACGACTTCGGAATGTGGAAGGAAACCAGAGCACCCGGTTTTGTGTGCTTTCTGTCCATCTGTTATATAACCATATAACAATTACAGCACGGAAACAGGCCATCTCGGCCCTTCTAGTCCGTGCCGATCACTTATTCTCACCTAGTCCCATCTACCTGCACTCAGACCATAACCCTCTATTCCTTTCCCGTCCATATAGCTATCCAATTTATTTTTAAAGTATAAAATCGAACCTGCCTTCACCACTTCCACTGGAAGCTCATTCCACACAGCTACCACTCTCTGAGTGAAGAAGTTCCCCCTCATGTTACCCCTAAACTTCTGTTCCTTAATTCTCAAATCATGTCCTCTTGTTTGAATCTTCAATGGAAAAAGCTTATCTCACCTTAAAAAATTTCTCTGCCACATTCTGTCCAGCTGCCTACTGTTGCAGTGTTTTTTCAACACCAAACAGCATAGGCATGGCTCCCCCTGAGTATATTCAACCCCTTTCTCTCCATCGCCCTGGACCATTTCAATATAAATATCGGTATAAATTCGTCACTTGCACATAAAGTGCAAGTGAAATTAATTTGCCAGCAGCGGTATAATGAAAAAAGAACACACAAAAACACAATAAAGATTTAACACAAACATCCACCACAGCATTCATCACTGTGGTAAAAGGCACAAAATTTGGCCAGTCCTTAGAAGAGAGAAAGCCCCCTCCCCACACCCCGTCACCCCTCCTTAAATAGAGATGTAGGAATCACATCAGCAATCACATCAGTGTTATTTATAGAGAGAGGAAAGTGAGTGCCGGGAACTAGAATCAAAAGCATTGATCCAGCCACACTATTCTGTAAAGAGCGTGCTTTCAAAACAACCCATTCCAAACCAAAGGACACATATTTTGAACATATCTGAAGAAGGGTCTTGACCCGAAACTTCAACTACTCCTTTTCTCCAGAGATGCTGCATGACCCGCTGAGTCACTCCAGCTTTTTGTGTCTATATTCGGTTTAAACCAGCATCTGCAGTTCCTTCCCACACAATACATATTTTGTTCCCTGTTTATATAGTGCATGTCAACCAAAGAACCTTTAAACAGTTAAAGGTTCAATGTCAATATTGCAGCCAGATATTACGTTAGTTATGGGTGTGGTGATTATTACTGGCGTAGCAAGGCAAACAGCGAGGGCGGGGGGGAGGGGGCAGCTCCTGCTAACCCTTTCACTCGAAAAGGGCAAAGCAGAATGATGGGAATTACATTCCAAAAGCATCATTCCTCTAACGTGTCACTCGCAGCCTACAAACTACCAACCTCCTTTCCAGAATAGGAAAGCTTTTATTTTATTTTGCAGCCACAGGCTGTGAGTCAGAGCACAGCGGAGCGCCACACAGAGCGTGAGTGGGTGAACTGTTCCATGCGTTGACTACACAAATATCATCCCAAAGATTCCAAAACTCACAGCACACACAAGCCCAAAAACACTTTTCAAAACTTCGTAACAAAGAGGAGCAGAATTGGGCCATTCAGCCCATCGAGTCTACTCCGCCATCCAATCAAGGCTGATCTATCTCCCCCTCCTAACCCCATTCTCCTGCCTTCTCCCCATAACCCCTGACACCCGTACTAATCAAGAATCTATCAATTTCCGCCTTAAATATATCTATCGACTTGACCCCCACAGCCTTTTTGTGGCAATGAATTCCACAGATTCACCACCCTCTGACTAAAGAAATTCCTCCTCATCTTTCTGAAGGTATGTCCTTTTATTCTGAGGCTATGGCCTCTAGTCCTAGACTCTCCCACTAATGGAAATATCCTTTCCATGTCCACTCTATCCAAGCCTTTCACGTTTCTGGACACAACTTACTAAAATAAACATTCTTTACTGTTCTTTTCTGAACCGCAGATCCGACAGAGTAACACGTTTTTCGGCGCCAGAAAGGTGGCGACTCTTGTGTACTGCCCAGGTGAGGTCTGCTGTATGATTTTACCGGGTTGAATGCAAAACAAAGCATTTCACTGATTCTAGGTACATTTGACAACAAAGTATCATTGAATCATTGAATGAACACTGCTGCAACCGGACACCTTCCCTGATACACCATAGAATAAATGTTGTAAGGAGATCACACCGATTAGGTGTGTGTAGAATGGGCTTTATTTTCCATTTAATACTTTTTTTTCAGCCTATATTCACAGGTCTCCATTTTCTGTGTTTTCTTGGGTAGTTTTTTTTTTGGTTTGTGGTTACATTAAAACATCAAGAAAAAAAATGTTATTCTCCGTGTCAACAAAGCACTCCAGTCCAGGTGGGGCCCACCAATTCTAGAAGATCTCCAGCTGGCCAGCAGCTCCCTCGCCTCCACGCTCCCTCTTGGAGGGACAAAGCTGGTGTGAACATAACTCTAAGCCTACCTGATCTCCCAGTTGCTAAACACTTTAACTCCCCCTCCCATACTGACCTTTCTGTCCTGGGCCTCCTCCATTGTCAGTGAGTCCCAGCGCTAAAAGGAGGAACAGCACCTCATATTTTGCTTGGGCAGCTTACACCCCAGCAGTATTAACATTGACTTGTCTAACTTCAAGTAACCCTTGCTTTCCCTCTCTCTCTCGCTCCATCCCTCCCCCTTCCCAGTTCTCCCACCAGTCTTACAATCACCAACTACATTTTATCTGTTTGCGTTGTTGTTACCTTCTCCTAGCTAACAATGATCTATTCTACATTTTCCTTCATCTCCATCCCCTTTGTCCTTTTTTTCACACCTAACACTTCCTTATCTATGTATCTCCCTCTCCTCTGACATCAGACTGAAGAAGGGTCTCGACCCGAAATGTCACCCATTCCTTCTCTCCGGAGATGCTGCCTGTCCTGCTGAGTTACACCAGCATTTTGTGTCTATCTTCGGTATAAACCAGCATCTGCCGTTCCTTCCTACACCTTAACTCTAGCGAGGGCAGGTAGTCAACATGAAGAGACATCATGAAGGATCCACTACCTAGACTTGTCAATGGTCACACTGTCCAGGACCCAGCTTCATGAGGGAGGTTCCTTGATTGACCAAAACCTTTCTGCACTAGATGAACAAATGACATGATTGTATGGGTTGACATGCTTCTAAAATATGATAACCATTCCCCATTTTGGGTGATGTGAGTGTTGGAATAAGGTAAGCAGCAAGAACGTCACCCTTCATGTTGGCATTTCCTCCTCTCCCCCCAAATATGCTTCCCTTCCCACCCCCCCCCCCCCTTTCCTAAATTACTCTCCCAACTGCTTCTCCCAAATTGGGTGGCGATATTTATTGTGTGATTGGTTCACTGAAAAACCTTCTCCAAACATGACAACATCAAAGCCCAAAACCACACCATCTCTCACAGATGGTCTGATGCCAACTAGTTCACTATACACAGCAGTCACAGTGGCGAAGGGTCTCGACCCAAAATGTCACCCATGCCTTTTCTCCAGAGATGCTGCCTGTCCCGCTGAGTTACTCCAAACATTTTGTGTCTATCTTCGATGGAAACAACTTTTTGGCCCAACTTCTCCATGCCAATCAGGATGCCCCACCTACACTAGTCCCACATCCCTTTAAATCTTTCATATCCACGTACTGGCCCAAATATCTGTTAAATGATGTTATAGTACCTGCCACAACTACCTCCTCTGGCAGCTCATTCCATACACCATACACCCTCTGAGTGGAACAGGTTGCCCCTCAGGTTCCAATTAAATCTTTCCCCTCTGCCCATAAACCTATATAGCCTGGAGGGAAATCAGGATGACCTCATTCAAGCCAAATGCAGGCAGGTGGAACTAGTGTAGATGGAACTTGTTGGTTGGTCTGGGCAAGTTGGGCGGAAGTGAACTGAATGGGTCAGGCAGCATCTTTGGAGAACATGGATAGGCGATGTTTCAGGTCGGGACCCTTATCTGGATGAAATGTGAGGTGGGGGCGGGAAGAAAACTGGGATGATTCTATGATTCTCAGTCATCACTAAAAATATATATATATATCTCCGAGTTAGAATAAAGTATTGTAATTGCGAGGATCTGGAGTGAAATGTAATGAGTTTCTCCAGCTTTTTTTGTCTGCACCCGTTGGGTAAAGTGACTGGAGTATTTTTTTTAAGTCACCTATTCTTTCTCTCCAGACATGCTGTCTGACCCGCTGAATTACTCCAGCATTTTGTGTCGACTTCTCTCTGGAATTGAAGCCAAGTCAATGTGAAAGGCAGGTCCATTTTTGTAAACATGTGGTCCCTGGAGAAGTCTCCCTGCCCTTGTGAAACAAAAACAAAGTGTGTGTACGCAAAGCATGTGTGAGTCCCCGTGAATGTGCGTGTATGTGCATGTCGGTGCGGGAGTTTGCGTGCGCGCCCCGGGGAAGCGAGTACAGAGGCAGAGACACATCAAGCTAGACATTTACATTATGTGTGGGATGAGAGTGGGAGAGCTATTTGCATCTCGCCTTCCGGGAAGACACCGAAAGGAAAGTTTCCCTGGACTCGTCAGAAGGTGAAATATGATCCATTTGCGCCTCTCGTTCGAGTATTGAGGCAGCGGCGATCTCTCGGTGGCACTCGGTCTGTGTTCTCCCCCCCCCCACCCCCCCCCGACCCTATTTGGTTTTAAGTTACAGCAGAGCGCTTCATCAGCACACACGCCTATATTTAGGACGAAAGGAATGCGAGCCAAAAAAAATCACACGCCCTATATTTAGCCGTGAGATTTTGCATGGCGTTCACATCGGAAAGACTTCAAAGGACTTTGATTAAGGAAGTGTGGTGGAAAAGACAGCAACAAGTTAGTTAAGATTCGGCTGTAGCTCTGTCGATGTCTGCCTCCCTCTTCACCCTCCCCTGATGGTCTCCGCCGTTGCAGCTCTCCGACTTATCGCCTCCGGACAGAACGGTTCCTTCCAGACCCCGTCCTCGGTAACCCACCCCACTCCCTGCCGTCTCTCCCACTCTGCACCCTCATTCTCTCTGACCCCTCCACCCACCACCAACCCCAAACGTTATTCCTCGCAACCCCCATCGCTCATATTCATAACGTCATCCAGCACGGAAACAGGCCGTTCGGTCCAAATTGCCCATGCCGACCAAGATGCACCATTTTCATGCATTTGTCCCATATCCCTCTAAACCGTCCCTATCCATGTACCTGTCCGAGTGTTGTTAAAGTACATGCCTCTCATCCTGGACACTCACTCATCTCCCCGCTACCTTCAGGTAGAAGGTACAGGAGCCTGAAGACTGCAACGTCCAGGTTCAGAAACAGCTGCTTCCCCACAGCCATCAGGCTATTGAACTCAACTCAAGCAAAACTCTGAACATTAATAGCCCATTATCTGTTTATTTGTACTTTTTCTGTTTTATTTATTGACTTGTGTATATATTTATACAATTGTATATGGACACACTGATCTGTTCTGTATTCATGCCTTCTATATTCTGTTGTGCTGAAGCAAAGCTGGGACACATGACACTCTTGAATCTTGAATCAACTACCCCTTCTGACATTTACCTATCCCTGTACTCTCTCTCCCCGCCATTCAGTGTATATCTCTCCTTCCACCTCACACTTGATTTCCCTTCCCTCCATCCTCACACCCTATGCCTCCTCCCTCCACTCCAGGTGCTCTCCCTCCACCATCACCCCTATATATCCCCCCTCCATTCACTTTCCCTGCATCATCTCCCTCCACTCCCTTAACCCACAATCTCCATAAAAGCGCAAGAAACAGAAGTACGAGCTGCTCTGCTCTGCCTTCAATAAAATCATGGGATGATTCATTCCGGGCTGAAAGACCACTCGCCTGCTCTCTCCCGTGCCCTTTGACTACACTGTAGTTCAAATGCCTTGTCATTCTCCACACTGAATACATTCCATGACTGTGCCTCCAAAGCTCACTGGGGTAGAACATTTGGAAGAGACCACACTCCAGCCAATACAATCTTTCACTATTTATACTATCCAGTATTATCTTTATTTATTTTTCGATATTTCCCCCTGGACCTGCTTTGTGAATCCTGACTTTTCATTCTCCCTTACAATGCGATATTCTGGTGCTCAAGTGATAGTTGGGAGGAGAGAATTGTCATTGGACTCTGGAAATGACAATGGGGAGGTGGATTGGCATGTTGCTGGGTTGGGAGATTTTCAACCTGAAGTTGCTGTGTTAGTGGGCTGTGTGCGTGTTGCTATGTGCTGTCAGCATGGTAAAACAGTTTCTTAAGGCGGGTTTAAGTGATCAGAGACCTTGTCATTATCTGTGTAATAAACTCTGGCAGAAGACACACCCTTTTTTACAGAACACATTACAGTCTGGTCCAATGGTAAATTCCTGTTCCCTCCAATGGCTCAGATCTATTGATTCGTGCTGAACGAAACTCTTCCCATCCATGTCAATTAATGCGGGTGATCGGTGGGTGATGATTGACCGAGATACCTTCGCTGATTTGTCTCTCCAGTGAACACAAGAAAATAGGAGAATGGAGACAAGGAATTGCAGATGCTAGAGGTACACAAAAATGCTGGAGAAACTCAGCGGGTGCAGCAGCATCTATGGAGCGAAGGAGATAGGCAACGTTTCGGGCCGAAACCCTTCTTCAGATGCTGGAATCTTGCGGAAAAACACAAAATGCTAGAGAAACTCAGTAGGTCAGGCAGCATTTGTGGAGGGAATGGATAAGCGACGTTTCAGGTCGGGACCCTTTTTCACACTCAAATACGAGAATATTTCTTCTCATGTGATGGTTCAAGCCCATCCCACCATTCAATATGATCATGGCTGATCTACCTCAACTTCCCTCCACTGCCAAAGATAGACACAAGATGCTGGAGTAACTCAGTGGGTCAGGCAGCATCTCTGGAGAAAAAGTATGGGTGACATTTCAGGTCGGGACCCTTGATTCTACATTCTCTTCAGTGCCAGTTGCCCATTGTCTTCAACCCCCCCCCCCCCCCCCCCCCCCCCCCCCCCCCCCCCACCCATACCTTGGAACCTTTTGGCACTTTCTCACCCTCTATAATTTCAGTCATTAGCTTGCTCTCAGTTTCCACTGAATCTCTCTATTGTGTAAGATCCCCACCTCTATAATTGAGCCATCTTGGCCTCGTGACACCCATTGTCTCCCACGTCACAGTTTCAAAATAAGGGGTGGTCTCTTTCGGACAGGAAAGAAGAGTGATTTTGTCAGGCAGAGGGTGGTGAGAGTTTGGAATTTTCGTGCTAAAGAGGACTGGGGATCCTCAGTCACTGTCTGCATCCAAAAGAAAAAAACATTACATTTCTCGATTGTAGAGGAATCAAAAGACATATGCAATGGGCTGGAGTTCATGGTCCTGAACTAGTCATTTCCTCCGGCCTTGCCTTGTCTCTCCTTTAACCTCTAATTTTCCCCATCTTAAAAGAAAATTCTTAAAGCCTCTGACCAAGCTTTTGATCACATACTGTAACATTGCCCTAAATGCACTTCAGTTAAATTCTTGTTTGTTCATGCTCCTACAAAGCTCACGTGGTTCTCCTCTCCGTTAAAGATGCAATGAAATCGGAAAGATGATGATGTTCCTTCTCTTGTCTCCCCTACCCCTATGCCATTCATTCACCACTCTCTGTTTTTTCACACAGAGAGTGGTGAATCTCTGGAACTCTCTGACACAGAGGGTAGTTGAGGCCAGTTCATTGGCTATATCTAAGAGGGAGTTAGATGTGGCCCTTGTGGCTAAGGGGATCAGGGGGTATGGAGAGAAGGCAGGTACGGGATACTGAGTTGGATGATCAGCCATGATCATATAGAATGGCGGTGCAGGCTCGAAGGGCCGAATGGCCCACTCCTGCACCTAATTTCTATGTTTCTATGTTTCGGGAGTCTAGACATGGTTTTTAGATACAGCATGGAAACAGGCCCATCAGCGCACCGAGTCCGCACTTCTTCTTTCGTGTGGCGTGCACAGCCTAAAGTTGTAGGACAACTTGTTCTATTTGATCTTCTGTTTGTGCACGTCGAGTTGATTGTATTAGTCGAAACAGGGCGGACCACGTGAAGATTGCAATCTTCCACCCCGAGTCCGCACTGAGTAGCGATCACGTACTCTAGTTCTATCCTGCATGGGGACAATTTACCAAAACCAATTAACCTACAAAAATGCATGTCTTTGGAATGTGGGAGGAAACCGGAGCACCAGGGGGAAACTCACCAGGTCACAGGGAGAACGTATAAACTCCGTACAGTCAGCACCCGTAGTCAGGATTGAACCAGGATCTCTGTCACCACTGTGCCGCCCTATTCTTTCCTGTTCTTAGACCCGTGGAAATGTGATAACAGAACAGGTGCATCAGGGTGTGGGAATGGAACCTGCTGAAGTAATTTAGGTACTTTTCCAATATCTCGTAAGAGATCAGACAGGATACAGCAGAGAAAATATCGGGGTAAGAGGGCAAGCAGAATACAAGCCAAGAGCAAGAAAATATATGCTTGAGGTAACAAAGTATATGCTTAGACTTAAGCAAAAGAGTACTACCAGAGGATACCGGAGCAATATCCACAGGCAAAAGGACTAACTCATTAATATTATCATAGCGCGGCAGAATACCTACACAGAATAACAAAAGGCGACAGGGCAACACAGAGCACTATCTTAGCAAATCAAATCAGATCAGCCCAGGTCAGATTCAGATTCAGATTCAATTTTAATTTAGGTGAGAGCATTCTTAATCTAGCACAATGGAACAAGATCCCAAAGCATCAATTTATCAGAGGGAGTCAAGCGTATTTGACCAAAGCAATGAAACACAAGTCCAAGGAAACAGAGAACCAGCTTAGAGTAACACCAGCTAGTGTACACTTATAGAATATTAGCTCAGAGAACCCAGGGCCTTATTTCCTTTCAGTTCTCCGGTTCACTGGATATATACTCTCTTGTACGGAAGCTATAAACTACGACTCTGATGATCGAAACTAACACTCTCCTCTATTATAAGTACACTGGCATTTGGAGCGTTGCGATATTACTGGAATAGCACTTTGATTTGACCATCAATATGGACCTTAACAACACTGGTGCCTCAGTGCCTGTCGTGGTTTAAATGTTGCTAAAAACATCCTGGGTGTACATGCCTTGTCCATACCCTGCTGTTACGCTACTCTTCAGTACGTCTGTACCTCCAGCTACTGTGGTCAAAGCAATGAAAGGTCCTCCATACAGCTCACCACTTTTCTACCTCTTTTTGCCTTTAAGAATCTGCTCAACCTTGACTTTGTTGCTATTAGAAGAGGAAGGCAGAGGATCCACAAACCTGTCTTCATCGACATGACAGTGGTAGAGAAGGTCAAAAGCTTCAAAATCCTGGATGTGCATATCTCTGAAGCATGGGCTGAATCCCAGGGGGGGGGGGAGAGACAACACATCCCCTCCATGTTTTGAGAGGTGGGGAACAATCCGGTTTTGTAATCCGAATTTTGAAACTTGGTGAAAAAAAATCTATTAAAAATCTCTGCTTTCAGCGAGACAGTGGGTGTGGGACTGATGATCGAGGACGGCGATTGGACGAGAGAGACGTTGGTCGGCAGGCAATGGGGGGGGGGGGGGGGGGGGGGTGGGGTGGGGGACACAAGATTCAACGCGATGATTGGAGGTGGGAGGTGTCGGTCAGAGGCAGAGGTAGGGGGGTGGGATTGAGGATAGAGCGTGGTGATTGGAGGAGGGAGACGTCCCGGTGGAGCAAAGATCATAGAGCGGAGTTTGAATCGGCCCGTTCACTGGCCCTTTCATCGCCCGGCGTGGCTTAAAATTACGCCAGGTGATGTCAGACGAAGCTGCTGTTGCTGGAGTTCGGAGTCGGCCACCAACCAGGTCAGCTCCCAATGTTATCCGATCGACCAGAAACATCACCTATTCCTTCGCTCCATAGACGCTGCCCCACCCGCTGAGTTTCTCCAGCATTTTTATCTACCTTCGATTTTGCCAGCAACTGCAGTTCTTTCTTAAACAGAAGGAGATTCTCTATGTCAGCAAATACTCTCTTGAACCTCTACAGGTGTAGGGAGCATGACTGACTGCATTATGGCCAGGTTCGGCAACTCAAAAATGCCCAGGAAAGCAGAAGATTGCAGAAAGTGGTGAACATTATGGGTACTGACCTCCCCACCATCGACGGGATCTTCAGGAGTCACTGCCTCAAAATGGCAGCCAGCATCACCAAGGACCCACAACACCCTGGTCATGCACTCATTTCACTCCTACCTTCGGGAAGAAGATACAGGAGTATGAAAACTGTAACATCCAGATTCAGGAGCAGCTTCTTCCCAACTACCATTACAGTATTAAACACTACAACCTCCAACTGAGCCCCAAACTATATAGATTTGGCGATGTTGCTTTTATTGGTTTTGTTGTTGCCCAATCAGTTTATTTTTTTACACACTGATTTTTTTTGTTTGATTATTATAGTGTTCACAGAATACTGTGTACATATCTGTTGTGGTGCCACAAGTAAGAATTTAATTGTTCTGTTACGGGACATATGGCAATAGAACACTTTGACCGACATCAAGGGCAGAACTTCTGGTTTCCTTTCCTTTCCCTTAATTCAGTGTTGCTCATTCTCGGATCAACTTTGTGAACGCTTGAAAATACTTTCAATATTTACTTACTTGAAGTTTTACTTTTAATCACAGTTCTATCGTTGAATTCTCAGCTAAACTTTAGATCAGGAGAGATTCTCTCAAAACGTGGGGCTGCCTGCCCATGCACGGCTTCTGCACGGCAACTCATATATCAAGATTTGTTGTGATCTGCACATGGAACTGAAAGCAATTTCGTAACCGTGAAGTACAGAAACCTGACGCGGTTGTGGCAAGAACAATTTTGTTTGTCACACACCCCGACATAGGTCTCTGTGGCCGAGTTTCAAGAAGGCTTGACATTATCTGCATTTCCATGCTAACTGGTTTGGGGATTCCCGAACATCTGTTCCACATTCAGATAAGCTTGCACTTCGGCTCTGGGGGTGGAGTGATATTTACTCACAGGGCAGGCCCGACAGGCACATCATATTAATATTTTGCTTAACCCTTTCATCGCCGAACTTGTACACAACTATGATCAGAGAATCATGATAACACAAAATGTTACTACCTTTGAGGTCTTAATCTCAGCAACGCTGACTCTGCCTGAGTAAAAGCCCTGCCCCACGGTACGAGTTCATTCCAAGAGCTCTCCCGAGTTTGCCCCGATTCGAACTTGGAGATTTACGGTAATGGCCACTCGTCGGTACTTGGGGCTCTCGTGGACATTTTTCAACATGTCTTCACGAGTCTTCCCGTGCTTACCTGCCATTAGCGAGTCTTCCCGAGTACCTGCCGTTAACGTCCCCGAGCTCCGGCGTACCCGCTACGTTTGATCTCCGTGCTTACCACGAGTTTGATTTTTTTTAACTCGGGAGGGCTCTTGGAATGAACTCGTACCGTGGGACAAGGCTATTACAGGCCTCACAGACACCAATTCTTACTGAGGGATGGGTTCCACACATACACACATTCACATTCAAGTTCTCTCATTCATCCAATAATACTGTGTAGGGAGGAATACTGGTTTACACTGAAGATAGACACAAAATGCTGGAATAACTCAGCGAGATAGAGAGTATCTCTGGATAGAAGGAATGGATGTTTTGGGCAAGACCCTTCTTCAGAAACCTTCAGGATTCTTCATGATCACCCGAAACGTCACCCATTCCTTCTATTCAGAGATGCTGAGTCACTCCAGCATTTTGTGTCCATCATTCAATAATACTACTACAATGTAGTAGCACTTGATCCTCGGCTCTGACTGCGATTTAATTTAATCTCTTAATTTTGCTGTGGTCACAAGGTGTTAAAAAAGGAAACTAATTTCACACTTATGTATGTGAGGCAGTCGGTGACGTCCACAATGGCAATAAAAACCTTTAGGTGCCAATCAATAGGTTTAAACATTCAGGGAATAATTTACTCCAGTGAGATCTTGTCAGAATGTCGAATGGCCAAATTCACTTGGTACACGCTGGCCTCCGATCCTCAGAGGTAAAGATGCCATAGACATCAATTGGTAGGGTGTACTCCCAGTCACATACACTGGATTTGTGCATCCTCCCAACTCATTGCCCTCCAGAATACTCCTCCATTTTGAATGGTTATGGATCATGGATTTTCACAAGTTGGCTGCGGAGTTTTTACTTTCTCAAGTCTTTGAGAACATCCCAGAAAGAAAATGCACTGTTCATCCGATAACCTCTTGTCATGAAGGAGCTTGGAATGGAGTTTGTATTTTGGGAGTATGGTGTCAGGCATGCAAACAATGTTATTGACCCAGCGCAGATAAATGAATGTAATTGTTGGGGAAGTTGGCAACTGAAGTTGTTGGTTCACTTTGCCCGCCATTAACTCGGGGGCAATCTGCACATATATTTGCTGGCACCGCCTCCAAGTTGTCTGTGCGGCAGGACAAAGATCATATTTGCCCAGTAGCCTATGAGATTTGTGTATTCTTGCTTCGGTGAATAGGCTAATGACTCTGACCTGGTCCTCTGGATGCATGCATATACATATAACCATTGTCTACACAATGCAGTTTGATGGCTGAAGATAGATTTACTTTGCTTCTGGAGTGGAGGCGTCTTGAAGTTTTCCATTTGTTCTGTAGGATAGTCCCACATTAGCCAGTGAGACACGGCAAGAGGGTGAGAAGGAGCAAGAAGATTAGCACGTTTGCAGATGATACAAAAGTATTTGGTGTTCCAGATAGTGAAGACGGTTGTCAAAAATTGCAGCAGAATCTTGATCGTTTGGCCTGGTGGGCTGAGGAATGGTAAATGGAATTCAATACAGTGTAATGTGAGGTATTGCAATTTGGTAAGTCCAGCATGGGCAAGACCTACACAGTGAATGGTAGGGGTCTGGGAAGTGTTGCAGAGCAGAGGGAATGGACAAGTGCAGGTACATAGTTCATTGAAGGTGGCATCACAGATAAATGCGGTGGTCAAAAAGGTTTTTGGCACATTGGCCATCAATGGTCAAGAGCATCAAGTAGACGTTGGGAGGTCATGTTGCAGTTATACAAGACCTTGGTGAGGACACTTTTATGTATTGTGTTCAGTTCTGGGCACCCATGTCATAGGAAAGATGTTGTTAAGTTGGAAAGGGTGCAGAAAAGATTTACAAGCATGTTGCCAGGACTCGAGGATCTGAGCTATAGGGAGAGGTTGAGCAGGCTGGGACGCTATTCCCTGGAGCACAGGAGGATGAGGAGTGATCTTACAGAGATGTCTAAAATCATGAAGGAATAGATCGGGTAGACGCGCAGTCTTTTGCCCAGAGTAGGCAATTCGGGAACCAAAGTGCATAGGTTTTAGGAGAAGAGGAAACGATTTTATAGGAATCTGAGGCATAACTTTTTCACACAAAGGGTGGTGGGTGTATGGAACGAACTGACAGAGGAGGTAGTTGAGTCGGGGACAATTGCAACGTTTGAGAAACAATTAGACACGTACATGGATACGATAGGTTTAGAGGGATGTGGGCCCAACGCAATCAATTGGGACTATTCTAGATGGAACATGTTGGTCGGTGTGGGCAAGTTGGGCCTAAGGACCTGTTTCCATGCTGTAGGACTGACTCTAAGAGTTTCGGGACAGTGACTCATCCTTGCTTGCCATTTGTCTACACGGAGGTTGGATTGAGACTACTGTGATTCATCTTCCACGGCCTCCTGGAATGGTACATAGCTCCAGAAATAAGAAATTCCTTCCTTGTCTCTTGATTCTGAAACAATGCACCAGGGAAATAATAAACCAAGTTCCTTCACCCCGGAATTCAATGTTGTGAACCTCTCTCTCTGGACATCATCCAAGTAACGAGACCAAAGTGCTCTGGTTGTGATTTCACTCAAGCCCTGTTATTGTAGCAAATCCTTTGCACTTCATTCATCTTTCAATGAAGACTAACAAGCCACTCATTATCCCATGTACATGCTGTACGGGCACACTAACCTTGTACTTCTTGATCAAGGACAGCCAGATTTTGTTCATTAGTCTCAACCATTTAAATTTTCTGTTCTTCCTACAAAAAAGAACAATCTGTACCCTCACTTTTCCCCACACAATGGTCTCCATCTGCTATGTCTTGGCCCACCCTGTGACTTAACAACAACTAATCCTGGCCACATGATTCTGATCTGCCGGCGATACTCATTGAGCGGTTTAAATAACGAGAAGAGTTGAACTTTGTTTTCGGAAAAGTTATATTAAATGCAGAAGTCTGGTGAATTCTGGTGGGCTGACAGTTTGTGGCCTGATCCCCACATCATTCTCTAGACACATTCTATGAATGGAACGGGCTCAGACGTCACCGATTGCGTCAGATTCAGACGTCATCCGACAAAGGGCCATTTCTGAACCGAAGCTAATAATAATCTGTGCCCGGAGACTGTTACCTTCAAACTCTGCTTGCATCAGCAGCAGCAGCCTCCTATGACAGAAAAGCCAGCGCCCATCGCCATGGCAACACTGACATCTTCTGATGACTGCATTCTCTGCAGCAGGGGGTGTGAGAGGCTGCAGATCCCACTCACTCAGGAAGCCAAGTGGAAGCACAGACTGGAATTGAAAACCCAGCGCACTGCAGCAATTATGTGAACACATCAGGAGTACGTCATTCAGCTCCCCGCGTCTACTCCGCCAGTAAGACGATATCCGATCTTTTACCTCACTGCCATGTCTGAACGCCACCTGGTATTAGTAAGAGTATATCTGACAAAAATTCAAGCCAAATCGCTCCTTATCCCGCTACTCGCCTGTCCTAACCCTGACTGCACAGGCATGACTGACATCCACCTGAGATGTGTAGGAAGGAACTGCATATGCTGGTTTAAACCGAAGATAGACACAAAAAGCTGGACCAGTTCAGCAGGTCTGGCAGCATCGATGGAGAAAAGGCCTGGGTGATGTTTCAGGTCGAGACTGAAGATTCTTTTCACAATGGCAGGCAGTGACTAGTGGGGTACCGCAAGGCTTAGTGCTGGGACACCAGCTATTTACAATATATATTAATGATCTGGATGAGGGAATTGAAGGCAATATCTCCAAGTTTGTGGATGACACTAAGCTGGGGGGGCAGTGTTAGCTGTGAGGAGGATGCTAGGGGACTGCAAGGTGACTTGGATAGGCTGGGTGAGTGGGCAAATGTTTGGCAGATGCAGTATAATGTGGATAAATGTGAGGGTATCCATTTTGGTGGCAAAAACAGGAAAGCAGACTATTATCTAAATGGTGGCCGACTAGGAAAAGGGGAGATGCAGCGAGACCTGGGTGTCATGGTACACCAGTCATTGAAAGTAGGCATGCAGGTGCAGCAGGCAGTGAAGAAAGCGAATGGTATGTTAGCTTTCATAGCAAAAGGATTTGAGTATAGGAGCAGGGAGGTTCTACTGCAGTTGTACAGGGTCTTGGTGAGACCACACCTGGAGTATTGCGTACAGTTTTGGTCTCCAAATCTGAGGAAGGACATTCTTGCCATAGAGGGAGTACAGAGAAGGTTCGCCAGACTGATTCCTGGGATGTCAGGACTGTCTTATGAAGAAAGACTGGATAGACTTGGTTTATACTCTCTAGAATTTAGGAGATTGAGAGGGGATCTTATAGAAACTTACAAAATTCTTAAGGGGTTGGACAGGCTAGATGCAGGAAGATTGCTCCCGATGTTGGGGAAGTCCAGGACAATGGGTCACAGCTTAAGGATAAGGGGGAAATCCTTTAAAACCGAGATGAGAAGAACTTTTTTCACACAGAGAGTGGTGAATCACTGGAACTCTCTGCCGCAGAGGGTAGTTGATGCCAGTTCATTGGCTATATTTAAGAGGGAGTTAGATGTGGCCCTTGTGGCTAAGGGGATCAGAGGGTATGGAGAGAAGGCAGGTACGGGATACTGAGTTGGATGATCTATCATATTGAATGGCGGTGCAGGCTCGAAGGGCCGAATGGCCTACTGCACCTAATTTCTATTTTTCTATGAAACAGGGTCTCGACCCGAAACTTCACCTTTCCCTTTTCACCCGCGATGCTGCCCAACACGCTGAGTTACTACAGCCTTTTGCATTTATCCAGTATTGCGTTTATTGGTAAATCTCCAACGTAGAATTGTCAGTATTGGGGTAGACGAGGAATGATTAAAGACATTTTTAATTTGGTTAAAACAAATTGGATTCAGGAAGAGGAGAGGTTGACTAGATGGTATGTTTGAAGGTGGCACCAGGGGTTATAGTGCCACAGAGTCACACAGCACAGAATTCCCTCGTTGTTTAACCAGTTCCACAGTTCTGCACATTGTTTCCGTCTCGAGGTCGCACCTTCCCTAGTTAACAATGTGCCTACTAGGGCACCACCCAGCCAGAGGTCGTTTGTGGCCTCCAGCTCCTTGAACCACCCTCCACCCCCACCCTCAATCTGAAGAAGCCTCGTCATCTGAAACGTCACCCATCCTTTTTCTCCAGAGATGCTGTCAGACCCGTTAAGTTACTCCAGTATTTTGTGTCTATCTTTGGTATTAAACAGCATCTGCAGTTCTTTGTTTCTACAGAATCTGGCCATTGGCTCAACGTGTCGATGCGGACCAGGTTTTAGAACTGAGCCAGTCCCACTAGCTTGCATTTGACCCTTATCCCTGGAAATTTTTTTCATCCATGTACTGACTAAATGTCTTTTAAACATCACCAGTATACCCATCCATCAGGCTTCCTCTGGCAGCTCAATCCATCTACACACCACCCTCTTCATGAGGAAAGGCCCCTCTTTAAAAATCTTTCTGCTTAAACCTACGTCCTCTAGTTCTGGACTCCTCTAACCTGGGAAAAAGACTGCGGCCATTCACCCTTTATATGCCTCTCATGCCTTTGCATACATCACCCCTCATCTTCCCGTGCTCCAGAGTAAATAATCCCAGCCTATCCAGATAACTGAAGACCTTGAATACTGGTAACTTCCTGGTGAATATTTTTAGCACCCTGTCAAGTTTAATGATACAGGTGCACAACCTTTTATCCGGTGTTCCAGAAACCGAAAAGCTCCGAAAACCGGCCATTTTTTCCAGATGTCGTCTGCGCACCAAAGCTCGCGTTTGGCGCCAAACCTGACCCAAAACGACCCACGGTCAACCCAGGTCTGTACTACTGTAGCGGCTGCCTCCTCCCTGGAGACCGGGAGACGCTTAAACATCTGTAAATCATTGCTTAAATGTTAGTCAGTTAGTTTGGAGGGCTTTTATGTGAAGGGGGGTGAAGGGGTAAACTTTAATTCTTAGTCCCCTACCTGGTCGGAGAGGCGGGGAGCGGTCAATGCCTTACCGGGTCGCTGTGCAGTAAGCTCCGCAGCGCTGTGGCCGGTGGGGCCGCGGGCGGCGCAGGTTGTAGCTCCGACCCCGGCAACTCTACCCCTGGCTGCGAGGCGCTCCAAATCCAGCGCGGCCCGCGGCCGGACGCCCCAGCTCCGCGAATGTCGGGAGTCGGCGGCGTCGCAGCGCAATGCCTTACCGGGTCGCCGTGCGGCAAGCTCCGGAGCGCTGTGGCCGCCAACACACAACATCGCGGAGCGTCGCTGGATTTGGAGCCACGCAGCCAGGGGTAGAGTTGTCGGGGTCGGAGCTCCAACCGGCGCCGCCCACGGCCGGACGGAGCCCCCAGCTCCGCGGCTCCAAATCCAGCGACGCTCCGCGATGTTGTGTGTCGGCGGCCACAGCGCTCCGGAGCTTGCCGCACGGCGACCCGGTAAGGCATTGCCCGCTCCCCGCTGGTATCCCAGCGCTGCGACGCCGCCGACTCCCGACATTCGCGGAGCTGGGACGTCCGGCCGCGGGCCGCGCTGGATTTGGAGCGCCTCGCAGCCAGGGGTAGAGTTGCCGGGGTCGGAGCTACAACCGGCGCCGCCCGCGGCCGGACGGAGCCCCCAGCTCCGCGAGGTTGGGAGTCGCCGACCAGGTAGGTAGGGGACTAAGAATTAAAGTTTCCCCCTTCACCCCTACACCACCACCACCACATAAAATCCCTCCAAACTAACTGACTAACATTTATGCAATGATTCTCCCGGTCTCCGGGGAGGAGGCAGCTGCTCCAGACTTTTCAAACCGCCCGCGCTACCTACCTAATCTACGCTAAAAATCTTCCATTCTGAAATCCGAAAAAGTCCGAAATCCGACAAGTGTCTGGTCCCAAGGCTTTCGGATAAAAGGTTGTGCACCTGTACCTTTATTATGACAGGATGACGAGAAACGCATACAATACTCCGAATAGGGTCTCACCAATGTCAGGTACAGTATTGTAATGTCTTCTGTTTTTCCACTTTAAGCAACTTGAGTTCTAGCCCCTACTCCTGTGACATTCTTGCTGCTAATCCAAGTCTTAGTGATGGAGCACGGGAAGATGAGGGGTGATGTAGTACAATATTTAGTTTGTTTTGAGATACAGCGTGAAAAGACTCCCTTCGGCCCACCGAGTCCGTGCAGAGAAACGATCCCCGTACACTAGCACTGTCCTACACTCGAGGGCCAATTTATATTTTTTACTGAAGACAATTAACCTACAAACCTGTATGTCTTTGGAGTGTGGGAGGACACTGGAATACCCGGGGAAAACCCACGCGGTCATGGGGAAAACGTACAAATTCCCTATAGACAGCACCCATATTCAGGATAGAACCTTGGTGTCTGGCGCTGTAAGGCAGCAACTCTACCGCTGATTTATGTAAATAATTTGATTGTAATGTTTTGATTTTAATTTACTACATAACTCATCACCACTTATCTTTCAAGAATCCCAACCCACACACACACACACACACACACACACCAAAGGTGTAGGAAGGAACTGCAGTTGCTGATTTACACCAAAGATAGACACAGCGGGTCAGGCAACATCTCTAGAGAAAAGGAATAGGTGACGTTGAGACCTTTTTTCGGACTGAGAGTGTGGGGAGAGGTATGAAAATATATAGGTCAAATCAGAGCCAGCACAGATGATCAACGAAAGGTCGAGCCCACGAAGGACCATAGTTGGCTGTGGAAGAGGTAATAACGAAGAGATATATGGATGCAAACAATGGAACTAGCAGGATGACTGGGTTGGGGATGGGAGGGGGAATGTGTGGGAACATGCAGGGTTGACTTGAAATTAGAGAAGTCAATATTCACAGCACTGGGTTGCAAGCTGCCCGAGTGAAATATGGGGTGCTGTTCCTCCAATTTGCTTGTGGCCTCACTGACAGTGGTGGAGGCTCAGGAAAGGTCAGTCTGGGAATGGAAAGGCGAGTTAAAGTGTTTGGCAACCGGAAGATCAGGTAGGCCGAGGCAGACTGAGCGAAGGTGTTCAGCAAAACAACCGGCCACCAAACCCATTTCTTGCCTGTGCTATGGGTTACCGAGATGTCAAGAAGTCAAGTCAAGAGAGTTTATTGTCACAGATGTACACACATGCATTGTAACTGATGCAGAGGAGACAACTAACCAGGCGAACAACAAGGATGTGAGTAAATTACAAGTGGGATGGAAAATATTGCGTGAAGTTAAGGGGAACAACTGGAATTATATTACAAAATGAAGTCAAATTCTCACTTCCCATTTCAAAAAAACTAGAACAAACAAAGGGGAATTTCTGGTCTGATTAGTGAGGCAATATCAGAAACATCGGTCCACTATCTTAAACTGCCTGGTTTTAACAACTGGAGCTTCTCTGCATGCCCACACAAGCTGAACTGGACACACATTGAAAACACTCAAAGGTTAATCTGTATCTGAAAGTACACATGGCCTTTGGCCTCAAGAAGCCTGGCCCTGGTCAGAATTTAAACCTGGTTAGAGGAGTCATGTTTAAACTAGAGTTCTCTTTCTCAGTCCGAAAATAGCTCATTGGTCTTTTCAACCGTAAGTGCCAAGCAGTGATCAGATTTGTATCATTGCGCTAAATTGTGAGATTAGATTTCAGACTTTGGACATACAGCATGGAAACAGGCCCTTCGGCTATCGAGTCCGCACCGACCAGCAATCACACCGTACACTAGCACTATCCTGCACACTAGAGACAAGTTTACCAATGCCAATTAACCTACAAACCTGTGCGTCCTTGGAGTGTGGGAGGAAACCGTATCACCCTGGAAAAGCCCATGTGGTGACAGTGAAAACGTACAAACTCCACACAGACAGCACCCAGTCAGGGATGAACCCGTGGTCTCGGCATTGTAAGGCAGCAACCCTACTGCTGCGCCACTGTGCAGTCCTGAGATAATTATCGTCTACATACCTCCTACTCCTCCGGGTACAAACAGCCTGCCCCAAACTAGTTTATCTTGAGCAAAATATGCACGATGTGCCTGGGAAATGAAGGCTGGGGCGTGGCTACAGTTCTCAGCCTCAGGCTGTTGCAAACATGCAGTTTCACTCGATCACACGGTGACAAAGATCCAACGGCGAGAGACGCAAATTTGGTTGAAATCAAAAAATAATGTTTTTTACAAAGCAGCAGGGAAATGGAAGAAATAGAGAGCAGCGAGCCAGGAGATAGACATTTATATAAATAAGCAGCATCCTCCTGCTGACTTCATCCACAGCATACAAACTGCAAGGCTTGAAGGTACAACCCTGGTCTTTGGCACTTCAAGATGACAGCTTTACCAGCTGTGCCACTGTAGCACCCTTGGGCTGTCTTCTCTGCTCCCCATATAGCCTTCAGGCTAAAGGGGGGGAAGTCTTTTAGAACCGAGATGAGAAAAAAAAAATTCACACAGAGAGTGGTGAATCTGTGGAATTCTCTGCCACAGAAGGTAGTTGAGGCCACAGTTCATTGGCTATATTTGAGGGAGTTAGATGCGGCCCTTGTGGCTAAAGGGATCAGGGGGTATGGAGAGAAGGCAGGGATGGGATACTGAGTTGGATGATCAGCCATGATCATATTGAATGGCGGTGCAGGCTCGAAGGGCCGAATGGCCTACTCCTGCACCTATTTTCTATGTTCCTTGAACATGCCTCATCCATTTTTTTTTTTTTGAAATTGGAACTTTTAGTTGTTTTGGTTAAAATAAATAAAGTTTTGGAATGGATGGAACTGAGGGTCGGGTTACCTGCAGACTAGTGTCTAGCGTGATCCCGTTCTAGTTCCTCTCTCTTAGTTGTTGTTTCTTATTGTGCTTACTTCAGTGTGAGTGATCTCTGGAAGTGTCCGAGCATCCTTGGATCATCGGGGGGGGGGGGGGGTTATAGGACTACAGCTGGACCTTTTGTGTGTGTACAAAGTCGTACGCTTATGTACCAGTCAAGTTCTGCTGTTCAAAACATGTATTCCATTCATTAAAAAAAGATGAAGGAGAAACTGTTACTACCTGTGGTCTTTGGAACAAGCAGCAGAGGTAAAAGGCCAAGAAGGGTTTCCAGGCCAACCAATGCAGGGGACGGGTTGTGCGGGCTCTGAGGGAAACATAGAAACACAGATTCACCACTCTCTGTGTAAAAAATGATTTTCTCATCTCGGTCCTAAAAGACTTCCCTCTTCTCCTTAAACTGTGACCACTAGTTCTGGACTTCCCCCAACATCGGGAATAATCTTCCTGCATCTAGCCTGTCCAACCCCTCAAGAATTTTGTAAGAAGGAACTGCAGATGCTGGAAAATCGAAGGTAGACAAAAAATGCCGGAGAAACTCGGCGGGTGCGGCAGCATCTATGGAACGAAGGAAATAGGCAACGTTTCGGGACGGAACGTTGCCTATTTCCTTCGCTCCATAGATGCTGCCGCATCCGCTGCGTTTCTCCAGCATTTTTTGTCCAAAATGGACGAGGCAACTCGAAAACATCCCTCGAAAACTAACTCCGAGGCACAAGATTGCACCGATTTATTTCAAGGGTTTACCTCTCAGCTCGCTGCCGAATACAAGGTAAGAGCAGGCTTCAATAAATCAAACATTATTGCAGCACACAAGGCAGCTGTTGGGCGCCTACATTAATCACAGTGACTTGTGATTGAGTTATCTCGAGATAAGTGGGTGAGTGAGAGCGACAGCAGGGGAACGGGTGGATGTTCAGCGTTTCAGAAGGAGGTGGGGGGGGGGGGGATGTGAGGAAATAAGCTTGACTTGGCCCACAAACAAATTCTAAGCCCAACCTCCCACCTCGAACCCCAGCACTAGATATCGCATTCACCCCCCACCTGTGTCACCAACTCCTCAGGCACTTATTTTTGGGGCAAAGATCAAAAGGCTGGTTAATGGCATCTCAACCCGTGACGGAGCAGAGACTTTATATAGATGAAGAAGCCACAGTAGACTTGGCGAGTGTGCTGGGAGGCAGCTGCGCACACAAGCAATGGGCAGGTGTCACATCACTGTGACTGACAATAGACAAAATGCTAGAGTAACTTAGGCTTTTATTCACTGGAGTTTAGAAGGATGAGGGGGTATCTTATAGAAACACATAAAATTATGAAAGGACTGGACAAGCTAGATGCAGGGAAAATGTTCCCAATGTTGGGCGAGTCCAGAACCAGGGTCCACAGTCTTAGAATAAAGGGGAGGTCATTTAAGACTGAGGTGAGAAAAAACTTTTTTTCACCCAGAGAGTTGTGAATTTATGGAATTCCCTGCCACAGAGGGCAGTAGAGGCCAAGTCACTAGATGGATTTAAGAGCGAGTTAGATAGAGCTCTAGGGGCTAGTGGAATCAAGGGATATGGGGAAAAGGCAGGCAGGGGTTATTGATAGAGGACGATCAGCCATGATCACAATGAATGGCGGTGCTGGCTCGAAGAGCTGAATGGCCTCCTCCTGCACCTATTTTCTATGTTTCTATGTAACTCAGTGGGACAGGGAGAATCTCTGGAGAGAAGGAATGGATGACGTTTCGGGTCGAGACCCTTCTTTGGACTGAGAGTCACAGGAAAGGAAAACAAAAGATATAGACGTTGTCGCAGAGAGATATAGAACAATGAATGAATGATATGCAAAAAAAGTAAGGATGAGAAAAAAAAGAGGCCATTGTTAGCTGTTTGCTGGATGAGAACGAGAAGCTGGTGCGACTTGGTTGGGGGAGGGGGTGGGCGGAGAGAGAGGGAATGCAGGGGTTACTCGAGGTTGAGTGGCACACTGCATTCAGTTAAGGGAGGGGGGTGGGGGTGGGTCTTCAACTCGCGCTCCTGCTTTTAGTCTGAAGCAAAACACCAACCCAACGCTGACATATCTTGGAGCACTGGAGGATAAATACAACAACACACCCAGATGAATCATGGCCTGGCAGCTGCGCCCGTCTAAAATTCCCTGAATAAACAGAGGGTGTATGGTGACAGTGGGCCGAGGTGCAGCTTGATCCATGGGAGAGGCTGTAATAACACAGCAACAATTGACAGCCTTGCTGTAGGATTAGCACTCCCAACAGGCCACCCAGGCACCACAGCACGCCGAGCTCTCTCCACACGCAGCCACTGGAGGCGGGAGTGTCAGAACCTCAAAGCAACCGGGCGCACAACCCAGACACAGCGCACCAAGATCCATCTCTCCACCACAGGCAACTATTTTACACTCGCTCAAGTTCAAAAACAAGCTGGTATCACGTTCAAATTGCCAGTAAATAAATATGCTCTTTAGATTCCCTCAAACATCATTTATTTATAATTTACAAAACCTAGGTAACCGATCTCCAGTCGCGGATTTGTCACTCATTCAGGTAATCTGTACAGAAAGCAAACACCATCAAAATCCATTGGATGGTACGCACGCACACAAACAAAACATACAGCATGGACAGACGCGCGCACACGCACACACACACATTTGCTGTTCTTCTCACTGCTTCTTCATTCCGGGTGGTTTTCCTGGTTTCTTCTCTTGCCCTCGGCCAACTCCGCCCACTCCTCGTCCACGGCCACCGAACACTCCTGTTGACAGCGAACAGCACTGGGTTACACCCGGCCAAAACGCCACACCTAAACCTGCCACCTTTTTAGTTTAGTTGCGAGGCACAGTGCGGAAACAGGCCCCTTGGCCCACTGAGCCCGCACCAACCAGTGATCCCCGCGTACTAACACTACCCGGCACATGCTGGGGAAAATACACCAAGCCAATTAAGCTGCAAAGCTGTACGTCTTTGGAGTGTGGGAGGAAACCGAAGAACTCGGAGAAAACCCACGCGGGGTCACGGGAAGAATGTACAAACTCTGTACAGGCAGCAACCGCAGTCGGGATCGAACCCGGGGCTGGAAGGCAGCAACTCTACCACTGCGCCACATTTCCTTCTTCACAACATCCAGCACGAGGCCAAGTTCAGCTTTGGGGAGAGCAGATCATGCTACAAACTACTGCACGGTGAAATGCTGGCTGGGACCCACCAACTTCTGTCACCAAATGGGATGCATGGTTCTTCTGAACACTGGTCTGATGCACGTTTCACCCCCCCCCCCCCCCCCCCCCACCCTTGCCTCTCCTCACAATGAAGTATGGCTCCCACCAAGGTCAAGTTTATGGTCACAGAATTATAAGGATCAGAAGATCTCCAATCCAGGAAATTAGTACAGTTACCCAGGCTGACACTTCAGCTGGGGGGGAATAATGCCACATCAAAAGAAATATTAAACTGTAATGAAAAGCATTTAAAAAAATGTCAATGTTGGAAATCAGAAACAAAAACAGGATATGTGGGAAATACTTAGGTCAGACAGCTTTTATGGGGGAGAAACATAAAAAACATGTTTCCCTTTTCAGTGATTTGTTTCACAATTTCCTGTTTTTATATTAAACCGAGGCCTCAACTCTCAGTGGTATCAAACCTCCGTCATGGTGCAATTTCAGGGAATGAGCATTTACACGGGCTGTGTTGGGGCTAATCCTTTATCTTCATTGCTGAAAAGAGTCTGTACTGTGTACTGTCACTTTAGGGGGTGCTACAAGCACATTGCCTATACTATTTGCTATATTCCAGTATTGATGGCATGGGCTACAAGGGGGCCTTGATACACCCCGAGATTGTACATCCTGAAGCTTTTCAAAACCAGAGAGCTCTGAGAAAGTGATCTGGAGCACTGTAATCATTTCCCTTTAAGGTCTTGATGGAGTGGATATGAGAGGATGTTCTCACGAGTCTTAGAGTCTAGGACCAGAGAGGCCATAGCCTCAGAATAGAAAGAGGTGCCTTTAGAAAGGAGATGAGGAGGAATTTCTTTAGTCCGAGGGTGGTGAATCTGTGGAATTCATTGCCACAAACGGCCATGGAGGCCTTCAATGTGTATTTTTAAGACGGAGATTGACAGATTCTTGATTAGCACGGGTGTCAGGGGTTATGGGGCAAAGGCAGGAGAATGTGGTTGAGAGGGAAAGATAAATCAGCCATGATTGAATGGCGGAGTAGACTTGATGGGCAAAAGGGCCTAATTCTGCTCCTGGAACTCAAGAAAGAATGAATATCAGAGATAAGAGAGTATTTTGAGTGGTGAAGCCTAACTCATGGTGACAAAGCAGTAAGGGAGGCTTGCTTCCATTCACTCCTCGTCACTGAGCCCAGGGTGAGGATCCTATTCATGTTCCCTATTTCCAGTTACAAATGGAGCATGGTCTTTCACCTTAGATGACCCGAGCTGCAAGTGGTGAAGCGCATATAAGATTGTTAAAGGTTTGGACACACAAGAGGCAGGAAACATGTTCCCGATGTTGGGGGAATCCAGAAGCAGGGGCCACAGTTTAAGTATAAGAAGCAAGCCATTTAGAACGGAGACGAGGAAACACCTTTTCTCACAGAGAGTGGTGAGTGTGGAATTCTCTGCCTCAGAGGGCGGTGGAGGCAGGTTCTCTGGATGATTTCAAGAGAGAGCTAGATAGGGCTCTTAAAAATAGCGGAGTCAGGGGATATAGGGAGAAAGCAGGAATGGGGTACTGATTGGGGATGATCAGCAATGATCACATTGAATGGCGGTGCTGGCTCAAAAGGGCCAAATGGCCTACTCCTGCACCTATTGTCTATTGCGCTGTAAAACTGTTCTTAGTCTAATCACACATCCTTGAGCTCGGGCAGTAAGGAGGGAGCTGGGGAAGGGATGCTGCAAATGGAGTCGTGCATCAGGATGAAGCCCTACCTCGTCCAGCCCCACCACTGGCACCGCGACCTTTCTGCTGCTGCTGCTGCTTCTGCTGCTGGAGGCCACCGCGACCTCTGCCCTTCGACAGCACCTCCTCCTTCACCATGTCGATGATCTCATCGGGGATCCGGAGATACTTGATGGTACTGCCACGGATGTAGCATTCCGGCATCTTCCAGAACTTGTCTCCATCCTGTAGAAAGGAGGGCAAACAGAAATCAGAGGTGCGGGGAGGAGATTCAGGAATAGCAACCTCTTCTATCAGGGGGATGGAGGAACGTGGTCTATCGTTATAGGTTAGGATTTCACTCCAAACACCGAAACGTAATCAACTTCAGTTTAGTTAAGAGACACAGTGCAGAAACAGGCCCTTCGGCCCACCAAGTCCGCGCCAAACAGCGATCCCCACACTCTTACACTATCCTATACACACACACTAGGGACAATTTACAATTTTACAAGCCAATTAACCTACAAACCTATATGACCCGAGTGTGCGAGGAAACCAGAGATCCCGGAGAAAAACACTTGACACTTGAGAAAGCACAAACTCCGTGCAGACAAGCAGCCCTAGGCAGGATCGAACCCAGATCTTTGGCACCGCAAGGCAGCAACTCTACTGCTGCGCCACCATGCCATTAACAGGAAAAGGGGCCACACCACAATAACAGTTATTGCAGTGCGTTGTGTACTTGTGCTGTTGGAAATCGCACATAACACCCAAGTATTTTACAAGAGTGTTTTATGTCCAAATTCGGAACAATAAAATTCTTACTTGTGGCAGCACAACAAGTATGTAAACATTATACTCTGTACATTGTACATAGTGTAGCTATCAAATTTTTATTCACACATCCAGATATTATTTGCAGAAAAGCTGCCCTGTCCTTAAAAGTGACAAATCGCTGTGTTACCCAGTGAAGAGACTTCTCCGAGTATGGAATTTTTGATTCATTGTTTGATTGCAAGATAGTCCCTTGAGTCCATGCTGACTATCAATTGGCCATTCACACTTTTTCTATGCTATCCCACATTCACATCCACTCCCTGCACACTGGGGAGAAATGTTACAGAGGCCAATTTATCCTACAATCCAGCACGTCTTTGGGATTTGGGAGGGAAACCGGAACACCCGGCGGAAACCCACGTGGTCACGGAGAATGAGCAAACTCCACGTGGACATCAGCCGAGGGCACTCTGGCGCTGCAAGGCAGCAGCTCTGCCAGCTCTGTGGCCTGATGAAATGAAAAGGTGAAAAAAGGAGGAAATTGTGGTCTTATATAGCGTTAGACCTGCCCCCAGCAGTACTGTAGCCCAGTGTTGTACAGTGACAGAATGTGGGAAAGGAACTTTTTTTTAAATCCAAAGATACTATGGCTTGGGGTTTACTTGCTACCTTTCATAATCTCAGGGTGTTGCAAAAGGTTGCGAGTCCACGAAGAAGTCACGAACTGCGGTCCCTGTCTAATGCAGCATCCTGATGGCATGTCAGCAGAAAGATCATTGGTACCACAAGGAAATCTGTCTGACTGGACCCGAGGACTCTTCTGCCACCCAGTGCCGACACCAAGAGGTAACAACATCTCAACAAGACTCATTAAAATAACTCTTGCTCAATAAAGTAGCCAAGTACTAGGAGAAGAGTGCTCATGTGCCAACTCCATCCACTGGCAGTCGTTCCACACATCGCAATACAACATAGAATATTAATGTACCCTATTAAATAGGGCCATCGGCCCTATATTAGTGGCGTGGTCCTGAGATTTTGAATCGGGGGATGGATTACATAAAAACCATAAAAATATAGAAAATATGTGCAGGAGGCCATTCGGCCCTTTGAGCCAGCAATGCCATTCAATATGATCATGGCTAATCATCCAAAATCAGTACCCCGTTCCGGTTTCCCCCCCCATATCTCTTGATTCCCTTAGCCCCAAGTGCTAAATTACCAGAGAAAGGAGGTTTAGGTTAGTTTTAGTTTAGAGATACAGCATGGAAATAGACCCTTCGGCACCAACCAGCGACCATCTGTACACTAGTTCTTTCTGATGCACTTGGGGCGATTTACAGAAGCCAATTAACCTACAAACCTGAATGTCCTTGGAATGTGGGAGGAAACCGGAGCACCCGGTGAAAACCCAAGCGCAGGGAGAACGTACAAACTTCATAAAGACAGCATCCATAGTCAGGGTCAAACCTGTCGCTGTCAGGCAGCAACTCTTCCGCTACGCCACTGTGCCACCCGAGAGAAAACAGGTCCCGTCTGCGTTATGGCCAGTGTTCCACACAAAATGCGACTGTGCTTCCTGCACTGAGGAAGTTGCATGTGACCATTGAAGCAAGGTGGGGGGGGGGGGGGGGGGGGGGGGGGGGGGGGGGGGTTGTCACGCACCGTGCTGCTGATGGGTTTCTAGGTAACAATCCAATCTTAAACCCGATATTACCGATCTTGCATTATTTTGCGGGCAAGCAAGATATCTGCTATTTGCCAAGCGATTAGATTGTTTCGAACATCACCTCCTCCAAAGCTGAGATATTTTCCAGGCAATAAAATGATAAACATTGAAGGACGAAGGCAAAGAAATTGAAGAGGGGAAACTTTCATTTGCGGGGAACTGCAATCTGGAATACACTGTCCCTGAGCATGTTCAATAAGACTTTTCAAAATGGAATTGGAGAAATGCTTTAAACTGATAGATCTTGGGTGAGAGTGTACAGGGCTCTTTCTGTGCTACATATTTCTCCGAGTAAAGAAAGAGAAACAATCAGGAATGGAGCTAGAAGTGACCAGCAGGCACGAGTGGCCAACTGGGTCTCAAGAGTCGGCTCCTATACTACGATCGTGTAAAATGAAGCAAAGGTTTTGCACAGGAGGTAAATAAAGCTACACCCTAAAGCAGCGCGAGCAGAGTTCCAGGAACAGACCTCACGGAAAACACACCTATTACTGAAAGTCTCACTTTCATACCAGACTGTAACGGCAGTTTCCAGATTTGAAGACAGAAGGGCACAGAACTGGAGACAACGCAGGCCCCTCACCAGGCAGCCAAGAGGTGGAAGCCTTGGCACATTGACAGAGAATATATTTCCACTTGGTGAGGAATCCAAAATAAGGGATCATATATAGAGGATAGTCACTAATAAATCCATTGTGATGTGCAGGTGAAATATCCCCGCCTCAAGATTAGAACTCACTATTTAGGTAATTGGCAGAAATTAAAGTTAAAAACAAAGTAGTAGTATAGTTTTTAATTAAGACATAGTCAAAAGACTAATGAGAGATAATAAAAGGATGTTCCTTTGGAATGGAGAGGAGGAGGAATTTCTTTAGTCAGAGGGTAGTGATTCTGTGGAATTCATGGTGGAGGCCATCGCTGGTAATTTTTAAGGCACAGAATGACAGCAAGCATGTCTGGGGTTATGGGGAGAAGGCAGTGCCTGTGCTTGCTGGACTTTAGAAGAATGCGGGGGGACCTAATTGAAACATACAGAATAGTGAAGGTTATGGATAGAGTGGATTTAGAGAGGATGTTTCTACTAGTGGCAGCGTCTAGGACTGGAAGTCATAGCCGCAGAATTAAAGGACATTCTTTTTGGAAGATGAGGAATTTCTCTCGTCAGAGGGTGGTGAATCTGTGGAATTCTTTGCCACAGAATGCTGCGTAGGCCGTCGGTGGATATTTTTAAGGCAGAGATAGATTCTTGATTAGTACGGGTGTCAGCGGTCATGGGGAGAAGGCAGGAGAATGGGGTGAGGAGGGAGAGACAGAGCAGCCATGATTGAATGGCAGAGTAGATTTGATGGGCCGAATGGCCTAATTCTGCTCCTATCCCATGATCTTATGAAAATAAGAGCAGGATGCATTGAGAGCAAGATTGAAAGGAAAAGGAAAGTCATTACTTGTCAGTCTGAAGAAAGGTCCTGACCAAAATCAAACCAATGGTCACCTATCTATTTTTTTCCCCCAGAGATGCCGCCTTACCCACTGAGTTACTCCAGCACGGCAGCACCGCGATAGAGTTGCTGCCTTACAGCGAATGCAGCGCCGGAGACCCGGGTTCGATCCAAACTACGGCTGCCGCCTGTACGGAGTTTTACGTTCTCCCCGTGACCTGCGTGTGTTTTCTCTGAGATCTTCGGCTTCCTCCCACAGTTTAAGAATAAGGGTTAAGCCATTGAGAACAGAGATGAGGAAACACCTTTTCACACAGAGAGTTCTGAGTGTGGAATTCTCTGCCTCAGAGGGCGGTGGAGGCCGGTTCTCTGGATACTTTCAAGAGCGAGCTAGATAGAGCTCTTAAAGATAGCGGAGTCAGGGGATATGGGGAGAAGACAGGAACGGGGTACTGATTGTGGATGATCAGCCATGATCACATTGAATGGCGGTGCTGGCTCGAAGGGCCGAATAGCCTACTCCTGCACCTATTGTCCAAAGACGTACAGGTATGTATGTAGGTTAATTGGCATGGTAAATGTAAAAATTGTCCCTAGTGGGTATAGGATAGTGTTAATGTGTGGGGATCGCTGGTCAGCGCGGACCCGGTGGGCTGATGGGCTCATTTCCGCGCTGTACCTCTAAAACTAAAAATGTTTATGTCTGTCTTTGGTATAAACTAGCATCTGCAATTCATTTTTTATTACATTTTGCTCTCAATGTAGTCCATTTGTCTCATTCTAATGGATCAAGTGGCGGGACACAAGCATTGAATTGAATACTTCTCAACTGTATATTCTGAGAGAGTACCTGATCAAGATGCAAAAGGCTGAAAAGGCATTTATAAAATTCTAGATTTAATCACATTAAGTCGTGCACTCCAGTCATCAATGTGATACTTCATGCAAAAGCACCCTTATTTTTAAATAATCAGTCCAAGATGCTTTGGTGGAGTAGCCACCCAGTTCCCATCCACTGCACATTTCCTCTTTCCCCATTCACAATCAACAGAGCCTCCTTTATACCTTTAGCAGCCATCAAGGCAAGCAAGTGAAAGGGGAACTGATCAGTGCCTGGAGTGGTTCGCATTTCCCATTGCCTGGTGCGTCAGTGGCAGGATATCGCTTGCATTCATTCCCACACCAATCCAACAAGGAACTAGCAATGTCATGTGGTGTCATTTACACAGACAGATCACATTGTCAAGTCATTTGCCAGAAAAAAACAAGTGTGCTCACAACATCTCAGTGATCTACTACAGTCATTTGTGAGTCGTGGGCTTTGCCAAACTGCTTCTGAAAGATTATTTTCTTACACAATCTTGTTAGCAACAAACAGGAAGGGACCTTTCACCATATTTAAGCCTGTTCCATAATTTGATCATGTAATGGTTGGTGCTCATTTTAATTCCATACCCTTCAAGATATTTACCCCACAAAAATGCATCATTTCTCAATTGACGACCCCCCCCCCCCACCATTTCTTGATTTAGGTTTCTACTGCCCACTGTGTCACCATCCCCACCCCCCTTCTGTCAACTACCCCCTGAAACCTTGCTCTGTGCTGACGTCTTCATTTTAAGTGAACAGATTCAATAAACGGAAAGTAGACACAATATGCTGGAGTAACTCAGCGGGTGAGGCAGCATCTCTGAAGAGAAGGAATGGGCGACGTTTCGGGTCGAGACCCTTCTTCAGACTCTCTTTCAGATTAAATAAACAGATACACTGAATGATGTGCAACCTACCCTGGATGTGCAAATCACCTCCCGCAGGTTGATGTTCATCCAGTTGTCACAGCTGACCAGGTGACCATTGTATGTCTCTCCGTTCTTCAACTCCACAAGCTGTTAAACACAAACACACATTTTACTCAGTGGCACACAATTTCTCAAGCACCGTTAATTTACATCATATCCTGGTATCGCCCCTTTGGATGGACCTCAGCAGCCCATTCCAATTGATGTACGGTCTTTAATTTGACCTTCTTTGGTGAACCTCACCCTGGAGCCAGCTCCTGTCAAAGTCAGCCTCTTTTCCTGATACCAAGATGTTATAATGGCCATGTTGTGTGTGTGTGTAGGGATGACAGCACAGTGGCGCAGCAGTACAGTTGCTGCCTTACAACGTCAGAGACCCGGTTCCAATCCTGACAATGGGTGTTGTCTGTGCAGAGTTTGCACGCTCGCTCTATAACTGCACGGACTTCTCCAGTTTAACAGAAAAGCACCGGTTTCATCCCAATCACCAAAGACATGTAGGCTTGTAGGTTAATTGGCTTGTGGAAATTATCCCGTGTGTAGGATAGAACTAGTGTGTGGATGAACGTTGGTCGACTGGGACTCGGTGGGCCAAAGGGCCTGTGTCCACACTATCTCTAAAATAAAACTAGGGACAAATACAGAAGCCAATTTACTTACAAACTTACACGGCTTTGGAGCATGGGAGGAAACGAGAGCGCCCAGAGGAAACCCACGCAGCCACAGGGATAACGTACAGTCGTTCAAATGAGACCATAAAAGACTGGTCAAGAGTGGGATGGAGGGCTCCACACCAAAATCTTGCGCCATGAACAAAGCATTCAAACTAAAGCACCTTCAGCATCCAGTAATTCTCAGAGCATGGCAAGGCTCTAAAAGCACATCGTCAGCAGCAGCTGAGCGTGGGAAACTGGTATCAAAACAAAACTAGCTGCCACTTTTCACACAGTAAATATGATCTGAGAACATTTTCATTGGCTGCACAGACTATTGGGAAGCCCTGAGATTCTGAAAAGTGATACAGACTCAAGAATCCTTTCCTGGAGTTCCACATGTGTTTCTCATCACAAACAGGGTGGGGGGAAGAACCTGCACAGGACCCAGAACATAGGAATGGCTGAGAGTTGGGTGATAAGTAAAATCAGTGAGGGAATGAATTGCTGATGTTCTCAAATGTTCCAGAAGATTCCACAACCCCCCCCTCCCCTCTGCTTTTCCTTCATCTATCTCACGGGGCATAGGTTCAAGGTGAAGTGAGAAAGATTTTATAGGAATCCGAGGGGTAACTTTTTCACACAAAGGCTGGTGGGTGCATGGAAGGAGCTGCCGATGGAGGTAGTTGAGGCAGGTTTAAGAACCAATTAGACAGGATCACGGGTAGGACCGGTTTAGAGGGATGGTGCCAAACACAGGCAAGTGGGACTAGTATAGATGGGACATGTTGGTCGGTGTGGGCAAGTTGGGCCGAGGGGCCCGTTTCCACACTATGACTCCCTCCATTTCCTTTCTGATTATCAGCATGTGGTGTGAATGGATAAAAAGGCCACCTGGAATGGAAACTGCTTGCAGCAATTCTGAGCAGAAGGGGTGGGCATGGCGGCGTAGAGGAAAAGTGGCTGCCTTACAGCGCTTGCAGCGCTGGAGACTCAGGTTGGAACCCGGGTCTGTATGGAGCTTGTACCTTCTCCCCGTGACTGCATGCGTTTTCTCCGAGATCTTTGGTTTCCTCCCACATGCCAAAGGCGTCCAGATTTGCAGGTAAATTGTCCCTAGTGTGCGTAGGATAGTGTTTGTGCGCTGGGATCACTGGTCTGTGCGGACTCGGTGGGCACGTTTCCTCGCAGTATCTCTAAACTAAACTGAGCAATGCTAACTTATGAAACTATGTATTGACTCAACGTAGGCAGGCAGCCTGACTGCAACTGTTCCACAAACAAACATTAATAAACACAAACTCTCCAGACAGGCTCAGCAACATCAAACTCCACCACAGAACACCAAGGGTGGGGATTTTCGAGACATGCTGCAGTAAAGTGGAACACCCAGAGACAGTTGTCTGAGTGCATTGAAGGAGCCCGATTCACAAAGAAACAGGATTGGAGGCTGGAATTAAGCGCTTCAGTGTATGGGTTAAATTTCCTGCAAATTCCAACTTGTTTGAACAGCACAGACTGCCATCTAAACAAAGCAATTCAATACACAGCGCCCTCCATAATGTTTAGGACAAATACCCATCATTCATTTATTTGCCTCTGTACTCTGCAATTTGAGATTTGTAATATAAAAAAAATCACATGTGGTTAAAGTTCACATTGTCAGTATTTAATTAAGGCCATTTTTATACATTTTGGTTTCACCATGTGGAAATTACAGCAGTGTTTATACATTGTCCCATTTCAGGGCACCATAGTGTTTGGGTCACAGCAATGTCATGTAAATGAAAGTAGTCATGTTTAGTATTTTGTTGCATATTCTTTGAATGCAATGACTGCTTGAAGTCTGCGATTCATGGACATCACCAGTTGCTGGGTGTCTTCTCTGGTGATTCGCTGCCAGGCCTGTATTGCAGCCATCTCAATAGTCAATAGTCAGATTTATTCGTCACGTGCACAATAAAGTGCAGTGAAATGAACTTGCCAGCAGCAGTACAATAAAAAAAACACACAATACACAATAAAAATTAGCAATACACAATAGCATTCATCACTGTGGTGGAAGGCACAAAGTTTAGTCAGTCCTCCTCCATATTCCCTCGTGGTCGGGACCACAACCCTCCGCAGTCCCCGCTGCGGGAGGCCAGATGTGCAGACAAGGCAAGTCCTGAACCCCCCACACAAGACACACCGAGAAACATTAAAAACACACATTGGGACATACTAAAAAAAAATTTAAATGTGCAGAAAATGACTAACAGGCTGGCAGGGCAGCCGGCTCACAGCACCCCCACCGACCTTTAGCTTATGCTTGTTTTGGGGGCTAGTCCCCTTCAGCTTTCTCTTCACCATATACTGTAAAAGGCATGCTCAATTGGGTTCAGATCGGGCGATTGACTTGGCCACTCAAGAATTGATCATTTTTTAGCTTTGAAAAGCTCCTTTGTTGCTTTAGCAGTATGTTTGGGATCATTGTCTTGCTGTAGAATTAACCACTGGCCAATGAGTTTGGAGGCATTTGTTTGAACTTGAACAGATAAGATGCGTCTATGCACGTCAGAATTCATTATGCTACCACCATCAGCAGTTGTATCATCAATGAAGATAATGAGCCAGTACCTTCAGCAGCCATACATGCCCAGGCCATGTTTCACAGATAAGGTGGTATGCTTTGGATCTTGGGCAGTTCCTTCTCTCCTCCATACTTTGCTCTTGCCATCACTCTGATACAAGTTAATCTTCGTCTCATCTGTTCACTAGACCTTTTTCCAGAACTGTGGTTGTTCTTTTAAGTACTTCTTGGCAAACTGTAACCTGGCCATCCTATTTTTGCAGCTTACCAGTAGTTTGCATCTTGCAGTGTAGCCTCTGTATTTCTGTTCATGAAGTCTTCTGTGGACAGTGGCCAAATCCACACCTGACTCCTGAAGAGTGTTTCTGCTCTGTGGGGCAGGTGTTTGGAAGTTTTTCTTTATTATAGAGAGAATTCTTCTGTCGTCAGCTGTGGAGGTCTTCCTTGGCCTGCCAGTCCCTTTACGATTAATAAGCTCACCAGTGCTGTCTTTCTCCTTAATGATGTTCCAAACAGTTGAATAAACCTAAGGTTTGGCTTATGTCTCTAACAAATTTATTCTTGTTTCTTAGTCTCATAATGACTTATTTGACTTTCATTGGCATAACTTTGGTCCTCATGTTGATAAACAGCAATAATAGTTTCCAAAGGTGATGGAAAGACTAGGTGCTGAGAGCTCTTTGATACCTGCAGGAAGGAGGCAATTAAACAAGCCTGAGCAATTACAAACACCTGGGAAGCCATGTGTCCCAAACATTATGGTGCCCTGAAATGGGGGGACTATGTAAAAACACTGCTGTCATTTCTACATGGTGAAAACAAAATGTATAACAATCCCCTTTAATAAAATTTGACAATGTGCACTTTAACTACATGTGATTTATTTTAATTACAAATCTCAAATTGTGGCATACAGAGGCAAATAAATAAATGATGGGTCTTTGTCCCTAACATTATGGAAGGCACTGTACTTCCCAGTTCCACCACCATGCATTTGGTGGAGCCAGCTCCAGTCTACACACCACAAGTGACTCAGCTGGTAACCCTTACAAACACCAGATTATCAATCTGTTGGGATCTTCCAGAAATTAAAGTCTAATCTCATGGATAACAGGCCTCGTGGCCTCTTTAAAATTGTCCCCAGTGTGTAGGGAGGGGATGCAAAAACATAGAACCAGTGCAAATGAGTGGTTGATAGTAAGCGTTAATTTGGTGGGCCAAAGGACCCATGTCCATGCTGTCACTTTTAATTCAAATTTGAATATAGGTGCAAATACTTGGGGACAAACCCTGCATGCCATTAGAAAAGTGGTTTGTATTATTTTCTTTAAACAAGCGGCATTTCTACAACATTTGTACCAGACTGAAAAGCGGAAGGTGAATTCTTAGTTTATTCAGGAAAAAAATTATACCATTCGATGTTCAGAAGCTCAGACAAACAAGCAATTAATGGGTTACACAAAAAAGCTGGAGAAACTCAGCGGGTGCAGCAGCATCTATGGAGCGAAGGAGATAGGCAACGTTTCGGGCCGAAACCCTTCTTCAGACTGATCGGGGGCGGGGGTGGGTGGGGACAAGAAAGGGAAAAGGAGGAGTAGCCAGAAGGCTGGGGGATGGGAGGAGACAGCAGGGGGGCTAAGGAAGGGGAGGAGACAGCAAGGACTAACAAAATTGGGAGAATTCGATGTTCATGCCCCCGGGGTGCAGACTCCCCAAACGGAATACGAGGTGCTGTTCCTCCAATTTCCGGTGCTGCTCGCTGTGGCCATGGAGGAGACCCAGGACAGAGAGGTCGGAGGCGGAGTGGGAGGGGGAGTTGAAGTGCTGAGCCACCGGGAGGTCAGCTTGGTTATTGCGGACCGAGCGGAGGTGTTCGGCGAAACGATCGCCCAACCTCCGCTTGGTCTCACCGATATAGATCTGCTGACATCTAGAGCAGCGGACGCAATAGATGAGGTTGGAAGAGATGCAGGTAAACCTCTGTCGCACCTGGAACGATTGCTTGGGTCCTTGAACGGAGTCGAGGGGGGAGGTAAAGGGACAAGTGTTGCATCTCTTGCGGTTGCAAGGGAAAGTGCCCGGGGAGGGGGTGGACCGAGAGGGAAGGGAAGAATTGACAAGGGAGTTATGGAGGGAGCGGTCTTTGCGGAAGGCAGATATGGGGGGAGATGGGAAGATGTGGCGAGTTGTGGGGTCACGTTGGAGGTGGCGAAACTGACGGAGGATTACTTTTTGTATGTGACGGCTGGTGGGGTGAAAGGTGAGGACTAGGGGGACTCGGCCCTTGTTGCGAGTGCGGGGATGGGGAGAGAGAGCAGTGTTGCGGGGTATGGAAGAGACCCTGGTGCAAGCCTCATTTATGGTGGAGGAGGGGAACCCCCGTTCCCTGAATAGTGAGGACATTTCAGATGTCCTGGTGTGGAACGCCTCATCCGTGGAGCAGATGCGGCGTAGACGGAGGAATTGGGAGTAGGGGATGGAGTCCTTACAGGAAGCAGGGTGGGAAGAAGTGTAGTCCAGAAGTGTAGTCTCCTCTCTAACTGTCCCCCATCTGCCTCCTCTCAAGCAATCAATGGGACAAGGTACAAGTAGGTGAAGTGGAGTTATCGCTCTCCAAAATGATATGCACATGATGCAGCATTCAACCAGACTCACCATGGGATGATTCTGTGCTGTCTTCAGTAACGAGAGGGGAAGCTGAAACACAAAAATAATTAAATTAAACCTAAGAATCGGCTTTGCATGATATTGGAGTTTAAAATTAAGATACACCTCCCACTAAAAACTCCCCGTTCCCTCACAACGGCAGACTTGTGTTCGATCCTGGCCTCGCTTGTTGTCAATGCTGAGTTTGCATGTTCTGTGACCGCATGGGATTCCACACGCATCCCAAAAATGTGCAGGTTTGTAGTTTAATTTGCTCCTAGTGCATAGGAAGTAGATAAAGAGAGCCGAGATAGAACTAGTACGAATAGGTGACTAGTGGTCGGCCTGAACTCGACGGGTTGAAGGGCCGAATTCCATGCTGAATCTCTAAAACTAAAATCCAGCAGCATGTCACAATAATTAGAGTAACTAAATGCAAGGGAGGATTTATTTCGGTGTAGTTTGGTTCGCGGGAAGCAGCACAGCAGAGAAGGTGGCGAAGAGAGGTGTAATGTGAGCTCTTCCAGCCACTAATGACCATATATAACAGTATACATAAGAGCAGAAACCTCAGCATTGCACAGACTTCAATATGATTTCTCCCTTCATTACATCAACCGTCAGCTTTAATCGGACTTGCGCATTCGCACCCTAAACCTCCAATATCTCTTCAAATCTGGTGGAAAAGGTCTGATGTTGCACTCGAATTTATATAAACCTGGTTAAAAATTATCTGGAGTTAGTGTACTCATTTGTGACCACATCACAGGACATGGAGGACACAGATCTGTCAATAATCATTGTGCGGGTCAAATAAGTCAATTATGAATGAAGCAATTACAGACAGGTACACGGGTAGGACCATTTTAGAGGGATAGAGGTCAAACACAGGCAAGTGGGACTAGTATAGATGGGACATGTTGGTTGGTGTGGGCAAGTTGGGCCGAAGGGCCTGTTTACACACCGTATGACTCTCTCCATGTCCTTTCGAATTAGCAGCATGTGGTGTGAATGGATGGAGAGGTCATGTGGAATGGAAACGGCTAGTAGCAATTCTGAGCAAAAGGCAACATCCTTTTCTGCAGGGATGCTGCCTGACACGCTGAGTTACTCCAGCATTTTGTGTCTTGTTTTATAAACCAGCATCTGCATTTCCTTGTGTTTCAGTCAATTATGAGGACAGGCTTCACAGATCATTTGAGATTTTTTTAAATATAGAAAATTAAAGGTGATCTTATTAAAATTGTGAAATTATAACATTTTATGATGGAGTTCAACCAGAAATATTTTTCAAAGAGCAATCACTCCCACAGGCACATCGACTCAAATTGTCTCCTGCTCGGTCATTCTATGATTCATTCTGGTGGCGTGTGGGGGCACCTAGTGTTGCAGAAGCAAAATGTAAGGAAACAGGTTCTGAAATCGTCCATTCAGCACCTGGGAACCAGTGCACCATTGAAACATAGAAAATAGGTGCAGGAGGAGGTCCTTCGAGCCAACAACGCCATTCATTGCGATCATGGCTGATCGTCCCCAATTAATAACCCATACCTGCCTTCTCCCCATATCCCTTGATTCCATTAGACCCCATCTAACTCTCTCTTAAATCCATCCAGTGATTTGGCCTCCACTGCCCTCTGTGGCAGGGAATTCCACAAATTCACAACCCTCTGGGTGAAAAAGTTTTTTCTCACCTCAGTCTTAAATGGCCTCCCCTTTATTCTAAGACTTTGGCCCCTGGTTCTGGACTCGCCCAACATTGGGAACATTTTTCCTGCATCTAACTTGTCCAGTCCTTTGACTGGGCAAGCTTGAATGAGATCATGATAGAACAATCAATCAGAACTCAATTGTCTTCACTCATTAACCATATCCCTCACTTTAATTGGTCTCAGAGACAACAATAAGTGAAGAAATTCTACAACTAAATCCCAAATGGCCAATTCCTTGCTTTGAGTATCAATCTTTTTAATCCTCAAGAATCACTTCTTTCCTCTGGATCACTCTGCTTAATTTCAAGAATTACAAACCTGGCCCGTTTAATCTTTCATCATGAGACAACTAGATCAGCCCAAGCATAATGTAGTGAATCCTATTTACCCCTAGACAAATATATCCGGAACAGGTTATTTTAGAACCAACGCGCATCAGGAAGCACTCCTTCACACAATGGTCAGTGGAAATTTGGGGCTCTCTGCCCCAAAGAGTTGCTGAAGCTCAGTGGGGTGGGATCAATGTAAAATACTGAGACGAGTAAAAGATTTGTGTTGGACAGGTAAAAGAACTACAGAGGTAAAGCTAGTACATGATAACTGAATGGTTGAATGTGCTCAATTTGATTTGAGTTTATGTCATAAGCTTTGATCCTATACATTGTCCTCTTTACAAGTTTTCTCAATTTTTAATTAGTAGTTTAGTTTAGAGCGTGTCAAAACAGGCACTCTTCGGCCCACCAAATCCACGACAACCAACAATCACCGCGCACACTAGTTCTATCCAGGGGCCACAGTTTAAGAATAAGGGGCAAGCCATTTAGAACGGAGATGAGGAAACACTCGAGTGGTGAGTGTGGAATTCTCTGCCTCAGAGGGCAGTGGAGGCAGGTTCTCTGGATACTTTCAAGAGGGAGCTAGATAGAAACATAGAATTTAGGTGCAGGAGTAGGCCATTTGGCCCTTCGAGCCTGCACCGCCATTCAATATGATCATGGCTGATCATCCAACTCAGTATCCCGTACCTGCCTTCTCTCCATACCCTCTGATCCCCTTAGCCACAAGGGCCACATCTAACATAAATATAGCCAGTGGCCTCGACTACCCTCTGTGGCAGAGAGTTCCAGAGATTCACCACTCTCTGTGTGAAAAAAGTTTTTCTCATCTCGGTTTTAAAGGATTTCCCCCTTATCCTGAAGCTGTGACCCCTTGTCCTGGATAGGGCTCTTAAAAATAGCGGAGTCAGGGGATATGGGGAGAAGGCAGGAACGGGGTACTGATTGGGGATGATCAGCCATGATCACATTGAATGGCGGTGCTGGCTTGAAGGGCCAAATGGCCTACTCCTGCACCTATTGTCTATCCTACACACTAGGGACAACTTGCAGAAGCCTATTAGCCTACAAGCCACCATGTCTTTATAGCTGCAGGAGTTGCACTAATAAAGTCTGTGCATAATTATCTTTATTTGAATTAAGGCAGTTTAGACAACTTCATGTTTTTTTCCAAAATATTACTTCTCAACCTAATCTGCAGAGTTGAGATTCTTGAGATTTTATATCCGAGTAAATTGTTGCAAATTGCTCCAAACTAATGTAATACAATGACGCAGCAATTTAGAAATAATCTGCAAGCATCATTCATGGAACATTTAGGAGCGCCAGCTTTGGAAACACTGTCATTTCAGACAAAATGTACACATTCCAAACAAATGGAAAATATTTTGCCTGCAAGCCAGAACTTATTGAAACTTCTAATCACTCTCTAAAACATGCCAATCTCATCCTTACAGCTGTATCCTGCTCATTTTCACAATACAAGTTCCTCTGTCGTGAAACAGTGCCACCATTGGCAGAGGATGCCTTTACAGTCTGGGGATGCATTCCCAGGAACAAGTTCTGGTAGAATTGGTACTAAAATTGTTTAATAAAGCATAACCAAAAATGTGTTGTTGATGGTACTGAGATAAATGATCAGCCATAATAATATTGAAGGGCAGAACAGGCTCAAAGGACATTTGCTCTTATTTTCTACATTCCTTCCTGGGATGAGAGGATTGTCCTGGCAACAGAGGCTCAACCAGGTGATGAGAGGGAGTGTGAAAGGGTTACATGCAGTGTTTGTATGCACCCCTTTCCCCATCCCCTTTGCCCCCATTTTATCAGTGCAGCTCAACATAGAAAAAAAATTATTAGGTGCAGGGGTAGGCCATTTGACCCTTCGAGCCAGCTCTGCCATTCAATATGATCATGGCTGATCATCTAAAATCAGTACCCCCATTCCTGCTTCCCCTCCCCCCATATCCCTCAATTCCTTTCGCCCTAAGAGCTAAATCTAACTCTCTCTTGAAAACATCCAGTGAATTGGCCTCAACTGCCTTCTGCGGCTGAGAATTCCACAGATTCACAAATCTCTGGGTGAAGAAGTTTTTCCCCATCTCAGTCCTAAAAGGCCTATGCCTTATTCTTAAACTGCAACCCCTGGTTCTGGAACCCCCCCAACATCGGGTACATTTTCTTGCATCTAGCATGTCCAATCCTTTAAGAATTGTATATGTTTCTATAAGATTCCCTCTCATCCTTCCAAATTCCAGTGAATACAAGCCCAGGCGACCCATTATTTCATCATATGTCAGTCCCAGCATCACGATAATTAACCTGGTGAACCTACATTGCACTCCCTCAAAAGCAATAATGTCCTTCCTCAAATCAGGGAACCAAAATTGCACAAACTACTTGTTCTGCCATTTCTTTGTTTTCCCATTATAAATCCACCCATCTTCTGTCCTCCTTTTGTGCCCCTCTGTCCCCTAGCATTGGTTCCCACACCCCCGCCCTGATTAGACCATATTTAATTAACTGTATTGTTGGGTTGTACTAAGCACAATGTGTTACGCCTGTACTCATGGATCAGAAACACCCAACAAGTCTGAAGATGGGACAGTCAGCATCTCTGATGAGAAGAAATCTCCAGAGATGCAGCCTGTCCCGCTGAGTTACTCCAGCATTTTGTGTTTGTCCCCACAAGTACCAGCGGCCTTTCCTTCACAACCAGACGGCGTCATCCTCCTCTCGTCTAGTCTCGTCTCCTCCTTCAACCCATCGCCTGCCCCACCCGCATCCACTCACTCCTTCCTTCCTTTCTCTCTGTCTCTCCTCTTTCTCCCTCCCCTCCCCCATCCATCCATCCTTCTACTTTCGCTCCCGCCGACTTCTCTCACCATTTTTCCGCCGCTTTTCTTCTTTCTCCGTGAAACCCCCGGACCGGCTACAACCAAACTTGCTGAATCAGTCCGCCCCCTGAGTGACGGCCGGCCTCGCCAATCATAGAAGGCGCTCGCAGCACCGCCCGTTCTCCGATTGGCTGAGGCCAGGGAGCCAATCAGCGAAGGCAGCATGTTTGGTCGGCCGGCGGGGAGGAGCCGTAGATTGTATTGGCGGACGTCGCAGTGGCGGGAAAGAGCAGCTGTCGCGAAGTGCGGCCTAGTTCAGTGCCCTTCAGCCCTTCAGCCCTTCAGCCCTTCAGCCCTTCAGCCCTTCAACCCTTCAGCCCACCAGCCATCCCCGTACACACGAGGGACAATTTACAATTTTCACCGAAGCCAATTAAACATCAAACCTAGTTTTAACCCTTGTATAGGTGCCAACATCATATTGGCACATTTTTATCACAAGAAAATTACTGAATGTTAGTAACAAAAGAATTGAGAAATTCAGGTGAAAACGTAACAACTGGTGAATCTTGGGGCTTGAAAATCCATATTTAAGAGTTGAAGATGGCAATATTGAGAGTAATGACAATGGTGATTATGTCACATGAGGTGTATCATGCCATGAACAAGCTGTCCAACAACAAAAGTCTAAAGTCATCAACCTGAACGACTACCGCCCGGTTGCCCTAACTCCAATCCCAATGAAGTGCTTCGAAAGGCTGGTCTCTCCCACATCAAATCCAGCATCCCTGCCTCACTGGACTCTCATCAATTTGCATACAGGGCAAATAGATCAACAGAGGATGCCATCTCTCTGGCTCTTCACACTGTCCTGCCTCACCTGGACAGACAGGGCATGTACGTGAGGATGCTCTTCATTGACTATAGCTCTGCATTCAATACGGTCATCCCCACCAAGCTCACCACCAAACTCCACCAGCTAGGCCTCAGCTCGCCGATATGCGATTGGATCCTGAACTTTCTGACGGAGCGACCGCAGGCAGTGAGACTGGGCCCGCACCTGTCCTCCACTATCACCCTGAGCACCGGTCTGTAATAAGGTAAAATATCTAGGGCATTTTATTACAGAACAAATGACAGATGATGATATTTATAGGCAACGACGCATGCTGTATGTACAGGTGAATATTCTCTGGCGTAAGTTTGATGTGTGTGCAGATGTGGTGAAGATGTCGCTATTTAGAGCATACTGCACACCACTCTATACTGCGCACCGGTGGTCAAACTATGGAAAGACAAGTTTGCAGAGACAAAAAATGTCATATAAGGATGCCATGAGAACACTGCTAAGGAAACCTAGTGTGCTAATAACATGTTTGTGGCTGCAGGAGTCAGTACTTTAGAAGCTATCCTAAGAAATCATGTATAAATTCATTTGCAGGATAAATGACTCTAAAAATGTAATTATTGTGGCGTTGTCAAACATAAGATTTAGCGCTACACGCTATGAATCCCAGTTGTGGAGACACTGGTATCGTTGTCTCCTTGTAGGACGATCATTCTTTTATTCTGGATTTTAATTCATGTATTGTGGGTTTTTTTAAATACATAATTTATGATGCTTTTATAAGTGATATATTTCAGACCTTGAGTCCGAAATAAATGTTATTATTATTATAATGGATACACGGATGGTGCAGAAATTATCTTCTAAAATTCTGTGAATTTTATTATCAGGCAGGTTGGTGGGACAGAAACATGATTCCACTATTTATGAAAGAAGGGATCAAGAAAATGGGACCTGGAGACACGAGATGCAGTAAATACTGCATTCTTAAGCCAGAAATACAGTGACGGAAAGACTCAGCAAGTCAGGCAGCATCAGTAGAAGGAAATGAACAGACAACCTTTCAGACTGGGAGGCTTCCTCAGACTTAGGAGCTGTCAGCTTGACTGGTTGCATGAAAAATGTTGGAATCTAAAACAAAGGATTTTTTTCCAAGACGCATGGAAAATAATTGTGTTGTTGAGCAAAGCCAGCATGAATTTATCAAAGGGAAATCATGTTGGACTAATCGATTGGAGTTCTATGAGGACATACCAATGGAGCAAATGAGAGGGATCAGTAGGTATGTTGTATTCAAATTTTCAGAAGGCTGTTGATGAGAAGGTCTGTGAACAAAGTTAAAGCTTTCTAATTTGGGATAATACCATGGATGGACTGAGAGTTGGTTAATGTAGATCAGTGTCACTCATGTTATGAGTTAAGTTATGCTTTTGTATTTACGCCCACTTACTTTTACAGTAAAGATGGAAATCAAAGGGTAGGAATAAACCGGGTCCTTCTGGAGTTGGAAGAACGTAGAACCTTTAGAAAGGAGATGAGGAGGCATTTATTTAGTCACAGCAGGGCCGGCCTTAAGCCAATTGGACCAATTGCTTCCAATTGGGCCCCGTGCTTAAGGGGGCCAGCGCTAGGCTGGTGGGCAACACACTCTATCCCCTCAGCAGCGACCTCAGTAGTGAAATTCCTCACCGACAACAACAGAGCCCCACGGTTAACTCTCAATACTGTCACCACTTTCCGGGATACTATTCCCATATCCCTTTCTGCACCCACACTTACCGGTATTTTACACCCGGGGCATGGGGGACCGTTACTAAAACTTTACTGTAGACAGTTACGGTGAGCCCACCAGTGGATGTGTACACACGCCTGATGTTACCAGGACAGTCACTGACCAAGCAGTTGACTCTTATCTGGAAATAGTCAGTCAAGGTGCATCTGAAGCAAACAGCGCTGTCCGCTTCCAAAAGCTGCAATTGCCAAATGGAATAGCATTTGATGTATGCCACACACTCGCATGCATAAATGTGTGGACACAATTGTTCCTTCATTGTCACGTCTACCAAGGTACAGTGAAATTATTTTGCATAGAGATCAGTGCGATTATTGCCATACCCAAGTACACTGCCCGGTTAGCACATAATGCACAGAAACAGGCACTGAGTCTATATGCAATAGTCGCCAGGTGTTGGTGTAATTTCACGGTCCCAACTGCAGGTGGCTAAGAAGGCCTGTTGTAGCCGTCGTATCAACAGAAACATCACGACCCTTCTCCCCCCATTCGCACACAAAACATGTGTGTGTGTGCATCATACAGGACCCAGTGGTAAGCAATGGCTGAGATTGGTACGTGTAGTAACTAACAAGTGTGGCGGGAAAAAAGTGGTCAATGTCAGCTTCACAAGGCAGCCTTGAAGGCTGAAGCTTGAGATGCTGCCGGGAGCAGTCGTGCGGCGAAAACGTGGTGGCAGTGACAGCATTCCCCGCTCCCTCCCATCATCAACCACGGGGCCTTCGATTCTCGTCCTTCATTCCCACCCATTGGGAGGGAGCTGCACAGGGACGACATTCTCCCTGACCACAGACTGAAACATTGATTGCAAGGAGCAGGTTGCAACCGCAGAGCCCATACAGAATAATAAACCTTCATTAATAACACGTGGAATAATGCAGTTTAATGGTAATTAGCAGTTACGGTAAAGGTTGGAAGCCAGTGGAGGTACTGACAGTCAGACAAGAGCAGGAGAGATTAAGACAGTGTATAATCCATAGCACCTTAGTGTACAATTTCATAATTATATATTTAATAACAGGGCTGACAGACCTTGGCTGGGAACATGGGGCTCACCAAAATTGTTCCCAATTGGGCCCCGCATCTCCTAAGGCCGGCCCTGAGTCACAGGGTGGTAAATCCATGGAATTCATGGCCACAGACAGCTGTAGAGGCCGAGACAATGGATATTTTTAAGATGGAGATTGACAGCTCTTTGATTAGTAAGGGTGTCACGGGTTATGGGGAGATACAAAAGGATACAGAGGATACAAAGGACGTTTCAGATTCAGATTCAGATTATTTAATGACCACACAGTCAAGCTGGTGGAATTCATATTCAGTACAGGATGTTACACAATAGGCTGATTCCCGTCAAACATAACATAAAACACAAACAACATACAGTATACAGTACATGCACGAGGTGGCTTTGTGATATTATCATAGAGTGTTCAGAGTTCGAATTGCATATGGATAGAAACTGTTTTTAAATCGTGATGTTTTGGCAGGCAGTGAGCTGTAGCGCCTCCCTGAGGGCAGCAGGTGGAAGATGTGGTGAAGGTACACAAAAATGCTGGAGAAACTCAGCGGGTGCAGCAGCATCTATGGAACGAAGGAAATAGGCAACGTTTCGGCCCGAAACCCTTCTTCAGACTCTAGAGTGATGTGGTGAGCTGGGTGGGAGGGATCATAAATCACTTTATTATCACATACACCAATTGGTGTAGTGAAATTTGACTTGCCATTGCAGCACACGAACAAAGATAAGACACAACATTAAAGAATCTAACAACAAACATAAACACATCCCCCCACAATGGTTCCCACTGTGGGGGAAGGCAGCAAAGTCCAGTCCCATCCCTTGTTCACCCATAGTCGGTCCTATTGTGGCCTCCGCAGTCGCCGCTACGGCAGTCCGATGCTTCAGGCCCTCTTGCCGGGAAGATGGAACTCCGGCGTCGGGTGAACAATTCTCAGCGGCTTGGAATTTCTGGAATCTCTGGAGCGGCCGCCTCCTCCCCGGAGACCGCGGCTCCCGAAGTCCTCAGGCGGCGCTGGTTGGAGCTCCGACTCTGGCGATCTCGGATCCCAGGCTCCGCGGTGTTTTAAATCCAGCACCGCCCGCGGCTGGACGCCCGCAGCCACAGCTCCTCGGATGTTGTAGTCGGCGGCCACAGCACTCCGGAGCTTACCGCACGGCGACCCGGGTAGGGCATTGCCCGCTCCGTGTTGGTGTCCCAGCGCTGCGCCGCCGCCGAAGCTGTAGTCCCGGCCGGTCCTGACAGAAGACGCCGCTCCAGTCTGACGGTAGGCTGCGAGGAGGGGGGAAGAAGCAGCTCGGAGGGAAGCCGTCTCTCCGACCAGATAGGGACTAGGAAACAAAGTTTCCCCCTTCCCCTCCCCCCACACAAAAGACTAGAAGACCTCCAAAACAAACACTTTAAACTCACTCAAATTGTTTAAAAAAGGGTGAACGGACTAACAGCTGCTGGCAGAGCAGCCATACATAGGCGCCCCTACTACTCTAGAGAAGGCAGGAGAATAGGGTTGAGAGGGAAAGATAGTTCAGCCATGATTTAATGACTTGATGGGCCAAATGGCCTAATTCTGCTCCAAGAATGAACCATTCAAAATTCTGCACTATGAACTTAGAACAGTACAGCAGAGGAATAGATCCTTCAGCCCACAATGTCCATGCCAAACAATGCATGTAGAACCTATCTCCCTTGCCTGGACATGATCCATATCCTCTATTCCCTGCATATGTGCTACCTAAAAACTAGCCACTGTCATAGCCGTCTCCGTCACAACCCCTGGCTGTGCATTTCAGACACCCAGCACTCTCTGTGTAAAAAAAAACTCACCCCGCCTATTTCCTTTAAACTTTGCCCCTCTCACCTTAAAAGCTATACCTTCCTGGTCTTTGATATTTCCACGCTGGGAAAAGGTTCTGAAAGTCTACCAAGCTGTAGACTTCTTAGTCAAGGAAACCTCCACCCTGTCAAGCACAGCAAATTTTGTATGATTCAATGAGGTCACCACTCATTCTTCTGAACCTTTGAGAACAAAGTTAACATCTCAAATGACAATGACCCACCGTTACTCGTAACTATTCCAGTGAATCTTTACCACACTCTCTTTATAACATGTATATCATTTTTCAGGTAAGCACACCAACATTTTGTGTAATACTCCAGGTGTGTCTCACCAAGACCCTATATAACTAACACATCTTTACTCTTGTACATAAATCTCTTTGCAGTAATACCTTCAACAAACCATGCCTTTCTAATTGCCTGCCACAGTTACATGATAATTTGCAAAGATTTATGTTCAAGGAAATCCAGATCTCTTTAAACATCATTATTTTCCTATTTAAAAAGTACTTAGAATTTCTGGGGGAGGGGGGGTAGTTAAGAATGTTTGACCCCATTTAGGTCTGCTATATTTTTTTCCTCAGTCATTAACCTTATCCATTTCCCCTTGAAACCTCTTTGCATCCTTATCACTCATAGCATTCTCACTTAGTTTTGTAGGATGGATGGGATTTTTACATGAGAAAGTAAGAAGTCTAGGCCTATACTCTGTTATGTTTCAAAGGGTAAGAAGCAAAATCACTGCAATGGAAATGGTGGCTCCAATGGTGCGAGGGTATCTCGATTTATTTTGTAAAAGTTATATTATTTCATTAATAAGTTTTCCATCGAATAACATGTGCACATATAGTTCATGTTTTACATGTATGCAGTCAAAACATTCCTATTTTATATGATGCAGTGAGCAATTTTAATTTTATCCTGCCTCTCACTTCTTTGTACACTTTATGAAGGAATTTTGGTGATGGCATCATCTCTGGCCTTTGTCCAGCCAACTGCATATCAAAAACCCCTCTCGCTTTTGTTCACCTGCTGCACTCTGTTCTGTCCCTCCTCTCATCTAGCTTTCCTCCCCATCCATCTCCCCTACAAATGGTTTGAACAAGGATCCCCGACCCAAAACCGTAACCTATTCATGTTCATCAAAAACGTAACCTATTCAGCCAGGGATGCTGCCCAACCTGCTGTGTTACACCTGCACTTTGTATCTTATTTTTGGTGACGGTAGTCTTGGGGCAAGGTCGTGTACAGGGCTATCATACAATACTCTTTGGAATGGAGCAGCTGGGCTTGTACACTCTGGAGTTTAGAAGGATGAGAGGGGATCTCATTGAGACATATAAGAATGTTAAGGGTTTGGACACGCTAGAGGCAGGAAATATGTTCCCGATGTTGGGGGAGTCCAGAACCAGGGGCCACAATTTAAGAATAAAGGATAAGCCATTTAGAACGGAGACGAGGAAACACTTTTTCTCACAGAGAGTGGCAAGTCTGTGGAATTCTCTGCCTCAGAGGGCAGTGGAGGCAGGTTCTCTGGATGCTTTCATGCTAGATAAGGCTCTTAAAAATAGTGGAGTCAGAGGATATGGGGAGAATGCAGGAACGGGATACTGATTTGGGATGATCAGCCATGATCACATTGAATGACGGTGCTGGCTCAAAGGGCCGAATGGCCTACTCCTGCACCTATTGTCTATTGTTTATTGACTTTCCCCAGAGAACCCACATGCAGATTGAGTCACATCGTGCATGTCCCATATAATGCATTGTGGGATCCTGGACTGTGTTCTTCAATATTATTTGGACATTTGGTTACAAACAATTCCTTTTGCTGGAAGACCAGTAGGTTTCAGATGGATCGTGCTTCTTTTATTGAGTTAACTTTCCCATAGCAACTGTTGGTCCCAGCACATGACCTTGTTATCTCCTCAAAAATGATCAATCAAATTAATTAGCCACGATCTGTCGTCAAAAATCCATGCCAGTCTCATTATTGATCTGTCTAAGAAGGAACTGCAGATGCTTCTTTAAACCGAAGATAGACACAAAAAGCTGGAGTAACTCAGCGGGACAGGCAGCATCTCTGCAGAGAAGGAATGGGTGACGTTTCGGGTCAAGACCCTTCTTCAGATCTGTTGCTTTAGTTTAGTTGCTTTGCTTTAGTCTAACTTTAGTTTTAATACTATATTTTTTTTTTTAGAAATACAGCGTGGAAACAGGCCCTTCGGCCCACTGGGTCCGTGGTGACCAATGATCACCCGTACACTGGTTCTATCCTCCGCACTATGGACAATTTACTGCAGCCAATTAACCTGCAAAGTCTCTGTAATGCGAAAGGAAATCAGAGCACCCGAAGAAAACCCATGTGGCCACAGGGAGAACATACCTTATCCTACAGAGACCCTACAGACAGCACCCGTGGTCAGGTTCGAACTCGCGTCTCTGGTGCTGTAAGACAGCAACTTTACTGCTGCACCACTGTGCTGCCCTTAATTGATTTCAATTATTTGCCTTTTACTAAAATTAAACAGCTTTTCTCCATTTATCCCTTTTAATTCATCTGCACCATTCGTGTAGCCTCTTCAGGCACTGGGATGAATACAAGTCAAGGTTCTAGTTAATGCACATATATGCAGAGCCCGAACTGCTTGTAGATGGGAATGACCAGTTAGTGAAGAGCTACCTGAACAGAATTTTCTTTGTGGGAGTCTTTTATTTTTACACACTGATTTCCCGGCATTGTTATTTTCTTTTGTCAGAGATGTTTAAAGACTCGCTATGCAGAGGTAATGGACTGGATTTGATAGAACGTGGTCTGTCCTTTGCTGATATGCATTAGACCATGAATTGTAAGTTATCATTAGGTTCTTCATTGGTATGAAGGTATAATCGAGCATTTGCCAATGTTTGGGTCAAATTGTTGCTCTGTGTGCTAGTGTATCTGTTGAACCAAGGTATTGGTCATGACAAGATCACATTTCAGGTGATGGAGTTGGAGCTAACTCCCTCCACCCCATCATTGCCATTCACAACACCTTCCAGCCTTCTTCATCCATCCTTCCTCACTCTCCCCATCCTCCTTTCCATTCTCTTATTCCCTTGCCCCTCTCTTCTCCACCCACTGCCCATTCCTCTACCCGCTCTCCTTCTCACATCATGTTCTCCACCTTCCTCCCACAAACACCATCCAGTTTCCCTCACATTTTCTCCTCTTGCTCTCCTCCCTCTCCCCTATCCTTCATCCTTCTGTCATTCCTGCCTCCTCTCACTCCACCCTCTCCCCATCTATCTCTCCTCTCTCCCCACTCACACCCTCTTTCCCTCAGCCCACTCTCTTCTCTCCCCCTCACCTTCAACCATTTTCCCCTTTTCCTCGTCTCACTCATTTCACTTTCCCATGCGAGGCTATTCCTCACTCTCTACCCCCCCCCCCCCTCCCCACTACCCACCCCCCCCCCTCCCCACTCCCCTCCCTCATGCTGCGCCTCTCCCAATCCCATGTTCTACACCACTCCGCACCTCCCTCCCACTCCATGCCTCCCCCAGGACCATCTGTTCTAAGTCAAGAGAGTCACGAGTGTTTTATTGTCATGTCCCTGATAGAACAATGACATTCTTACTTGTAGCAGCACAGCAGAATATGTAAACATAGTACTCTGTAAACAATATAATAAGCCAGAGAAAAATAATATCAGTATGGGTATACCCATACATATTATTTTTCGCTCCACTCGCTCCTCTTCCTCTCTCTCCCTCAGCCCCCACGTTCCTTGTCACTATGCACTCCCCTCTCCCTAGTTTAATGATATGTCTATCTCGATCTCTCTCTTTCTGTCACCAACACACACTCACTCAATCTCTCTTCCTCTGGTAATATATATATAAATAGGTGCAGGAGTAGGCCATTCGGTCCTTCGAGCTAGCACTGCCATTCAATATGATCATGGCTGATCATCTAAAATCAGTACCGTGTTCCTGCTTTTTCCCCATATCCCTTGATTCCTTTAACCCCAAGAGCTAAATCCAACTATATATATACACACACACACACATATACAAAACAAACAATAATAGTGCAATAATAGTATATGTCGTTCAGAGCTTATTTGAGGTTGTAGTGATTAATAGCTGGAGGGAAGAAGCTCCCCCCCCCCCCCACTCCTTCCTATTTCCCCTCCTATCTCTCTCCCACTTTCTCTCTCCCACTACCCCTCTTTTCCTTCTATATAACCATATCCTCTTCCCATCTGTCACACCCTCTCTCCTTTCCCATCTCTTGCTCTTCTCCCATTTCCATTCTTCCTTCCCCCTCTCAACTTCACTCCCTTTCTCTATTCCCTTGCCCTATATCACCTTTTCACTCCCTCCTCTCCTGCCCTTTTCCCACTACCACTCCCTGCTCCTCTCCCTTTCTCCCTCCACTCCCCTGTAACCTCTCCTCCCACTCCCTCTCCTCTTCTTCCCCCTCTCGCTCCTCTTCCTCTCTCCCCCTCAGACTCCCACTTTCCTTGTCACTATGCACTGACCCCCCCTCGCCCTTGTTTAATGATATTTCTATCACAGTGTGAGTGAGGAGGAGATTCACTGTGAAGGATGTTTGTGTGAATTGAATTGTTTGTGTGTCTTGTAGGAATTGTCCTGTTTGTATGGCTGTAGAAACAGTTTCGTTTGAGCCTCACTGAGGTTCAAATGACAATGAATAAATATTGTATTGTATATTGTATTGTATATCTATCCCTCTCTCTCCCCCTCCCTCGATCTCTCTTTCTGCCTCTCTCTCTGTCTCTGACACACACACACTCTCTCAATCTCTCTTCCTCTGGTAATTTGTATATTTCTCTCCAACTTCTTCCCTTTCGCTCACTTTCCAAATTCTCCTCCCCCGACACTCTCCTCTCTTTTCTTTCTGTTGCTCTCTGCTGGCCATGTACACATCTGGCTCCCCCCCCCGGCCGCCGTCTCTCTCTGTTTAGCCAGCCTCCCAGTTGATTCCAATTCCCCAAATGACATCAGCGGCAGTACAGTGAGAGTGTAGCGGCCGGTGGGCGGTCAGTCAGTGGCAGCGCTCAGACCCTGCGGGAGGGTCAGCGGGGGCTCAGTCTGCGGCCGGGGCTCCGCGCTGATGAAGCCCCGCTATGACCGCTTCGGCTGCGGCTCGTTGACCATGAGCGGCACAGCGGCCCCAGTGGCCGAAGAGCCGGACGACGCCACCACCTTTTGCGCGCTGTTGCCCAGGCTCCCGCCCTGGAAATTCTCCGCATCTTCCCCGGGCTTCCTGAGCGGCCGGAGTCCGGCCCCGAGCCCCGGGCGGGCGGCGGCCACCACCACCGGGCTGGTCAGTGCCCTGGGATCCTGCGAGTCCCTGTGCCCCGCTCCCTGCTCTCTGCACCCGCCGGCCAGGGGCCGGAGCAGGGCCGGAGACAGCAGCGCCCGGCTGCAAGGAGCCAGTCTGACCGGGGAGCAAAGCAACCGCAGGGGAAGCTTCATCAACAAACCACCGCAAGGCTGGCTTCACCCAGAGACGCAAATCCTGCATTCCGGAGTCTTATACCTGGTCCGAGTGAGTAACCTTTACAGCCCGTTGATCAGCCAGCACCAGACAAGTGCCAGCGCCAGGGAGTGGCAGCCAGTGCCAAACCCGGGGAGCTACAGTGAGAGTAAACACCAGAGTAAGAGTACAGGCACCTGGAATAACAGAGAGTACAGTAACAGAGCAGAGTAATAGAGAGTGGAGTAACATAGAGCATAGTAACAGGAGGTGGAGTAACAGAGGGCAGAGTGATAGAGAGCTGGAGTAATAGTGAGTGGAATGATAGGTTGGAATACAGAGGGTGGAGTAACAGAAGAGTAACAGAGCAGAATAACGGGGAGCGGTATAATAGAGAGAGGGGTAATGAGACAGAGTAACAAGCAGCAACATAACAGAGAGGAGTAATGGAGAGTGGAGTAACGGGAGGTGGAGTAACAGAGATCAGTAACGAGGTGGAGTAACAGGAGGTGGAGTGACAGGAGGTGGAGTGACAAAGATTGGAATACCTGGGAGTGCCAGTGAGGGTAATTGTTAAACCGATGGAGTGACAGAGAGCAGGAGTGCCAGGGTGATTGTGAGCAGTGGGGAGTGACAGAGAGTTGAACCATCAAAGAGTGAGTAGCAGTAGCAGTGAGTGGTGGTAAGTGTGGGAAGCTGCAGAAGGTGTGAGGATTGGGAAGGAAGAGTCAGTGTGAGTATCACAGAGCAATGGTCGGCATGTGGAGGGTTTAAGTTTAGTTTATAGTCACGTGTACCGAGGTCTGTGAAGAGCTTTGGTTGCGTGCGATCCAGTCAGCAGAAAGACTGTACATGATTACAATCGAGTAATTTACAGTGAGGAGGCGGTGTAGGTCCCTGAGTGAGAGTGAGCACTAACAAGTGTGAATGCCAAAGTAGGTGTGAGCTCCCAGGACTAGCAGTGTGTGTGAGCTGTGGGGAGTGTCAGTGAGTGTGAGCTTTGAGAGTGGACTATGGGGCTATGTGTGTGAGTTATGGGGAGTGTAGTGGGTGTGGCAGTAGGTGTGAGCTGTGGGGAGTTGCAGTGGGTGTGCGATCAGGGGAGCGTGAGCTGTGGGTGGTGTCAGTGATTGAACTGGGAGGGTTACAATGGGTGTGAGTTGTGGGAGTGGGTGTGAGCAATGGGTGTGGCAGTGGGTGTGATCTGTGGGGGGTGTGAATGAGTGATCTGTGAGGGAGCGACAGTGGGCGTGAGCTGTGGGTGTGGCAGTGGGCGTGAGCTGTGGGGTGGGTGTGGGCGTGAGCTGTGGGTGTGGCAGTGGGTGTGATCTGTGGGTGTGGCAGTGGGCGTGATCTGTGGGGGGTGTGAATGAGTGATCTGTGAGGGAGTGGCAGTGGGCGTGAGCTGTGGGTGTGGCAGTGGGCGTGAGCTGTGGGTGTGAGCTGTAGGGGAGCAGCTACTGTATGTACATATTGCTACTGTATGTACATATATATATATTACTGTTCCATTATTCTATGTTTGCTCTTCTGGGTGAGATGCTAACTGCATTTCGTTATCTCTGTACTGTACACTTCCAAATGACAATAAAGATTGAATCTGAATCTGAGCAGGTGTGAGCACCGGAAGCGAAGGTCAGTGCGAATGCCTGGGTGCAACAATTAGTGTGAGCTGCATTTAGCACAGGGAGGCAGCACAGGCAGTGTGTGTGAGCTGCAGAGAGCTGCAGGGTGTGTGACAGAGAGTTTATTTGGGACACACACAGTGTGTGCACCAGAGGAGTACCATTGAAATTGAGCAGCTAATTAAGAGTGAGTGCCAGACAGTGACTGGGAGTTTAACACTGACAATTGTTGTGTGTGATCGAGTATGATGAGTGAGGCGTGCATGTGAATAGCAGGCAGGAGCTAGCTAACAGGGGTGGTGAATCTGTAGAATTCATGGCCACAGCCGGCTGTGGAGGCCAAGTCATCAGGGATTTTTAAGGTGCGTATTGACAGATTCTTGATCAGTAAGATGCTGTATGTCAGGGGTTATGGGGAGAAGGCAGGAGAATGGGGTTGAGAGGGAAAGATAGATTAGCTACGATTGAATGGCAGAGTAGACTAGATGGGCCGAATGGTCTCATTCTGCTCCTTTAACTTATGAACATTTGGAAATATCAATTTAATCTTGCTCTGAATAATTTTCATTTGTCCATTTGGGCTACATTAGATTTATAAAACAAACTGATTTCGTATTGTGTAAGAAGAAACCGCAGATGCAAGTTTACACTGAAGATAGACACCAAATGCTGGAGTAACTCAGCGACTCGGGCAGCATCTGTGGCGAAAAAGGAATAGGTGATGCCTCGACCTGAAATGCCACCTAGTCCTTTTCCCCAGAGATGCAGCCTGACCCGCTGAGTTACTCCGGCATTTTGTAACGTCTGTTCAAGTTCAAGGGTGATGTAAGTGAAATGTTCGAGACTTTGAAAGTTTACAGGGTGAGCGAGTTTTGAACGGGTGGGGCTTTAACATCCGATGCGTTTCATCGCAGGAGTAAGGAAACAGACAGTGAGAGAAGTGGGGAACTCTCTCACAGAAAACAGCAGCTGTTGGCTCAATTCATCATTGTAAGTAGATTATTGCCAGACAAAGATATTACGGGAGATGAGGCTAGAGTGGTGGAAAGGAATGGGAATCAGCTATGATCTCAATGGACAGGAGAGTGGAATGGTAGCCTCCTGTTGCTCTGTTTTGGGCAGATAGCTTGACAGTGGAGGGTGAGGGAGTTTGATGTGGCCCTTGTGGCTAAAGGGATCAGGGGGTATGGAGAGAAGGCAGGTACAGGATACTGAGTTGGATGATCAGCCATGATCATATTGAATGGTGGTGCAGGCTCGAAGGGCCGAATGGCCTACTCCTGCACCTATTTTCTATGTTTGATTGGGGCGGTGGTGGTACTGGAGGAAGCAGATGCTCAGATGCTGGGAGTGTGGAAGGAGGTGAACGGTATCCGTCTCTTTGACGTTTCCAGATAAAGCTGCTCGAACACAAAGGGGTTCTGATTAAAACGCAAAGTGCTGGAATAACTCCATCTCAAGCTTCGTCTGTGGACAGAATGTATAGGCTCAGGTCGAGACCCTTCCTTTGAGAGACACAAAATGCAGGAGTAACTCAGCAGGTCAGGCAGCATCTCCGGAGAAAAGGAATAGGTGACGTTTCGGGTCTGGACCCTTCTTCAGACTGTTTAAGCCTGGACTCGGTACCTCAGCCACGTGAGAGTCTGAGGAAGGGTCTCGACCTGAAAGGTCACCTATTCCTTTTATCCAGAGATGCTGCCTGACCCGTTGAGTTACTCCAGCTTTTTGTCTATTAAAGGATGGGTCTCGACTTGGGTTTATCCATTCTTACCACAGATGGAGCCTGACCCATTGAGTTATTCCATTTTGTGTCTACCTGTGGTGTAAACCAGCATCTGGATGAGGGAATTGAAGGCAATATCTCCAAGTTTGCGGTTGACACTAAGCTGGGGGGCAGTGTTAGCTGTGAGGAGGATGCTAGGAGACTGCAAGGTGACTTGGATAGGCTGGGTGAGTGGGCAAATGTTTGGCAGATGCAGTATAATGTGGATAAATGTGAGGTTATCGATTTTGGTGGCAAAAACGGGAAAGCAGACTATTATCTAAATGGTGGTCGATTGGGAAAGGGGGAGATGCAGCGAGACCTGGGTGTCATGGTACACCAGTCATTGAAGGTAGGCATGCAGGTGCATCAGGCAGTAAAGAAAGCGAATGGTATGTTAGCTTTCATTGCAAAAGGATTTGAGTATAGGAGCAGGGAGGTTCTACTGCAGTTGTACAGGGTCTTGGTGAGACCACACCTGGAGTATTGCGTACAGTTTTGGTCTCCAAATCTGAGGAAGGACATTATTGCCATAGAGGGAGTGCAGAGACGGTTCACCAGACTGATTCCTGGGATGTCAGGATTGTCTTATGAAGAAAGACTGGATAGACTTGGTTTATACTCTCTAGAATTTAGGAGATTGAGAGGGGATCTTATAAAAACTTACAAAATTCTTAAGGGGTTGGACAGGCTAGATGCAGGAAGATTGTTCCCGATGTTAGGGAAGTCCAGGACAAGGGGTCACAGCTTAAGGATAAGGGGGAAATCCTTTAAAACCGAGATGAGAAGAACTTTTTTCACACAGAGAGTGGTGAATCTCTGGAACTCTCTGCCACAGAGGGTAGTTGAGGCCAGTTCATTGGCTATATTTAAGAGGGAGTTAGATGTGGCCCTTGTGGCTAAGGGGATCAGGGGGTATGGAGAGAAGGCAGGTACGGGATACTGAGTTGGATGATCAGCCATGATCATATTGAATGGTGGTGCAGGCTCGAAGGGCCGAATGGCCTACTCCTGCACCTATTTTCTATGTTTCTATGTTTCTATTTGCAGTTCCTTCCTGCATCCTTCATTTGATGATCATTTTCATGCTGATAAACCCTCACCTCTCCAAAGGCTCTGTCTCCTGATGGGATTTGGTCCTTGGGTGACCTTGATTGTGAGCTGAGCTCATAATAGGCAGGAGCCATTCAGACAGGGACCCTCTGAGTTACTCCATCTTCTTGTGTCTATCTGCTGGAGTTCTCACAAGCTCTTTAACCAACGGGCCACTCTTAGTTTACAGCAGTCGTCGCAGAGCTTATGCCGCAGCGGACTACAGAATGTCTCTCTGGAAAAACATGCTGTGGGATTTTGTTTAAACCCCCTGACTGAGTTGCTGCACGCTGTGCACGGTGCAGTCTTGTTTACAGAGTGGAGCAGCATCATGCTTTGATCCTGACTGCTGCAGACACAGAGAAACACTGGGCACATTTCAAAATGAGTCCGCACTTTACTCCATTTCCTCCACGGTGTTATGTGGCCTGGCTTGGCCTGGTCTCTCTGTGTCATGCAGAAGAAGCACTGATAAAGTACATGAGTCAAATTGTAATGTAAGCCGCAACAACACTGCTTCAGCCAGCAGCATCTCTGCAGCCTGTGATAATAGCCATTTATGTTCATAAGCCCATAGTTCATAAGTCAAAGGAGCAGGATTAGGCTATTCTGCCCATCGAGTCTAATCTGCCATTCAATCATGGCTGATCTATCCCTTTCTCTCAACTCCATTCTCCTGCCTTTTCCCCATAACCCTTGACGCCCTTACTAATCAAGAATCTGTCAATCTCCGCCTTAAAAGTATGGCCTCCACGGCTGTCTGTGGCAATTACTATAAATTCACCATCCTCTGGTTAAAGAATCTCCTCATCTCCTTTCTAAAGGTACAACACTGGAACAACAGCTGCTAACACAGTATGTGGTCCTTGTGATCAACTCTCTTCTGAAGATTCCATTGTGCGTGTGTGTTTGTGTTTATCTGTGTAGTCTGTCTGAGTGTAGAGAGTGTCTGAGAGTGGCTGAGCCAAGGGATCTATATTGCTTATTGACAGATGGCTTAGTAATTGATATAGATCAATCACTTCCAGTTTGAGGAAAAAAATATTTCCTTTGTTTGGTGGTTCATTTTTTCACATGCGTTTCTGCCCTGTAAACAGACTAACTTTAGCTGGTATCTCAAAATCAACCTCCACAGGATGTATGTTGGGTGGCGCAGCGGTAGAGTTGCTGCCTTACAACGCCAGATACCCGGGTTCGATCCTGACTACGGGTGCTGTCCTTACGGAATTTGCACATTCTCCTTGTGACTGCGTGGGTTTTCTCCGGGTGCTCCGGTTTCCTCCCACACTCCAAAGACATTTCATGTTTGTAGTTTAGCCCAGTCGAGGCAGTAGGTTGATTTCCAAAGAACTTTATTACGAAAGTTAAACGAAAACAACAATGGTCTTAAGACAGCTAAATAACAGGGTTGCTACCACAATGGTGGTGAACAGAATGAATGGGTTTGCCCAGAAAAGCGCGTGAAATACCCCCTCCCCACGGTCACGTGTCCGAGGTAGCCAATCGATGGGTTCGGCTACCCCAAGGCACCAGCAGGTGCCTCTACAGTAGGTTAATTGGTTTAGGTAAAATTGTACATTGTCTCAAGTGTGTAGGATAGCGCTGGTGTACAGGAATCGCTGGTGGGTGCGGACTCAGTGGGCTGAAAGGCCTGTTTCCGCACTGAATCTCTGTCGTCTTTATAGGTAGTCTTTCAAACCATCACACACCTGAAACTCAACATGTGGCGGAGATCCGGGAGCAAGATGTTGCGATCTACCTGTAAGGACAGAGGAAACAGATTGAGTGAACATGGGCGGCACGGTGGCGCAGTGGGAGGTGCTGCCTCACGGAGCCAAGAGACCCGGGTTCGATCCTGACTACGGCTGCTGTCTGTACGGAGTTTGCACGTCCCTCCTGTGGCCGAGTGGGTTTTGTCCGGGTGCTCCTGTTTCCTCCCACATCCCAAAGATGTGCAGGTTTACAGGTTAATTGGCTTTGCAAATTGTCCCCAGTGTGTAGGAGAGAACTAGCGAATTGGAGATGGCTGGTCGGCGTGGACTCAGGAGGCCAGACTGCTTGTTTTCACGCTGACTCTCCAAAACTAAAATGAAAATAAATAATTTTCAAAAGGAAATGTACAAATCCTTGAATACAATTTATATTAAATTAATTAAATCAATACATATATAGTTGGGGTGTCAATGGTGGGGAGGTAGTTATTTCAAAGAGCTGGTGCAGGCATGATGGGCTGAATGGGCCCTCGGTGCTATATTGCTTCAATTCTATGGTTAACAGTGTTTGTGCTTTTGTCTTGTTGCAGTATATGGGCTGTATCGAAGTATTAAAATCAATGAGATCCCTTGACTTCAGCACCAGAACACAGGTGACAAGGTAAGATCAGGTCCTCCTGTAAGCCTTGCACAGAATGGCCATACGTGGGACTGAACCGTCTCATGGTCAGCAATCTGCTACTTGTCAGAAGAAAGTCTAAATCTAAATCTCAAGTGTGTTTAGGGTTTGGTTATCAAGGGCACACTTTCCTATTTATTTACATTTCAAATGCGGACTAAGTTCTACAATCGTTCTTGGCAGGATGACCAATATTATGTGTCTCATTTGTGAAGGGCTTGCTTTTGCTCTTTTTCCCCTACCCCCCCCCCCCCACCATTTTTTCCTCTGTTTCTTCCCCCCTCTCCTGCTCCCCCTCCCTATTGCTCCTCTTGCTCCACTCTCTTCCCCCCCCTTCCCCTCTCTCTCTCTCCCTCTTCCCCCTCCATTCTCCCCCTCCACTCTCCCCCTCCTCTCCCCTTCCCTCCTCCCCCCTTCCCTCCTCCCCTCCTCCCCCCCTCCCTCCTCTCCCCCCCCCCCTCCCTTCCTCCCCCCCCCTCCCCCCCTTCCCTCCCCCCCTCCCTCCCCCCCTTCCCTCCCCCCCTTCCCTCCCCCCCTTCCCTCCCCCCCTCCCTCCCCCCCTTCCCCTCCCCCCCTCTCCCCCCCCTTCCCTCCCCCCCTTCCTCCCCCCCCTTCCCTCCCCCCCTCCCTCCCCCCCCTTCCCTCCCCCCCCTTCCCTCCCCCCCCCCTCCCCCCCCCCCCCCCCCCCCCCTCCCCCCCTTCCCTCCCCCCCCTCTCCCCCCCCTCCCTCCCCCCCCCTCCCCGCCCCCCCCTTCCCTCCCCCCCTCCCTCCCCCCCCCCTCCCCCCCCTCCCTCCCCCTTCCTCCCCCCCCTTCCCTCCCCCCCTTCCCTCCCCCCCTTCTCTCCCCCCCCCCCCTCCCTCCCCCCCCTTCCCTCCCCCCCCTTCCCCTCCCCCCCCTTCCCTCCCCCCCCTTCCCTAACCCCCCCCCCCTCCCCCCCCCCCTCCCCCCCCCCCCCCCCCCCCTCCCTCCTCACCCCCCTCTTCCCCCTCCCCCCCTTCCCCCCCCCCCTCCCCCCCCCCCCCTTCCCTCCCCCCCCTCCCTCCCCCCCCTCTCCCTCCCTCCCCCCTTTCTCCCTCCCCCCCCCCCTCTCCCCTCCTCCCATCCCCCCCCCCCTCCTCCCCCCTCCTCCTCCCCCCTTCCCCTCCTCCCCCCTCCCCCCCCTTCCCTCCCCCCCCTCCCTCCCTCCCCCCCCCCCTCCTCCCCCCCTCCCTCCTCCCCCCCTTCCCTCCTCCTCCCCCTTCCCTCCTCCTCCCCCTTCCCTCCTCCCCCCCTTCCCCCCGCCTCCCCCCTCTACTCCCACCCCCCCTTCCCTCCCCTTCCCCCTTCTACCCCCCCCTCTACCCCCCTCCCCCCTCTACTTTCTTTCCCCCTCCCCTCTTTTTTTCCCCCTCCCCTCTCATGCCCCATCCCCTCTTCTTCCCCATCCCCTCTACATCCCCCTCCCCTCTATATCCACCTCCCCTCTCTCTCCCTCACCCCACTCTTTCTATGCTCCTTCCCTTCCCTCTCTCCTCCCCTCTCCGTCCACTATGTTGACCATAAAGAGTTGATGTAAAGTGGTTTCCAGCCACGTCTTTGCAGATTGATCAGCTCTCTGTGCACAGTGAATGAGAGTGGGGTTAGAAATAGCAGCACCGATCGATGGAGGCAAGCGAGAGCTGAGTGCAACTCTAATATATTATTGATGATTCTCCTCAACCAATCAGTCTCGTTCTTATATAACAGAGAACATCCCAAACTGGAAAACAAAACACAGGCAAACTCACAAAGGAGAAATAAAAATTGCTGTGCTTCTTGTCACTGGAATCCTGAGCAGAATGATTTATCAGGAGACTACTGAGGGAGTGTTTATAGACTCGGACATAGACATAGAAGCAGAAGTAGGCCATTCAGCCCATCGAATCTTCTCCGACATTCAATCGTGGTTGACCTATTTTTCCCTCTCAACCCCATCTTCCTGCCTTCTCCCCGTACCCTTTGACACCCGTACTGTTCAAGAACTTATCAATCTCCTCTTTAAAAGTACCCAATGGCTTGGCCTCCACAGCTGTCTGTGATGATGATTCACCAAAGAAATTCCTCCTCATCATTCTAACGATGCATCCTTTTATTCTGAGGCTGTGCCCTCTGGTCCTTGACTTCACCGCTGCTGCTTTTCCCATCCTTTATTCTTCAGTGTGAAGACCCTCTGAAGTACAGATGTTCTTATCGGTGGAAAGCGTTCTAGTGCTAATGTACCCATTGCTGACTTGGTTATTTTTGCACATTGCAGGCAGGTAATTTGTCCTATCCTTTCCCGTACAGAAAACTGCTACTCATTGTGTGAAGAAGTGTTTTTTTGTTTTCTTTCAGTGATCTCATGAAAACAGTACACAAAGAATGACTTGGAATCCCACAGGGGCATTTGAGGAACTTTTATTACAGTTTCTGGGAACCGTGACTTGTCAAAAAAAAACAAAGGAAATTAAATTATAATTAAGTTCTTCCCATGAATGGAAATGTCCTCATTACTGTGCTGTTGATTTGGGATCGTGCAAGGTTGCGACGACATGGTTTGAGATCTCGACTGCTTGCAACAGGATAATACTTTGAAACATCTCGAGGCTTTGAAAGGCAGGGCCTGTGGCACGCAGCACACAGCACTAGAGACCAGGGTTCCATCCTGATCTCGGGTGCTGCCCGTGCAGAGTTTGCACGTTTCCCCTGTGGCCGCGTTGGCTTCCTCCGGCTGCCCTGGTCTCCTCCGGCACATCCCAAAGACGTGTGGGCCAGCAGCTTAATTGGCCTCTGTAAATTGCCCCCTAGTGCATTGTAAATGAATGGGACAGTGGGATAACATAGAATTAGTGTGAACGGGGCGATCGATGGTTGACATGCACTTGATGGGCCAAAGGGCCTGTTTCCATGCTGTGTCTTTCAATGATTCGAACGTTATAAGGACATTTAGAATGAGTGTTCAAATAATACAAAGAAGAATGGGTTGGGCAGCTTGGGTTATTCCAATTCAATCCTCTCTAACCCAATACATTTCCTTTTTAGGGAAGCCATTAATCGGCTGCATGAAGCTGTGCCAGGCATAAAGGGGATTTGGAAAAAGAAGGTACAAAACGCACGACATTTCAAAACCACATAACATTTCGCGTCTATTTTCGGTGGTAAAAACAAGGAAACTACACAAGGTTCTGGAGTAACTCATCAGGTCAAGCAGCATCTCTGATAAACATGGATAGGTGACGTTTTAGGCCAGGACCCTTCTTCACACAAGTAACTCAGTGGGTCAAGCAGCATTTATGGACACCATGGATAAGTGATGTTTTGGATCAGGAGCATTCTGCAGCCTGAGTCGTCTGTGTCTGCAGAAGGGTCCAGAACTCAATTGGAGGAACAGCACCTGACTTCATCAACATCACGACTATTTTCCATCCTGCATTCAAATTCACTTGGATCATCTCCGACATCTCCCTAACGTTTCAGGATGTCACCGTCTCCATCATAGGAGACAGACTACTGACCGACATCTACTACAAACCTACTGACTCCCATAGCTATCTAGACTTCATTTCTTCCCACCCTGCTTCCTGTAAAGACTCTATCCCCCTACTCCCAATTCCTCCGACTACGCTGCATCTGTGCCCAGGATGAGGTTTTCCATACTAGATCATCGTTGTCCTCATTCTTTAGGAAACGGGGGTTTCTCCTCTTCCATTATAGATGAGGTTCTCTCTAGGGTCTCCTCGATATCCCGCAGCCCCTCCCCCCCCGTTCGCAACAAGGATAGAGTCCCCCTTGTCCTCATCTTCCACCCCATCAGCCGTCGCATACCGGCTCAGCGGTTAATCCTCCAACACTTTTGCCACCTTCAACGGGATCCCACTACTGACCACATCTTCCCATCTCCACCCCTTTCTGCTTTCCGCAGAGACCATGCCCTCCGCAACTGCCTGGTCAACTCGTCCCTTCCCACCCAAACCACCCCCTCCCCAGGTACTTTCCCCTGCAACCGCCGGAGATGCAACACCTGTCCCTTTACCTCCCCCCTCGACTCCATCCAAGGACTCAACAGTCGTTTCAGATGAGGCGGTGGTTCACTTGCACCTCCTCCAACCTCATCTACTGTATCCGCTGTTCCAGGTGTCAACTTCTGTACATCGGCGAGACCAAGCACAGGCTCGGCGATCGTTTCGCTGAACACCTCCGCTCAGTCCGTCTTAACCAACCTGATCTCCCATTTGCTCAGCATTTTAACTCCCTCTCCCATTCTCAATCTGACCTTTCTGTCCTGGGCCTCCTCCATTGTCAGAGTGAGGCCCAGTGCAAATTGGAGGAACTGCACCTGATATTTTGCTTGGGTAGCTCACACCGCAGCGGTGTGAACATTGACTTCTCTAACTTCAAATAGCCCTTGCTTTCCCTCTCTCTCTATCCCCTCCCCCTTCCCAGTTCTCCCACCAGTCTTACTGTCTCCGACTACATTCTATCTCTGTCCCGCCCCCTCCCCTGACATCAGTCTGAAGAAGGGTCTCGACCCGAAATGTCGCCCATTCCTTCTCTCCAGAGATGCTGCCTGTCCCGCTGAGTTACTCCAGCATTTTGTGTCCACCTTCGATTTAAATAACCAACTTAAAATGGTGGAGTAAGATTGGGCAACCAGTTGCATTTGGTTGGAGACAAAAATGCTAGAGAAACTCAGCGGGTGAGGCAGCATCTATGGAGCGAAGGAAATAGGCGACGTTTCGGGTCGAGACCCTTCAGTCGGAAGAAGGCTCTAGACCCGAAACGTCGCCTATTCACTTCGCTCCATAGATGCTGCCTCACCCGCTGAGTTTCTCCAGAATCTGTAGTTCCTTCTTAAACAGTTGCATTTGGTTGATGACCAGTTTATGCTGCTAACGATTTGCTAAATGTCTGGGAACTGTGCAAATTACTTTTGTGTCCCCTCAGCCTGCCAATCAGTCGCTCTATTCAGTCCTCGGGAGGAGCAACCTGAGGTTCGCCGGGATGAGTGTCACCCTCAACATCTCCATCGAAGGGTTAAACCTGGCACTGCCCACGACAAGGCAGGTATGGAGAGGCTGGTGAGAGTGGCTTGTGGTGGGAGGGAGGGAAAGGGAATTGCAACGGTTGAGTGGCGATGGAGAGGATCGGGTGGATGCCGAGTGACGGGATCCACAAGCAATGTCACAGTGCATCGTCTCACAGTTGCTGACTCTATGTCTGTCTCTCTCTCTGTCTCTCTCTCTGTCTCTCTCTCTGTGTCTCTCTCTCTGTCTCTCTCTCTGTCTCTCTCTCTGTCTCTCTCTCTCTCTCTCTCTCTCTCTCTCTCTCTCTCTCTCTCTCTCTCTCTCTCTCTCTCTCTCTCTCTGTCTCTCTCTCTCTCTCTCTCTCTCTCTCTCTCTCTCTGTCCCTCTCTCTGTCTCTCTCTCTCCCTCTCTCTCTCTACCTGTCTCTCTCTCTCTGTCCCTCTCTCTCTCTCTCTCTCTGTCTCTCTCTGTCTTGTTGCATGCTATCCAGTCAGCGAAAAGACTATACAAGATTACAGGGTGTGAACAGGCTGTCTCTTAGTGAGACATTTAAGAGTCAAGAGTCTTTTATTGTCTTATGTCCCAGATAGGACAATGAAATTCTTACTTGCTGCAGCACAACAGAATATGTAAACACAGTACATAACGGGAGAAAAAGTTCAATGTGTACACACATATTCACACATACTTAATAAATAAACAAATATAGTGCAATAATAATAATAATCTGTTATAGTTCAGAGCTTATTTGTTGTCGTGTTTAATAGCCTGATGGCTGTAGGGAAGAAGCTGGTCCTGAACCTGGACGTTACAGTTTTCAGGCTCCTGTACCTTCTTCCCGATGGCAATGGTGACAGGACGGTGTGGGTCTTTGATGATGTTGGCTGCCTTTTTGAGGCAGCGACTACGATAGATCCCTTCGATAGTGGGGAGGTCAGAGCCAGTGATGGACTGGGCTGTGGTCACAGCTTTTTCGCTGTCTTTTCCGCTCCTGGACGTTCAAGTTGCCGAACCAGGCCGCGATGCAACCAGTCAGAATGCTCTCTACTGTGCACCTGTAGAAGTTCGGGAGAATCCTCTTTGACAAGCCGAATCTCCATAATCTTCTCAGGAAGTAGAGTAATTTAGCAAAGGAACAGATCTGATAGCCCAGTATGTCCAATCCTATCATCAAGTTGGCCTCCTATACATCTGCACGACCAAGTAAACTTGGCGGCCATTTTACGGAGCACTTGCTTTCGGTCCGCCAAGGCCTACTGGATCTCCCGGTTGCTAACCATTTTACCCCCCCCTTCCTAATCCCATACTGACCTTTCTGTCCTGGGTCTCCTCTATTGTCAGAGTGAGGCTACATCCAAACAGGAGGAACAGATTGGGTAGCCCCCACCTTTCCACCCCGCCACAATCATCTTAGCACTTTATTCATAGCCTTACGCACCTTATGTGCCATTGCACTTTAGGCGTGTGTAAGAAGGAACTGTAGATGCTGGTTTAAACCAAAGATACACACAAAAAGCTGGTGTAACTCAGTGGGCCTGGCAGCATCTCTGGAGAGAAGGAATGGGTGACATTTCGGATCGAGACATCTGAAGAATCTGAAGAAGGACGCTGCCTGTCCCGCTGAGTTACTCCAGCTTTTTGTGTCTATCTATGGCACTTTAAGCACTTAGTATTAGGTCAGGTGCACACAAAAGGTTGTTGCATTAAGCAGGGTTTACAGGATTATAGGCAATATAAGGACATGGATAGAGGATAGAGGTTAAAGGTTGGACACCATGGGTCACAGGACGAGTTCTCAAGTTGTCTACCTTGAAAACATCATGTGCCTTTCATTTTACAGATAATCGCAAACCATAACATGCAGTCCATCTCCTTTGCCTCGGGTGGAGATATGGTAAGCAACCTTTACACTTGACACTGCTTCTACCTCACCTGCTCATTGCTCTAGGGCCTAAAGATGAATGGTCCTTTATAATTACTGGATCTCAGATATGGGGTGTGGGGTAACTCTGCTCCTGGACAGAATACTAGACACCAGGGATCTCTACCGAGAGGGTGAGTGTTTCCGATGGTTCAGCGAGCATGGCAACCGCCATATCCTGCTCCCCCATCACTTCTTCTCTTGCCCCATGTTCCTATAGATAGAAGAAATGAGCGAGGGTTTGATTATTTGATGGTGGACTGGATCGATGTTGCAGGCTAGAGTGCCATGGTCTGCCTTCCAGCCCCACAGTTCTGACATCTTCAGTAGGGATCCCTGGAGAATGATTATCCCTGGAGATCCTTGAATCTGAGATCACTGGCAAAAGGAACTGCACGGATGTGAACATACGATTGTCCAAGCCAAAGAACAATCTACCACCCAGATATTTCTCAGGAATGACACAAACCCCTGGCACAAAATTGTCCCAATGGCACAGTGGCGCAGCTCGTAGAGTTGCTTCCCTCATGGTGCCAGAGATCCGGGTTCAATCCTCGCCTTGGGTGCTGTCTGTGTGGAGTTTGCACGTTCTCCCCGTGACCACATGGGTTTCCACCCTGGGTGCTCTAATTACCTCCTATATCCCAAAAGCTTGCGGGATTGTCGGCAAATTTTTAATGTTTTAAAAAAAAAATCAGTTTATGGGCTGTGAATGTCACTATCCATTGCTCATTGCTTTGAATTAGGGAGTGGTTTAAAAGTCAATCATATTAGTGGACCTGGTCATATATCAACTGGTCAGGGTAAGGATGACAGATTTTCTTCCCTGACAGGCATTTAATAAACCAAATGGATTTTATTAGCAGTGCAATAGTTTTGTGCCTACTGCTACTAAACTTGGCTTTATTCCAAATTCCAGACTTATTTAATTACTTGTATTTAGCATACTCAAGTGCAATGGTGCAATTCAAAAACCTGAACCTAGGTATTGGGTAAGCCAGAGTGTTCAAGAGGGAACTGCAGATGCTGGAAGATCGAAGGTACACAAAATTGCTGGAGAAACTCAGCGGGTGCAGCAGCATCTATGGAGCGAAGAAAATAGGCGACGTTTCGGCCCGAAACGTCGCCTATTTTCTTGGCTCCATAGATGCTGCTGCACCCGCTGAGTTTCTCCAGCAATTTTGTGTACCATTGGGTAAACCAGATCCTGGTTGTTAGACAAGTCACTTAACCACAAAGCCACGATATCCATTGACCGGTAATTTTAAACGGAGAAAGGACTTCCACAAACTAGACCCGTTGAGTGGGCTGCGCTCACCACGTGTGTTCAGAGCATTCACGGGGACTCGCTCTATTTCAGTTGTCTCCCCATCATGTTGTCTCTTGTTATAAACCAGTCGTTAACCTGGAGTCGCCAGAGGCTGCAGGGGCAAAAAACGATCTGCTGGAGGGAACCTAGTGGGTCGAGCAGCATCTGTGGGCGGAAAGGAATGGTTGACGGTTCAGGTCAAAGGACTGGGAGTGGAGAGGGAAGATAGCCAGTGTAAAGAGGAGAGGAGGAGTAGTGGGCTGAGGAGGGGTGTAAGATGATGGGTATATGGAGCCAGGTAAGGAAGGGGAAGGGTGGAGTTGGGAGGCAGAGGCATGTGGATGATGAATGGAGGCAAACCGGATGGGGAAAAAAAGTAAAATGGCGCAGGGGTAGAGCTGCTGCCGTACAGTGCCAGAGACCCTGGTTCAATCCTGACCTCGGGTGCTGCCTGCACGGAGTTTGCTGTGACCACATGGGCTTTCTCCGGGTGCTCCTGTTTCCTCCCACAGCCCAACGTTGTGCGCGTTTGAAGATCAATTGACTTCTGTAAATGGCTCCTAGTGCGTAGGGTGTGAAAGTGGGATAACAGAGAACTAGTGAACAGGTGATTGATGTTCAGATTGGATTCAGGGGGCCGAAGGGCCTGATTCCACTCGGTATCTCTAAACGAAAGGAAACTAAATTGTAACTGGATATCTTCCCTTGCAGGATACCACAGATTATGTTGCTTACGTAGCAAAGGATCCTGTAAACCAAAGAGGTGAGTGTTTACAACGACATTATCTTCAATCGACGCACTGCATTTAACGTGGCAGATTAACGCAGGAGTATTTTGAGACAAAAAGTTACAATGGACCACAAAAAGAAATATGAGAATCAGCTTGGCCAGAGTATTAAGTTTTAAGAAGCGACATATGGGAGGAAAGAGAAATAGGGAGGTGAGGGTAGACAAAAATGCTGGAGAGACTCAGCGGGTGAGGCAGCATCAATAATAATAATAATAATAATCTTATTTATATAGCACATTTTTAGTCAACTTGCATTGACCCCAAAGTGCTTCACATAATTACATTACATTTACACACAGGCAAAGGTGGGTGAAGTGCCTTGCCCCAAGGACACAACGACAGTATGCACCAAGCAGGATTTGAACCGGCTACCTTCCGGTCGCCAGCCGAACACTTAGCCCATTGCGCCATCTGTCGTCAATGGAGCAAAGGAATAGGTGACTCTTCTTCAGAGGGTCTCGACCCGAAACGTCACCTATTCCTTCGCTCCATAGATGCTGCCTCACCCGCTGAGTTTCTCCAGCATTTTTGTCTACCTTCGATTTTTCCAGCATCTGCAGTTCCTTCTTAAACACCACAAGTGGGGGAGTCATTAAAGTTGGGGATGATCACGAGGTAGGAATTGGACGAACATAAACTTCAGGATTGTACTGCAGGTGATAAAAAACAAAAGAATTAAGACCATAGTGAGTATTTGAAGATAGGATGAGAACTTTGAAATCAAGGTGAATGCCAGTAGGGCAGTGGACACAGCTGGGGACTGGCAGCTGTTGCAAGTTAGGATGCAGGCAGCAGGATTTTGGAACAGCTAAAGGGATAACATGGGGTGGGGGGATTGGCCAGGATAATGTAGGAATAATGGCAACGACAGCCTGTAAGGTATTCAGCAGCAGATGAACGAGATCTAATTTGAAGATAGACACAAAACGCTGGAGTGACTCAGCGGGACAGGCAGCATCCTTGGAGAGAAGGAATGGGTGGCGTTTTGGATCGAGACCCTTCAGACTTGATATTGGTGGCAACATATTGAGACATGACTGATGCATATTAATATGGATTAATTGCCACACCTCTTTGGCTTCACTGGACCGTAACTCCTGTCAGAAAAGGTGGAAAAAAAACTGCTATTCTGAATGTTTGTGGAAAATAATTGATCATAACTGCACCTCCCTGTGCCCACGTGGGTTTATTTCGGGTGCTCCAGTTTCCTTCCAAATCCCAAAGACATGCGGGTTTGTAGGTTAATCGGCTGCTGTAGATTGCCCCTAGTGTGTTGGGAGCGGTTGGAAAACGTGCGATAACATGAACGGGTTGGCGTGGATACGGTGGGCTTAAGTGCCAGTTTCCTTGCTGTGCCTCTAAACTAAACTTATTTCTGTGCTGTTTGACTTTACGACTCTGGCTGTAATGGACAAATCAACCCTGACGCATTGTCACTTTACACGTATCCACAACTTTTATCTTGTTTATTTTTAGTTTTTAATCTTTATATTTGCTTTTAAGATCAATACACACTGTGTGTGCTCGCAGAAATCTGCGTTGTATGACTGCTTATACACTGTCCTGTCTGTATGTTGAGCCACGTCAAAGAAGATTTTCTGTTACGACAGACAATAAAGTTTTCTGAATCTGAATCTGAATCTGCTGAGACTAACAGAGACTCCTGTTCATGTCCTGCAGCCTGCCACATACTGGAGTGCTGTGAGGGTTTAGCACAGACTGTGATCAGCACGATCGGACAGGCCATTGAACTTCGGTTTAAACAGTATCTGCACACCCCCCCAAAACCAGTGGCGCCACAGGACAGGTAAGATCATTCTAACCCAGCTATCGATTTCTTTTTTCTTTTCTTTTTTTCTTTTTTAAATAAATATTTTTATTAGAGGTGATGTACAATAATATACTACATGAATAACATATTCCATTTCATGTACAACTTCTTATTTTAAATATAATAGTAGAGAAAAAGAGATATGAAAAGAAAGAAATATAGAGAGAGAGAAAGAGAATATTATACAGCTCGAAAAAGAAAAGAAGAAGGTGATGTGCACTAAGCAAAAAGAAAAAGAATAGGAGAGAGAAAAGAGAGAAGGAAAGAAAGAGAAAGAATTTTAAAGGGAAATGCCCGAGCAATCTATTCAAGCAATGAAACAAACTGAACCTGGTTAGTAATTTTTAAGATGGAACTGCAGATGCTGGAAAATCGAAGGTAGACAATAATGCTGGAGAAACTCAGCGGGTGAGGCAGGATCTATGGAGCGAAGGAAATAGGCGACGTTTCGGGTCGAGACCCTTCTTCAGGTTAGTAATTCCTTCCTTCTTTCCCATGGATGCTGGCTTCTACCAGGATACAGATCCGTCCCCTCCCCCTGCCATGGTGCTGGCTGTCAGTAGAGTATGGGGTCCTCTTCTCCCCAGTACACAGGCCTTCACTGTGTCACTGACCCCCATCCCGTGCGGGGTAAATCACAGACCCCCCCCCCCTTTCCTATCACAATGTGGGGGAAATCGGAGATCTCTGTCCCATCCCTGTTGGGGAATCACAGACTGTTCCTTCACTGAGTGGGAGAAATCACTATCCCACCACTTTGTAGGGATTCACAGATAGTTCCTTCAATATGTGTGGATTGGGGAGGAACTCCTGTCCCATGACACAGTGGGGGAATCACAGACCCTTCCTTCCATGTGTGGGGAGGTTCAACACCTGTCCAATCACAGTGTAGGCGGTTCACTGACTCGCGTCCCATTACTCTTTAGGGGAATCAAAGACCATTCCTTCACTGTGCGGGGGAACCACATTACCCCGATCCCATCACTCTACAGGGGAATGTGTAGCAAGGAACTGCAGATGCTGGTTTAAACCCAAGATGGACACAAAAAGGGGGAAGTAACTCAGCGGGACAGGCAGCATCTCCAAAGAAGGGTCTCGACCCGAAACGTCACCCATTCCTTCTCTCCAGAGATGCTACCTGTCCCGCTGAGTTACTCCAGGTTTTTGTGTCTAACTTCACTCTACCGGGGAATCATGGACTTCTCCTTGACTGTTTGGGGCATATTACTGACCACTGTCCCAATACACTGTGGGTAGAATCATAGACCACAGTCCCTTTGCCAACTTCAATGGTTCAGTGGTATTTTGTTGTCACATGTACCGAGGTACAGTGACATTATTATTACCTGAAGGGCTTGTCCTACTTAAATGATTTTTTCGGTGACTTGCCGGCACCCATCATAGTCGCAGCAAGTCGCTGAAAATTTTCCAAATGTTGAAAATCCAGCGGCGACCAGAAAAAGGTATGACTTTTTGATCGACAACTCTCGGCCAAACAGACGTCACCCCGCGACATGTCGACATGTGACGCCTGTATGGGTCGTGAGTATTCGCCCAAAGAGTCGTACCTTTTTCTGGTCCCCGCTAGATTTTCAAGATTTCAACGGCGACCTGCTGCGACTTATGACGGGTACCAGCAGTCGGCAATAAAATCCCGCAAGCAGAACAGGCCCTTTAGGGTCGAGGCCCCCAACCACGGGAGGACAAAGATGGGAAGAGATTGAACTTTTTTTCCGCCTTCCATCATAGTGAGGAATGTGGAGGAGTCACTGTGGTGGATGTTTATGTTAAAATGTATTTTGTGTGTTCTGTAGCTTTTTATTGGTATGACTGTACGGCAAATGAAATTCCTCGTATGTTGCAAAACATACTTGTTTAATAAAGTGTTATTATGATTATGATGAATCATTATTGCATACAGTTCAGTAAAAGAATTACTGAACACAAGCACAATCTAAATTAAGTGCAAGTGTCGAGGAATAGTAACTGAGGCTGTAGGCAAGAGCCGCCATGTTTTGCCACCATTTTCCATGTTGGCGCCCACCACAACCACATGCTCAATACCCAACGTGTGCAATAAGCCTGGGATGTTTCAATGAGGGATGCGCTGGAGGGCAGCCACGGTGGCGCGTACAGCGGTAGAGTAGCTGCCTTACAGAGCTTGCAGCGCCGGAGACCCAGGTTCGATCACGACTACGGGTGCTGTCTGTATGGAGTTTGTACGTTGTACGTTCTCCCCGTGACCTCGTGGGTTTTCTCCGAGATCTTGGATTCGTCCCACACTCCAAAGACGTACGGAGGTGTAGATCAATTGGCTTGGTGTGTGTGTGTGTGTGAAATGTCCCAAGTGAGTGTAGGATAGTGTTGGTATGCGGGGATCGCTGGTCGACACTGACTCGATGGGCCGAAGGGCCTGTTTCCGCGCTGTATCTCTAAACTAAAGATCAATTATTGCTGTGTACGAGGATACGATGAAAGAGAGTTATCACTTCAGCTGGACGTTTCTCATATTTATCCCCCGCAGGATGGCCGGCAGCGAGATGTCTGCCTGGGGTGAAGAGGAGGAGACGTCAGACCACAATTACTACAATAGCATTCCAGGGAAGCAGCCCCCGCTGGGGGGTGTGGTGGATGTGAGGGGCAGACACTGGCACGTACAGACCCAGGCACCATGCTCCTCAGGCACCCAGCAGGTACAGTAACTGTACCAAAATATAATGCTGCATAAACCCGAGTCTGAAGAAGGGTTCCGACCCAAAACGTAACTCATCAGAGATGCTGCCTGACCCGCTGAGTTACTCCAGCACTTTGTATCTTTTTTTTTGGAAACCAGGATCTCTGGATGCACAGAGTCTCTTGCCCAGAGTAGGTGAATCAAGGACCAGAGGACATGGGTTGAAGGTGAAGGGGAAAAGATTTAATAGGAATCTGAGGGTTAACCTTTTCACACAAAGGGTGGTGGGTGTATGGAACAAGCTGCCAGAGGAGTTGGTTGAGGCTGGGACTATCCCAACGTGGAAGAAACATTTAGACAGGTACATGGCTAGGCCAGGTTTGGAGGGATAAGACTCTCTATATCATTCCGTAAAGTCACTTTCAGTCACTTCAAACCAGGATCAAACCAGATGGTGCACAAGAGGCAGATTAAAATCCCCACCCACATTACAGCCCTCTCAACCCCCCACCCCCTGACCACCCACCACACCCCCCAAACCCACAGCCCCCCCCCGACACATTGCCCCGTCCCCAGTCCACCCACCTGCCTTCCTCTGGCCCCAAACCGTCCCTGCCGGGTGTTCACCATGGCTACCACCGATTGGTTTGTCCTCAGCAGAGGTCTTACCTTTGTCCCCCTCCGTCCCCATCTCAATGAGTTCCGCGCCCACCACGACTTGGAGCGCTTCTACCGTCGCCTCCGCCTCACAATGTACTTCCATGGGAAGGAGTCCTCGCCCCCCAATGATGACCCTTTTTCCTGCTCCTCCCCTTTTTCCTTCCTTCTCCCCTCCAAATCAGTCTGAAGAAGGGTTTCGGCCCGAAACGTCGCCTAGATGCTCCATAAATGCTGCTGCACCCGCTGAGTTTCTCCAGCAATTTTGTGTACCTTCGATCTTCCAGCATCTGCAGTTCCTTCTTGAACAACAGGCAGATTAAAATGCCTGTTTTGATGATTAAACCCATTTCCAGCTCCAGTAATCAAACAGGGTGGCTTGTTGCCTGTAAATGTATCAAGGAATAGAAATCAATATTTTGAAACAGTGGTCAAAGATTTTATAATGTGCAAAGAACAAAATGCAGAATTTGAGGGGGAAAAAGGTCTCAAAACAAGCAGCTTTTGTTGACAGGTCATTGATTGCACCTGATTGACCCTAATGGACCATTGATCGTGAGACATTAGTTTATATTTTATGTGGCAACTGAGGAATTCAAATTTAAGTAATTCAATAAAATCTGGACCAAAAAAAAAGCTAGTCTCAGCATCGAGGTATCCATTATATTACTAATTATCTTAAAAGCACATCAATGTTGCTGCTGATGGTGTTCTGGAAAGAGAATTGGCTTATCCTTGAAAATCAAAAAAAAAAGTACCTTGATACATTTACAGGCAATAAGCCACTGATGTAAGTCTGAAATACAAGCAGAAAATGCTGGAAGCATTCAACAGGTCAGGTGGCATCTGTGGTAAGAGAGAGAGAGAGGTAAGGTTTCAGGCTGAAAGCCTCCCGTTTTAGATGTATTATTGTCATGCAGTATGTATCAAGGTACAGTGAAAAGTTTTGGAGAAACTCAGTGGGTGAGGCAGCATCTATGGAGCGAAGGAAATAGGCAACGTTTCGGCCCGAAACGTTGCCTATTTCCTTCGCTCCATAGATGCTGCCTCACCCGCTGAGTTTCTCCAGCGTTTTTGTCTACCTTCGATTTTCCAGCATCTGCAGTTCCTTCTTAAACAGTGAAACTTTTTAATTTTGCGTGCTATCCAATCAGATCAAATAATATGCAGAAACAAGGAACTGCAGCTGCTGATTTATGCCAAAGATAGATGTAAAGTGCTGGAGTAACACAGTGGGTCAGGCAGCATCTCTGGAGTAAAAGGATGGGCGACGTTTTGGATCGGAACCCTTCTTCAGACCCCGAGTCTGACCCTTCATCAGATCCTTCTTCAGAGTCTGAAGAAGGCTTCTGACCTGAAGCATCACCCATCCTTTTTCTCCAGAGATGCTACCTGACCCGCTGAGTCACTCCAGCAATTTGTGCCTATCTTCGGTATAAACCAGCAGCAGCAGCAGTTCCTTCCCACATGCCCTTCCATAATCTTCCTGAGAAGATTACGGAGAGTCGGTTTGTCAAGGAGGACTCTCTCTAACTTCTACAGGTGCACAGTAGAGAGCATGCTGACCGGTTGCATCGTGGCTTGGTTCGGCAACTTGAGCGCCCTGGAGAGGAGGAGACAACAAAAAGTAGTAAACACTGCCCAGTCCATCATCGGCTCTGACCTTCCTTCCATCGAGGGGATTTATCGCAGTCGCTGCCTCAAAAAGGCTGGCAGTATCATCAAAGACCCACACCATCCTGGCCACACACTAATCTCCCTGCTACCTTCAGGTAGAAGGTACAGGAGCCTGAAGACTGCAACAACCAGGTTCAGGAATAGCTACTTCCCCACAGCCATCAGGCTATTAAACCTGGCTCGGACAAAACTCTGATTATTAATAACCAATTATCTGTTATTTGCACTTTATCATTTTATTTATTCATGTGTGTATATATTTATATTATAGTCTATGGACACATTGATCTGTTTTGTAGTAAATGCCTACTATGTTCTGTGTGCTGAAGCAAAGCAAGAATTTCATTGTCCTATACAGGGATATATGACAATAAACTCACTTGAACTTGAAATGAAATAAATCATTTTCAGCAGTGACTATGTTCTGGTGGTGTCAGTCTCCCTGTTACAGAAGCTGCCTGACGTTACTCCATTGCATCCTATAAAGGCTGAGTGAGCTTGTTCTTCTGACCTGCCTCACTGCCTTCAGTAAACACTGTGGAAGCGCATCATCAGTAATCATGGGTCTGGAAATATTGTGTGAGTAAGGCAGGGGTCACTGGATGGGTAAAGGACCAAGGTCAATCTAGCTAGTCCACAACTGACTCTGTAGTGACATGGCGTAGCTGGGCCGTTGACTAATCACAGCTATCGGTCTTTATTGATTAAAATGCAATGCATCCAGACACGAGGCCAAGCAACTCTGATTGATGGAGAGTGCTGTGAACCAGATCTTAAATTCTTCTGTTAAGCTGCATTCATCACTGTGTCGTAATAGTGTGGTCCAGAAAGATTATATTGCAGTAACAGTGTATTCTTGTAACATAATCCTGCACGTTCTTGTAATTACTGTAGACTGGGTTGGAGTTTGACTTTGACAATTGTTCCGTTTCTACTGACAAGGACTTTTGGTTCATAATTGCAAGGTACAGCTGAGCAAAGAGTAGATTAAAAGCCTTACAGAATCCTTGCCCTTGTTCGCCCTGGTTTAAAATACAAAAAGAGGGAAGTATAAGATACTAGTTAGGCCATTGCTCAAATACTCTCTATAGTTTTGGTCAGTAAACTAACTCTAACCCTCCCTTCTCTTCCTTGTGCCTCACCTCGATTCACACCGATTTCTCCCCTTCCCCCATCCCTTCAGGACTCTTCAGGTCATCTTCATGACTCGAGGGCCTGAGCTACAGGGAGAGTTGAGCATGCTCGGACTCTATTGAATGGAGTGCAGGAGGATGAACGGTGATCTTATGGTGTACGAGATCATGAGAGGAATAGATAGGGTATTTATAGATAACCCTTTGCCCAGAGCAGAGGAATCGAGAACCAGAGGACATGAGTCAAGGGTGTTTTCTTGTCATGTGTCCCAGACAGAACAATGAAATTCTTACTTGCAGCAGTACAACAGAATATGTAAGTAAGAATTTCATTGTGCTATATGGGACATGGGGGGTGGGGGGAAGATTTAATAGGAACCCGAGGGGCATCTTTTTTTCCACAAAGTGGGGTAGGTGTATGGAACGACCTGCAGAAGAGGAGGTAGTTGAGGCAGGTACTATCACAACGTTTAAGAAACGTTGAGACAGGTACATTGGTAGGACAGGTTTAGAGGAATAGGGCCCAAACGTGGGCAGGCGGGACTAGTTTACATGGTCGGTGTGTGCAAGTTAGGCTCAAGGACCTGTTTTAATGCTGTGTGACTGTGACTCAATGAGTACTCTCCTCTCATTCCAGATCAACGGTTCCTCACAGAGGGCAAACGCCCACCCATCGCAGCAGAACATGGACAGTCACAGTGAAGATGCAACATTTTTTGTGGCAGGTTAGATCCGATCTGTTCTCAACATCTCTGGGAGATTCCCGAGGTGGGGCAGCTCTTAAAGTGATGGAGCACACACCTCACCTCTATTGAAAGGAAGTCTTTCAAGCATCATATCCATTTCTCCTCCTCAATTAAAGCTAGAGGGCATTGATTTAAGGTGAGAGGAGAAAGATTTGATGACACAAAATTGTCCTTCAGGTCCACATCCCTCTAAATCTTTCCTATCCATGTATCTTCCTCAGTGTCTCTTAAATATTGTTTAAGAGACACTGGCAGCTCGTTCCATATACCCACCACCCTCTGTGGAAACAGTTGCCCCTCAGATGCCTATTACATATTTCCCCTCCACCTTAAAGGGAGTGATCTGGCACGGAGTGTTTTATGCAAGACTCCAGCATCTGCAGTCCCTTGTGTCTCAGTGATCCTGGTACTGCTGGGGTTGGAAAGGTTTGAACCCCACTGTGAGGCCAAGTGGATAATGATAAAAATGTCTTCAACTTTCACCTTGATTTAGATTGGAAAGTCCAGTTCTCGCTGCTGCAGACTCGCATCCTGCTGATTCCCCGACACTACACCTGCTCTTCGTTATTCCCATTGCGCATTGTTAACCATCTTGTCATTGTGAATTATAGGTGTGTCAGGTGATGGCTACCTTCAGCCGTATGGGAAAGTGCCTTGTGAACACATGTATGTGAATACCCAGGCTCTTGATGCCCAGCAGTGGTTGAATGGGACATCGGGGAGCATGGCTGGTAGTCCCGAGAAGGATGTCTTTGATATGAGTAAGTGTGTCTGAAACTGTCGCCTGATACAGGAGTAATCTTAACATCAGAATCGGAGCCTGAAGCCATTTTACCAAATCTGCCAATGAACCTTCTTAGAATCGTTAGGTGTATCCACTTCCTACCTGATCAGTTAATTAATTTATGGTCATTTAGTTTAGTTTAGAGATGCAGCGCGAAATCAGGCCCGTCGGCCCACCGAGTCCACGCCTCCCAGCGATCCCCATACACTAATACTATCCTACACACACTAGGAACAATTTACAATTTATACCAAGCCAATTAACCTACAAACCTGTACATCTTTGGAGTGTGGGAGGAAACCGGAGATGCTGGAGAAAACCCACGCAGGTCACGGGGAGAACGTATAAACTCCATACATACAAGCACCTACGGTCAGGATCGAACCCGAGTCTCTGGTGCTGTAAGGCAGCAACTCTACCGCTGCGCCACAGTGCCGCCCATCCACACCCTCCTCCTTCCTGCAACCCAATACTGACTTGAATCAGTTTTGTGATTCTCTGAATGACTGACCCTGTGATAAAAGCTCCTGCCTCGGCACAGTTCTGGGCAAACATTTCACTGTGGGAGAGGCTGAAATGAGAGCTTCACATGGTGGCGCATACAGTGGTAGAGTTGCTGCCTGACAGCGAATGCAGCGCCGGAGACCCAGGTTCGATCCTGACCACGGGTGCTGTCTGTACGGAGTTTGTACGTTCTCCCCGTGACCTGCGTAGGTTTTCTCCGGGAACAGCCTGTTTCCGCGCTGTATCTAACAGATACCGGGCTAGTTGGACTATCATTTCCAGCTTTCTATTTCCTTGCTTTCTGGGATAACTGTGTTGCATTTGTAATTTTCCAATTCTCAGGAACCTCTCCTGAAAGCAGAAAGTTTTGGTAGATCACAGCTAATATATTGACTAGAAGATAGACACAAAAAGCTGAAATACCTCAGCGGGTCAGGTAGCATCTCTGGAGAAAAGCAATAGGTAAGGTTTCGGGTTGAGACCCTTCTTAGACCCGAAACGTCACTTATTCCTTTTCTCCAGAGATGCTGTCTGACCTGCTGAGTTACATAGAAACATTTTTTTAAAAGTTGCAGAAGTAGGCCATTTGGCCCATTACGTCCGAGCCAGCACCACCATTCAATATGATCATGGCTGATCATCTAAAATCAGTACCCCATTCCTGCTTTTTCCCCATATCCCTAAGGGCTAAATCTAACTCTCTCTTGAAAACATCCAGTGAATTGGCCTCCACTGCCTTCTGCAGCAGAGAATTCCACAGATTCACAACTTTCTGGGTGAATTTTGTTTTTCCTCATCAAGGTCCTAAATGGCCTACCCCTTAATTCTTAAACTGTGACCTGTGGTTCTGGACTCACTCAACATTGGGAACATTTTTCCTGCATCTAGCCTGTCCAATCCCTTAAGAATTTTATATGTTCTATAAAATTCCCTCTCATCCTTCTAAATTCCAGTGAATACAAGCGCAGTCGACTCATTCTTTCATCATATGTCAGTCCCGCCATCCTGAGAATTAACCTGGTGAACATACGCTGCACTCCCTCATTAGCAATAATGTCCTTCGTCACATTAGAAGACCAAAATTGCACACAACACTCCAGGTGCGGTCTCACCAGGGCCCTGTACAGCTGCAGTAGGACCTCCTTGCTTCTAAACTCAAATCCTCTCGCAATGAAGGCTTTCTTCACTGCCTGCTGTACTTGCATGCTTACTTTCATGTGACTGATGTACAAGCACACCTAGGTCTCGTTGTGCATCCCCTTCTCCTAATCTGACACCATTCAGATAATAATCTGTCTTCCCATTCTTGCCACCAAAGTGGATAACTTCACATTTATCTACATTATACTGCATCTGCATTGCATCTGCCCACTCACCCAACCTATCCAAGTCACCCTGCAGTCACATAGCAACCTAATCGCAGCCCACACTGCCACTGAGCTTTGTGTCATCCGCAAACTTGGAGATGTCACATTTAATTCCCTCGTGTAAATCGTTAATATACATTGTAAATAACTGTGGTCCCAGCACCAAGCTTTGCGGCACCCCACTAGTCACTGCCTGCCATTTTGAAAAGGACCCATTAATTCCTACTCTTTGCTTCCTGTCTGCTAACCAGTTCTCTATCCACGTCAATACCCTACCCCCAATACCATGTGTTTTAATTTTGCACACTAATCTCCTGTGTGGGACCTTTGTAAAGGCTTTTTGAAAGTCCAGATACACACTGGCTCTCCCTTATCTGGTGTTACATCCTCAAAAAATTCCAGAAGATTAGTCAAGCATGATTTCCCCTTCATAAATCCATGCTAACTTTGGCCAATCCCATCACTGCTTTCCAAATGCGCTGCTATAACATCTTTAACAATCGACTCCAGCATCTTCCCCACCACCGATGTCGGGCTAACTGGTCTATAATTCCCCGTTTCCTCTCTCCCTCCTTTCTTAAAAAGTGGAGTTACATTGGCTACCCTCCAGTCCACATCAACTGACCCAGAGTCGAGAGTTACTCCAGCATTTTGTGTCTATTTTCGGTTTAATCCAGCATCTGCATTTCCCCCCCCCGGCACATAATACATTGACTATCTCTACAGCCCACCTCCTTTAGACCCTAGAACAGAGACCACCAAATCCAGGGGACTAAAGAGGTTCCAAGTGCAAACAGCTCAGTTCCTGTTCATCTGCCCAATGCATAGTGGCATAGTGGGTGGCACAGTGACATAGCATAGTGGGTGGCACAGTGACATGGCATAGTGGGTGGCACAGTGACATGGCATAGTGGCATGGCATAGTGGGTGGCACAGTGACATGGCATAGTGGCATGGCATAGTGGGTGGCACAGTGACACAAGTAGAGTTGCTGCCTTACAGCGCTTACAGCATCCGGGTTCGATCCTGGCTAGGGGTGCTGTCTGTACGGAGTTTGTACGTTTTCCCATTGGGTTTTCTACGAGAGCTTCGGTTTTCTCCCACACTCCAAAGACTTACAGGTTTGTAGGTTAATTGACTTGGTACAAGGGTAAAAACGGTCCCTAGTGTAGGACCGTGTTAGTGCGTGGGGATCGCTGGTCGGCGCGGACCCAATGGGGCCCATTCCCACGCGCTGTACCTCTAAACTAAACACATTCGACAACTAGCCTTCTCATTTATGTCATCTCTCCACCAAAGGGCCCTTTGAGGATGCCTTGAAGTTGCATGATGCCGACTCGTGCAAAGGGGGAATCCACGGGGCTGGATGCAAGTGGCCAAATGCTGGCTTGGCCAGGGACGCAGAGGAGGAGCAGCTGAAGCGGCAAACCTGGTACCATGGGAAGATCAGTCGCAAAGTGGCCGAAGCACTGCTGGTTCAGGACGGGGACTTCCTGGTGAGGGACAGCCTGACCAACCCCGGACAATATGTCCTGACTGGGTTGCACAATGGACAGGCAAAGCACCTGCTGCTGGTGGACCCTGAAGGAGTGGTGAGCAAACCTACTTTGGGGGAGTGGGCAGGGCTACCTCCAGTTCGGTTCAGTTTGCCATCAGGTGTACCGTGGTGCAGTGAAAAGCTTTTGTTGCGCGCTCAGGATAAAGGATTGGACAGGCTAGATGCAGGAAAAATGTTCCCGATGTGGGAGGAGTCCAGAACCAGGCGTCATTGTTTCAGAATAAGGGGTAGGTCATTTAGGACTGAGACGAGGAAAAATTTCTTCACCCAGAGAGTTGTGAATCTGTGGAATTCTCTGCCGCAGAAGGCAGTGGAGGCCAATTCACTGGATGTTTTTGAGTTAGATTTAGCTCTTAGGCAGGGGAATCAGGGGAAATGGGGGAAAAAGCAGGAACGGGGTACTGATTTTAGATGATCAGCTATGGTCATATTGAATGGCGGTGCTGGCTCGAAGGGCTGAATGGCTTACTCCTGCACCATTTTTTTCCATGTTTCAAACCAGTCAGCAGAAAGAAAATACATGATTACAATCGAGCCGTCCACAGTGTACAGATACATGATAAGGGAATAACGTTCAGTGCAAGGTAAAGTCCGATTGAAGATAGCCTGAGGGTCACCAATGAGGTAGATAGTAGTTCAGCACTGCTCTCTGGTTGTGGTAGGATGGTTCAGTTGCCTGATAACAGCTGGGCCTGTATCTGGTGGTGTGTGTTTTCACGCTTCTATACCTTTTGCCCGATGGGAGAGGGGAGAAGAGGGAGTGGCCGTGTTTGTGGGTTGAGGCGGGAATGCATCAGCAACCGGGGGTGAGCACGTAACATCACCTTGACTGATTTGCTGATAATCCCGTCCACACTCAACTGCAAAGGCCAATAGAACATAACGTGCTGGAGTAACTCAGCGGGTGAGGCAGCATCTCTGGAGAACGTGGATAGGTGACGCTTTGAGTCTGGACCCGTCTTCAGATTGATTGTAGAAGGGGAGAGGAATTAGTGGAATTCTCTGCCTCAGAAGGCAGTGGAGACCAATTCTCTGGATGCTTTCAAGAGAGAGTTGGATAGAGCTCTTAAATATAGCAGAGTCAGGGGATATGGTGAGAAGGCACTGAATGTGGACGATCACATTGAAGGGCCGAATGGCCTGCTCCTGCACATATTGTCTATTGAAACAGGAAAAGAGATGGTGGGACAAAGCCTGGCAAGTGATAGGTGGCTACAGGTGAGGGATAGGGGGGAGGAGGGTCTGATTTGCAGATGAGTGGACAAAGGCTAGAGATGAAAAGGATACAAAAGGGATAGAGAAGGGGCGAAGAGGCTATAGGAGGAGAAAAGAGGAGTTATATTATCAAACCAGAGGGAGGGACATAGCTGGAAGGGGATGGTGGTGAGTGGCAGGGGGGGTGGGAGGAGTGGTGGGGGTAGAGTGGGGAGCGTTGGAATCACTCAGCGGGGTAGGCAGCATCCCTGGAGGTCGTGGATAGGCAATGGCTCAGATCGGGACCCTTCTTCAGACTCCAACACTTTGTATTGTACGCAAGATTCCAGCATCTGCAGTTCATTGCGTCTACAAAGAACAATACCTCATTGAAGTTTCCCAGTCCCACTTCCTCCTGTCTCTGTCAGCCAGCTTCTCCTTCAGTTTAATACCCCATCTTCATGTCCCTCCAGGTGCGGACAAAGGACCTGCTGTTCGAAAGCATCAATCACCTGATCAACTATCACTTTGAGAGTGAAGTTCCCATCGTTGCGGCTGAGAGTGAAGTCTATCTGAAACGGGTCATCAGGGGGCCGCACGCGGTGTCAATGTGAGTGTTGGTGTGTTGGTGCCGCTAACTGTTTAGTCGTGAGTGTGAGTGTTGGTGCCATTAACTTTGTGGACGTGAGTGTGAGTGTTGGAGCCACCAAGTGTGTAGTCTTGAGTGCTGGAGAAACTCAGCGGGTGCGGCAGCATCTATGGAGCGAAGGAAATAGGCGACGTTTCGGGCTGGAACCCTTGAAGGAAATAGGCAACGTTTCGGGCCGAAACCCGGAAGGGTTTCGTCCCGAAACGTTGCCTATTTCCTACGCTCCATAGATGCTGCCGCACCCGCTGAGCTTCTCCAGCACTTTTGTCTACCATCGATTTTCCAGCATCTGCAGTTCCTTCTTAAACGTGTAGTCTTGAGAATCAGTTATACAGTTATACTCCTTTTTAAAGGGAATCAGAATGATGTAATTTTATAGTACTTTATCTCTGCTGCTAGAGGAGGGGGTAGAATAGATACATTGCTGTATTTGAGCCATTTAAATGGGAAGGCATTGAAGGATATGGTCCTGATGCAGGCAATATGATTAGTATAGATGGGTAAAAGGATTGGCGTACACATGATGAGTCAAAGGGGCTGTTTGTGTCAATAATTACTCTATTGCTTTTGATATTGGAGAAGACGGGGATGATTAGGTTAACGTATGATGAGCGTTTGATGGCACTGAGTACTCGTGGGTTTAGAAGGATGAGGGAAGAAAGACCTCATTGAAACTTACCGAATAGTGAAAGGCTTGGAAAGAGTGAACATGGAAATGATGTTTCTAAGGGTGGGAGAGTCTAGGACCAGAGGGCACTGCCTGAATAAAAGGATGTACCATTAGAAAGATGAAGAGGAATTTCTTTAGTCGGAGGGTGGTGAATCTGTGGATTTCATTGCCACAGAAGGCTGTGGAGGACAAGCCATTGGGATTTTTTTAAGTGGAGATTGACAGATTCTTGATTCATACAGGTGTCAGGGGTTAAGGGGAGAAGGCAGGAGAATGGGATTGAGAGAGAAAGATAGATCAGACATGATTGAATGGCGGAATAGACTCAATGGGCCGAAGAGCCTAATTCTGCTCTGATGACTTATGAACATTATAAGGTCATAAGTGATAGTAGAATTAGGCCATTCGGCCCATCATCTACTCCGCCATTCAATCATGGCTGACATATTTCTCCCTCCTAACCCCATTCTCCTGCCTTCTCTCCATAACCTCGGATACCCATACTGATCAAGAATCTATCTATCTCTGCCTTAAAAATATCCATTGCATTTGCCTCCGTAGCCTTCTGTGGCAAAGAGAGGTAGTCTGTTGCTAGCGCACCTGACATGAGATTCTTTGAGTAGACGCTATACTGACAAGAAATTACCAAGTGTGAAGAGGAAAGAATTCAACACTGTTCAAAATTCTCCTCCGGCAAATAATACCACAGATTCACCACCCTCTGACTAAAGACATTTCTCCTCGTCGCCTTGCTAAAAGAACGTCCTTCCTCCTACTCCCATTGCCGCTAGGTTTGTTTCTCTTGTTCACAGGTGATGCTCGGTGTGATTTGTGAATGTCGGGACGTTTTGTTCAGGAAGCTCAGCTCTGGACTGGATGACTCTGAAGAGCCCAGTCGGTTGTTGAACAGAGTCGTGGGTCGAGATTCCTGCTCCACACAGCCTGCTCCCCCACCCTGCTCCTAGAGAGCCTCATTGGACACGTGGCTTCCTGCAGACAGACAATCGCCGCACCATTACAGGCCAGGCAACGGGAATGGACAAGACTTGCTTGCAGCTGATCGTTACGTCGCTCACAATCAGATGACAAATGACGGAGTCAACGTAAATCAGGACTATGCTGTTGTTTGTGTCCTATATGTTCAACACAGAGGATAACAGGGACTGGTTTTTAGTGCAACTGGACAGTGTGTGGTTTTGTAAATATTGAATGATTACATTTAATCCCTCCTCTACCTCACACTCTCACTCTCACAATGTCTCTCTCACACTCACTCTCCCCTCACACTCACTCTCCCCTCCACTCTCCCCTCACACTCACTCTCCCCCCCTCACACTCTCACACACACTCTCCCCCCCTCGCACACTCTCCCCCTCCCACACTCTCCCCCTCACACTCACTCTCTCCACCCTCACACACTCTCACACTCTCTCCCCCTCACACACTCTCACACGCTCTCCCCCTCGCACGCTCTCCCCCTCCCCATCGCACGCTCTCCCCTCCTCACACTCACTCTCCCACTCTCACCCTCTCCCTCTCGCACTCGCACTCACTCTCCCCCTCGCACCCTCTCCCCCTCGCACTCACTCTCCCCCTCGCACTCACTCTCCCTCTCGCACGCTCTCCCCCTCACACTCACTCTCCCCCTCCCACTCACTCTCCCCCTCGCACACTCTCCCCCTCGCTCACTCTCCCCCTCGCACTCACTCTCCCCCTCGCACTCACTCTCCCCCCTCGCACACTCTCCCCCCTCACACTCTCTCCCCTCACACACTCTCCACTCACTCTCCCCCACTCACACTCTCCCCCTCACACACTCTCCCCTCCACTCTCACTCTCCCCCTCGCACTCACTCTCCCCCTCGCACTCACTCTCCCCCTCCCTCGCACACTCTCCCCCTCACACACACTCTCCCCCTCTCACACACACACACACACACACCCCCACACACACACCCACACACACACACACACCACACACACACACACACACACACACACACACACACACACACACACACACACAGATCAACGGGTGCAAGAACTGGAAGATGTGGGAGGGGGGAAGCAGGGGTCAAGTGTGGAGCAGAGGTGTACACAAAAAAACCAAGGTGTGGCACCAGGGAGAGGGCATGGGTAGCCTGAAGTGGAATCGCGTTAGGCAGGATCAATGTCAAGGTGCTGACAATCGGGTTATGAAGGAGTTACACACATCTTTGTAAACCCCACCACTGTTCTTGCTGGGAGAGGTGAGGGAAATGGACCTTGTTGGGACCTGGAGGGTTGTAGGGGTGGGAGCAGTGGGAATCTGGACCTGTGCTCTGGTGGCTTTCCGAGAGGATTGCATACAATACGCTCAAACTTTATTTATCCCAGGAGGGAAATTGATCTGCCAACAGTCATAAAAACAAAAAATACATGAAACATGAAATTAAAGTGACGAGTGGAAAGGATTGGGGATGTGCAAAGATAATGGGGGGGGGGGGGGGGAGAGTGCGTTTCAGTCTCAGTCTACCCCACGACAGAAGGAGGAGGAGTTGTACAGTTTGATAGCCACAGGGAAGAAGGATCTCCTGTGGCGTTCTGTCCTGCATCTTGGTGAAACCAGTCTGTTGCTGAAGGTGCTCCTCAGATTGACCAGTGTGCCATGGAGGGGGTGAGCTGTATTGTCCAGGATGCACCGCAGTTTCAGGAGCATCCTCCCCTCCAAGGCCACCTCCCATGAATCCCAACTCCAACTTCGCCCCCAGGACAGAGCCAGCCTTCCTGATGAATTTATTAATTCCCATTGGCATCCGCGGCCTTCACCCCGCTGCCCAACGTGGCAGCGATGAAGATGGCACTGGGTACCACCGATTGGTAGAACATGCGCAGCATCTTACTGCAGACATTGAAGGAGAGGAGCCTTCTCAAAACGTACAGTCCCTTCTTGTTCAGGACCTCAGCGTTCCTGGACCAGTCCAGTTTACTGTCCGGATACATTCCAAGATATTTGTACTCCCCGGTACACAGCATGTCCACATCATCGATGGAGACAGGGGACAGGGGTGTTCCTCTCCTCCTAAAGTCCACCATTAACTCTTTAACCCAGTGAGAGGGTTGACCAGGAGAACTTGCCTCTCTAACTCCATGATCAGCACCCACCCTGGCGCCTCTTGTGAATTTGGGAGGATTTTTTGGAAAGAAATTCCCAGATGCTCTCCCTGGTTTTGATCTGTCCCCAGCGTAAGTGTAAGTGTAAATATTTCGAGGACATGGACTAGGAATCAAAACGTTCGATAAGGTGACTCTTGTGAGGAGAGAGCTGGGGCTCTCTGCCGGCTGAGGCACTCCATTAAGAGTGAGGGGTGTGGAGTGCATTTTCTGGGTGTGATTTTGGGGGGGGGGGGGGTAGGCATGAGCTGGGTCTTGGGTGGTCCTGGCAAGACGGGACTCCACTGGGGACGGAGGGAGTCTGCCTCACGCTGGTGATATTTGGTATTTGTTTATTATTGTCACTCGTACCAAGATAGTGCAAAACATACAATTGTAAGGATTTACAGTACTGATGATTATAAATCGAGCTTTGTGATTCAAATTCTTTCCCTGATCTTTGAAATAAAAATGAAATTTGAAAGGTGTTCAACCTTGAGATCACTCACACCACACACGGGCTGCTTCATGGAAATAACTCTCTGTTATGGCTATAATCTTATGCTGGCTGAGGCTTCTGTTGGCTCCCAGAAGATTAACTGATGGAAGGGGGATGAGTCAACGCTCCCACACAAACCCAGATCTTCTCCACTCCTGCAGGGTGCTCTCAATCACACCATGACTGCCTCTTGTGTCAACCCAGCCAGACAGAGCAAAAGATTACATTCCCATCAGGGCTGGGCTGTACAAGATTACCAGACATGGGAGGAGAAATGGGAGGCAGTTCATTTCTGGATCCATCTGGCATTGCACTCTCAAAACAGACGGCTGTGGAGGCCAAGTCACAATCACAATCATACTTTATTACCCAAGTATGTTACCCATACGAGGAATTTCATTTGCCAAGTCAGTCATACAAATAAAATGCAACAGATGGGGCAGCAGTCCAACCCCACGGTGTGCTTGTGGAGAGCAGCAAACAATGCAACACATCATTGGAGCATGCCCTCAACAAAGACTCAAAGGAGGACTTGTCACCCTTCATACAGCAAATCAAGAGGCAACTGCTTGGCTAAAGGACTTTGCATTTGCTAAATAAATAAATGCAACAGAACACACAAAATACATTTTATCATAAACATCCACCACAGTGACTCCTCCACATTCCTCACTGTAATGGAAGGCAAACAAATACTTCATATCTCAAAGATTTTTAAAGCGGAGATTAACAGGTTCTTGGTTGGTGAAGGTATCAGGGTCATGGGGTGAAGGCAGGAGAATGGGGTAGAGAGGGAAAGATAGACCAGCCATGATTTTGAAGGCGGAGTAGACTTGATGGGCCGAATGGCATAATTCTGTTCCTCGAACATATGAAAACAGTGTCCATTGGACACAAGCACTGGCGTAACTTAGCAGGCCAGTCAGCATCTCTGGAGAACATGGATGGGTGACATTTCGAATCGAGGCCCTTCTTTAGACTCTTGAGGACAAATTCCACCAGGCAGAGGAAAGTCTTAGTTAGAGGGAAATTGATTTGGACTGAAGGATCTCGACCCGAAACATCACTTATTGACATTCTCAAGAGATGCTGCCTGACGCGCTGAGTTACTCCAGCACTTTGTGTCCTTTTGTGTATGAACCAGCATCTGCAGTTCCCCATTTCTACCTTTATAGTGTCCTTTGGATTTGTCCATGTTGATTGATTCTTTTGAGAAGGTGATAAGGAGGGTCGATGGGAGTAGAGCATTTGATGACAAGATGGAATCTAGGTAGGCATAAGGCAGGCTTGGGAAAATAGCAAACGCCCAGGCGAACTGAGGGAGAGGGGCAAATTGGATCCAAAATAGGTCCAGTGGCAAGAAGGGGATTGTTCGTTGGAGTTTTTAAACCAGAGCAAGGCTGCTTCAATGAGGTTCCAATGACTCCCTATTCACTCCCTTGAATTTTGTAATATATATTAACGATTTAATCCTACATCTGGATGTGGGATAAAGCAATTTTCAGATGATACAAAAATTGATCTTGTGGTCAATAAGCAAAAAGCTTTCGACTGCAGAAAAATATTAATGGACAGGAAAGTGGCAAATGGAATTCATGCCAGAGAAGTGTGATGTAGTGCATTTGTTGAGGTGCATGAAGCCAAGGGGAATATACTATACAATAATGGTTTGCACAGTAGTACAATAGAGTTGCTGTGGTAATGCAGCCCGTGGTGGTAGAGTAACAGCGGTAGAGTTGGCGGCACGATGGTACAGCGGTAGAGTTGCTGCCACACAGTGCCAGGTTTGATCCTGACCTCGGGTCCTCTGTGAATGGAGTTTGTACGTTCTCCCCATGATCGTGGGTTGCGTGGGTTTTCTCCGGGTGCTCCGGTTTCTCCCACGACTTTCCAAAGACTTACAGGTTTGTAGGCTAATTGGCATTGTATAAATGTAAATTGCCCTTAGTGTGTGCAGGATAGTGTTAGTGTGCGGGGACCACACACTAACACCGAAGGTCCTGTTTCCGCGCTGTATCTCTAAACTAAAACTAAAATGTTCCAGAGTAGGGGGCAAATTCGAGCTGACCCAATGAGCAAGTCCCAAGGAGGTCGAGATGGGCCTCCACAGCCCGCCTGGGTGCCATATTTTCGGGGGTGGTGGGGGAGTTAAACCAAACTGCGCTCTCGTAATCAAAGATCATAGTCTTTTTGTCCGGATTAAAGGTGGTTTCCGGATAACCGGTGGTGGGCCTGGACATCCCAAACCGCGCCCAGCGTCAGCATGACGTCACCACGCACGCCGCCTTCTACCGCGGATTACGTCACACGGCGCCACCCACCCAGACCCCACGTGACGCGGGCGGACGCGCGGGAGCCGATTGTCCGTTGCCGTTGTTGTCGTCGCCGCGGTTCTGTGTGTGGGGAGGGGAGGGGGGGGGGGGGAGAGAATCACGATGGTGATCGCGAACCGGAACGACGTGTCGGAGCCAGCCGACTCTGAGGACGACGTGTGAGTAAAACCGTGCTTCGCCCTGGTTGGTGTCGGCGCCGCGGGCTCGAGGCGGGCGGGTCGTGCTCCTGTGGATCGGTGACTTGTTTACGGCTGATTGACAGCATCATCGTTGATTGACAGGGCGGGAGACCAACCCCAGCGCCAGCTGTCCGCCAGGGGGATGATGGATGGCGGATCTGGATCAATCACGTTGAGACAGAGGCGGGACCTTGGGTTTGGACCCCCCCCTCCCCCCTCCAGGGAGGGGTGACTGCCAGCGGCACAAGGCTGACAAACAAGGGCAGGCACAAAAATGCTGAAGTCAATCAGCGGGACAGGCAGCATCTCTGGAGAGAAGGAATGGGTGACCTTTCGGGGGCGAGACCCTTCTTCAGACTGAGAGTCCGGGGAGAGCGAGACAGAGTTAAGAGAGGGTGAGGTGTGAAAACGAGACATCATAGAAACATAGAAATTAGGTGCAGGAGTAGGCCATTCGGCCCTTCGAGCCTGCACCGCCATTCAATATGATCATGGCTGATCATCCAACTCAGTATCCCGTACCTGCCTTCTCTCCATACCCCCTGATCCCCTTAGCCACAAGGGCCACATCTAACTCCCTCTTAAATATAGCCAATGAACTGGCCTCAACTACCCTCTGTGGCAGAGAGTTCCAGAGATTCACCACTCTCTGTGTGAAAAAGGGGGGGGGGGGGGGGGGGGGGGTTAAGCTCTTGGATAGAGTGGATGTGGAGAGATGTTTCCAATAGTGGGAGAGTCTTGGACTAGAGGTCGCAGCCTCAGAATTAAAGGATGTTCCTTTAGGAATTTCTTCAGTCTGAGGGTGGTAAATCTGTGGAATTATTTGCCACAGAAGGCTCTGGAGGCCAAGTCAATAGATATTTTTAAGGCAGAGATAGATAGATCCTTGATGATAGTATGGGTGTCAGCGGTTATGGGGAGAAGGTAGGAGAATGGGGTTAGGAGCAAGAGATAGATCAGCCATGATTGAATGGCATAGTAGATTGGCCAAATGGCCTAATTCTGCTCCTAGCACTGCGCTCTCGTAATCAAAGATCATAGTATTTTTGCTCGTAAATTTGTCCGGATTAAAGGAGGTTCCAAAACCATTCGTTTCTGGAAAACCGGTGGTCCGTATAACATCAAGGGAAATGTAGAATAGTTCAATGTTAACTTGGAGAAGGTGTCAACAAAGTATATAGAGATATAATTGAATCGGGGGACAGTCAGACTGGTCGGAGAACTAGGGAGGGATGAAGAGAGGGGGAAGGCATGGGTTACTTGAAGTTAGAGAAGTCAATATTCATCCTGCTGGGGTGTAAGCTGCCCAAGCGAAATATGAGGTGCTGTTCCTCCAATTTGCGCTGTGCCTCACTCTGACAGTGGAGGAGGCCCAAGACAGAAAGGTCAGTGTGGGAATGGGAGGTGCTGTTAAAGTGTTTAGCAACTGGGAGTTCAGGCAGGTTTAGGTGGACTAAACAAGGGCAGGATTTGTAGTTCCTTGGTCATTTACAGGCTGTTGATTGAGGGAGCTAGCTTTCAAAACATTTTCTGCTGGCACATTCCAAAGTCCCGTGTTTCTTGCTGAAGTTTGCACTGGAGCTTGGATCAATTGCCATAGTGACATTCTGCAGAAAGAGCCAGTTTCAGGGCCTCCTGCACCGGAAGGGTGGAACCCATAACAGAATAATTCATATCATGATGATATGTTAATCCTGCACACAGAATGATCTGCCCCTTGCTGTGAATGTTACTGGATGGATATGCTGTATTGTACTCCAAATTAGCAATATTGTACTTCAAATTGGCAACTAACTAGATGAAGGACGCCATATTGAGTGTACTGAAGTGGCAGGGAGTCAAATCTATTCAGGTCCGCTTTTTTTCCTTTGAGACTGCCAATTTATTTTTATAAGGCATCCGAAGATGGTTTTTTTCCATAATCCCTTTTAATGTCAGAAGGAATGAAAGGCATTTTTTTAGGAATGTCAGTTGGGTGTACACCTCTTTCAAACTGGAACAATCAGATCTTTCAAATAATACAGCATGTTACAGAATGAACAAATACTTCTCATTTGTGCATTTCCCAATGTAAAAGACAATTGGAAGTTTTTCAGATAGCTTTTAGAGCTTTTTGTTTTGCAACATAATATTCAACAGGGCATGCTAAAAATACAATAAATCCTGGAGAAGAAGGGTCTCGACCCATTCCTTTTCTCCAGAGCTGCTGCCTGGCCTGCTGAGTTACTCCAGCTTTTTGTAACAGCGGGACAGGCAGCATCTCTGGAGAGAAGGAATGGGTCGAGACTCTTCTTTAGACTCTGTCTATCTGCTGTTCCTTCCTACACACATAAAATCTTTTCATTTTGTCAAGGTCTTTGTTGCAGTAACATTTTGTCTGGTGTACACCTACTATTCCTTTAATGTTGCTAACCTTGCAGGAGTAGGCCGTTTGGTCCTTTGTCCCCGTGCTGGTCGTTTTAATGTTCCCACAGCTCTGTAAAAGTTTTGGCATCCAATGAGTGATGCTTCTGTGGGAAGTAAAAAAAAAAATTGCTCAAACCAGATAACAAATAATTAATGAATGAGGAAATGCAGTTAAACTTTCATGAAGTTGTACACCTCCATTAAATTATTTTCAATTTTCCTGCCTCACAAAAAAGTAACCTTAACTTCAGTCTCTTGCCAAGTAATCAAAATCTTTTGCCCGTGGAACCAATATAGTTATTCTGTTCTGCACCATCTCCAATGTGTGGTTTAGCGAAATACTGTATCTGAGGCATCAACAATATTTTTAATCCATTTTACGGTTGAAAATTCGGGTTGGATCGGCTGTATTCCAGATCCTGCATGTAATTATTGGAAAAGCCTTAATATTGGTCCAACCTGCAAACTCCATCTCCATTTCTGTTTAATTGTGTGGCTAAACCAGAGGATTAATGAATGAACATCATTTTGTTTTTAAAATTAACCATCCTTGCTTTCACCAAGATCATCTATTTCTACATCTACACTATTGACTCACTCTATCCTGCCTCAGTTTATTTGTTGACACCCTACTCCATCTCTTTCATTTCTAATTCCTTCTTTGGACTAATCTACCACATACCTGCCTGATATCCTTCATTCAACCTTCTGTAAACTTGACCGATCAAAACTGTGCAATTCACCTCCAAGCTCTCACTAAAACCCTTTGATGTTATGCCCAGTGCCAAATTCTTATGTTAGGTTTTTCTAATGAGAATGGTTCTTCGATGAGCTAAGAGTTTTTGCCTTCTGGAAAGGAGGAAGTATCAAACCTTTGTACATTCTACACCACAGCTTGGTGAATGATGCATCATGTGTAATTGCCAGTTATGAAATAGATTTTACTTTTGCCCCAATTTAATTAATCTTTCCTTTTTAATATTCTCAGCTTGATTGAAGATTGCCTTCCTCCTCTGCAGTACTCTCCTGCAAAGCGTATATCACCCGCAAAACGCAAGCAATATTACATCAATCAAGCAATCCGTAACTCTGATCTCATTCCCAAGGCAAAAGGCCGAAAAAGTCTGAGGAGACTTGAGAACAGTAAGAAGTGAACTTTAACAATGCACAATTTTCATTATGCTTGTCTTTTGTTGGAAGTAAGACTGACCTGAATGGTAGATGATGAAAACAAGTTGTTTTATTCAATTTCCAGAAACTGTTTGTGAGTAAATTCACTTCCTATTGTGCAAGATGACATAAAGTTCTATTTCCACAGCTGGTGAAGCAAATGTAGTCACTTTGAAATACTGTCACATTTACATGTGGGCAATCAGATCAGTTAAAATGTGCACCTCATTGTTCAGAAGCTTGGAGTTCCATTTGCAGTGTAGAGATCAGCAGACTGAGCTTAATCTGACCTGTCTTCCCGCTCATTCCCTGTTCTTTGTCCACAAGAGCCACAGTTACCAATTGCAATTCTGTGGTTCCAACTAGAGCTGGATATTGTAATTTTCCTTTGAGGTGGTATGGGGAATGAGTCGTGACTAGACATCAGACTGGCAACTGATGCACTGGCAACCTTTTATCAGTTTGTTGTTGTTGAAGGTCTTTATAGTTGTTTTTAAATGTCTTTGATAAATCAGAGACATTTTAAAATGGGTCAAATAGATTTAAAACTTTGAATTAGTTAACATTTTAAGGTTATTTAAATAGCTAGTTTAAGCTACTACAAAATAATTAAAATTATAAAGTTAAAGAAAAATAAAATAAATAAACCATTTACATTTTTAAACATTTTTATAACCTCATTCATTTGATGTGTAAGTAAGTTTGAATGTGATCACACTTCTTTCAAAAGTCACCCTGATGTGAGGTTATCTGGCTCGATCAAAGTGCACTCAGCTCAATATGTTTGTTCTCTATGGGACTGCCAATATCTAAAGCCTTGGAAATGTTAGAAGTGCACACAACAGTCGGGTCTGAAGCTCTCCTCATGATCTCTGCTGCAATAGGTGCTTTCGGCTGGGTAAATGTTTGGGTTTTGCATTTGATTCTGCTACTTCTATTTTCAGGATTGTAAACAATCAGACACTTTTTCTGTTCCTTTCTGTCTGGTGATAGGGCTTGGCCGGGTGAAAGGGGCTTGTGTATAACAGCTAGAAATAGAATCATCTTGGGTCTTAATCCTATGTAATGTCAATGAAAACTTGTTCTTTTGCATATCATGGTGACAAGGCTGATTGACCCTTACTGCAGCCTGAAGAGTCAGCCTCTGGGAAAGAGGAATGGGAGCTAGACATTGGAAAAGTACTTCATAGTTAAGCTGTCATTCTAAATAGTTAAGTGTCTATATGCATGTTCTGGGGTTATGGGTGTCAGGGGCTATGGAGAGAAGGCGGGCTATGATTAAATGGCGGAGTAGATTCGATGGCCAAATGGCCTAATTCTGCTCCTAGAACTTATGAACTTTAATAAATCTTGAGATCTATTTGCAGACATCTGACATTATTTTGCTGCATTTTTTTCAACTACCCAAGTATTCAAGATTCAAGAGAGTTTATTGTCATGCGTCTCAGATAGGACAATGAAATTCGTGCTTTGCTTCAGCACAACAGAATATTGCAGGCATAAATAATACAGAACAGACCAGTGTGTCCATATACCATTGAATATATATATATATATATATATATATACACACACATAAATAAGTATATAAAGTGCCGTAGGTTAATTAAAGTTCAGATTTTGTTTGAGTTGAGTTTAATAGTCTGATGGCTGTGGGGAAGCAGCTATTCCTGAACCTGGTTGTTGCAGATTTCTGGCTCCTGTACCTTCTACCTGAAGGCAGCAGTAATTAAAATTGTAAAGTTAAAAAAAAAATAAAAAAAATAACCCATTTACATTTTTTAACATTTTTAGTAACCTCATTCATTTGATGTGTAATTAATTGTTGATATTTATTAACGGCTTGGATCAGTTATATAATGTATAATTTCAGTTTGCAGGGGCTATGAAAATATATTTATCAACAAGAAGAACGCCATCCTTCTGAAGGACATCAGTAGGCTATTCAGCTAGGCTGGCAGGGCAGTTAAAATTTAGAATCGTAAAGTGATACATCACAAGAAGAGGCCATATAAACCGAATAATGCAATCTTGAAAAAGGGTCTCATCCCGAAACGTCACCCATTCCTTCTCTCCAGAGATGCTGCCTGGCCCGCTGAGTTACACATGTTTTTTGTGTCTATCTTTGGTGTAGCCAGGGTGGTGTGGGTCCTTGATGATGCTGCCAGCCTTTTTGAGGCAGTGGCTGTGGTAGATTCCCTCGATGGTAGGGAGGTCAGAGCCGATGACGGACTGGGCTGTGTTTACAACTTTTTGCAGTTTTTTCCGCTCCTGGGCGCGCAACTTGCCGAACCAAGCCACGATGCAACCGGTCAGCATGCTCTTGACTGTGCACCTGTAGAAGTTTGAGAGAGTCCTCCTCAACACACCGACTCTCCGTAATCTTCTCAGGAAGTAGAGGCGCTGATGTGCTTTCAGAATGAAGCAAACTTATTTGAAAGAAGTAATCTATTTTTCCTGCAATTAAATTTCACCTTTGGTTTGTATTCTCCATTTGTTGAGACATTGGGGTATTATTGGTGAATTTAAAGATAATGTTGAAGTTGTAGCTGAGTGCATAGTCATGGGCATAGGAAGACTAGACCAGTGGATTGAGCACGCAGCCTTGAGGTGCCTCTGAGCTGATGGTCACAAGAAGGTGGTGTTGGTGCTAGTTGCATTGGGAGGAGCAAAGACCTCTAGTTACATTGGGAGCTAAGACCTAGTTCCCTGAGCTGGATGAAGTTAACTGTTTTCTTCTCCTTCCACAGATGCTGCTTGACTGACAGTATTCTTCCACCATTTCTATTTGTATTTCAGGTTGCAGGCTGCAGTTTTATTTGTTTTCAAAAATGTATTTTAATTATCTCTTTGCAAAGTAAATGGGTCAAGTACTTAAACTGTTATCCAATTTAATACTGTGTTGGGAATATTATTCAAACATTTCTACACTTTGTGATATTCATGCAAATAGTATCAGAATGAATTACTTTGTATAAGATTAGTAATGGAGTTTTGCACATTTAGAACAGTAAAGTACTGAAGTCCAAAAGTGACACTTTACCACCTTGTCCATTTTTTTTAGCTCTCAGAATGTTGGTTACAGTGACAATTCTTTTAAATTGCATGTTCTAATGTGCGGAGGAAGCTGATGAACTGCTTCCACGATGCTCTAATGAAGTAATTACACGATTTTGACCAAGCAACAGTGAAGACGTGGTAATTATATGTTCAAGTTTAGATGTGGATGAGTGGAGGATATATGGAAGTGTTCATATTCCAGAGATTTATCATCGCTTGATAGGAGAGCTCGGAGGAGTGGGAGACGCTAGTGAGTTGCTGCAGTAAATCGTGCAGCTGACATATATTACAGGTTGTATGCCAGTGTGGGATAGGGATCAGTATAAAATGTGGGCTGCACTTACTTTGCTCTGCAAGGGGTCCCTGGGTTACAGATGACCTGAGCATTTTTAGAAATAGAAATATTGCAAAATGCTTTGGTATTCATTAATGACAAAATAATATATATAACATATGGGTCATGTTGGGATGAATATTCAATGCATGGAAAGAATTGTAGCAAGTGCACATTGAGCAGCGATATGATATGGTGAACTATAGAAATCAAACATTTCTGACATGAAGAAATCTGCTTACAAATATTTCTCAGACCCATGTGTAACCTGGAGTCTGCCTGTAACTAAAAAACAATTGTACTTAAGTGGGGAAATACAACAAAGTCCTATTTCAAAACTCGGGAGAGAGTTCCGTCAATCACAGATACCTGCAATTATCCAAAATGTACCAGTTTCTCCGAGTTGGGAATTTGATTAATTCTTTGTTGCATTCCTACTGCTCACTCTACATACAAGAGTGTTTTATTGTCATATGTCCCAGGTAGGACAATGAAATTCTTACTCACTTTCTGTCTCTTTTCTTTTCCACCTCCATATCTCTCTCCCTGTCTTTCCCCCTCCATCCTTTTCCCTTGCCTGTTTCCTCATTTTCTTGCAGCATCCTCTATTGCTCCTCTACAAAAGGTATTTTGATACAAGTTTTGGAAATGATTGGCCTTTTTTTGCTGAACAATACCTTTGGTCAACATTTTTCTATTTATAGTTTCAGCTGCTGTGATTTGGCTTGTTCCTAGTAATTAATTGATGGCCCTGTTCATCTGTTCAATGAGTGACTAGAAATAGGCCCTGAATTTGTAAATCCAAGCAAAAGACAAAACCTAATTTATTTATACAAATTTTTAATTCTGATTATGGATTATTTCAACTAAATTGTGACTGTGTATATAAATAAAAAATGTTAGAAATACTCAGCAGGTCCGCTCACATCTCAGGAAAAAGAAACAGAGTCAATATAAACATAGTCTGACAAAGGGTCTGTGAACAAATGTTATCTTTGTCTCTTCCCACAGATGTGACCTGAACTGCTGAATATTTCCAGCATTTCCTGGTGTTATTTTAGATTCTGGTGTTATTTAAGCTTCTAGCGTCTAGCTTTCTGATTTCCACAGATTGTAACTTGGTGTCGATCACATAGTGTCACTGTAGCTAATTCAGCTATGTCACCGTTGCAGTTTGATTTTGACATCTGGTGTTATCCATGTAAAGTTTGTATATTTTTCCTGTGACTGCATCAGTTTTCTCTAAATACTCTGGTTTCCACCCACATCTGTTAGTTAAGGCCTGTTAGTTATTTGGCTACTTTAAACAAACACGGTCAACGCAGTAGTATGCAATGGTCACAGAAAATAAGTGGTGTGATGTGATTGATAGGATGGATCTTAGAGAATGCACCAAATTGTGATTTTCCATAATGCAAGACCATATCATTTGAACATGCAATGCAAGTTAAAAAATATTGTGTGGATTTATTTATATTTTTTCACTTTAAATTTGCTCTCATGGACTTTTTCTGTATTTTTATTTCTTGGATAGTGATTTGGGAATACTGTAAGGGCGAATTTCCGAAACCTATGGCCATAGCACAGGAATGTGTAGGAAGGAACTACAGATGCTGGTTTAAACCAAAGATAGACACAAGATGCAAAAAGCTGTAGTAACTCAGCGGATCAGTCAGCATCTCTGGAGAAAATGAATAGGTGACGTTTCGGGTCTGAAGAAGGGTCTCGACCCGAAACGTCACCTATTCCGTTTCTCCAAAGATGCTGTCTAACTCGCTGAGTTACTCCAGCTTTTTGTGTCTATCTTCGCCACAGCACAGGGGTGCGCCTACACTGTAAGAAAACACGGTTTCATATTTCCTTTTGCTCATCCTAATAGCACAAAATGACAAATTTGGTGTGCGTTATTTTTTAATGCACTGGTTTCTTGTGCAATTGCCAAAACTTGATTGAAACTCTTCCGTTTATTGGATTTTTACAAAAATTGATATTCTCACAACATATGTTGATAAATAATTTGGAAAGTGTATGAAACAGAATGGGCTACCGTGAAGCATTGCTTAATTTTTATCAGTGCAATTATGTTGGCCTCCATTTTACAAATAATTGTGAAGAAACTGCCAGTCAATGGCACCAGAGCACATGAAATACCAAAATCGAGGAAATGCCACACACTCTGCAGGCCGATCTTTCTGTGACCTTCTCTAGCTTAAATTACAGCTATATCAGTGAACTGGCAAAGTTTTTCGTTAATTTAAAGCAACTCGGCATATAATGCAACAAAGTGCAATATTTTGAAAGAATAAAGTACAACTCCGTTTTTAATGGGGCACTATATTTAAATTGTGGCATTACTTTTCTCCGTGCACCCTAAGTGTGAGAGTTGAATTTTCTGTAGATAATAATTTCAAAGTTGTTGTTCTGTTTGGTTGTTATGTCAACTGTCCCTCAATCTTGTGCATGTTTCATGCCCTGCAAAATTGTCAAAGTATTAACTTTAAATGTAGTGCATTTAGATTTTGATTTGCTGTTTGAGAACTCTTCAATATGATTGTATTAGACAATACAATGTCTGAAGAAGGGTCTGGACCCAAAACGTCATCCATTCATTCCTTCTCCAGAGATGCTGCCAGCCCCACTGAGTTACTCCAACATTTTGTGTTTATCTTCAATATAATTGATTACTTGGCTATCTAATGAGAGCATTGTGACGGGATACCAGGGATCTTTTGGTCAGCGAGGGCTTGGTGAACTGAAGGCCCTGTTTCACTACTGAATGTCTAAATTAAATTATAGCAAAATTGAAGGTCCCTGTCACAAGTTGGTAGATCGATATTGGTAGATCGATATAAGTCACTGTGAACACTGTTGCATAATCGTGGCTACAAAATCCAGTCCTTCATGATCACATTTGTAACAAATTGTGCTTTGTGCTATTCTGTTTGTACAGTGAAAGCCAAAATTTACTTTGATTCATTTTCTTTATAGCTCATTATTTGATGAACCTCGTGGAGAAAGAGGAATGCGTCAAAGATGTAGACCAGGCAGATCCAGCTTCCCCAACAATTTTCACAGAGGCTTGTTGTAACGATGACTATATTGAGGTATTCCAATTTATTAACAATCCATGAATATTGATTTGATTGTAAAGATTCACAATTAAAATGTGTTTGAATAAATGTGATTTTATTTTTCCAATTAATTCTGTGTTTTTCATTTAATGGGTCTAATGGAGATGGCAAGTCATTCAGCTGTAAATGAGTACATTCCTCAGGGCCTGGCCGAGCTCCAGTAGTCTCTGTACTTCATCGGTGGCCTTTACATATGAGGTCAAATATGTGTATGTTTGCACAGTATTTATTGCCATTTACATGTCTTCTAATAGGGAACCAATTCATTCCCACATTCAGCAAGACTTGAAATGAAATGTGACGAATAACACTTGCACTCCATTGAGAAATGGTTTAACCACCAACTCTTGACATTGACATTCAGTGGCATCGTCATTGCCAGCCCTTAACCCACATGTCTGGCGAGTTGTCATTTATGAGAAATGAATTCTGTGCTTACAGTACAAGTGGAAATCAGAGGCTGACTATTCTGAAGCCTCCTGACTTTACTCATCCTGACAAATTCTCACACCAGAAACTCTCTTACCCCCCCACTCCCCCCTCTCCCATCAGACAATGGAAATGTATGGAGGGTTATGGTCTGAGTGCAGGTAGATGGAACTAGGGGGAAATAACTGTTCGGCACGGACTTGTAGGGCCGAGATGGCCTGTTTCCGTGCTGTAATTGTTATATGGTTATAAGAGGTACAGAATTGTGAAAACACATACCTCCAGATTTCAGGAACAATTTCTTCCCAGCTGTTATCAGCAGCTATCCTATCACCAACTAGGGAGCAGTCCTGAGCTACTGTCCTTCTCACTGGAGACCCTCGGACTATCTTTAATCGGACTTTACTGGACTTTATTATGCACTAAACGTTATTCCCTTTATTTTGTGTCTGTACACTGTGGATGGCTTAATTGTAATCATGCATAGTCTTTTCACTGACTGGATAGCACGCAACATAAAAGGTTTTCACTGTACCTCGCTGTACACTGTGGACGGCTTGATTGTAATTTATCATTTTTTCACTGCCACAGAAAAGCTTTTCACTGTACCTCAGTACACATGACAATAAAATAAACTAAGGATTATGATGCAATATGCCACATTTGTCAGTGCAGCTCTAACACAACTCAAAAAGCTTGCCTATTCAGGACAAAGCCTGTTTGCTTGATACCCTTCCCTCACCTTAAACATTCTCTCCACCCAACATCAGAACATGGTGGCCGCACGGTGAACAATTTATAAGATGCACTGCAGTAATTCACCACAGTTTCTTTGAGAGAACTCCTCCAGCTTTTGCCCTGCAAGTTATGCACATTGTGACGTGAAAATGTACTTCTGTTTCTTAATATTATTTAAGTAAAAATCCTTTAAATCCCTACTTAGCAGCACCTTCCTGGGATTGTTCCGAGCACATGAACTAGACCAAATCAGAAAGGCACCTCTGGTTGGCGCGGTCCCGAAGGGCCTGTTCCGTGCTGTATCTCTAAACTAAACTAAACTAAACCACTATCATCTGGGTGCTGAAAAAAATAGCAAGGTGGCATACCTTAATGACTACTGAACAATGGCTCCAGCATCCACCATCATGAAGTCCTTCGAGAGGCCGGTCATGGTGCACATTAACTCTAGCCTCCCATTCAGCCTTGATCCACTACATCTCAACTACTGAGATCCATAGCAGATGCCACTTCCCTGGCCCAACTCTTTTCATTAAAATATCTGGATAACAAGGACACCTACATCAGACTCCTATTTGTTGACTATAGCTCTGGCTTCATACCATAATCCCCATCAAACTCATCTCCAAATTCCCAGACCGAGGAAACAGCCGGCTCCATCTGCGACCGGACCCTCGACTTCCTGACCCATAGACCATAATCAGTAAGAATAGGTGTTAAAATATCCTCCGAAATAATTCTCAATACCAGTGCTCCACAAGGCTGCATTCTCAGTCCCATACTCTCTTAACATTCATTACTGTGTGGACAATTCTGCCCTAACTCTACATATAAGATTGCAGATCACACCATGGTAGTGGGCTGGATCTTGAACAATAACGAGATGAAAGGAGATAAAGAGCTTAATAACACAATGTCAAGACAACAACCACTTCCTCAATGCCAGGCAGATAAAGTACCTAGTTGTTGACTTCAGAAAACGAGGTGGTGTACATGCCCCAGTCAGCATGTGTTGCAGAAATGAAGATGGTCGAGACCTTCACCAAAATATCACCTGGAAAGCATACCAATGGAAGTTCGGCATGTCTCCAATGACTTTTACCTACTTTTACAGGTGTACCTGTAAAATATTATATTGGGATGCGTTCCAATGTGCTCTGCTCATGAGCTCAAGAAATTGCAGAGAGTTGTGGATGTAGCCCAGTCCATCGCATAAACCAACCTCCACCCATCAACTCCATCTATATTTCACACTGCCTTTGGAAAGCAGCCAACACAATCAAGGACTACTTACACCATAGTAATTCCCTATTCTCCATTCTCCCATTGGGCAGAAGATACCAAAGTTTGAAAGCATGCCCGCCAGATTCAAGAACTGTTCATTCCCAGCTGTTATCAGATTACAGAATGATCCTCATAAAATAGGGATGTAGCTCTGATCTCCCAACCTATTTTCCTTTGGGCTCTTGCACTCTTTTTAAAAAGTCTTTACAAGTTTCTATATTACTGTAATACTAAAATGTAACACTATATCCTGCACTCTGGTATTTTTCCCATTGCAATACCTGTTGTACTTGTGTATGGCGTAATCATACTCGTTTATAGTATGATTTGCCTGGAAACCACGCAAAATCTTTCACTATCTGTCAGTATATGTGACGATACTAAACCAATACAAGAATTTACCCTTGCACCATAATAGTATTTAGGAAGATCTCAAATTTAAGCTGGCCATCTGAAATTGTTGTCTGGGAAGAAATATTCCAAGACCACATTACTTTTTAATCTTATGTTTGAAGAAATATTCAGATGATTGTTCTTGTAAAACTTTGCCAGGATCTCCTCCTTGGAGCAGAGATTTTAAAATTTAATACGTAATCACAAAGTTAAATGGTATTAGCAATGACAGCCTTTTCGAATTGAATCACCTGTTAGATGATAACTGCTGTATCATGTACCTGGTAGATGTATTATACAATGGTGATTGTATTTTCAGATCTGGAATGATTTTATGAACCGTTCTGGTGAAGAGCAAGAGAAGTTTTTACATTATCTGGAAGAAAAGGCAATGAAGAAGGGCAAAAGGAAAGCTTGCTCAAATTCCCAGGATACCAAAGAAGGTAAGGAATTATCCTTAAGAATGGGAGGACCTTTTGGTCTTCCAAGTCTGCTCCGTCATTTAATTAGCCCATGACAGATTTGCACCTCAACCTTCCATAGATACCTCTAACTGGCAAATTGATTTAGGTCTTGAAAATTTCAATTAGTCTAAAATCTTATCTTTTGGTGGAGAAATTCTTCCATATTTCTACTATCAAATGTGGTCATACTTCCAGATTTCACCCTTGATGTTAATAAGGCTCTTGTTTTTGATATCTGGTTTAGAAGTATTAGTTAATCATTATAGATTCCTTGAATAGATTGTGTCTAGCCACATCTCAAGAGAATGTTACTGAATTATTTGACAGACTCGCATAACTTAATACCTTAGCCTTGGTATTATTCAGTTGAATTAATGCCGCACTTCTTTCAAGGTCAGTACAGAACTGAATACATTACTCTCAGATGAAATATAATCAATGATCCATACAATTGAAGCAAAGTTCCCTCTTCTTTGCACATCAACCCATTTATAATTGCCAGAAGCTCATAGGCCATTAGAAAAACATCTACTGTAACTCTTGGGTATTTTAAAAGTTATTTCCATGCCTGCAATTTTCTTGGATGTTCCAATTCCTCGTTTCTCACCATTTACAAAGCATCCCCCACTTTCAAATACTAGCCTCCATTTGTTAGTTTTGGATGTTCTACAAATCTAGAATTTCACAACATCCTGCTCCTAATCACACCAGTTACTTTGGCTCTGGCCTCTTGACTTATCATCTCTAGATATACACATAATCAACTGCTTCAGGCAAATTTTTCATTAAAATATTGAAAACCTGAGGCACCAAGATACAATTCCTGGGCAACACCATTTAACATATTCCACCATTCAACAATGTAGTCTTTCACATTTCTGTTTCCATCCACTCATCAATTTCAAACTGGTGCAGCGAGATTGCCTAAAAATCTTATCCTGTAAAATAATGACATTAGTGCATAATTGTTTTGTTTCATATGTTTTAAGTTATACTTTCTTACAGAGCACTCACGTTGCACGGGAAAAGAGCGTTTTCAGAAGATTGACCGAAGATTGCGTTTTGCTCTAAGACGTCGTCAGATCCCCATGGTTAGCACTGCTGTTTAATCAGCGTTTAGTTTGTTGTGTAGCTATCTAAAAGCATCCTAAAGGAGTATTTGCTAGACCATCCCATATATTTTAAAAAATAGTCAAATATTAATCTTAAAGATATTTGTGAATTTTACTAATATTTTGCAAATTGTAGAGCAACAATTTTTCTTTTCTGTGAAAGAAATATAATAATTTGCAATCATGATTGTCAGCACTTGGGTAAAATTTTGTTTGAATGTAGAATACCTGCAGATTCCAATTGATTTTTATTTCAGAGGTTCAGGTATAAAAGTAACTTTTCTATTTACATCATTCGTGCAAATTACATCATTTTGCTAGCATCAGTGAGAAAATTATGTTTTAAATAATCTTGGTTGAGGAAGCACATGTTTCAATTCTAGTGCTGCGGTGAGCACAGTTTTGGACTTTTCCTTCATTCAGGGTATCCTAGAATTTTTGGAAGAGGAGTTGACCGGATTCTTTGCCATAAAACCACAATCTGTGTACAAGGCAATGCTGGAAAACAGGTAACATTTTTTTTTTAAAGAAGTCTGCTACTTCTTTTTAAAATACCCTCTTGGCATTCAACAAGGACTCTATATTTTACCCCTGTGCACCAAATGGTGAAATATTTTGTTAACATATGAAGAATAAAGATGGTTTGAAATAATTTGTATATAGTGTAAATACTGTCTTATTTTTGGTTTATACTGTTATGCCAAGGACTTATTTTTTTAATATATCAAAAGTGATCAAATTCATAGTAAGCTTTTTCCTTGGATGGGAGGGAGTGATCAGAAAAGACTGGTTGAGTGTTCATTTTTGGTACATTTTGAAAGCTGCGCCAAGCATCTTTAGATAATTGTGAATATTTACTGAGCAATCTAAAAAGAGCCTAAATATTTCTTCTTTCAGCTATGAGAGGTTGTTGCTTCATGCTCTGTGTCAGTATCTGGATCTCATCTCACAAAGTGAGTAAACATAATAACAGTTTAGTTATCATGGCTACTTGGTACACTGTTGGATCCTACACGCATTTCAACCAATATTTGTACATTTACAGGTTCTGACTGCAATGGAAAAAGACAGACTGAGGTTAGCAACAAAGGCACAGATTTCCAACCCCCAGTACCACTATTATCTGTCTACCTGGAACAGCAGAGTTGATTGGTACAAAGTCTGTCCAATTCTAGCTGATCCGTAAATGTTGTGTGAACATAATCAGCTGCAGCCAAGACTTGTGTGAAAAACATTTTCCCTGTTGTTCAGTCACAAATTTAAAACACCATGGTTTCTGAATTAAAATATTAGTGTTTTTATCTGTAGTTTTGCACTTCTTGAAGTCAAAAAACATATTTCCCACAAATTTATTTTGCTAGTCTTTCTCGTTTTCAAAATTGAAATTGCTTTCGGCAGATAAGTTTGTGATTTGAATGTGCAATTGAATATTCTGATCATTTTATTTAAATATCACAATTTCTGTTGCCCATCCTATTTTTGCCCTGTCTTATCAAAGTTGCCTTGCATTGACGATTCCTTTCATCCAACATGTAAACCAGGAAGAATCCTTATGTGTAAGAGCAATTCGGGAATTATAGCTTCCTAATTACCTCCCTGGCTTCCACAGACCAGGGTTGGAAACGGATATTAGTTAGGGAATTACAGCATAAATTGTGTTTTGTTTCAAAGACATAAGGTTGCTAGAAAATAAGTTTTAAAATGTGTGTGTGTGTGTGTGTAGCAAATTTGGCTAAAGTTGTGTAAGAAATTTAGACATCGTGGAAAATAAATGAATTGACGTAGGATTTGATCTTATAAAGATTTGATTTTAAACTTTTACTTGTGAAAGGTCTTTCTATTTTGTGTGCATCTTTAAAGAAAAAAAGTTGGAATTAAATGGTATTATGTTGGTGGTATTTTGTGAATCGTGCTGTATAAATATTGTTACTCAGCCATGATTGAATGGCGGAGTAGACTTGATGGGCCAAATGGCCTAATTCTACTCCTATCACTTATGATGATGTCGATACTTCGGAACACTTGTTTCAGTTTACCATGGTATGAGATAATTACCAGAGGTTTTTAGATGTTAAAGGCAATGCTGTCTTATTTTATGCGGTCTGTGCTATTTAATAAAGTTTGTCAAAATAATAGGTGAAGTTTCAGTTTGATATCTGTGTGATGTTTCCATTGTGTGGAATTTTACTTTCTTTTCAATCTTCAATTTTTCTCTGCTGCAATAAAAAATACTTGAGTCACACTCACTAGCCTCTTAAAAACAAACTGTTTAAACAAACTGTTGTTTCTGTGGTTACGGGCGGCCAGAATAATTAGTCACAAATGTGCTATATTGTAACAAAGCATTCATCTTCTGTTTACTTCTAGGCAAAGCTAGTACACTTTTGCCTCGCGCTACCCACAATCAACATTGGAAGATATCAGTGCTAACTGACTCACAATATAGGGTGGCACAGGATAGAGTTACTGCTTTACAGCACCAGAGACCTGGGTTCAATCCCAACTACGGGTGCTGTCTGTACGGAGTTTATACATTTTCTCCGTGATCTTTGGTTTCTTCCCACACTCCAAAGACGTACATTTTTGTAGGTTAATTGGCTTGATATAAATGTAAAATTGTCCCTAGTGTGTGTAGGATCGCTGGTCAGTGCAGACACAGTAGGCTAAAGGGCTGTTTACGCACTATCTCTAAACTAAACTAAACAATCTACCTTGGGTGCATATTCTGAAGGAATTATTTCATAATTAGATTGCATGCTCAGGGAGTAATAAAATTGGCCGCAAAGGTAATAATTTTGTTTATGCTTAGGCAACAGCAGAAAGCATTGCTGACTTATTCATGTACCAGAAAATGAAGAGAGAACACAGGACTGAAATTGACAATATACCAAATATCTCGACGTTGCAGTTCATAACTTGGATCCATAGTTTCTCAAAACAACCTCCTTTTATTTGTTAAGTAAATTCTCATTCCTTCCAAAATATTAAGATACAACAATGTCAAATGTAGCTTTCAGATAACAAATTAAAATTTTATTTCAGATTACATTTATATTAGATGATATATTTGAACTGTATGTAACATAGCCATAAGCCACTTAGCTCAGAGTTAAATGCTCCATTTTATTTGACAGATGAGGATGTTCCGAATTTACAAATATTGATTTCCCTAACTTCAAGTAATCCTTGCAACCCCTCTCCGACCATCCCCCACACAAGTCGTCCTGTTGAGTTCCACTTTCTGTATTAACCCCACAAAGCTAACAATTAACCATTGTGGGCTCCACATTTCATGATTATCGTTCCTTTCTGCATATCGTCCATTCATTTGTCCTAATTATCGTCCATATCTCTCTCGTTCCCCTGACTCTTAGTCTGAAGAAAGGTCTTGACCTGAAACGTCACATATTCCTTTTCTCCGGAGCTGCTGCCTGACCGGCCGAGTTACTTCAGCTCTTTGCGTCTGTATTCGATACAAACTTCAAGGTTGTGCAATGTTTGTAAATGTCTAGCTGTGAATCTTGGAGAAAAGCACTTCCTAACTCACAGATACAGTGCATGTTTTTGGAAGTGCTGAAAGATTTCCCCACTCCCATATTAAATTTAATATTTAGAATGTTTACACACATTACCTCTGAGTTAGCAAGATAGCAACAATAATCAAATATTTACACACAGTATTTATATTTTATACAAATGTACAATTAAATCGAATGCCTGCAAATTAAAATCATATCAATAATACAAAAATTCTCCATTGAAAATTGGGAACAACAAAGGAGCTTCAAGTAATAACGCTCAACCACCAATCCAATTTGTTTTGTGGATTTCAGTTATCTATACAGTTCCACACAGCTTACAATGTACTTAACTTATACAGTAAAGCTTTCACCACATCCACATGTCCCCTTAATATTTGGGTTATTGAAAACAAATTCACTGGAGAGTTTAGATTCAATAAAATCCATCTCGGTTCCAAGCAGGGTTAACTGTGCTTTCTGATCAATGAACACACGTACACCTGTGAAGAAAACAAAAATTGATGAATAGACTGGATGGAAATAAGCTAGATTTAGTTATTTCCTATGTTTGACCATTCACAAGTTTCACTGAAATTGCACAATTTAAATCTGTTAATCAAAAGGTGGCGACCGAATCTCCCAAACTCAAATTTCTTTATCACAATTATATACCCTAATGCAAGGTACCCATTCCCTCTTAGCAGGCCAATATGAGGCTAATTAAGTCATAAATCGTACACTCCTAGCAAACAGGCTTCTCAGTTAATTACGTAGAATATTAATCCACTGCAAACCACAGAGTGCTGATATTCCATACCATCCTGATTTACTTCTTCATCAAATTTTCCCTTCTCCGTTGCATAGTCTATCACATAGGAGAGTCCACTGCAGCCACGAGTACGGACTCCCACCTTCAAACCAACCTGAAGCACAAAAAACAAAATGGTCTTAATGGCATCAATGCAATACTTACAGAATAATTGTCAAAATGAAACTGATTTATACTGATATGTATTGCCCAGGAATAATAACAACAACGTGGTAAGTAATTTACTAACTAACTTTGAACATGTTACATCACCCTAACATACATATAAATGGCTGCAGCAAATTGCAAAGTTTCTGCAGATGATTAGGAATGCAAAGTGAATGCACAGCGGTAGAGATATGCAGATACCGGAAAGGGCCACCTGTTCAGTCACAAACATTTGGAAAAAATATATGTCCTCTCATCTTAAAAAGATTATGCTTCTTCCTCAAAGGCACAGTCACAATCAGGTTTCTTTTGCAGTCTCTCTCTTTCAATTCCAAACCCAGCTGCTCACCTTTCCTCTTCACCCCTATGCCTCCACATTTAAATGCTTTAGTCAAACATAGCTGAGATTTTAGTTTATTGATACTCTAAAGTAAAGCATTATTAAGGCCCATTGAAAAATTCTACTTTTTATTTACAGAAGTCATAGAATGCAATTTAAAAGCTGCTGATTCTGACTAAATTGTATGATTTTACAAAATTAAGCACAAGAATATCATAAATGTTGATGGTTTATTCTACATATGACATAAGACATATTTGCTGTATCGCGGAACCTATCAAGTCCTTTTTTAAACATTTATAATCAAATAAGTACTTCTTGGAATGCCTTAACTCTTATAATGAAGCACACAAACACTGCAACCCCTCACAAATAGCAATATGACAATGGGTAGATTTTTAAAAAGTAACTTAAAGTAAATATTGGCCAGAAACAATAATAAAACAATAATGAAAAATAAATAATTCTCTTTTGAAAAAAAACCCCCACAGAATCATTTGAGTTCAATTGAATAAAGAAGGCACTTCCAAAGTGCAATACTCCCATAAAAATGGCACAAGAGTAACGTGCAATTTTTGTCCGGAGTCTCTTGGGTGAAATTTGAACCCACAAACTTCTGGCCTTTTTGTTAGCGTTACAATTTTAACTTTGACGTTGAAAGTGACGTGAGTGGAAGTGGACAAAGGTCTCGGTTTGTATTATCTAGGTTGACAGAAAGAGTGATTTTCACTCCCTGGTTCACAAGAGCATGGGTTGTTGACAAAAGGGAAAAAAATCTCAGTTTTGCATTGACATAATGAGTAACAAACTAGACATTTTTCTATTTGGAATGCAAAATCTTATTTGCTAAAATTCACTTTTACTTACACATTCTGGTCTCTCTTGCAAAAGATTTTTAATTCTGTTTACAGCCGACAAAGTCTGAAAATGAAAAATAAATGTATGGAGTCAAATGTTTCAGACTGAGTAAGTTAAATATAGATTAGATAATATCAGTGTGGCACAGTGACAGAGCAAAGATCTGGGTTAGATCCTGACTACCGGTGCTGTCTGTGTGGAGTTTGTTCATTCTCCCTGTGACCGTGTCGGTTTTCTCCGGTTTCCTACATACTCCAAAGAAGTGCAGGTTCGTAGGATAATTGGCCCTCTGTAATACTGCCCTTAGTATTTAGGACAGAACTAGTGCACTGGTGATCATTGGTCGGCGTGGACTTGGTGAGTTGAAGGGCCTGTTCCCACACAATCTAAACTATATCAAGATAGCATCAGTAAGGTCAGAAGGTAGACAGAAAAAGCTAGAGTAACTCAGCGGGACAGGCAGCATCGAATAAACAGTCTGAAGAAGCGTCTCGACCCGAAACGTCACCCATTCCTTTTCTCCAGATATGCTGCATGTCCCGTTGAGTTACTCCAGATTTTTGTGTCACCAGCATCTGTAGTTCCTTCTTACACATCAGTAAGATCAGTATTTTTATCAGTCCTTAAAGTGGTAGTGGTGATGCTGAGCCACCTTGTTGAATCACTGCAGTCCGTCTGTCCAGTCAACCTAGTCGCACTACACTCTCAGATTTGGAATTCCAGAATTTTAACGCAGTGACGAGAAAATAACAATTTTTTCCAAGTCAGGATGATGTACAAATTAGAAGGGAACCTGCTGGCGGGGTTGTTTTCCATCCCACTGTTCTTAACTTTCAAGGTTAAGGGTTTGGGATGTAACGACAGAGCAGCTTTGGCAAGCAACTGCATTGTATTTTGTAAATAGTATATACTGCAGCCACGGTACTCTGCTGGTGAAGAGGATGAATATTTTAAATAAAAGGTTGCAGTTGTGGTACAACTAAGCAGAAAACAAGTTGGGGGAACTGACCTACAGAGTTCCAATTGAGCAGCAATATATAGATTATTAGTGAGCAAGTGCTGCTGGAAACAACTGTCAATAATACCTTACACCACTCAAGTGATGATTGAGAATAGACTGTCTGATTTTCTACAGTAATCCTTTTTTCTGCACTCAGAATTCTTTTAATTTGTTTTGAATAAAATCAATGACCAAGACTTAACAATCCTCTGAGAGAATTCCAAATAATCACCATTATAAAGTAATACATTTCCTCTTATCTCATCCTAAAGGCCTACTCCTTCAAAAGTGTTCAGTTTATTAAAGTCTTGAAAGAATTAAAGTTTAAATGAGGCGTATCATTCTTCTAAACTCCACATCTCGGACCCGCAGACCCTCAGCACAGGAGCACTGCAAGACTGCATTGTCTCCCCTCTCCTTTACTCTCTCAAGCACCTCCATAGACTCCTCTGTCAAACTTCTCAAGTTTGCGGACGACACAATCCCTATTGGACTGATCCAGGAAGGGGAGGAATCTGCCTACAGACAGGAAGTAACGCAGCTGACGTCCTGGTGCCTTTCTTTTTTTAAAAATATTTTTATTAGAAGCAAACATATGGTCAAATATAATTACATATTATAGTAAAAACTTCTCATGTATATCAATCAATTGTGGATTGATTCCGCTTCTAGTTTTTTTTAATATAGATAGTTAATAAGAGAGAAAGAGAGAGAAAAAGAAAAAAAATACAAATGTCAAAAAAGAAAAAAGAGTGGAATGAATTACTAATATTACGTCATTGGAGATAGGTTCGTAAATTATAAAGTATAACTTTTCATCTAATCCTGAGTTCAAGCTTCAGTTAGGTTTCCGTGCCAAGCCAATCTATCTCTTCAAACAGTTAATGAATGTAGACCTTCCTGGTGCCTTTTTAACAACCTGGAGCTCAATTCTCTTAAGATGGTGGAATTGATAGTAGACTTTAGGAGAGTTCCCCCTCCCTTCCCCTTCCCCTTCCCCCCACTTACCATCAACAACACCACAGTCACATCATCTCCAAGGACCTTAAATGGGGGGCCACCATCGACTCCAGTCAAAAAGGCCCAACAGAGGATGCACTTCCTGCGGCATCTGAGGAAACAACCTGCCACGGGCAATGATGGTCCAATTCTATACTGCCATCGTAGAGTCTGTCCTCACCTTCTCCATCATGGTCTGGTTGGCTCAGCCACCAAGCACGACATCCAGAGGCTGAAGCAAATTGTTCGATCAGCTGAGAAGATTGTTGGCTGCAACCTTCCCCCCATTGATGAACTGTACACTGCAAGGGCCAGGAAGTGAGTGGGTAAGATCATCTCTGACCCCTCTCACCCTGGCATAAACTCTTAGAAGCACTTCCCTCTGGAAGGCGACTCCAGACAGTCAAAGCTGCCACAGTTAGACATAAAAACAGCTTTTTTTCACGAGCAGTAGCTCTACTCAATAACCAAAAGTCTGTAGCCTCCTTTTGCTCTGGTATTTTATTTCATTCACATGTTTAAACTATAATGTTTTATTCTTAATGTTTTACTCTATGTTGTTTTGTTACTTGCGAGCAGAGCACCAAGGCAAATTCCTTGTATGTGTCCATACTTGGCCAATAAACGTATTCATTCATTCATTCATTCATTCAGAATGTGGAATATCATTGCGAAATTAGAACACCAAGGAGACCCAAGCTTGAGGAACAATATCTTATTTTCCGTTGTTGCCTTCCGGACTCACAATTGAATTCAATAACTTTGGGAAACTGAATTTCCTAGTTTGTATCAGTCATCCATCTGCATTGTTAGCTCTGGTTGTCTTTCGACCCCCTTCTCTGGAAGAAGGTATAGGAGCCTGAAATCTTTAAGGTCCACGTTCAAGAGCAGCTTCTTCATAACAACCACCAGGCTATTAAACACTACAACCTCCAAATAAACTGCAAACTTCATAGAGCATCATTTCTATCTTTGCATTATTGTTTTGTTACATATATATTTATGCCCAACTGTTTTGGTTGTGTAAGATGGCGTTTACAGATTATTATGTTTACACAACTGTTGTGCTGCTGCAAGTAAGAATTTCATTGTTCCGTTTCGAGACATCGACAATAAAAGACTCCAAACTCACTTTCCCCAAAGATCATAGAGCTCTATAATCTTTGCTTTTTGCTTTACTCAACCTAACCTGCGAGACCTGTCCTCCTGCTATGCATTTCGTAACTCAGTTTTTGACATGGTTCTTTTGTCCATGTTCTTCACTCACTTACCAGATAGGCTGGTTCACAATTTACCCCCATGGTCAGCCCACTTTTACCCTGTCAGAGACCATCACCTCCCCACCCACTCTACAGTCTTGCATCTACCCTCGCCTTTCATTTCTGAAAAAGTGCCTTCCACCTGAAACGTTGACCTTGTTTTCCTCCACGCAGATGCGGCCTGATCTGATTATTAACAGCATATTCACATTGTATTTTTGCCACTGCAGCAATCATTTAGCTAAGATGATTTCAGTGCAGCAACAAGCAATTGCAGATGCTGATTTACCCAAAAAAGACAAGTAGTGCTGGAGTGACTCAGTGGGTCAGGCAGCATCTCTGGAGGACATGGATAGGAGACGAAGACGTTTCAGGTCGGGCCCTTCCTCAGAATTCTTCAATCTACATTCTTCAGTTAAATAAAATAATGATTCGCGCTCAGGTGCCGCGTCCCGCCTTACCAGCAGCAGGGCGGCCCGGGTGGGTAGACGCAATCTCCGGGCGCTCACCGCCCTGACACTCGCCCTCACGGCCGCCGCCATCTTGTCCTTCCAACAACATCAACAACCCGCCCCCGACAACAGCCCAACCTCGAGCCACACGTCTCTGCTCTGCACTGGCTGAGAGGGAAGCCAATCGCACCCCGGCCCGGCAACCACTACAAGGCGGGAGATTCGATGCAAACGTCTGAGAAAGCGTCGGGAGTCCAAACATCACCTCAGGTGCTGCCCCGACCACAAACATCGCCTCAGGATGGAGATGTAGGGGGCCAGACGGTCATTGTTCTGTGGGCGTGCGACTTGACCATCAGAGATGCTGCCTGACCCACTGAGTCACTCCAGCTAGGATTTATGGAGACACCAGGAACTGCAGATGCTGGAATCCGGACATTGACACAAATTATTGGAGTAACTCAGCGGGTCAGGCAGCAGCACCTGAGGCAAAGATTATAGAGGAAAAATCTTTGACCTGAGGCGATGTGTGTAGGAAGCTGCCCGGCCTCAGGTACTGCCAGTTACAACAGCACTTTGTGTCTATCTTCGTATAAACTAGCATCTGTAGTTCCTTCCTACACACATCTGCATAGATGCTGCCTGGCCCTTGGAGTTACTGCAGCACTTTGTGTTTGACTCAGGATTCCAGCATCTTCAGTTCCTGGTGTCTCCCAATGATCCAAGATCTTTGGTATCTCTATCCATTCTTTCTGCAGCATTGTGGGTGTTCACTGGTGATCGAATCGCACGGCCACATAATAATGATCGTATGATGTTCTCCCCATATCCCCGTCAACTGGCTCTTCCAGCACTTTGCAGTTAGACTTTAGAGAGCCTCAAGGGTGGCGCAGCAGTAGAGTTTCTGCCTTGCAGTGCTAGAGACCCGGGAACGATCCTGACAACAGGTGCTTTCTATAGAGATTTTGCCCTGTGATCGCGTGGGTTTTCTCCTGGAGCTCTGGTTTTCTCTCACATTCCAAAGACGTGCAGGTTTGTAGGTTGATTGTCTTTTATAAATTGTCCCTAGTGTGTAGGATAGAACTACTGTACAGGGTGATCCCTGGTCAGTGCGGACTCGGTGGGCCGAAGGACCTGTTTCCACGCTGTATCTCTAAAGCCTAAAGTACAGATACAGCGTGGAAACAGGGCCTTTGGCCCACCTAATACACACTGACCAGCATACATTTGGCAGGCTGCGATGGGTTGAATACTACAAGACTAGGTCTTTAACCCCAAACTATTTAGAAACTATATAGTCAGAGTTGTACAGTGTGGAAACAGGCTCATTGACACATCTTACTCACAACGGCCAACATATCCCATCTACACTAATCCCACCTGCCTGCATTTGGCCCATATCTCTCTAAACCTGTCGTGTCCATGTACCTGTCTAAATGTTTCTTAAACGTGTGATAATACCTGCCTCAGCTTCTTCCTCTGGCAGCATATTTTACATACCCACCACCCTTTATGTGAAAAAGTTACCCATCAGGTTCCTATTAAATGTTGCTCCATCACCTTAAACCTATATCCTCTGGTTCTCGATTCCCCTACTCTGGGCAAGAGGCTCTGCATCTACCCGATCTATTCCTCTCATCATCTTGTACACCTCAAAAGATAACTCCTCATCCTCCTATGCTCCAAGGAATAGTATTAGCCTTCTTAACCTCTTCCTATAGCTCAGGCCCTCGAGTTCTGGCAACATCCTCGTAAATCATATCTGCACCCTTTCCAGCGTTGACAACATCCTTGCTACAACATGGTGCCCAAAACTGAACACAATACTCTAACTGTAGCCTCATCAACATCTTATACAACTGCAACTCCAACATGATCTTTCACCTTCTGTACTCTGACTGATGAAGGCCAATGTGCCAAATGCATTTTGACCACCCCATCTACTCGTGACGCCATCTTCAAGGAACTATGCAACTGCACTCCAATATCCCGCTGCTCCACAACACTTCCCTACAACTATGTACCTGTATTCCTAGTTTGTGCATTTGGGGATAAATAATCAGAAATGTAGAATAAAAATTGGGCATGACAACAAAAGATATTTGTTAAGATAAACTAAATTTGGAGTTGTAAGGATTTAGCCGTTTTCACCAAAGGTCTTGGTTTTCATTTTCTTGCAGAGATCAGCGTGTATTTGCAATTGAAGTTATGTACAAATCAAATTGGGCAACTCAACTTTTAAAAAGAGCTAAAAGTAATGGTATTGAAGAAACATAGAAAATAGGTGCAGGAGTATGCCATTCGGCCCTTCGAGCCTGCACCGCCATTCAATATGATCATGGCTGATCATCCAACTCAGTATCCTGTACCTGCCTTCTCTCCATACCCCCTGATCCCTTTAGCCACAAGGGCCACATCTAACTCCCTCTTAGAAACATAAAAAAATATAGCCCCAATGAACTGTGGCATGGCTGAACTACCTTCTGTGGCAGCCTTCTCTTACCCACAGATCCCTTAGCCACAAGGGCCACATCTCTCTGTTAAATATGCCAAAAATGATTTCCTCGGTCCTGGCAGAAAACACTTCACCCTCTCTTATCCTTAAAAAACTAAATGACCCCTAGTTCTGGATAACAAACCTAATCCCACGTACAATGAAGGAGCGTTTAGTAACAGTTTAAATTGACTATAGTTTAATGTATACTGTAATTAATCCAGGCAGCTCCCTGGTGGTGGTGGTGCATGCGCAGTGGTGGATGGGCGGGCTGAGGCGGCCTGTCCTCTGGTAGAGAGCAAAGATTATAGAGGATTATAGAGCTCCTCTAGGATCTTTGGTAGAGAGACGGCGGCGGGCGGAGAGACGGCGGCTGAGCAGAGAGGCGGGTGGACTGAGCAAAGATCTTTGGGACTGACTGACTGACTCCCGCCGGGTAGAGAGACGGCGGCTTAGGCGCCTCCCCTTCGGGCAGGGAGTCGGCGGCAGTGCCGGGCTGAGGCAGATAGTCGGCATCAAACATGGACGTGGCCTACGTCTGTGAATGGGACAAGCAACCCAAGAGCAATTACTGCCCCTCTGTGTCACTCGTGTGCGCCTGGTCCTGCAGGAACCTAGTTGCCTTCACCACCGACCTGAAGAACGAGGAGGAGCAAGGTGGGTACTGGGCCCGAGACCGCCGGCTCACAATGTTTCCAGCACTTTGATTCTCTTTTTGTAACGCAGCATCTGCAGTTGCTTGTTTCTAATGTTTGCATGGTGTAGTGATGAAGTTTCACATTCCGGTCTACTACGTCAAGTGCAGTCCCGAAACGGAACAATGGAATTCTTACTAGCAACAGCACAACAGTACTGTGTTAGCACAATAATAGTTAATGTTGTAGGATCTGAATTAGGCCATTCGGCCCATTAAGTCTACTCCGCCATCCAATCATGGCAGATCTATCTTTCCCTCTCAACCCCATTCTCCTGCCTTCTCCCCATAACCACCGATACCTTTACTAATCAAGAATCTATCAATCTCCAGCAAACAGCAAAAAAAAAAATCAATACACACGTGCTAATAGTGCGTAGACAAATACAATGTCCCCAAATCTATATAGTTCAGAGTTTATTTGGCGATTGTAGTGTTTAATAGCCTGGTGGTTGTTGGGAAGTAGCTGCTCCTGAACCTGGATGTTTCTGTTTTTGGGCACCAATACCTTCTTCCCAATGGCAAGAGTGAAATCAGAGGGTGGTGTGGGATGATGCTGGCTGCCTTCTTGAGGTAGAACGCATTTGCAAATAAATGTTTGATAATAATTTAGTAATACTACAGCAATGTAATAAATAGCACCTTTCATTGAGTAGGAGGACTGCAGATTCAAATTCTGCTTCCAAGGACTAGTGCTCAATACTAACACTGAAGAAGATGTTTTTTTTTCAGATAAGATAGATGATTACGCTCTCTGAGATGGATGTGATGACATTTCTTTGTAGATTAGATATTTGGACAGATTTGGAATTGGGGACAGAGAAGATGGCCAAATGTTTTAGAACATAGAACAATACAGCACAGGAACGGACGCTTTGGCCCACAATGTCTATGCAGATCATGATGCTGGATTAAACTAATCTCCTCTGCCTTCATGTAATCCATAGTATTGTAAATGTATCTAAAAGTCTCTAATGCCATTATTGTATATTCCTCCATCACCATCCCTGGCAGCGAGCTCCAGACACCCACCACTCTTTTAAAAAATAAAAAAATAAATAAATAAGTACCCACAGGTCTCCTTTAACTTTCCTCCTCTCACCTTAAGGCTACTACCTCTAGTATTTGACATTTCCACCCTAGGGGAAAAATGCTCTGATAGTCTATCCTATCTTTGACACTAATTATTTTATATATTTCTATCACATCTTTCCCCTCAGCCTCTGTCGCTTTGGACTTCCAATATGTGGTTTGTGATTTTAAATGTTCTCTTCTGCTATTTTAAGTTAAAAATTTTATTAAACATTGGTTAACTGCAATGAAATGATGTGTAGTGTTGATATTAATAGTAAGTAGATTAATTAGTTGCAAAACTAAATATCAACTGAAGAGAAGCCACTAATTGAATATATTAAACGGCATTTGTTGTGGGTGGCAGGCCAGGTGATGTGCTGTCAGCTGTGGGAGTTTGCAGTTTCTTTGGAATTACTCTCTTCTTTTGATACTTCTTAAGAGAGAGTCAAGTCCTTACACAGTGAAACTTTTTAAGTTTTCCAGCATCTGCAATTTTTTCCCTTCCTAAATTAAGTCTATTTGCTCCAACTTAAAATACCTTGTATCTGCTGTTTGATGTGTTGTCTCTTCACACAGGTTATTTTTAAATAAAGGCAGAGTAAATGAAATTATTTAGAATGTGATCGAAGCAATATTCTCTAAAATTCGTAGGTAGGGCAAAGCAATATTCTCTAAAATCTTGTTTTTTGTTTACAGACCTTACTTATATGATTCACATTTTGGACACTGATCATCCTTGGGATGTTTATTCCATCAACTCTGGACACCATGAAGTTATTGCCTCTCTTGAATGGGACCAATCTGGTAAATGTTTGCTTACACACTGCCCTCCATAATGTTAGGGACAAAGACCTATCATTTATTTATTTGCCTCTGTACTCCACAATTTGAGATTTGTAACAGAAAAAAAGCAAATGTGGTTAAAGTGCACATTGTCAGATTTTACTAAAGGGTAATTTTATACATTTTGGTTTTACCATGTTGAAATACATAGTGTGTGTCCCCGTCCCCCCCCCCCATTTCAGGGCACCATAATGTTTGGGAAACAGCAATGTCATGTAAATGAAAGTTGTTATTGTTAATATTTTATTGCATATCCTTGGCATGCAATGACTTGATGTCTGCGATTCATGGACATAACCAATTACTGGGTGTCTTTGGTGATGCTCTGCCAGGCCTGTATTGCAGCCATCTTTAGCTTATGCTTGTTTTGGTGGCTAGTCCACTTCAGTTTTCTCTTCAGCATATAAAAGGCATGCTCAATTGGGTTTAGATCGGGTGATTGACGGCCACTTAAGAATTGACCATTTTTTAGCTTTGAAAAACTCCTTTGTTGCTTTAGCAGTATGTTTGGGATAGTCTTCTGCAGACAGTGGTGGTTGGCAAATCCACACCTGACTCCTGAAGAGTGTTTCTGAACTGTCGGACTGTGTTGGGAATTTTTCTTTATTATAGAGAATACTTCTTTCATCAGCTGTGAAGGTCTTCCTTGGCTTGCCAGTCCCTTTGCGATCAGTAAACTCACCAGTGCTCTCCCTTCTTAATGATGTGCCAAACAGTTCATTTTGGTAAGCCTAAGGTTTGGCTGATGTCTCTAACAGTTTTATCCTTGTTTCTCAGTTTCATAATGGCTTCTTTGACTTTCATTGGCACAACTTTGGTCGTCATATTGATAAACAGCAATAAACGTTTCCAAAGGAAGACTGGAGGAAAGACTAGGTGCTGAGAACTCTCTTGTACCTGCACTAAGGAGGCATTTAAACACATCTGAGCAATTACAAACACCTGTGAAGCCATGTGTCCCAAATATTATGGTGCTCTAAAATGGGGGGGGGACTATGTATAAACACAGCTGTAATTTCTACATGGTGAAACCAAAATGTATAAAAATGGCCTTTAATATAATCTGACAATGTGCACTTTAACCACATGTGATTTTTTTTCTATTACAAATCTCAAATTGTGGAGTACAAAGGCAAATAAATGAACGATGGGTCTTTGTCCCAAACATTATGGAGGGAACTGTATGTGCGAGTGTCGGATGAGAATTAAAAACATCAAGGGAAGTCTCCTCGGGTGCCACAAAAATAATAAATAAAGTCACAGGACAACACACAGATTAAAAAAAAATGTATTAATTGGCTATCTTCCCTGGAGATTACGTGGCCCATGGTCACTGAAGACCTTGAGCGGAATAAATTCATCATTAAATGAATTATTAATGATATTTGCAGCATGACAGACTTTATTATTAGCTCTCATTAATTTCCAAGTGTGCTGGAAGATGAAACTCTTCAGCAGTTAAGAAAATCAAAATATTAATGAGGTTTTTTCTGTGAAGTTATGTGGTGAAGATTTCAAGCACTTTATGAAGAGCATGTGTGTGTTTTTGCTTGACGTGCAGAGGTGAAATATGTTTCTGTCCATATAAATTCTCACCTTGTATGAATAAATTGTGTGCATATTTCCCGTGGATAACAAATAGATTTTTGACAGATTTATGTTTTGGAATGAAAGTAAAAACAATCCATTAATTAGGAGTCGTCGTCCCCCCCCCCCCCCCCCCCCCCCGCCCCCTAAATTACTGGGTTCTAAAGTGTGTAATTTATGTGATATATCTCCAAAATGAATATTTATTCCATCTGTTTTGTGTTTGTAAGGTTCCCGACTGTTGTCGGCAGATGCTGATGGCCAGGTGAAATGTTGGAGCATGACTGATCACCTTGTAAATAGCTGGGACAGCATAGTTGGGAGCTCAGTGGATGGAGATCCTATTGTAGCCTTGTCGTGGCTGCACAATGGTGTCAAGTTGGCCTTGCATGTGGAAAAGGTTTGTGCTGTAATCTAAAACTTAAGTAACGTTCCAATTATCTGTCAATAACTAAATATGTTAATAGCTAACACTAACACCTTTGTCCCTCACAGTACTGTAGGAGTCTGTGGTGCTGACTAAGAGATATATTGAATTAAGACAGATCAAATCTGAATGCTCAGTTGTTTTTGTTTTCAATTGTGTGCAGAGATTCAGATTGATTTCATCCTCATTTCCTTCATTAGGTATTGTGCAGTGAAGATCTAGAAAACTGATTAGTGACAAAATGGCATATTATGGTTTTGTTTACATCCATGTTATGTGGTTATATTTAACTTTTCAGGCTGGTTTTCTATAAATTATGATGCAATTTCAAACTTGCCTGTGTCTCAACCGCTGGACAAAATTCATTTGGCAGCACAGTGACACGGCTGCCTTTGTGGAGTGTGCACGTTTTGTATGTGCCTGTGTGAGTTTCACCCAGATACCCTGCTTTCCTGCCACATCCTAAAGTTGAGAGTTAGTTGGCCACTAAATTGCCCCTACAATGTAAGTAAATTGTTGCATCTGGGAGAACTGATGGAAATGTGGAGTGAATGTCGAAAAAACCTGGAATTGAATGTCGAAAAAACGAAGGAGATGGTTGTCGACTTCAGGAGGGCGCAGCCAGAGCATACACCGCTCAACATTAGTGGCACTGCAGTGGAGAGAGTGGAGAGCATAAAGTTCCTCGGTGTGCAGATAACGGACAACCTCACCTGGTCCAGGAACACCACTGGGACCGTCAAACGGGCCCATCAGCGACTGCACTTCCTGAGGAAACTAAAACAGGCCTCACTCCCCACCAACATCCTCAGGACTTTCTACAGGGGCACGGTGGAGTCTGTACTCACGTACTGCATCAATACGTGGTACTGCACCTGCAACTGCTCGGACAGGAAGGCTCTGCAGAGGGTAGTGAGGGGAGCAGAGAGGATTATTGGCGTCTCCCTACCCTCGGTACAAGAACTGTTCCAGAGCCGCTGTCTGAAGAAAGCACAGAGAATTGCCAAGGACAAACTGCACCCCCTCCACACACACCTGGATCTCTTGCCATCAGGCAAGAGATATCGAAGCATCAAAGCCCGGACTACGAGGCTGCTAAACAGCTTCCTACCACAGGCTGTGAGGCTGCTAAACAGTCACTCTGCACTCACAGTCACTTGACTTGACTCTGCGGCTGGCACGGACACTTTAATAACTGGCACTGGCCACTCAAATCAGCGGCCCCGGACATTTTTTTATGATTGGTTTACTGTTTTTAACATTGTGTTTTTTTACCTGATTTTAACTATTTATTCTGTTCCATCAGGGACTGGATTGTTTTTTTTTTTAGTGTTATTATGTGAGAAGTGTTTTAAATTTCATGTGCGAGGCTCCGCTATTCACTGGGAAACGTCTTTTCATTTTGCACTGTACTTGTTGCTTGCAAGATGACAATAAAGGTTGATTGATTGATTGAATATAATAGGTTAGGAAGGATTAATGGTAAAATGGGTGCTTGATGATTGGCGTGGACTTAGTAGATCGAAGAGCCTGTTTGTGTGCTCTGTCTTTATATCTAAATCCTAAAATTCAAAGTTATTCCCCGTTCTGGAAGTAAACAGATTTGAAATAGATGTAAACAAAAATGCAGGTACAATGCTTGCCTTTTACTTCAATCTTGGTGTAACTATCAATGATTCATTCCAAAACATTAACTTTAGTGGTAACTTGAATTTATAGCCATGAAACCAGTTGAAAATGCTGATGGTGTGCCCTGGATAGAACAAGCTCATTGGACCACATTGCCATCCGATTCTACATCTATTTCGGTGTTGCTTTATATTATGTTGCCAGAATATTTTTAGCCAGTGGTTTGATAGCTTTAAGGATGATATGCTTTCCTGTTTTCTTTCCCCTGCCTATCAGTCTGGAGCATCCAATTTTGGTGAGAAATTTTCCCGGGTGAAGTTCTCCCCGTCGTTGACGCTGTTCGGAGGGAAGCCCATGGAGGGCTGGATTGCAGTAACCATCAGTGGTCTTGTGACTGTGTCGTTATTGAAGCCCAGCGGACAGGTTCTCACTGCCACGGAAAGTTTATCACGGTTGAGGAGCAGAGTTGCCCTGGCAGACATTGCATTCACTGGAGGTGGAAATATTGTGGTGACCACGTCAGATGGCAGCAGCTCGTCACCTGTTCAGTTTTATAAGGTCTGTGTGAGCGTTGTTAATGAGAAGTGCAAAATTGATACGGAGCTTCTGCCATCACTCTTCATGCGCTGTACAACGGACACTGCTCGGAAGGAGAAATACCCAGCCGTCACTCACCTGAAGTTTTTAACAAGAGAAACCTCGGAGCAGGTAGGGGATCAAAGTTGTTGTATTTCTCTTTTCACTGTTCCTGTGCCATTTCTTAAATGTGCCTCTAGTGTCAAATGTTTGAACACAGTTTATTTATGAAGTCAGGTGATGATTCAAGTCAGAATCTTTCTTCAGACCTGAAACGTCACCCATCCTTTTTCTCCAGCGATGCTGCCTGACCTGTGGAGTTAGTCCAGCACTATTTGTCTATCCTCGGTATAAAGTTTGAAGCTTGCCCATCACGTTGTCTCATCTTGTGCAGCATTCATGTACTGTTTTATGCACTGCGTGTTTATCTGATGTTAGCATTATATAAATCCTGTCATATCTGAAGAAACTCTTGCTATCAATAATATAGTACAGGAAGGCAAGGGTTTCTTCAGATATATAAATAGTAAGAAAAAGGCAAGAGTGGATGTTGGACTGCTGGAAAATGATGCAGGAGAAGTGATAATGGGGAATAAAGAAATGGCAGAGGAATTGAATAACTTTTCTGCATCGTCTTCACATCATGCTAGTGTCTTTACATTGGAAGACGCTAGCAACGTGCCTGAAATTCAAGAGTCAGGGGGTGGAAGTTAGTGGAGTGGCTGTTACTAAGGAGAAGGTGCTTGGGAAACAGGTCTGAAGGTGGATGTCACCTGGACTGGATGGACAGCATCCCCAGGGTTCTAAAAGAGGTGGCTTTAGAGATTGTAGAGGCATTAGTAGTGATATTTCAAGAGTTGGAAGTGGTTCCAGATGATTGGAAAATTGCGAATATTACCCCGCTGTACACGAAGGGAGCAAAACAGAAGAGTGGAAACTATAGGCTGGCTAACCTGATTTCAGTGTCTGGTAAGATTTTAGAGTCCTTTATAAAGGATGTGGTTACGGAGTACTTAGAGGTTTATGATAAAATAGGCCAAAGTCAACCTTTTTTGGATTTTGTAAATATCTGGCTTTGGTATGTATGGTATTTTCTTATGATAGTTTTTTTCATTCTGAGCCAATGCTTCCAGTTATCTGTTCACAACCATGTAGCGACATAAGTCCAATCAGATGACTCTTCCCAACCTGCAAAGATCTTCCTTGCCCATCCTTTTCATCCTCAATGTTTTTCATTTCCAAGCCCCCGTGCAGCGAATTTTAAGATTACCATCATCAAATCTATCCGAGATCTATCACTGCAAGCTCTTCCAATTTTTTCATCCACCCTGCTTGTTTTTGGAGCTGCAGCTGCAGAGTTCAACATTAAATGAATAATCAAAGTGATAAATTCCCTCCCCAAGTCAATCTCCCTGCCACTTATTTTGCTATCTCTACAATATGTTGAATTATTCTTCATTCAGGCTCTCAATCTCCGATGGCTGGATGGCACTTCCAATTATTTCCCCCTCTCTGTAAATGTTTGTAGTTAACAGCACTGTAAGTCGCCCTCTCCAACTCATTAGTTATTATATCAATCAAAGCCTCAAACCATTATCTTCAACCTGCTAGTATGATGAGGCATTGGAAGCACTAAAGAGAACAAGAGGAGAATTGTAAGAGTTACGATACTGGGTGATGAGCAGTGGACTTCTTGGTTGAAGTTTGTGAAATTTGATCAATGATGAGTTTTATTGTTGGCACAGCTAGATGTAAGAGTAATTGCCATGCTCTTACCTCCTGTAGGTGTTGCTGTGTGCTTCCAGTCTGTCGGGCAGCATCGTAGAATGCTGGTCATTACGGAAGGAAGGGTTGCCAGTAAACAATATTTTTCAGCCAATTTCCCCCATGGGTGAGTATGGAGGTAGCTGCTCTCAGCGGGACTTGATGGTTATAAATTGCAGACAGCTCAGATTAAGGTTTAATTTTCAGTCCTTTATGGATTATAATATTAAAGATATTCTCCATTTTTATATGATCTGAGATTGAAAAAGGATGGTGTTCTTGGGAATCTGGTATTGTTACATAAATCACTGCAAGTTAATGCCTGCTTAGGGATGTACAGGATTACAAAAAAACATTTTATTGTGTGTGAATTTGTTCTACGAAGTGAATACATCGATGATAACAATTATAGTTAAATATGAAATGTAATTCATGATTGGCTGTAGAAAAATATTCATTTTCATTTAGTTTTCCCTTCCCTCAAGTGTGGTTTCTATTTTCTTAGGTGATAAACAGCCAAGCATCCTGAAGTGGAGGATTCTAAGTGCAACCAATGACCTAGATCGTGTAACAGCTGTGGGTTTACCCAAACTTCCCATCTCTCTTACCAGTAGTGATCTAAAGGTGGCAACAGACACAAAATTCTTTCCAGGCATGGGTTAGTATTGTGCTTCATATGGAGTCCTCTTTGGGGGCAAAAAAAGCATTAATTGTGTATATCCTTGCTACTGTGATGTAAGGAACCATTAAAAACAAATCTCTCAACAGTGGTCTGCATCAGGACATGTTTCCCAGAGAAAGTGGAAAATCAGACTGATTGGAAAGTAACATCAATTAGATAAAATTGGGGAATGCACAATAAAGCCGATCCAGTCTTCAGCTTGTTACCTACTTTATAAAATCACCAAAAAATAGAATCAGTGAAAGATGTATTTATAAATCCTTATGGTCTCGTTTGGGGATTTACTTTGTTGCTCTATGGTGTTTGCTCAAAGGACCTTGTAAACTGAAAAGTCATTTAGATGATTTGGGTAGGATGGTTTCTCCTCATTGCATCTAATCTAGGCATTCAAGGAGAGCAGGGCATTTGAGGTGATTCCATTTTGCTGATTTTATTCAGTAAGTGACGAGTTGATGGCTGGATCTGCACGCTTTTCCATTCCCCTGATTTATCTTATTGATATTACTTTCCAATCGGTCTGACTTTCCACTCTCTCGGAAAAACATCTTGAAGCGGAGCACAGTTGAGAGAATTTTTAAATAGTTTTTTCTGTCACAGTGGTGAGAATATACCCCTTCCATGTAGAAACAAGGACCAGCAGATGCTGGTTTACACAGAATGAAACAAAGTGATGAAATAACTCAGCGGGTCAGGCAGCATCTCTGGAGAACATGGATATAAAGATGCGTCTTGACATGGAACATCACCTATCCATGTTCTCTGGAGATGCTGCCTGACCTGCTGAGTTATGCCCCTGTCCCACTTAGGAAACCTGAACGGAAACCTCTGGAGACTTTGCGCCCCACCCAAGGTTTCCGTGCGGTTCCCGGAGGTTGCAGGTGGTTGCTGGAGGTTGCAGGTAGTGGAAGCAAAAATCTCCGGGAACCGCACGGAAACCTTGGGTGGGGCTCAAAGTCTCCAGAGGTTTCCGTTCAGGTTTCCTAAGTGGGACAGGGGCAATACACCAATACTTTGTGTCCTTATTTTATACCCCTTTCATTTTTTTCCCCTCCACTGTTAATGAGTTCTCCTGTGCATTTGGTGTATAGGTTATTTTCAGACCACTGAAGTAATTCCTTATTATTCTTCAGCTCATGAATTTGAAGTGACTGTTTACTCAGTCTATTGTCTTAAACACGCATCTTGCCAAATAAGCTTGAACTATTGTTGTGATCATTGGGTTGTGAGAATGCATTTGGGTTTGCTGTGGAGGATTGACTACATTCTAGTTTTCCTTCCTATCTCTAGGCCTTGCATTAGCATTCCATGATGGAACTATTCACATTGTTCACAGGCTTTCACTACAAACATTGGGAGTTTTCTACAGCATTCCCTCCCAACGACCAGCAGACGACCAGTCTATTAAGCGACAGCGTACAACTGCGTCGTCGGTGCACTTCAAAGCACTGCAGCTGTCCTTGACTTCATTGGCATTAGTTGGAATAGACAGCCAGGGAAAGGTAACAAATACAATAAAAAGAATGCATTGTTAAATTATATTCAGTATTTAATAATACATTTAAGAAGATTTGCCTGTCCTTTCAGTTCCTTAACTTCAGTGATGCGGCCAAAATGCCAAAAATGTTGCCTTAAATGTGCCAGTGCTATTTAATTTCTAACTGAAATAGTATTTTTTTTCAAAAGTGCAAACTTACTTACATTCTTATTGAAAGGTTGACATTATTTTGTTCCCTCCTAGCTGAGCATGCTAAGGATCTCTCCTTCAATGGGTCACACGCTAGACATAAACACATCACTGCGTCATCTGCTTTTCCTATTGGAGTACTGTATGGTGACGGGTTTCGACTGGTGGGACATCCTTTTGCATGTACAACCTAACATGGTGCAAAACCTAGTGGAGAAACTGCACGAGGAATATACACGGCAGGCACAGGCTTTGCAACAGGTAACGGTTCACTGGGGTGGCAGGGAGTGCATTTTATGTTTGGTAATGTTCACTTGCTGCTCTTTTTCAGTTGTTAGTTCTGAAAGCAAGACAAATAGCTTGCATGACTCAAACTCACAAAATGGACATTTTAACCTGGAGCATGGTGGAGTTTAGAATCTTTCTGACAGGACTGTCAGTCTCACAACTGTGGCTTTTGACATTTGCACACATTGCATTGGTTCTAATTCATCTAGTGGCACTGATTAAATGTCGAGCTGTTGAGAAACAGTAGAATCTTACCATCTCATAACATGAAAAGAAGACGATTAATCAGTTTCTCCCAGGGCCTTGTATTATTTTACCATAGTTAGACATTTTTACAGCCCTATCCAATCATGTCAACGTCATAAAACATTCTCATTTTAGCAATATATGACTATTATGTGCAAGGAAAATATGAAGGAGTTTAATTGATCCTGACCAATGGAAAACTGAGCTAAAATCCTTTGCAGGAATTGACTCCAGCCGCTTGAAAGATAGGAGCTCAGAAGAGCATGGAGTTTTGAACTATCTATTTGTGACACGCACATTGCAACCACTGATGGAACAATGCAAATGATGGGCTGGATTATTTAGTCGCAAGAGACACTGCAGACCAAAGCACTGGTGGCTTGCAATATCCACCATCTCCCATAGACCTTGTGTGTGCAAGCCAAGTTTAAAAAAAAATAAAAAAAAATGTGGTGGTGAGCTGCTGCCTTGAACGGCTGTGAAACTGTTCCCACATTTAGGATGGGATTCAAGGATTCTGACCTGAATGATGAAGGATAATGGAGGTGCAATGTACTTCCAAGTTAAACTGATGTGTGACTTGGAAGGAAACTTTTCCGGGGAGATGTTCCCATCTGCATTTTCCAGGTGGTAGAAACCATAATTTAAGCTGGTACTAATGAAGAATCATTGGTATTTTGTGGATATTGCATATTGCAGCTGGTTTAATTATAGCATTCCCACACCTGAATTCCTAGTCTTAAAATCTTCAAGGTATTTCTATGTACTATTGAAGAATTGCTGCATTCTGGAGGTGCTATATTTTAGATGAGGGATTAAATATAGCTACTTGGTGCCTCTGGATAGATGTAAAAGATCCCCAAGGCGCTACTCGACGAAGAGCAGGGGAGTTCTACCAGTATTCTATCCAGCACATATTCCTTGGTCAACATCGCAAACAGATTGTCTGATCATTTATCTCATGGTGTTTGTCAGAATGCTTTGAGCAAATTGGCTATATCTGCATTACAACATTTTAAAAAGCTATATTTTTGCACCTAAGCATCCTGAGGTTGTGAAAGGCACCAAATGAAGGTATAGTTTCCAACCATCATTTGTAGTTGCTTCCAGTTTGTTTTTATGGCTTTAGTTGAGAAATTAATGACTGCGATTCTTTATGTCGGGATGCAGCTCGGTGGAAGAGCACAGGCTTTGCATGTATGAGACCCCGGGTTCAATCCCCGACATCTCCATACTGATGAAGATAATTTTAAACTGTGGATGGCTTGATTGTAATCGTGTATAGACTTTGACTGGATAGCAGGCAACAAAAGCTTGTCACGGTACACATGACAATTGTAAACTAAACACAAAAAAGTTGCTAAATGCTTCTTGACATGTCAAGTGGTGTTGAACAAAGGATTTTATATGATCTGGCATCTTGCCTGCTAAAAATACTTGACATTCAATTTGTTGTGAATGATAACATGGGAGAGTTATGGTTTTGTTCAATTTTATTGTTCCCTCTGAACTATTCTTTGTGGGCATGCATTTAAATTGCTTCCTCCCTTTCCCTTTATTAAGGTTCTGTCCACCCGAATAGTGGCCATGAAAGCATCTTTATGTAAGCTGTCAACAAATACGCTGGCAAGAGCCTGTGATTTCCATGCAAAGCTGCTGCTGATTGCAATAGGTTCCACACTTAAATCACTTCTTCGACCACATTTGTTGAACACACCAGATAAAAGCCCTGGAGAGCGACTGACTGAGATCTGCTGTAAAAACACGGACACTGGTATGTATTCTATTTTGCACGTGGACCAAATGTAAATGCTTGAGGTGGCTGAATAACGCCTTCTGATTCTTCAAGTTGAGTGTTGTGAATATTTCAGCAAGCTACAGATTGCTTAGTTGAAGGAATTGAGTTTTCCTTTCATTATTCCAACTGTATATTTTGTGTTGATTGTGATACTCCATCTACACTTCACGTTGCCAATGCAAGGCCACCAGCATATTCAAGGATCAGTCTCACCCCGGTCACTCCCTCTTCTTCACCTCTCCCATCAGACAAGAGGTACAGAAGTTTGAAAACGCATACCTCCAGATTAGGGGACAGTTTCTTCCCAGTTGTTATCAGGCAACTGAACCATTCTATTACCAACTAGAGTGGGGTCCTAATTCCCCCCACATATACCTCATCGAGACCTTTGCACTATCTTTATTAATCAGACTTCATCGGACTTTATAACTAAATGTCGTACCCTTTATTCTTCATCTGTCCACTGTGGATGGCTTGATTGTAATCGGGTATAATCTTTTCTTTGGCAGAATAGCATGTAACAAAAATCATTTCACTCTACCTCTGTACACGTGACAATAATATTATAAACTAAACTAAAATTCAACTGGTAGAGCTCCCTTGCTCTTTATTGAGTAGCGTTCTGGGAATCATTTACATCTATCCCAAGAGGCACTAAGGAGCTATGTTTAAATTCATATATAATAGGAGCAGAATTAGATCATTCGGCCCAACAAGTCTACTGTGCCGTTCAATCATGGCTGATCTATCTTTGCCTCTTAACCCCATTCTTCTGCCTTCTGCCTACAACTCCTGACACCCTTTGTCCAAAGCATCTCCAAGAGGGCAGCAGTTCCTTAATTGTACACGGAAGCACCTTGTAAATCTCTGCCATATTATTTCTCAAGTGCGTTTTTTTTTTCAATGTGGATTACTTGGAATTATGCACATTCCTTTATGCTTGTCTTTTCTTAATTTGGTGACCCGAGAAAAAGATTTTTGACAGAACTTAATGTATTTAACAAATGTTATTTGTATTTAGTTATTGCTATTAATTCAGTATTTCAGTAAAGTTAGCTAAGTGTCCAGTTGATTAAAGATGTAATTTATACTTTCAGATATTGATAAAGTTATGATAAATTTAAAAACCGAAGAGTTTGTTCTGGATGCCTGGGTGTTGCAGTCCCTGCAGCAGCTCATTCAGTGGGTTGGAGACTTTGTGCTGTATCTGCTGGCTAGTCTGCCCAACCAGGTGAGTTTACTGTCACATGTACTGTGAAAAGCTTTTGTTGCGTGCTAACCAGTCAGTGGAAAGACTACATGATTACAATCGTGCCGTCAACAGTGCACAGATACATTATATAGGGAATAACGTTTAGTGCAGTAAAGACCGATTAAAGATGGTCTGAGAGCCTCCAGTGAGGTAGATAGTAGCTCAGGACCACACTCTAGTTGTTGATAGGATGGTTCAGTTGCCTGATAACTGCTGGGAAGAAATGTCCCTGAATCTGGAGGTATGCGTTTTCACATTTTTTTACCTCTTGCCTGATGGGAGAGGGGGGACGAGGGAAGTCTAATTCTAAATATAGAAGTATGCTTAGGGTTTATTTTTACCATGTGGATGGTGTAGGTGTAGTAAAAAAGACAGGATTTTCTCCAAATTCTTTAGAAATCATCCTCCGTAAAGAATGAACATATTACAAGGCTTTTAATACTTGGCAACCTATTTCAGTGCATCAGCAATCATCTTGCAGAGTAATTTCAGTTTATTTTATGAGATGCTTATAATAATAATAATAATAATAATAATAAACTTTATTTCGGACTCAAGATCCAGACAAGGGGCAACATTACATTAAAAATGCATTGCATATCAAATATCATAAATATATATAAAATCATGGTGTATCACATAACATCATAATTTATATATTTTTTAAACCCACAATACTTAAGTTAAAAATCCAGATTAAAAGATGATCAATATCCTACAATGAGGCAACGATACCAGTGTCTCCACAGCTGGGATTCGTAGCGTGTAGTGCTAACCCTTATGTTTGTCAAGGCCACAATAAGCACATTTTTAGAGTCATTTATCCTGCAAATGAATTTATACATGTGGTGTCTTAGGATAGCTTCTAAAGTACTGACTCCTGCAGCCACAAACGTATTACTGGCACTACACCATCTAGGTTGCCTTAGCAGTGTTCTCATGGCATCGTTATAAGCCACCTTTAGTCTCTGCATATTTGTCTTTAAATAGTTCGACCACAGGTGCGCAGTGTGGAAGGGTGTGCAGTATGCTCTAAATAGCGACATCTTCACCACATCTGCACACGCACCAAATTTACGCAAGAGGATATTCGCCTGTACATACAGCATGCATCGTTGCCTATAAATATCCTCATCATCTGTCTCTCATGTATCTATTTTCACAGAATGAGATATTTATGTTTTAAATCTTTGTACCTCGGTTTGCCACTGTTGTCAGCTAGAAAATGGCCTTAACTTGTACATGGTGTAAAGATCTATTTGTCAGAACCTCAACGCAACCTCCACAACGCATTCTGAAGAAGGGTCTGGACCCAAAATGTCACCTATCCTCGTTCTCCAGAGATGCTGTCTGACTTGCTGAATTACTCCAGCACTCTGTGTCCTTTTTCTCCACAAACCAAGTATGAGAATTACAATGATGTATCACCCTCTAAGAAATAAGTTCCTTGTCATCTGTGTCTTAACTAGATAATTCCTTATTATGAATCTCAGTTCCCTGGTTCTGGGTTCTCCTGCGAATGCTGTGAATGGAAACATTTTCTCATCATTTGCCCTGTTGGGACACTTCAAATTATTTTCATTCACTAATTTCCTCAGTTCAAAATGAATGTAGAATTCCAGGCTCTTTAGACAATCACTTGATCTGAGGAATCAGAGTTAACTATCTCTTAATTGTCTCCAATGCAATTAATGGGGCAAAGATGATTGACATTGTATGTAATCATAGTCATTCTCTCATGCAGTAAAGGTCAACGTTACATTTACTTTGCTAATTACCTGCTCTACCTGTAGGCCAACTTGAATCATGTTCGAGAACCATCAACCTAACAGTAGGTTCCAGTTTTGATTTTTCCTGCTAAGCGTGGATAACCTTGCATTTTCCATGTTATACTCCATTTTGCTGTTTTTGCCCACTCACTTTAAACAAATGAAAACAATGTTTAAAAACTTGGCAAATGAAACAGCACCTGTGGAAAGAGATGCAAGTTAATTTTTCAGGACTGGGGAAAAAGAAAGTGAATTAGTTTTAAATTGCAGCCAAGAGTGAGGGAGGAATGAATAGAGAAAAGCAAATATGTCTGGCAGGGTGAGACCAGGGGCGTAGCTATTGGTAAAGCTGTATCATTGATAGGTTAATGAAGGAATTTGGAGAGAACACAAAGTTGTGAAATGTAGTGCTGCAGAAATTACAAAGGGTGAGAGAATGAGTCAATACGAGTGAACGACCTACAGCAGAACTGGCTAATTCAGACACTGACACTCGAAGCATGTTACCTGAATTCATTGAATTCTATTTAGGGTCAAAAAGGCGTCTAATGTAAGATGAGGTGCTATACTGCGAGTGCATGTTATTGCTGATGCAGTATCCACTGACAGGTAGGAGTGGAATGGTGAACAATCAACTGAAAGTTCACGTTAACCCCTGCAGTCATTCAGTTTCTCGAATGTACAGGTGAATATATTTATAGACATTGAATGCTTTACACTAGATTGGAAGAATTATTTAACCTAAAAGGACAGTTTGAGACCCTGGAGGTTGGAATGGGAAGAGATAGAAGGGCAGATGTTGCTTCTCCAATGGTTGCAGTGTGTTATTTTGTAGACAAAAATCTGCTGGTACATATAACAATTCACGCAACACTTAGGCTGCTTTATATCAATCTAGTGTTTAACTTTTTAGAGGTGCCAGTATGTGTTACCAGCTCGCACCACCATGAAAAGCACGGGTTGTATGGAACAGTGTTTTAAGAAGGAAAGTGGTTATTGCTGCTGGAATTGGCAATTTCAAAATCACAATGGAATGGTTTCTGCATTAGTCGAAACAGAAGCGGTGGAATCTTAATGAAGATAGCAACAAATGCAAACTCTGTGTCCACCTCCCCATCCTTCTGCCTATCTTAGTATTGTTAACAAACTTGGCTGTAATATATTAGGTTGCTTGAATTATGTCATTGAGAAGCCCTATTAGTTGCCAATGTGAAAATAACCCAAATAATATCAAACTAGTCTAATTGGAAAATAGAGATACTTGGATCATCACGTCGTCACAAATATTTACAGTATCAACAGTTGCTAACAATGTTCTTTGGACTAATTTATTTTCCCTTTGCAGATTCACTTTTTTAATATCATTTAGTGGATTTGTCCTGCTGATGGTCAATCTTTCCTTACAGGGTTCTCCTGTTCGTCCAGGATTTAGTTTTCTCAGAGATGGAACCTCACTTGGCATGCTCAGAGAACTAATGGTGGTGATACGAATTTGGGGTCTGCTTAAACCTGGTTGTTTGCCAATATACACTGCTACATCAGACACCCAGGATAGCATGTCCCTGCTTTTCCGACTACTCACCAAACTCTGGCTCTGCTGTAAGTTCAAATCACATACCTTGTTCTGAATTCCGAAGTGAAAAACTTGTTTTGTTTCTTGAAGTATATAAATTAAAAAATAGACATCATAAATATGACATCAAGTTCAAGGATGATGTGCTCTCACCAAATTCCTATGCATTCCCCATATATCTTGAGTCTCCCTGCCTTCAGTTTACGCAGTAACTGCATACAAAGCCCTTGTGGGAGAGAATTCTAAAGACTGACAATCCCTGTTTGGTGGAGTGGGTTGTACAAAATTATTACAAGACATAGTAGACATGAGGCAGACACAAAATGCTGGACTAACTCAGCGGGTCAGGCAGCATCTCTGGAGAGAAGGAATGGGTAATGTTTCAGGTCGAGACCCCTCTTCAGACTGCCTGAAGAAGGGTCTCGACCCAAAACGTCACCTATTCCTCCCATATCCCAAAGATATATTGGTTTTGGGTTGATTGCCTGTTGTACATTGCCTCCAGTTTAGGTGGGTGGGTCAGGGAGTATTCATGGGTGTATGTGGGGAACAAATAGGTTAGAGGGTAATAAAAAGGGGAAGGGTGCAGGGAAGGGGATGACTGAGAGCTGGCGTTGATTTAATGGATTGAGTGGTCTACGTTGTAAGGAACTACAAAGCTAAGTGGCAGTGAGAAATATGAGAATGACGCAGACAAGTTTCAGAGGAAGAGAGACAGTTAAAGTAAATGTGTAAAGATATGCAAATGGAATTTATATCTGGAAATGCGATCATCCACTTTCAGAGGTAGAATTTTTTTTTTTTAATTGTAAGAAATTGAAAGTTATTGGTGTTTTAAAAAATACATAAATACGGGTGTCCTCTTTATAAATTACTGAAGCTTAATGAGCAGATTCAGCAAGCATAAGAAAAGGAAAATTATGGCCTTTTGGCCTTAATTACAAAAGGGTTGAATACGAGAATGATGGCATTTTGTTCCAATTATAACTTTTCAGTTGCAGTATATATGTAGTAGATTTCTTGATTACCAGAATATATCAGTACAGTATGTTCCAGCTGAATAGGCAAATCGAAAAACTTTTAAAGTTACAAGTATAATATGAATGTTCACACACTTCGCAGCCAAAAAGAAACCCTGAGTTTGTATTTCCTCAAGCAGGTATTAATTTACACAGCTGTCTTGAATTTATTCAGACTGTAACTCAGCACTGAAATGCAATCCGATCACTTGCGAATGAGGTGATACATTTGTCTTAGGGCTTGTAATAACTTTTCCTTTTGAATATTTATTGTCGCGTATGCTCAGTGGCTAATTCTTGAATAGTTCTTAAATTGGGGTAATGCAACACAGCAAATTTGGATTGATTTGGAATTATACTCTGCAGTGTCCTCTGGCCATAATATCCATTTAGCCTAGATTGATTATAAGAGTGATATTTGATCTGACTGATCTGTATGAATGCTACCAATGAACATGGAGGCACAGGACAGACCACAGCAGAAACCTAAGAAAGACACTAAATGCTGGAGCAACTCGGTAGAACAGGCAGCATCTCTGGAGAAGAATCTTAATTGAATAGCAGTAACCTAATTGGTATGAATGTGCAATGCAATAACTGATGGTTTTCAGAAAATTACAAGTCATATAGGCATAGAGTATGGAATGGAATGCATGAATGTACATGAATATGAAAAATGAAACGGTTTATTGATTTAAAAAAAATAATTTATGGGGTGTGTTGTTGACAATTGGGATTGTCCATCCCACATTAGCTCTTAAGAAATTAGCGGCGAATCACTCCTGGGACTACCACATTCTCAGCAACGTATATGTTTTCGGCAATGATCCATGTTTTTGACAATTTGTTCACTACTTATCTTTGCCTTTGCACTAGTGAGAAGAAACTATTTCCTTGTGTGTTATCTTCCAAGCAGCTGATTACACCCTTGAATCTCAGAAATGCACATCACTTGGACCACCATTTCACTCCTGTAGATTATTGGAGAGCCTTTTTAGTGAGACCCCCTCACTGGTTAATGCCCTTTGTAGAGGAGAAATGAGGGACTAAATACAAACATTTTATGAGCACTGATCGACTTAGGATGGTTGTGTATATATTTATATCATGGTATATGGACACATTTATCTGATTTGTAGTAAATGCCTACTATTTTCTGTGTGCTTAAGCAAAGCAAGAATTTCATTGTCCTATACAGGGACACATGACAATAAACTCACTTGAACTTGAACTTGTCTGCAGAAGTCACATTATTGGGAGAGAGTTGAAAACATAATGCGACGATGTACCTGCTGCTTCATTTTTCAGCCTTGATTCCATTGAACCTTTTGTGATTTTTACAATTATCTTCTTGCGTATGGCGTGCACAGCCTAAAGTTGCAGACACCAAAACACTACATCTATTTGTTTGTGCACGTCGGGTTAATTGCATTAGTCGAAACGGGGTAGACCACCTTAAGGCTGCAATCTCCCACCCTTATCATGCAATGATTTCCACTGATAGGATCTGCATGGAATAATCACAAGCAAATTAAAATGTTTCTTCCCCATTGCTAATGTTTTTCATCACAATTGTGACATCCATATTAAAGGTTTGTTTTGCACGTGTAGAGAACTTGTGGGGTCAATAAGTTCATATAAATGTGTTGTTTTTATAAATGTTAACGTTTCTCATCGACCATTTTTTCCAGGTAGAGATGAGAACCATATGACTGAACCCGATGACAATCTGATCGATGAATGTTGTCTGCTTCCCAGCCAGCTGCTGGTTCCCAGCATGGATTGGCTACCAGTGAATGATGGAATTATTGGCAAGTTACAGAGCAAACAGCCACTAAAGCTACAGTTTGGAAAACCAGTCAGCGTGCCTAGCCACTTTGCAACCACGCAGCTTGATATCTTTGCAAGGTAATTGGAATGTCTTATTTACAAAGAGAATCCTACCCCGTTCTGCCTATGTTGACTTTGATGCATTATCATCACAAATTACCCATTGTTAATTAATCAATATTGATTAGATCATTAAAATATAGCCAATGGTGTTAGTTTTGTGATGACATTGGATTGTAAATAGGCCTTGGGTTGTGTTAATTACTGTTAATAGTGACTTCCATAGTTTTTGGAACTAGTTTAAATAATCTCCATTGACTGGGAAAGAAGCAGCAACAGGTAGCATTGATGTACGTTGCAGATTTTTACATTGCAAACATTGCTCTCTATCCCAGTTGAGATCTGTTCATTGAGATCTGGGAAGAGGAATCCCATTGGTTTGATTTCCATTCATCTGTTCCACCATTGTCTTAATCTTCCCTGTCCACAAATACTCATTCATAATCTTGTGGAGAAGTGGGTATGAGGAGTAGCTATGGGGGAAGTGCTGCCTGCAAGGTTCCGTAACTGAGTATTTCTCACCCTAGAAATCCAATTGAGATGTATCTTTGCAGATGTGCAACCACCTTGGGTAAACGTTGTACTAATACAATCAGAATCGCTTTCACTTGTCAGCCTCAACCAACACATTGAAGCAGGGATACATTTCCTTCATCCAATTGAATTGTGAAGTATGATTTTAAAAAGTGGGGATAGGATAGGTAGACTATTACACCATCAATGTTCTACTTCATGTGAATGCAATTACTACACCATCATTTTACCTGATGTTCAGGTCACCTGGGTATCAGAAGATGGACAATTTAAGACGACTTAATTTAGGAGTTTGCCCAACAGAAGAAACCAAATCCTGCACCAGGTAAGCAAATATAAAGACAAGAATCTTATTTGTGGAAGAGTTCAACTTGATCAGTGACAAATTGCAGACATCAGTTTAGCTAAACACCATTGAAATATGTACACTAGAGCCTGGTTATGAGACGCAATCCCGACTGGATCAGGTCAAATCAGGTGCAGGTTCTGATAAAACATGTGGGCTGTGTTGTGCCAACTTGTCTAAGCAGTTATCCAGGTCCAAGTGATTGCATTCTATCGCTTTATATTGAAACCCTTTGTGTTTCAATCTCAGACAGATCAAAAACATGATGAAGGTTTTTACGTTAAAAGTTGATAGCCAAGTTGGATTGGGTATGGAAAGTATTACAGTGCTCTCCATAATGTTTGGGACAAAAACCCATCATTTATTTATTTGCCTCTGTACTCCACAATTTGAGATTTGTAATAGAAAAAAATCACATGTACCTAAAGTGCACATTGTCAGATTTTATTAAAGGGTATTTTTATACAGTTTGGTTTCACCATGCAGAAATTACAGCTGTGTTTATACATGGTCCCCCCATTTCAGGGCACCATAATGTTTGTTTGTGCAGTGGGCTGGTGCTATAGACCTGCACGGGAAGGTAGTCGCTCCCGCCCCCACGAGTCTCGAGTCTAGAGACATCAGCCAAACTTTAGAATTACCAAAATCAATTGTTTGGAACATCATTAAGAAGAAAAGGAGTACTGGTGAGCTAACTAATCACAAAGGGGCAGACCAAGGAAGATCTCCACAGCTGATGACAGAAGAACTCTACATTCCCCAAACACCTGTCCAACAGATCAGAAACAGTCCTCTGGAGTCGGGTGTGGATTTGTCGATGACCACTGTCCGCAGAAGACATCATGAACAAAAATACAGAGGCTACACTGCAAGATGCAAACCATTGGTTAGCTGCAAAAATAGGATGGTCAGGTTACAGTTTGCCAAGAAGTACTTAAAAGAGCAACCACAGTTCTGGAATAAGGTCTTGCGGACAGATGAGATGAAGATTAACTTATATTAGAGTGATGGCAAGAACAAAGTATGGAGGAGAGAAGGAACTGCCCAAGATCCAAAGCATACCACCTCGTCTTTGAAACACGATGGTGGGCATCGGGCATGTTATGGCCTGGGCATGTCTGGCTGCTGAAGGTACTGGCTCACTTATCGTCAATGATGATACAACTGCTTGTATCAAACTGATTTTGGTTGGGGGCGCAGTCCTGTGCATGTCTGCCCAGCCAGCAGCTGTCTGTCTCTTCATCTTTTTTTTTTTTTTTTAGTTAGTTAAGTGTGTTTTATTTGGAGGTCTAAACTTTATGTGGGGGGGGGGGGGGGGGGGGAAGGGAAGGGGGAAACTATCCTTCAGGGTCCCTACCTGGCCGGAGAGGCCGAGCGGGCTGCACTTTTGACCCGACGACCTACCAAAAACATGGAGCAGCGTTTCCTGTCGGGGTCCGAGTAGCAGTGCTTCGCGGCGGGCACAGTGCTGAGCTTTACATCGCCGAGCGGGGGATCTCTCGACGGGGTCGCCAGCGCTGGTGGGAGCGATGATAAAAAACATCCGGCTACGGGTCTGAGGAGCGGCCAGCTGCGGGCGGCGGTGCCGACTTTACATCAGGAGCCTGGGATCTCTCGACGAGATCACCAGTTGCGGAGCTCCATCCGGCACGGCCTTGTTGGCTTCGGAATCCACGGTCTCCGGGGTTCCCATGCCGCTGTGAGGATTCTCCCGGCGCCGGAGCACCATCACCCGGCGAGAACGGCCTGGAACATCGGGCCTCCGTGGAGGCAACTGTGGAGGCCTCAATAGGCCCGACTATGGGTGAACTGGGGATGGGGACTGGACTTTGTGCCTTCCCTCATAATGGGAACCATTGTGGGGTGATGTTTTTATGTTTAAATGTCTTTATTATTGTTATGTCTGTATTCTTTCTTTATGTGCTGCACGGAGAGGACGCTGGCGCTGTTTGTTCGCTGCTTCTCCATTTGCTATTGTCTGTTACTATTGTAAAGCGACTTTGAGTCTTAGAAAAGTGCTATAAAAATTAATTTTATTATTATTAACTGCTGATGGTAGTAGCATAATGAATTCTGAAGCGTATAGACACATCCTATCTGCTCAAGTTAAATTTTTTTTTTTTAAAAAAGCCTCAAAACTCATTGGCCGGCAGTTCATTCTACAGCAAGACAATGATCCCAAACATATTGCTAAAGCAACAAAGAAGTTTTTCAAAGCTAAAAAATGGTCAATTCTTGAGTGGTCGTCAATCGCCCAATCTGAACCCAAATGTATACATGCCTTTTACATGCTGAAGAGAAAACTGAACGGGACTAGCCCCCAAAACAAGCATAAGCTAAAGATGGCTGCAATACAGGCCTGGCAAAGCATCACCAGAAAAGATACCCTGCAACTGGTGGTGTCCTTGAATCGCAAACTCCAAGCAGTCATTGCTTGCAAAGGATATGCAACAAAATACTAAACATGACTACTTTAATTTACATGACATTGCTGTGTCCCAAACATTATGGTCCCCTGAAATGGGGGGGGCTATGTATAAACACAGCTGTAATTTTTACATGGTAAAACCAAAATGTATAAAAAATAGCCTTTATTAAAATCTGACAATGTGCACTTTAACCACATGTGATGTTTTCTATTACAATTCTCAAATTGTGGAGTACAGAGGCAAATAAATAAATGATGGGTTTTTGTCCCAAACATTATGGAGGGAACTGTGTAACTGCTTTCACTCGGGTTGGATTTGGATTGCCTGTATTAGAACAGGTTTACATTTTGGTTAAGCAAACAGACTTCTTGTGTGTTCATCAGTGATGCTCTCTCAGTGTCTATCAAGCTGTCATTTGGCAAATAAACTGTGATACAATTTGTAGCTAGTATTTTTAAAATAATCAAATGATCAGTCTCTATGGAACTGAATTAATTCTTATTCTTCACTCAATTGTGGTCAGGAATTTTCAGCCTCCCCCCCTGGGACTCGATATTGAATTCAACTATTTCAGATAACCAGCCTGAATTCAACAATTTCAAATAACCAGTTTTGAAACTGATCAGTTTGATTTAAGCTTATCTAGATGTGAAATCAACTCTTCCCCCCAGAGATTCTGCCAAGTATTTGCTGTATTGCTTTTTGTTTCAGCACTTCTGATAACTGCAACATTCTGCCCCTCTCACTTCCAGCATGTTATTTTGATTTTCTTCTTTCTAACTGTCCTCAAACATCTCTCAAAAAGATGGCTGGACAACTGTGGTCTGCACCCTATTACAGATATTGCCTCTGCTCTCGTCACCCCTCCCTGTCGCCGCAACTTAAAGCAGACTTGTTTTCTCAATAGTTAGGATTAGTGTAAATGGGGCACCTTGGTCGGCGTGGGTAAACTGGGCCAAAGGGCCTGTCTCCATGCTGTATGACTTTGACGCTAGAACACCTTTTTATTCCATTCTCTCTAGATTTTAGTGTCTCTGATTAAAACTTCCATCTTTTAAATAGATGCGGATGCAACACCATGCTGAAATCACCAAACAAATCGACAGCGGTTAAACAGTGGGAACAAAGGTGGATCAAGAACTGTCTGTGTGGTGGACTATGGCGTAAATTCCCTATTAGTCTCGCCTGAATAACAGCAATTAATTTGTACTGGTAATGAAGAAATACACAGCTGAAAATGTTCATTGAAAATTTACTGATGTGCAAAAGACACTGTATATATTGCTTAGAAATGTTTTCTGAACGTTTTTAATAGAATTTTTCAAGTAAATTGACTTATTTTCCATTCAGGGCTCAGATTTTTGTTTTAATGTCCGCTTTGGTTTTCTCTTGTATTTTCTCCTGAGGTGATTGAATTCCAGGGTTTTGATGGATGCCAGCTGCCTTTTCTTTGCCCAAGTTGTCCATTATTGATGCGCAGCCTTTACAATGATTGTCTCCCAGCTGTCTTGTGCCGGGGGTAGTATTTCATTCATTTCTATTCTTGCTCAAAGCTGCACATTGTCTTTCAGTAAGCTTGAATTTGGAAACTAATAAGGTTTTGAAATGGTGCTATGTTGCAGAATAGAATTATAGAGCTGTACAGCCCTTGGCCCACCTTGTCCACACTGGCCAAGTTAGTATTCTGGACTTGTCCCATTTGCCTGACATAGATACAAATCCCTCTAAACCCTTCCTAGCCATATCTGTCCAAATGTCTTTTAAAAGCCGTAATTGGATCTACTTCTATAGCTTGAAGATAAACAAAATTCTGGAGTAACTCAGCGGGACAGACAGCCACCTGGATAGAAGGAATGGGTAACGTTTCGGGTCGAGACCCTTCTTCAGACTCGACCCGAAACGTCACCCATTTTGCGACTTTCAGCATTATGTGCCCTCCAGCACTTTGTGTCTACGATATAAAAGAGCATCTGCAGTTCCTCCCTACAGACTTCTATTTGGCAGCCCAGTCCAGATAGGAACTGAGTCGTATACCATCTGAGTGAAGAAAGTTGCCCCCTGAGGATCCTCTTAAATCTCTCCCCTCTCACCTGGAACTTATGTGCTCTAGTTTTAAATTCTCTACTCTGGGGCGAAAAGGACTGAACATTCCATGCCCCTCAGATATTGTACACCTCAATAGGTCACCCCTCAGCCTCGTACACCAAAGAAAATAGTCCCAGCCTATCCAGAATTGTGAAATTCAAAATAATTAGAAGGACTTATTCCTTCCTATTTTAATTGAATGACTTTTAATTGAAATTTGAATAGATATGGATGCCAGTTTTCCACTTCAATTACAAGCCTGTGGCCTAAACATCCTGATCTGTCATAATTCACTCAACATCAGTTTCTAGTTACAGACTCTGGAAATATGCTCAATTATTCTGAAGCTTTGCAGGGAATGGTAATAGCACCTGCTTGGTCTCAGTTACTAAAGCATTCTGAAACCTGTAATATAGAGCAAATCTGAGGAATTTATATTATCACAATGTCTTGTTCCAAACTAGTTTTCTTGCAATTGCCATTAGCTCAGATTAAGATTCTATGTTAGCCACATACCTGTGGAAACAAAATTTACTCTGAACTCTGTTAGCTGTAAATACTGCATGTTAGAAAACTAAGACTTTAAACTCCCATTACTAGTCCATTTCTGCTGGTCAGTAATTTGAGTAACCCTCCTCCATCAAAAAGCCACACAGTTACACATTGATTTGAAGGTAAGTTTTTAGTTTGTGTACAGAATTGTATGTTTCTATAATCAAGGGAGAAGGCAGGCATGGGTTATTGATTGGGGACGATCAGCCATGATCACAATGGATGGCGGTGCTGGCTCGAAGGGCCGAATGGCCTCCTCCTGCACCTATTTTCTATGTTTCTATGTATAAGTTTGAACAGAGACAGATATGTTTATGGTCCTGAGATTTGGAGTGTCTATAGTTACAAATACCAAGTACAGAACAGTCATAAACTGTTAAACTTCTAAGATGTCTCAAATTGTGGGGGGAAAAAGTAGTATTCCGGTGGTTTCATTTTGAATGTAGAAATAAGGAACACAAAGTGCTGGAGTAACACAGCAAATCAGATGGCACCGCTGGAGACCATGTAGAGGTAACATTTCAGGTCAGAGAAGAAATAGGTGGGAGTCTGGGAAGGAGTCCCTTTGTTTAATTTTGAATGTTGTTCATTCCTATATCTCATGAATATACTTTCAATAGTCTACAAATAAGTGGAGGAGCCCGTATAAGTTAGAGTTTGGTATAAAGTTAGAGGTAGAATGGGATTTTAAATTGTGCACTGGTGTAAATGCAGGCTCCAGCACTGGCGGTCGAGTGAAAATACTTGAGCTGTTAATGATACAGCTGATCCCAAGTTATAAATATGATACAACTCTGAACTAGCTGATGGCCAAATCTCAGCCAGTGAGATGTTGAATAGTTCCAGTGGCATTTGCTGTTGCCAATCTAAAGATGTGTAATAATATTAAATGCTGGCTGTGCTGGCACAACAAAAAGAAACCGGTGAATAACTTGTTTACAACAGATTTTTGGATTTGCATTTTCATCTGTTGCTAAACTAATTTCCTGTACAAAGCAGTCGCTCCATACTCTTCAAAATCTTGGCGTGCTATACACATGTGGTGGAAAGTGGAGAGACCTGCCAAAATGGATGCTCCTTTCCATGAAAGGTACTTCCTGTCGGAAGGTGCAAGAACCTTCACCTATCAAAGGAGAGAAAGAAATATGTCAAAGGAGGGATACTGATATTTACAAATAACAGCATTTTGGAATGCATCTTAGAGGATTTATCTTTGACTTTTTAATTTAATTACAGCATACAAATATGCCTACAGTAAGTACTCCAGCTGAAATAAATGCTGTTAAATAGCTTACAGTAACTTACTTCCCTTGTTACACAAAAATGCTGGAGAAACTCAGCGGGTGCAGCAGCATCTATGGAGCGAAGGAAATGGGCAACGTTCCTGGAAGGAAATAGGCAACGTTCCGGGAAGGAAATAGGCAACGATTCGGGCCGAAACCCGGAAGGGTTTCGGCCCGAAACGTTGCCTATTTCCTTCGCTCCATAGATGCAGCTGCACCCGCTGAGTTTCTCCAGCAATTTTGTGTACCTTCGATTTTCCAGCATCTGCAGTTCCTTCTTAAACACTTACTTCCTTGACACTTGCTGGAAGAATGCTAATGTAATGAAATGTAGCAGGAGGTCCAGGAATCATACAGATCAAGGCACTGCACATTCTTGCACTTCAAGGGAAAATTGCAGAAAGGTACCTTCTTTCCTGGTTTTACAAGGTCTGATATTTCCTGTTGAATTCTCTCTCCCATGTTTCTGAACATTGTATTACCACCAGCTAGGACAATGTTGGCGTACATGTCATCGCAGATATCTTCTTTACAATGCTCAATCACAGAATGTGCCAATGAGGGCAAGTTCTGAATGTCCTTGCCTGAAATACAAGGGGATTGTATCAATAAGGTGTAGTTTTTACTAATGCAAACACCAAAAATAACAGAAATGCTCGAAAGCAGATCGGGCCACTTCTAGGAAGAGAAGGGTCAAAAATCCTCCCACATTTCATTTAGATTGTGTAACAATACACAAGTCAAGGATACTGTATCTGAAAGCATAGCAGCGATGAATTTACCTTCTAATAGATGCTGCATACGTAATAGAAACATAGAAACATAGAAATTAGGTGCAGGAGTAGGCCATTCGGCCCTTCGAGCCTGCACCGCCATTCAATATGATCATGGCTGATCATCCAACTCAGTATCCCGTACCTGCCTTCTCTCCATACCCCCTGATCCCCTTAGCCACAAGGGCCACATCTAACTCCCTCTTAAATATAGCCAATGAACTGGCCTCAACTACCCTCTGTGGCAGAGAGTTCCAGAGATTCACCACTCTCTGCGTGAAAAAAGTTCTTCTCATCTCGGTTTTAAAGGATTTCCCCTTTATCCTTAAGCTGTGACCCCTTGTCCTGGACTTCCCTAACATCGGGAACAGTCTTCCTGCATCTAGCCTGTCCAACCCCTTAAGAATTTTGTAAGTTTCTATAAGATCCCCTCTCAATCTTCTAAATTCTAGAGAGTATAAACCAAGTCTATCCAGCCTTTCTTCATAAGACAGTCCTGACATCCCAGGAATCAGTCTGGTGAACCGTCTCTGCACTCCCTCTATGGCAATAATGTCCTTCCTCAGATTAGGAGACCAAAACTGTACGCAATACGCAGAATGGCTATGATGTGATCACTATTACAGAGATGTGGTTACGAAGTAACCAGTACTGGTCTGAAGAAGGGTTTTGGCCTGAAACGTTGCCTATCTCCTTCGCTCCATAGATGCTGCTGCACCCGCTGAGTTTCTCCTGCATTTTTGTGTACCTTTCCAGCATCTGCAGTTCCTTCTTAAACACTGATTTTATACTTAAAGGGAAAGGAGCTGGTGTTCCTCAGTTGAGAACGGTCATGTTGGAGAATTAATTTGGGTGGAATTAGAAACTAAAGGAAAATGAATGTTGACTGGAGGAACTCGGCATCCACGGAGGGCATTGACAAATGACATTTTGAATGAATACATTTATTGGCCAAGTATTCACATACAAGGAATTTGCCTTGGTGCTCCGCCCGCAAGTGACAACGGCGTACAGTGACAGTTAGGAATGACACATAAAACATCTCCTATTCATTCAGTCTGCAAAAGGGTTGTAAGTAGATTAGGTGGATGAGAACAAATTTGGCTTAGAAGCCCATGAGTCTTTGGAATTTGTAGCTTTAAAACAATTTGGGGTGGTGGGCAAAGTAGGAAATTGGATTTGCATCTTAGGGTAGATCAGACATGACGTACACCTATTTGAGATATATAATGCAAGCAGGAATATGAAGACAGAGGCATCAGTCTATTGCTCCGGGACCATACCCTATAACAAAGTTAGGTTGCATGAGCCACAAGTACTCGAAGGCTTCCGCTCTTGCCCAGGACTAACCCGTGACATTCAAGTTTCAAGTTAATTAATAGTCCACAAACAAGAAAAAAAAAACCAGGATGAAATGGGGTCAAACATTCTCAGTTACCTATTAAAAATGGCTTGAACATGACTTCAGGACAGCTGAATTTCTGGTTTGTGATGATCATATTTTGCCCGTCTGGAAGCTCATATTCTTCCTTTATTGCATCTGGATTATTCTTGAAGTTCTGGAGCTCTGTTTCAAAATCCAGGGCCACGTAGCAAAATTTCTCCTTGATATTTCTGATAATATCTAGGCCAGCTGAGGGGAAATAAAAATCATAAAATTAAAACAAATGAAACACCAGTCAACTACGTTTGGCAATAATTAGATTATAAAGATTTCTCAGAGTCAATGAGACACATTTAGGCAGCGTTGCGTATCTAGTCTGAAGAATGGTCCCAACACAAGACTATCCATGTTCTCCGGAGATGCTGCCTGACCTGACCTGCAGTTCCTCATTTCTATATCAGGCACAGTTAGGGGCTGGCTCTTGGTCAAACTCCTCTTCCTCCACATTTCTCTTTGTTCTACTTAAGTATATTTAAAGTTAAGATTGATAATGATGTAAACTGCATCCCGGAGGAGCAAAATAAATCCCTCTTCATCTCAGCATTAAATAAGTAGACCCTTAGTTAGAAATTATGACATTTCTCACTGCAGGCGAAACTAATATCAGTCAACAGCAGAGGGAAAACATTCCAGTGGTTCGAGCCAAATCTGACAAAGATTGTCATGGTTGTCAAAAATAACAATCATTCCAGCCTCGAGACATTGTCCTGAACAGCTCCTGCAGCATTGTGTCTCAGTTCCTTCATCGATTACTTGTTTATAAATCATGAGGCGATGTTGATAATTGATTGCCCAACATTGAATTCTGTTAGAAACTTTAGGGCGGTGTGATGGTGCAGCGGTAGAATTGCTGCCTTACAGTGCCAGTGATCCGAGTTCAATCCTGACTCCAGGTGCTGTGTGTACAGAGTTTGTACGTTTTCTCCGGGATCTTTGGTTTCCTCCCACACTCCAAAGACGTACAGGTTTGTAAGTTACTTCGCTTGGAATCAATGTAAATTGCCCCTTGTGCGTGTAGGATAGTGTTAGTGTGGGGATGGCTGGTTGGTGCGGACTTGCTGGGCTGAGTGGCCTGCTTCCATGCAGTATCTCGAAACCCAACTGCTTGAAGAAACAAATCACTCCACTGCCTCCATGCAACACAACCCAGACAACATTAAGGCACGGGGTGATGTAATATTTTGATGATATAAGTGCTAGGCAATGGCCAGATTCAATGAGAGAGGATCCTGCCACTTACTCGTTGACTCTCTGCATCTATTCACCTGGAGTTCACCATTAACCAGAAACTCATCTGAAATTCAACTGATAAACTTTACAGTTTCTGCAACTGAGGTCCAGATCTGCTAATAACAGGTGGTAAAGGGAGGCTCCCTTATTTGCAACTAAATTACAGCCACATACAATTGGGCCATTTGGCTTGTTTCTTCATTGTAATTTTTAAGTAATACAAGAAACTCCAATAAAAAAAAAACAATTATCCCGTGTCAAATTGACTTCACCTAGGCCCATATTTCTCAGCCATTTGTATGTGTTTTTAAATGGACAAACTGAAGAACAAATGAATGCAATATATTTTTATTGACCCATTTTGCGTCATAGTGGAGAGTGATGTTTCATTGGACCTGACATAGATACACATCCGCCAATACACAAGGATAAGAATAAGGGGTCGGCTATTTAGGACTGAGATGAGGAAAAACCTTTTCACCCAGAGTTGTGAATCTGTGGAATTCTCTGCCACAGAAGGCAGTGGAGGCCAATTCACTGGATGTTTTCAAGAGAGAGTTAGATTTAGCTCTTAGGGCTAACGGAATCGAGGGATATGGGGGAAAAGCAGGAACGGGGTACTGATTTTAGATGATCAGCCATGATCATATTGATGGCAGTGCTGAATAGCCTACTTCTGCACCTATTTTTCTATGTTTTTCTATGATGTATTATGTCAGAAATAAATCCTTGTCCTGTCCTGACGGGTTGAGTTACGTGATGGTACGTTACTACCTTTGGAAGTGAATGACCAGCTGTTGTTTTCAGCCAAGGATCTCATCAAGTGTTCCGTCAAGTCCTCTCCTCCCAGGAACACGCGCTGGGCAACGTTGCTCAAAGCACCTCCTTCAAAAATAGGCACCACATGTGTCACAGCAGACCCTTCAATCAGAAAGAAGAAAATTTGTATTATCGGAAATAATCGTTTTTTTTAGTGTAGACGCATTGCATTGTTTTAACTAAAGACGTAAAATGCTTTTTACCTTTTACATAGATGCTTGTAGACTAAAGCCCCTGCCCTACTTTCTGGTGCCATCTCTAAAACACAACTCTCCTCTCTGAAAAACTCTCCAGCTATGAATGAACATGCCTTGGAGTGACAGTTGACGTTCTGCCGTTTAAATAGCCTTTCTTTTTCTACTGACCTTATTGTCACCCCGGAGCTATTACCTTCGACTGCCTCCGCCCACCTACGACTAGCATCACGACCTACCTACGAGTAAAAAGTATCCAATTTTTCCATGCCGACCTTTTTGTTTTAACTCATAGACATTTATTATCAGGCTAGGAAAAACACCGCGACCTACATGATGCCACAAGTCCACCACTCACGAGCATGGGGAAGATCTACGACCTCGTGACGACCATGCTGCGAATGTGAGTCAAGGGTAAATCCGGCAGAGGTTGCGAATTAGGTTGTGAAAGTGGGACATGGGCTTAAGTGTGAATCTTGATAACTGAGTAAATCAGTAACAAAATAGTTAATTGTGTAGAAAATCACCTCAGCAAGTCAGGCAGCACCTGAGGAGAACATTGATAAGTGACATTTCGGGTCAGAGCCTCTCGGACAAAAATGTAGATTTTTTTTTTGCAGCCACCAGTCACTGGGATCACTTTGAAGACCACACCTCCAAAAGGTATATGCTGCCTGAAGTACATAAGGCAGTCTTGCACCCAAGTGCAAAATAATATACAGAAATGCATCCCAATTCACTTGGTGAGAAGATAGTACCTGAATCAATGACTGTCCCAGAAACTCTGCCAGTGGAGTGTAAAGCCAGCACTGCCTGGATCCCCAAGAGTAGAGACGGAACTTGAAATGCTTCAAAAAGAATCTGTTTTAGATAAACAAAATGCAACTCAGTTAGTTATAAGTGTTTTTAAGAAGGAACTGCAGATGCTGGAAAATCGAAGGTAGACAAAAATGCTGGAGAAACTCAGCGGGTGCAGCCGCATCTAGGAGCGAAGAAAATAGGCAATTGTTGCCTATTTCCTTCCTGAAACGTTGCCTATTTCCTTCCTGGAACGTTGCCTATTTCCTTCGCTCCATAGATGCTGCTGCACCCGCTGAGTTTCTCCAGTATTTGTGTCTACCTACAGTTAGTTATAACCCTGGATTAAACATAGAAACATAGAAAATAGGTGCAGGAGTAGGCCATTCGGCCCTTGGAGCCTGCACCGCCATTCAATATGATCATGGCTGATCATCCAACTCAGTATCCTGTTCCTGCCTTCTCTCCATACCCCCTGATCCCTTTAGCCACAAGGGCCGCATCTAACTCCCTCTTAAATATAGCCAATGAACTGGCCTCAAGTACCTTCTGCGGCAAAGAATTCCAGAGATTCACCACTCTGTGTGAAAAAAGTTTTCCTCATCTCGGTCCTAAAAGATTTCCCCCTTATCCTTAAACTATGACCCCTTGTTCTGGACTTCCCCAACTTCGGGAACAATCTTCCTGCATCTAGCCTGTCCAACCCCTTAAGAATTTTGTAAGTTTCTATAAGATCCCCCCTTAATCTTCTAAATTCTAGCGCGTACAAACCGAGTCTATCCAGTCTTTCTTCATACGAAAGTCCTGACATCCCAGGAATCAGTCTGGTGAACCTTCTCTGTACTCCCTCTATGGCAAGAATGTCTTTCCTCAGATTAGGAGACCAAAACTGTACACAATACTCCAGGTGTGGTCTCACCAAGACCCTGTACAACTGCAGTAGAACCTCCCTGCTCCTATACTCAAATCCTTTTGCTATGAAAGTAACTGAATAACTGCAATATTTTTTCATTTGTTCGCTAAAGCGAGTTTTCACTTGTCATGTGGAAAGTCAGCTCCCACCGCACCATCCTCGAGAGTGATGGGATGTGTGTGCATTCACAATCGTGGCCACAGTTTCAGAGGGAGGGAGGGAGGCAAACACAGTAAAGGAAAGTCACCTCAAGCTGATAGTCGGTCTGTCTTTAATATTGGAGACAGGAATAGGAAATTATATATCCTGACGTGTTGTTAACAAGGAAGAGATACAGCAGGCCGTTAGGACAAGAGTAAGAACTGGACTGCCTCCAATATTGTGTGAAATGAGGAAACGTTTTACAGACAGAAAATAGTGGAAATCTGTAGCTTGGCGTTGAGATAATCAAACATTTTACGACAGATTAATTAATTTTTGTTAGGTATGTCAGGGTATCGCGGGCTGGGTCACTCAGGCAGGAAACTAAATGGCTGAACAAGCTCCAGGGTCTGAATGACCATAATTCAAGAGCGGTGCTAAACAGTTGCTTCAAAGAAAAGGGGAAAAAATGAGGAAATTGGTCCCTACTACTTTTGTTTATCACGTGGAGCTTAAATTCAAACATTAAATTAAATAGTCTTATGGATTTTTGGATTGGATTTTTCTCCTTGCAGGTCTGAGGGGAAATAGAAATGTTCCATCATCACCTCATTAGCATTCATACCAGATTTTAAGGATCTATTCCAGAAGGGTTTCGAGATAACGTCCTTCTGTCCAGCTCATCTCAGCAGTAGCTGGTTAGTTACCTCAGTTGTTTTCTCCCTGTTCTTCTGGGGGTTGTTCACTGGCTCCGTCATAACAACTGGATGGTTCTCAACGTCAAGACGCAGTTCGTTTTCAAACGTGTGCCCCCAGAGGACTTCCATTTCTGTCCAATGTGTGATCAGTCCATTCTGAATTGGATACTTCAATGAAACACAGTCAAACATTTGAAGACGTTGACCTTCAACACTTCCCACAGCACTTCAATTGTTTGTACTTTACTAGTGAATTTGATATTTTGGGTAAATCTTTGGTTCTTTATGTTGAGAATTATAGTAGCTGGTTAATCAAACGTCCTTCACATTCTACATCCACGAGCGAGCATCACTTAACCCCCCATGGATGGGCTATATTGAAATGTTATATTTCAGGAGGTTCCCATTTGGCACAAGTATACACTAGACACTTGCAGAGCTATACAGTCACCCCCCAAAGTCCCCATGTTTCCTTAAAGTCCTGCAATTATTTTAGCTACATATTTCTTCTGAAAATCACAGTTGAATCTACATCCATTGCACTTTCAGGCAGCGCATTCCATATTATGTCCACTCATTGTGTAAGTTTTCATTCATCTCATCACTAGATATCTTGTCAAGTGCTATAAATCAATTTCCCTCCTGGGATGAATAAAGTTCTATTGTATCGTATCTATCTGTATTATCTGGCCATTGTCCTCTTTTAACGGAAATAGATTTTCGCTTTTAAACTGTACCGATTTTAAACTTATCAAACTTTCTTCTCAACTTCCTTTGCTCCAAGGAGCATAACCCCTTCTGTTGGTAACTACAATTTCTCATCCCTGGAACTACTATACTGAACTTTTCTGCAATTCCTCTCGGGCTAACACATCCTTGTTAAAGGACTTTCAGTCAGAGGTTGGCGAATATCTGTAGACAGAGGGAGGTGACTTTCACCCTTTTCTCCCACACCATGGTTTGAGCCTCGCAGTTGCCTCTTCAGTCCAATTGCCCTTTACAAGCTGGCACGTGGTTTAGGTAATCTGCAGATCACATACTCCAGCTGATGAACCCTGACCAAAGTACCTTGAGCAGCCAATGCTTGCGGCAGATATAATCACTGCTCAACACGATGAGGTCCAGCAGTTCCCACACTTTGCAATGACAACACCCCGCGTGCAGGCCATCTCTTCTACTTAATTAGCTAATATAGTACTTATTTTGTACCCTAACCAGCGTCCAAATGTCTTTTTTAACCAAGATAAGTAAGTAAGATTATTGGCCAAGTATTCACATACAAGGAATTTGCCTTGGTGCTCCGCCCACAAGTAACAACATGGCACACAGTGATAGTTACGAATGACTCAGAAAACATTAAACATTAATAATAATAAAACATTAATGATATAACACCATTGATCAAGGATATGAACCAACAAAATACCAGATCACAGATTTTTGGCTGTTGAGTAGAGCAACTATTCGTGGATAAAAACTGTTTTTTATGTCTGGCTGTGGCAGCTTTGACAATCCGGAGTCGCCTTCCAGAGGGAAGTGATTCAAAGAGTTTGCGGCCAGGGTGAGAGGGGTCGGAAATGATCTTGCCCGCTCGCTTCCTGGCCCTTGCAGTGTACAGTTCGTCAATGGAGGGAAGGTTGCAGCCAATAACCTTCTCTGATTTTGCATTAACTTCAAACAAGTTTGTATCCATGGAGTACAATTTTTTTAGTCTGCTCAAATCACCATGGCCTTGTGAGATCACAAAGGGATCAAATTAAAATTGAAGGAAAATTGGGTAGACCAACAGAAAAATGATGAAATGTTACTAGTATTTTTATGCACAAGGTTTCTACTTACAATTAATTGAAGAATGCTGCGTTTCCTTTGGGCTTCCTCTCCGACATACGTTTCTCTTCCAGAGGATCCAAAGATATTCATTGATGTGTTCTTTGGCCTTCCAACCACACTTGGGAAAACGAAAGCTGGAGAATGATTTCCTGAGAGTCCGGCTTTTATCAGCCCACTGCCATTATCGATTATAACCGGAAGGCCCAGGTCACTGGGCAAGCTACAGGTGTCGATCACCTGTGGCAATGAACCATCTGGCAAGGAATTTGGATGATAAAAAGGTAAATAAGACATGAAATACCTGAGAGTGTTCATGGAAGAATCTAATGGTAATCCAATCAACATTATCATCTGATGCACTAAATTCCACTCGGCTAATCCGTTACATTGAGATAATAAAAATGTTAAATGTAAAAGAACACAAGGTAAAAACAAGCATTGTTTTAGTTGAAAATAATGGAAAAATAATAAGCCAAGCCTTAGCTCACCATGCTGCCAGGTCTGAGGAAAGACATTCTTGCCATAGAGGGAGTGCAGAGAAGGTTCACCAGATTGATTCCTGGGATGTCAGGACTTTCATATGAAGAAAGACCAGACAGACTCGGCTTGTATTCGCTAGAATTTAGAAGATTGAGGGGGGATCTTATAGAAACGTACAAAATTCTTAAGGGGTTGGACAGGCTAGATGCAGTAAGATTGTTCCCGATGTTGGGGAAGTCCAGGACAAGGGGTCACAGTTTAAGGATAAGGGGAAGTCTTTTAGGACTGAGATGAGATTTTTCACACAGAGAGTGGTGAATCTGTGGAATTCTCTGCCACAGAAGGTATTTGAGGCCAGTTCATTGGCTATATTTAAGAGGGAGTTAGATGTGGCCCTTGTGGCTAAAGGGATCAGGGGGTATGGAGAGAAGGCAGGTACAGGATACTGAGTTGGATGATCAGCCTTGATCATATTGAATGGGGGTGCAGGCTCGAAGGGCCGAATGGCCTCTACTCCTGCACCTATTTTCTATGTTTCTAAGTCTACGAAAACATGCTTGAACCTATGTATAATGTTTCGATTAATATTCTGGATACACATGTTTGTGAGGAGATACAGGCCACTTGAATAAGGAATGCAAGAAGAAGGCATTATCCATATTAGACGGAAAAAAACTAAAAATAGTGATGCCCTTTGTGTCATAGAGTTGATAAAATGAACCCATTTCTCACCTTCATGTCTCATCAGCAGGTCTTCCTCACAATATAGCGTCAGATCTTGCAGTTCAGAGTCGGGGGGTCTGGTTGCTTCTGCCTGTGTTGGATCACTCCCATCCTCCTGAACTACCACTGTAACCTTGCTGATCGATTGCTCCCGTAGTGCAGAAACTGAGTCAATCTCCCTCAAACCACAGTCCTCTTCTCCCAAAGTCTTGTTATTAATGTTGCCGTTATCTGTTAATCAAAAAAATGTCAAATGACAAAAGGGGGTTGAAAGATACGTGCAATACACTTCTTGATTTCTGGTCCTTATCATCCAAGATCGATTGAAAAAAATGATCATCAAATCCTCTGGTGTCTAGTTGGACATATCTGCTTTAGATAAGTTACGTAAATTAATATATATTATTGGAGGACGTCACATAATATTAAATGTTTAGGTTAATCAGAAGCATTGTATATTATGCTCCCCACCCACCCAATTTTTTTTGTATTGAATGTGGTAATTTGCAGCTATTTTGATGCTGAAAAGGATTTTGAGAACAACATCAACTGACACAACAAAAACACACAAAGAAAGTAAATAAAAACTGCAGATGCTGGAAATCCAAAATGAAATCAGAAATTGCAGGAACCGATACAGCCTGACCCGTCGAATGTTTCCCACATTTTATGTTTGTACTTTGAAATGACATAGTTTAATATTTCTTTATTATTTCTGAGTTAGGAGGCTACTATTTTAGTTTAGTTTATTGTCAGGTGTACTGAGGTACAGCAAAAAGCCTGTTTGTTTATTTGGCCCATTGCAAACTATTTGGGTTTGTATTGGTACAAAGTATTTGAACAGGAAATACGACTAGAAATCATATCCATTGTTGATCAAAATTGATTCTGCAATATTTTATATTCTAAAATTTAGGCTCCTTGAGCATTTGTAGAAAAATCAGAACCCCCACAGATTTTGCTATTTTCATTTGGTCCTATTTATTATTTGTCATGAAAGGAATGTTTCTATTCTACAGTAGAACCTGTTCCTAACATATTATGGAAACCATCATTCAGCTATGCTAAAGTAATATATAATATATATATATATATATTTTCCTAATTGCACAAAATGATTTGCAAGTCCCCCTTCTTCCGACAAAAATGTTTCTGACACAATTTTTTTTTAACACTGTACTTCATTCTGCTTAATTGGTCTCACCGTTTGCCTCTTGTTTAAACTCGATAATAAGGAGATATTTAAAGATGATGAACACCAGCTGGGGTTTAACCATCCCTTCCACAGCAGTTAAAGCCCCATTTAGATCACCAGTACCTTTATCGTCCAAAGGAACAAAAAGGCGTTCAAATGGTCTGTAGCGTCTACACAAGACATCGTCACCAACACTTTGTAATGCAGTCAGCAACAAAGCAGGAAGATCAATGCAAAATCCCCCGAAAACCCAATGACTGATCTGGTGAAGTTAGATACAAAATGACGGAGTAACTCAGCGGGACAGGCAGCATCTCCGAAGAAAAGGAAAAGTGACGTTTCAGGTCGAGACCATTTTTCAGCAATGACTACGTTATGGTGGCCTTGATGAAACTAGAAACACTGGTGAAGCTTTCCTCACAGTGCCTTGCTGGAATGACTGGCCATGTAGAGTGGTGTGGTGTTCTGAAATACAGCACTTTGAAATACATTTCCTCGGTGAAGGATTGAAATATTAGGTGCTTTGAAAACAACTTCCTCCACTGTGCATTGGTCAGACACAAACCAATGAACGCTGGCACGGTTCAGTTCTGGATTTCGTTGGGATGTTGGTCTCGAGAGGGTGAATGCTTTCTGAATAATACAGGACAGGTAACGTCCCCGACTTGGTCTGGAGCCAGACCTCAACAACATGAAGGGAGAAACAAGGAACTGTAGAAGCTAGTTTACACAGAAGGACACAAAATGCTGATGTAACTCAGCGGGTCAGGCAGCATCTCCGGAGAACATGGATAGGTGACGTTCCGGGTGTGAAAAGGGGTCTCGACCCGAAACGTCACCTATCCATTTTCACCAGAGATTCTGTATGACTCGCTGAGTTATTCCAGCACTGTGTCCGAATGGCCTCATTCTGCTCCTATCACTTATGAACTTATGTCTAAACTGGGAGCTAATTAGGTTTAGGAAAAATCATTTAAAATGTTTTACATTAATTTATATATATATTTTTTAATTAATTTTAGGGGGGGAAAAAATCACAGAAAAAGGTCATGGTTGTTAATTTCGTTTCAAAACATACACAAGGTGCTGGAGTTAACTCAGCAGGTCAGGCAACATCTCTGGAGAAAAAGGATAGGTGACGTTTCGGATCGCGACCCTTCTTCACACTCGACGATTGCATTTAGAAATACAGCGTGGATACAGGCCCTTCAGCCCATCTAGTCCACGCCGACTACAAACCACCCCGTACACTAGCACTGCACTACACCCAAGGGCCAATTTTACAGAAGCCGATTAACCTACAAACCTGTACACGTCTTTGGAGTGTGGGATGAACCCGGAGCACCCGGAGCACCAGGCGGCCACAAGGAGAACGTGCAAACTCCACACAGACAGCACCTGTTGTCAAGGCTGCAACTCTACCGCTGCGACACTGAGCCGATGATACGTGGGAGTGGGAGCCACCAGGCTGGCCAAGTGAGAGTCCTGATGAATAGTCATTGGACTGAAACATCAGCCGGTGCAGCAGCATCTATGGAGTGAAGGAAATAGGCAACGTTTCGGGCCGAAACCCTTCGGGTTTCGACCCGAAACGTTGCCTATTTCCTTTGGGTTTCGGCCCGAAACGTTGCCCATTTCCTTCGCTCCATAGATGCTGCTGCACCCGCTGAGTTTCTCCAGCACTTTTGTCTACCTACGATTTTCCAGCATCTGCAGTTCCTTCTCAAACAAGAAGTTTAATTGTATAACCAGTAGTTTGTTTGTTTTCTAGCTCTAGCGTTGCACTTACCTCGAGGGCTGGGGTCGGCGGTGCCCTGGGCCGGCGGTGACCTGGACTGGCTGAACACCTCCCCGGTCTCCTCGTCCGCCTTCGCCCGGTCCCACGCCAAGCCCGGGTCGCCCGGCGGGGCCGGGTTAGGAGCGGGAGGAGGGTGCAGCAACACTTGTGTCTGTCCGTCTCCCGCAGTGAGCGCGGCTCGGGTGGTCTTGACACTGGAGGAGGCGCAGCCCATAGCGCTTTAGGAAGTTTCTGACCCCCAGTCCCGGGCTCCCGAGTCGGTGCACGGAAGTCTTTCCGATCCTCGCTTGTACATCTCGGGAAGTGTTGCAATTTCGCCGGGCAGACCGAAGCGTGGCCGTTGCTTAGCTACACGCGGTTGCGGAGCGATGAGTCCAGGACAAAAAAAACACACTTAAAGGGGCAAGGCTCGTTAATAAACACTCGCAGTTTTACACGAATTATTCCAGATACATATATACATTTTTAGAAGGTAGACAAAAATGCTGGAGAAACTCAGCGGGTGCAGCAGCATCTATGGAGTGAAGGAGATAGGCATCGTTTCGGGCCGAAACTCCAGTCGCTCCATAGATGCTGTTGCACCCGCTGAGTTTCTCCAGCATTTGTGTCTACCTTCGATTTTCCAGCATCTGCAGTTCCTTCTTAAACACTATATATTTTTAGACAATTAGATCGGTATATATAACCGGATTAAAACCAATATAAACAAGGCGACGAAAATAAAGACACTCGAAAATTAATAAAGACCCGAGTCCATTGTGGAAGAAAGACTGGATAGACTCATTTTGTACTCGCTAGAATTTAGAAGATTGAGGGGGGATCTTATAGAAACTTACAACATTCTTAAGGGGTTGGACAGGCTAGATGCAGGAAGATTGTTCCCGATGTTGGGGAAGTCCAGAACAAGGGGTCATAGTTTAAGGATAAGGGGAAATCGAGGACCGAGATGAGGAAAACATTTTTCATACAGAGAGTGGCGAATCTGTGGAATTCTCTGCCACAGAAGGTGGTTGAGGCCAGTTCATTGGCTATGTTTAAGAGGGAGTTAGATGTGGCCCTTGTGGCTAAAGGGATCAGGGGGTATGGAGAGAAGGCAGGTACAGGATACTGAGTTGCATGATCAGCAATGATCATATTGAATGGCGGTGCAGGCTCGAAGGGCCGAATGGCCTACTGCACCTATTTTCTATGTTTATATGTTGCATTTTAATAACTTAATATCATCAGTTTATAATTTTGCGATTTTGATGTTTCCCTTTCAGAGTCGTTTTCCATGTAGTGGGACGGCATTCGCTTGTTGCTCGTGTATCAAATCCCCAGATCCTTTGAATAAAGTGTTTCCCTAAAGGTCAATGTTGTTTTTATCGTTTGCCTTTTACACTTGTGATACATCGCGGAAACAGACCATTCGGCCCACCGAGTCGGCACCGACCAGCGATCACCCACTTACACTAGTTCTATCCCACATAACTAGGGAACTAGGTACAGAAACCCAATTAACCGACAGACCTGTGCGTCTTTGGAGTGTGGGAGGACCTGGACAAAACACATGCAGGTCACAGAAGAATGTACAAACTCAGTGCATACAAGCACCCGTAGGCAGGCAGGCTCGAACCCGGGTCTCCAGCGCTGCAAGGCAGCAACTCTACCGCTGCGCTATCACATTCAGTATCCATGAAATAAAATAGTTGAAGATTTGTTACTCAGTTATTGAAGCAGAATGTCAGATTACATTTACACTGGTACATGGATTGGATAGGGTTAGAGGAATATCGGCAAAACGCAGACAGGCGGGACTAGTGTAAATGGGACATGTTGGCCGGTGTAGGCAAGTTGGGCCGAAGGGCCTGTTTCCACGCTGTAGTACTGACTACTTGGACTGGTCCTGCTTTGCTTTAGTAATTGGCGTCTTTATATGGCCCGGTCGTTCCCCTGTGGGCTTGAAGGAAACGGAAGCTCTGCTTACCTGCATTATTGATACATTATTATATTAGTGTATATTTATCGGCTGTGTTGTTGCGTTAATGGTCCTATAAAGCTGCAGCAACGTCAGAATTCCGTGGCTCGGTCTCCGGTGTATCACACGATTGAACATTCTTGCTGGTTGTGTGGGTTCCCGGGAGGTTGGTGTGGGACCTGTGGATTTTGCAGTTTGCGAGGTGCAGCGTTCAGGACAGTGACTAATGTCCTGATGTCAGTGCTCCTGCTATTCCACGCCACAACACGAGCCGGAAGCAGGGCGCTTGTTGCAGGAGTTCGTGGGCAACTCAATGGACAACATGGGCAACCCAACAAAGCCATCAGAGTGGAAATAGGGCCTTCGTGCTAGGAATTATAAAGGGGTGGGTGGGAAAATACCCATGTCGATTTGCTTACCCGACCAGAGGATTTAGAGAATTTAGCAGAGGCACCATTTCTGATGCATCCAGTGCCTTGTGACTTCTGCTGAAGCAGCCCAAGTCTCAGGGTCACACAGAAGAACAGGGATCACAGCTATCAAAGAGACTGTGGGCTTCTCCCGAGATTTAGGCACCATCTACTAAAATGTTTTCCCTGGCAACCAAAGGTTCTGCTATCAGACCCGAAGGTGATAATGGATCTCATCATCAATGTCCACCCTTCACTGGGTGACTGGTCCCAACATATAGAAATAAGTCAATATTTTTAAAGCATTTCATTGTGGACTTTATTGTCAGGCTAGTGATGTTGGATAGTGCAGTAGGTTGATGGAGGACCTTTCTTCAATAGACATTTTTTTGTAGAAGGCCCATTCTGTTAAACAATTAGCAAGAGTGCTGATGATGACGACTTGGCAATCGGCATCTGAAAGCAAATGTCTATGTGTATTCACAAGACGCTGGAGTAAATCAGCGGGTCAGGCAGCATCTCTGGAGAAAAGGAATTGGTGACGTTTTGGGCAGAGACCCTTCTTCAGACTCATCGAAGAAGAGTCTCGACCCAAAATTAGCAAACAAGTCTGAAGAAGGGTCTCAACCAGAAACATCACCTATTCCTTTTCTCCAGAGATGCTGTCTGAACTGCCGAGCTACTCCAGCATTTTATGTGGTTGGTATATAGAACAAGCTGCCGGAGGAGGAAGTCGAGGCAGGTACTATCATAACGTTTAAGAGACATTTGTACTGGTTAGATTTAGAGGGTCCTGGGCCAAGCACGGGCAGGTGGAGCTAGTGCAAATGGGGCATGTTGGTTGCATGTGCAAGTTGGACCAAAGGATCTGTTTTCACGCTGTATGACTCTATGACACTGGATCGCCTGTGATTTTAACAATGTGGAGTTCGCAGTCTCTGGTTAGAGACCGACTTCGGGAGCTCCAATTGCCTGTGCAGATGGTTCGACTCCCCGGCCGCGGGAGAAAAGGAGGAAAGAAGATAAGACTTTATTGCCTTCCATCACAGTGGGGAATGTGGAGTCGTCGCTGTGGTGGATGTTTATGTCAAATTTTTATATCGTTTGTGGCTTGTTGCTTTTTTGGTATGACTGTCTGGCAAACTGAATTCCTCCTATGTTGCAAAACATACTTGGCTAATAAATGACGATTTTCTCCACCCACCATCGGTTCTTTTGGTTATGGGTTTTCTGTTGGTCCCTCGGACACCTGTAGAACTGGTTATTTTCCCTTGAAAAAGGCACTTGTTCAGAAAAGTAAAACTGCAGATTCAAAGAACTTCGGTGATTGTTAAAAATCAGAATAAAAGCATCTGCATTGGTGAAAAATAAAGCAAAGTGAGTGTGTCGGAGTCGTGTTTGAAATGCAATGTAAGTCAGTATCATTATTTTAGCTGAAGTTATAGATTAAACTGACAGAACCAGGCTCAGAGTATAAAGGAAAACAGGCAGATGGATAATACAGCGTTTAAGAAGGAACAGCAGATGCTGGAAAATCGAAGGTACACAAAAATGCTGGAGAAACTCAACGTGCAGCAGCATCTATGGAGCGAAGGAAATAGGCAACGTTTCGGGCCGAAACCCTTTGGGTTTCGACCCGAAACGTTGCCTATTTCCTTTGGGTTTCGGCCCGAAACGTTGCCTATTTCCTTTGGGTTTCGGCCCGAAACGTTGCCTATTTCCTTCACTCCATAGATGCTGCTGCATCCGCTGAGTTTCTCCAGCATTTGTGTCTACCTTGGATAATACTGTAATCAGATACAAGGCAGCAGAATTTAAAAAAATGAACGGCAGACAAAATCTGAGACAAATAGAACATTTAAGAGACATTATGCAGGCCAGGTGGCTTTCTAGAGTAGACGAGTTAACATTTGGGCAGAGAAGCTTTCTCAAAATGTATTTAAATAACTGCAAAAGAGGGAGAAAATAAAAATTTTGACAATCATTTCCCTGTTTTTTTCTTATGTGTTGTTCTACAATAAAACATCCAAGTTTGATTTGACCAAATTAAACATTTTAGTAGAAACAAAGAACCAACTGCAGGTGCTGGGTAATACACAAAAAGGACACAAAGTACTGGAGTAGTTCAAGTCAAGTCAAGTTTATTCGGCACATACACATACGAGATGTGCAGTGAAATGAAAAGTGGCAATGCTCGCGGATTGTGCAAAAAAAACCAAACAAAAAAACAACAAAAGAATGGAACAGAATCACATATTCACATATTGCATATTTATGGGAGGAAATAAAACGGAAGAAAACAGCAATTTTTAAAAACAGTGACATGCTACAGTAAAGTTAGTCTCTGGTGAGATAGGATTTTACAGTCTTAATGGCCTCTTCTCCTTCTCATCCTCTCCGTTCTCACACCATGGCAACGGAGGCGTTTGCCTGACTGTAGCAGCTGTCAGCAGGTCAGACAGCGTTTCTGCAGAATATGGATAGGTGAAGTTTTGGGTCGAGACCTTTCTTCAGACTGGAGAAGGTTCTCGACCACAAAACGTCACTTATCCATCTTCTCCAGAGATGCTGCCCGACCCGCTGAGTTATTCCAGCACTATGGGTCCTTTTGAGGTTATTTTAGTGATGGATTTAGTATATTGGGCAGCAGGGTATTAATTTCTTTCATTTGACTAAATATGAAGTGTTTTATACTGTACAGCAGCAATATCTCAGATGATTTGATCAGTAAAGTATCACTAGTGAACACTGAAACAAACAAATTACCATAGTGCAAATTTATAAAGTTACTTCAAGACACAGGCACAATGGAAATGGCAGCTTTTATTTGGGCACATTTGATCATGTTGAACATACAACGATATTTTAAGGAGCTGCCAACACCAGGTGTCTATCAACAACCACTTCTTACAGAGTACCGGACACAATACAACATCAACCACTATGGAAGAGAGACCAACACATAACCAGCAGAGTGAGGGGATCTCCAATATGAGGGAATGTTGACCATTACTTTTATTAATCCATTAAACATGACTCAAAAGGTAGAGAGAGCCGAGTAATTAATATTTTTGAATATTCAGGTAAAATAGACGAGGGAATAAGGAGGCAGAACAGTTCTGATGGAGATTTGTGTGCTTCAGGGAAATTATGTTCTTGAGAACCAACGTAATGAGCAGGATACATCACACTATTGAGGATATACTATCTGCCTACAAATAGTGATGAGAAGATAGAGCCACAACTCTGAAAGGAAATTATGGAGATGCAAAAGGAACTTTAAAACACTATTATTGGGATTTCTATTACACCGATAATATGCGAGTTAATAACTTAAATGATAAAGAAAGGTTGGAATTTTGAAATGTGTTAAGGAGAATTTCCCTGATCAGCATAGCTTTTCTCAACAATGAAGGGTCTGGTATGGAGATAACAATGGGATGTGGAACATGTGCAAATGACAGAACAACCAGGGAGTTGTGACGATTGGATCATAAGGTTTAAATTAACAGAGAGTAATTTAGGGCAGAGCTTCTTCATTTCAGGAACACCAACTATGAGGATACAATGAGGATCTGGTGAAACCAAAGATTAAAATCAAAGTGGTTGATGTTTAAAGAGACATTCAGAGAATTCTTGTTATTTACCCTGGCAGGAAATAAAGGGTGCAGATGTGAACAATAACCACAGTAACACCAATCGTTTGAAGAACTAGTCCAGTCTGCAGAAGGGGTTCGACCTGAAACGTTGCCATTTCCTTCGCTCCATAGACGCTGCCTCACCCGCTGAGTTTCTCCAGCATTTTTGTCTACCTTCGATTTTCCAGTATCTGCAGTTCCCTCTTAACCACTAGTCTGAAAGCTGCCCATCTTCTTTCAAAGATCCTTTTGGGATGTCATCCACAATTAAGATGTTCCACAATGACTTCTCAAAAAATGGAAGCGTTTTATACTAGAAAGACATCATTGGTATAGCCCAACATCTTCACAAGGCTATTCTGGCAGTGCCTACTGACATCAGCCTGCTCACCGCACAATCGCTACCCAGATTGGCATCATCAAGAGGCTCCACACCAGAAACCTTGACAGTGAGGCCAACGTTGGAAAATCTGCTAACAAATGCTTACATCCAGCATCGGCAGTAAAAGATCTCAGAAACATTAAAAATTATGGCACAGAAGAGCACATGGTTCCAGTCGAACGAGGAGCTACCCATCTTCCAGAACAAATTTCACAGCTTTGCAGACCATGACTCTTAAAGAGATATCCAAATACTCTTTAAGCATGACAAGGGTTTCTACTTCAACCACCCCGCGAGACAAGAACCAGACCATTAATTTTACTCTTCCCTTTAATTATTTTTCAATCACTTAAGATTTATTCATGTTGCTTTTGTCCCCTCTGATAAGTAAAATAGGGTCTTCCACCACCTTAATCCCCCCACCAATAAGCACCTCAAAGTCTCATCTTACACTCCTGTGCTACATCATGGCCACAACATGACCAGTCATGCTGGTAAATCCCCTTTGCACATTCACCAACGCAACAAAACATCTTTCTTACCTCTAGTCTCCTCCTCCTCAAGTCTGATGAAGGGTCTCGACCCGAAACGTCACCTACTCCTCTTCTCCAGAGATGCTTTGCCTGTCCCAATGAGCTACTCAAGCTTCGATGTAAACCAGCATCTGCAGTTCCTTCTTACACAAAACATCTTTCTTGACCGATTGAAAATTTGACAAAATTAAAAAGATCTACTTCCATCAGGATCGTGGACCAATGGATAGAACGCTTCTCAGAACCAAATCGTACAAAAATAGTTTTTTTCGGAGTAAAATACATTTAATCTATGTGTGCCGTTTTATTTTCTCTATATCTAGCAGCGCTTAGACCGTGATACATGCACAACAAACACAGCGAGGAAGTTCGGTTAATTGTTTAAGAAAGAACTGCAGATGCTGGAAAAATCGAAGGTGGACAAAAATGCTGGAGAAACTCAGCGGGTGAGGCAGCGTCTATGGAGAGAAGGAATGGGTGACGTTTCGGGTCGAGACCCTTCTTCAGTTAATTGTTGACGGAGGGAATTTTCAATTAGTGCTGAGAATGCGTCGGTTCTTCCTTAGAATTTTTAATTGTTCATTTTCCGAATATTTCGTTATATTTTGGAACATTATCTCCCTGGAGACATTAACATAAACATTGGTGTTATCTTAAGTAATTAACACGTTAAGTGTCTTTCTCGCTGAATTTAAAAAAAAAGTGGGCTCAAAATGCAGCGTTCGACAAGATTTCAGAAGGAGGGCTTGTCACAAAGGTCTGGGCTCACTGGCCCGGGACAACCGGCAGCCCAGTTCTCCTCGACCTCGGCAACAAGGAGATACGTTCTACAGGAACACCAAGGTCGGATTTCTTTGGATTACACTCCTACATTTCCACAAGTCAACCCCTTTAACATTGACACTTTATCCTCTAGTTCCCCCCAACTCGCCCTTTTCGAATTTTGCTCTTTTAAAAACTCAACAACTTTCACTTTCTTTCCACCCCAACCTCCCTCCCTCCCCCTCCCCCTCCCCAATCTGCCGGTGGTCCGCTTTCCCGAGCGGCAGTTTTAGGGTACGGTACAAACATCCACAAAGCATGCCCCAAATGTAACCACTGCTGGTATTTATAACTAAAGTGGAAAAGATTTTCACTTATATAGATAGCGGAGGGCTTATCAATCACCACCCCGCCCTTGTATGTTTCAAACAGTTGGACTGTCGATAGAGCACATTCCAGCCAGGTGTACTGACAAGAATAATGCCGTCGTTAATTTGAGCACAAACTTCAACAAAGGGCAGAATGTCGTCCAGGTCTCTTCTTTATGAAACGCTGGAGGAATAAATACTGCTCAAAAAGGCCAAAGAAAGAAACAGGATGGGGTGGGAGAAATCTACTTGATCCCTTGAGCCTGTTGATTCATGAATAGTGTAGGAAGGAACTGCACAGTTGCTGGTTTAAACCAAAGATAGACACAGAAAGCTGGAGTAACTGAGTGGGACAGGCAGCATCTCTGGAGAAAAGGAAAGGGTGACGTTTTGGGTCGAGACCCTTCTTCAGACTGTAATGATTAGGCCTTGACTGTCTCCATTGTAGAGAATATCACTCCTTGGGTGATTTCTCCGAAAGCTCCATATCCTTACGCTATGAGCCCCATTTTTGGATTTCCCCAATATAAGGAGCATCTCATCTATTTAGTCCCATCAGGATCTTGTTTCACCAAGGTACTTCTCACGTGCTTCCCAACTCCAGGAAGTACAAAGGGGTGTCTAAAAATCAAGGGTAAACATTGAAGGCGAGGGGGAGGATGATCAGAGGGGTAAATATTTAATGCAAAGAGTGGTTGGTCTCTGGAATGAGTGGCCAGAGGTGGTGGTTGAGGAAAAAAACAGCAACAACATTTACAAGGCATCTGGCCAGGTACTTGAATCAGCACGGCACTGAGGGAAATGGAATTAATGCAGCCAAGTGGGATTAGTGATGATGGTCATATAGATGCAGTGGGCCAAAGGGCCTGTTCCTATGCTGTCCAATTCCATGCCTCTGAAAGCCCAATCATCTAAATCTCTCTTCATAAATTAGTCCCCCCATCCCAAGAAATAGTCTGGCAAACCTTTGCTATATTCCCTCTATCCTTCCCAAGATAGAGGACAGACGCCGCTCGGTGCTCAAGGCGTGGTCTCACCAAGTTTGCAGGTTTGCAGTAAGACATCCCTGAACTTAGTGTCAAACCATCTGCTGCATCTGCTCACTTACAACAACTGGTGTGCAAAGGCCCACCTTTCCAAATACATTGCTCTTCAGATAATAATCTGCTTGCCTGTATTTGTCAATGCATCTGCCCCTCGCCTGACCAATCCAAATCACACTGAACCGCACTGCAATGTCCTCAGAACTCACACGTGCACCCTCTCACCCACACCCGCATGCACACCTCACATGCACGTCACTCACGCCCCCACCCACCCACCTCACACATGCCCCCACCCATCTACCCAAGAGAACAGAGAGTCTTGGTTAAGGATTTTGTTCATGACACAGCACATTGACAGTGCAGCAATGCTGTGAACATCCTCTCCAACACAGGAGCACTCCCCTAGTGCTGCACTAGGTGTCAGACCGGGTCAAGCCATCCACAGTGTACCGAAACAGGATAAATGGTATAACGTTTACTGCCAGATAAAGTCCAGTAAAGTCTAATTAAAGATCGTTCGAAGGTACTTTGATAGTTTGAAAATGTATAACTTTTAAACTATGGTCGGCCATGCAATCAGCCAAGGCAATGTAACTGAATAACTAATAGAAAAAAGAAAATCATACAAGCATAAGATTTTGGGGCAGGTGTAACCAGGTCACCTGGCTCTGAACCTTGTGCCACCTTTGATCATGATCTTTCTTCAAAACTCAGGAGGAGATCAGCAGATCCTCAATATTCATCAGCTTTTAAATTCACCAGCAAGCTCCAACTATTAGACAGTAGACAACAGGTGGAGGAGTAGGCTATTTGGCCCTTTGAGCCAGCACCGCCTTTCAATGTGATCATGGCTGATCATCCACAAGCCTTCTCATCATACACCTTGACTCCGCTATCTTTAAGAACTCTAACTCTCTCTTGAAAGCATCCAGAGAATTGGCTTCCACTGCCTTCCGAGGCAGAGAATTCCACAGATTCATAACTCTCTGGATGAAAAAGTTTTTCCTCATCTCTGTTCTAAATGGCCTACCCCTTATTCTTAAACTGTGGCCCCTGGTTCTGGACTCCCCCAACATTGAGAACATGTTTACCTGCCTCTAGCGTGTCCAATCCCTTAATAATCTTATACGTTTCAATAAGATCCCCTCTCATCCTTCTAAATTCCAGAGTACACAAGCCCAGCCGCTCCATTCTATCAACATAATGTATGAAATGCCATACAAAAGGTCTTACAAGACATATTTTCAATAGAGAAATTTGAAAAAAATTAAGATTGTTTAAAAGTGATGAACTGGTAAATTTGCAATGGTACGTAAACATAAATGAATGCACTGTGTTAGTAGTACCAAGTCAAATAACCCAGGAACACCCCCATCCAAATCCCCCTCTAATATGCTGAATAAACCACTCATCTGGGTGTGCAAAAAGGTTCAATTACAATAAAATAAGCAACCCAGATGGAATAAATTTATATCAGCAACTATTTTCTGATTTATCTAAAGGATGAGCTCCTGCTTGCTAGCCTAATTGAAAAACAATGTCCATGGTGTTCTGTAATTTAGATTCTTGATCTTGTGGAGTTGTACAAAGCAGAATCACAAAATGTGGTAGAATTTGTATCCTGAAAACCAAGCGACCAACACATTTAACTACCATGCTCAGTCTGACCAAGTCCCACCTCTGAAATAGGGTGCTACATATTTTATAGCACAACAACATAAGATGTTGCTACCAAAGACCAAAGTGGGCACTGTGCCCATTCCAATAGCAATTCTGAAATGAGATTGGTTGAGCAGGAGAGCCTTAAAAGAACCGAACAGACTGCTCAGTAATGTTCAAGGAAAAGTCTTATGGTGGTGATATTTTGTAAGTGAATGTGCTGGGTGTTTTGCTGGGATCCAAATATTCCAAAGACCTTCTGGATTAACACCACATCAACATGTAAACTTCTAGCTCGACTGCACAAAGCAGCCTCTGGGTTTCTTCATTCCCCGTCCAGAGAGATTCTTGACCAAGCTCATTCATTGTCCTTCAACTGCAGGAAACAAAGCCCGACTACACAAACTATGAGCCGCTTTGTCATGCCCGATATGGGCAATGTGAAATAACTGACATTATGGTACTGAACATTCAAAATAATAAACGGTAAGTATGCAGCAGCTGTGTGTAAAGTATAGACAAGTACCAGAAAATGTACACATTTAGGAATACATATGCAAGATATATATTTACATATATTTCGGAGCCAATAGTATTGAGAAAATTGTTCTAGTGGAAGTAAATTTACAAGTTTTGTTCTTCACTTTTACAGGTTTCCATGTAGCACCTTGTGGTTGTTTGTATGACCCCAGAATACACAACATTGGAAGTAATGGAACTCACTGCGAATTGCCGCCTAGACTTGCTTCACCATTTTACGGTCAAAACTTCATTTTAAATACTGCAACAATTCCAACGCACCATGAACTTCAATACCTTTCCCCACTTTACTGTTCGCCACCTGATCACAACAGTAGCATTTACCAACCACCCTCCGTCTACTATCAACAAACTCCAATTTTACTTTCAGGACGAAACCAAGTTTCATACTCTGGTCCGTTATTTCCCATCAATAGTAAAACGCACGCATCTAATGTTCCTGCAAGGTTTCAGACTGAATTGCCAAATCATCAGATTCAATTGCAACAGCATCACCCAAGTCAAAACCCAAATGATCAGCCTCCGAAAGCTTTGAAGTCCGAAGATGCAGGGAGCAAGGCAACCCCATTGCCCATAGATACAGCAGTTAATGAAGGTCTTTCCGATCAAACGACCTCAAACCTCAGCCCTAGCACTGACGAGGAACAGGAAAAAACAAAATATATAGATTCTTCAACCTGTGATAAAACCCAGTTAAAGGATGATGAAGAACAAATGCTTGCTGCACTGGATGCAGTGAGTGAAGAAGAATTAAATGAACTCATTTCCAATGAAAGAAAAGGTAAAGGCTCCACAAGTCCAAGTACCAGTCCAGATGTGTTGCCTGATGAAGTTTCATTAGAGGATGCCATGAAGATGTTTGATTGCATCCCATTTCACAGTGCATCATTGAACGATTCACCTGTTGCAATGTCAGGAAAACTTTCCAATAGCGCAGATCTGATTGAATTCAGCACAGATATTGAGATCAGCCAGGAAAATTCCGAAGAAAATAGCATAGTTGAAAATTTCTCAGATGCCACGGAAATACCTTGGGATGAAATGTCAAGTCTGTCTCTGACATTTGAAAGAAGTTTGGAAGACAGCATGGGACTTCTGGCACTACCCAAGGAGTTGATGTCCCCTGATTATGAAGTGCCCGAGCTTGCAGATATCATCACGACCATGGATTACTTTTACAGCGTCAGTATTTATGATCTGTTCAATGATGAGTTATCGGACTGGAACCCACACGGGCCATTATTCAGCTCTGCAAAAGACAGCAGCTGCAACCCAGGCGTGAACGTTTTACCAAAGCCTGGAGAGTTATCTCCAGTAACGGACATCTCCACAAAAATTCTCGATTCAGTCAGAAAGGAAAAACGACATCCCGCAGACATGGTCTCACACCCTGTTTCCAAGAAATGCAGGATTGCAGATTCTGCAGCTCTGGAAGCAGTTCAGGAGTTCTGTGCAGTCTCAATGTCTGCAACAATGAAGAAACGTCTAGGGATTGAAGACTGATGAACTTGGGATCAAACTGACTTTATATTTCAAAATTCACTCCAATACAATATTTAATTGTATATGTGCAAATAAATGTTATCACAAATTTATAAGGTTGATTGTTAATTATCGACAAAGAAATAATGGCTTCACCAATCACAGCAGCTAGAAAACACTGGCCTAGATCTTGTGTTGGGAGGTGAAAGCTGATTCTCCAAGAACATCAAGGTATTTTTCATCTTTATAGGTGGCGTTTTTTGTAAGAATTGTGATACCATATATATATATATATATATATATAGTTGAATGAAATTCCAACTATTCAAAACTACCTCCTCTGGCAGCTCGTTCCATACACCCAACATCCTGTGTGTGGAAAAAGTTGCCCCTCAGGTTCCTACTAAATCTTTCCCCTCCGACCTTAAGCCTATGTCCTCTAGCTTTCAATAGAGAATGTCACCTTAAGGTAACAAAAGCTGAATATTCAAATTAACATTTTCACCAATGGTACTAGAATGATTTTATACATTCAAGTTTAATAGAGCTTTGATTTGCAGGAAACACAACCAAGCTATAATTATAGCTAGACCAGCAGATAGTGAGCTGGCAAGAATCATAGTCTCAATTTCTACTACTGTTGACTGAAAAAAAAAGGTAGTCTCGTGCAAGCCACGCTCATACAGAAGGTCAAAATCTCCCTATGCGAGTTTGATGCTGATCTATAGAGAATTTACTTAGAAGCTATAGCTACCATGCCAATACAATGCTGCTTTCTTGATACTTGAATGTTGAAAACTAGTTTTATGTTCTGTATCTCAACATATCTGCAGTTCACGTATTTATTAAAGTCATTTAAATGAATTTTTTTGATAAACATTGATAATGCTGGATGTCACGTGTTCAGTGCATGATTAGGTAGTTGAAACTTGGTTAATTTGGGGTCTTGACCCGAAACGTCACCCATTCCTTCTCTCCAGAGATGCTGCCTGTCCCGTTGAGTTACACTCGCATTTTGTGTCTATCTTTAATTTTCCCTCATTCCCTGAGCCTGGATTAATCATCCTGCCAATACTGGAGTGTTTCAAGATCTACAAATTCAGCACAAAAGCTGGAAGTGAGGCTTTATTAAAATGTAATCAGTTTAGCTTCAGATTTTCTGGTGTCGATTGAGTGCAAACATCAACGAGGTATGTGTGCGTGCACAGTAAAACGGAGGTATTTGTAAGTGTTTTTTGTCGAAGGGTAAAAGCTGTCTAATCATTGCATCTTCTCTTAAAATGACAACTTTGTCCTCCCATCATGGAGAACTGAAAATAGAAAGGGGCTACTAAATTTGCATGATCTTCTATAAAGAGTGGGGCCCAGTTGTAGAAAAGAGTAACGTTGACTTTTTAAATTTGGTGTGGATCACTAATGTGGATTTGCTAAAAACAATAGTTAGCAGATGGCACATGATTGACTAGAGGTCTGCTTTACACCCTCAACCTGTAGAATGGTATCAACATCCAGCTCGATTCAATCCTAGGAGCTGGCTCCAGTAGGCTGCCAAATTTGTTTAGTTTAGTTTATTGTCACGTGTACCGAGGTACAATAAAAAGCTTTTGTTGCATGCTAACCAGTCAGCAGGGAGACAATGCATGATTACAATCAAGTCATTTAGTGTATAGATTCATGATAATGGACTAACATTTAGTGCAAGGTAGAGCTAGCAAAGTCCGATCAAGGATAGTCTGACGGTCACCAAAAAGGTAGATAGTAGTTCAGCACTGCTCTCTGGTTGTGGTAGTGTGGTTGTGTGATTCAGTTGCCTGTTAACAACTGGGAAGAAACTGTCCCTGAATCTGGTAGTGTGCGTTTTCACACCTACACCTTTTGTCTGATAAGAGAGGGGAGAAGTGTGAGCGGCCAGGATGTGACTCGTTCTTGATTACGCTGCTGGCCTTGGGAAGGCAGCATAAGGTATAAATTGAGTTAATAGAAGGGAGGTTCGTTTGTGTGTTGGTCTGGGCTGCGTCCACAATTTGCTACACTTTCTTGCGGTCTTGGGTTTGTACATGGCTGCACAGCCGTGGGTGTACAAGGAGTAAAGGGGTCTGAGAAAGCATCCTTGCAGAGCCCCCCCGTTGAGGATTATCATGGAGGATGATTTGTCCCCTATCCTCACTGATTGCAGTCTGTTGATCACGAAGTCTGTTGACCAGTTGTAGAGAAGAGTGCTGACACCAAGTCCCGTGAACTTGGCGATAAGCTTGGCTAGTATAATGGTATTAAAAGCAGAGCTGTAGTCTACGAATGGTATTAAAGGCAGAGCTGCAGCCTATGAGCCCTAACACCCACTAACCTGCAGCTGACCCGTTAGCAGATCCACTATCCCCTCCGCTCTCCAGATTGCTAACATCTTACACAGCTCATCCTTAAAACATACCCCTTCCTCAGGCAGCTGCCACAGTCTCTTCCAGCCAAGTTTTTTTGCACAGAGAATGGCGACTTGTGAAAGGAATCCACAATTTCCATTTTAGGTTTTAGATGCATCATTTCCACCACACCCTCACTGCCTTTCTCCTACCCGTATACTCTTATACACAATTCACATAATTTTACAAATCGTTGAATTGCAATACTGCTTATCTTTCCAATTTATGAACCAATACTCAATGCAATGTCATTTGCTCAGGGATATATTCAGACATCAGAGAATAATGAATATTAAATTGATGGATTGGATAGCAATTTAACATGGTACAGTATTAAAATCCATAGAAGATAACATATGTTTTAAATATTGTTTTGAATTGCTGTCACCTATAACAATTGGTACATGTCATGTTAAATACTGCTTTTTGATATGGTTTAAAAAAATTAATTAAAAAAATATTTTTTATTGGAATTAGCTCATTAAGGCTCACGACTTTACAATTATATTTCAGGAAGTGAGAGTGCAAGCTGGTTAATGCATTTAAGCTAAATTAAATGTTGCATTCCATGTAACGGGTAGCACAGCAGTAGAAGAATATCTCTACATCACCTTTTAGATGATCTTTTAACCAAGGGAGTGTTGGATGTGGGTTTGCTCTTGGGTCTTGTTCATTGGAATGTCCAGTGATTAGTATTTTAAACATACTTTTAGAGCAGTTGGGGGGAGTTCAGAAGTCAAGCTGCCAGTTCATTAGTAGGTATGAAAAGGTTATCTTGTGATTTAAAAATCACAATTTAAACCAAACATGATTTAAAAACAAAATAACTTTAATGTTTGATGAGGGCCTTTATCCTATGTTGATGTATTAATGCTGGGAACTAACAAACTGAATTAACGGATCAAATTAAAACTGCATTTGTAGTTACTAATGTACCACTGTTCCATAAGCCACATTGAATAATATTTTAGTAATTTACAATCAGCATAACACTTCAATATGCAAATATTTATTCATAAATGGTATATTAATGCAGATCAGCATCATAGCATGTTAATCATACCTCCAACAAAAATTGATCCACAGTGCTTCATTATATTATACACAATGACATTCCATATTTTGTACAGCATACATCATGATGGTTTACTCAACATTGTTACCTTAATTGCTGAGGAATTGCTTGGTGCTCCCCCAAAACAGAGGCAATCTGCTGCATATGTTATTTTAACATTAACATACTGTGTCAAGTACAATACATGCAAAATATATTTTATGCATAAACTACATTGCAAATCCCTCATTCATTGTAAATGGACCATGGCATATGTGGCCATTACCGATTGAGCCTTGGCCTCAAGTCACCCTTGTACGTTAACTTCAAATACACATCAGTGTCTTAGAATTATTCTCCCTCTTCCAATGCTATTATGAAAGCCCTTTGTACCATCTGGGCCAAAGGGAAGACGGATCAATCCAGGCGGAAGGCCTGTAGCACAATGAGACTTCCTTCCTGACTGCCTACACGTGGCCTGACTGACCTCTAAAGAGACAGATTTACAAGCAGCTAGCCTGCGTCGTTGCACCCAGGGACTTCCTGAACAATTCCCACTATCAAATGAGCAGTCATGGAATTTTTTGGTTAGCTCTGGATTTGTACATGAATTTGGCCAAAGCCCTTGTCCTAAATCTGTTAGGGGTGATGGATTATGATAAACTAACCCCCTATGTGGAATAGATGGGCTGTAATGGTCACTCCATGAATGAGACCTTGAGGCCATGCATGGATTCAGCTTTTGACTATTGCCGTCATGGACATCACAGATTTGGTGCTGCAGATACCTTTGGACAAAGACAGGTGGTGTGGCACCATCAGATTCTGAAGAACTGTACAAAGACTCTTCCATTGCAGATTGAAATTGCTCTCTTTTTGTTGGTCGTCTTGAAGGCTTTTTATAATTTGATTTTAAATCCTCCAATTCTTTTGCGTCTAGATCACTGATTTTTTTGGCACCTTTCCCTGTCAGCACGACAACCTTTATACTCTCACAGTTATAGTTGTGCCTTTTGCCAAGTTCTTCATACGCCTTTCTGGCTCCTTCATGATTCTCATATTCAATCAAAACACAAACTTTGGTCCCAACCTCTGGGTATTTCAATGTACATTTTTTCAATTCAGTAGGAATTTCCTTACCTGGCTGCAAGAGGCGGATTGAACTGATAGAGCCATAAATAGAAAAAGTTTTCATTGCCATCTCCATGTCATTTATTTGAGCATGTTTTTCACCACCATCCTCTGGAGAATCCTTGCGAAAGTTCCACGCCAATATGCGTTTACTTGATGGTAGCTTCAGGAGGGATTCCGGAACTGGGTTTCGTCGCCGAACTTTTGTCCCTTCTTGATTTATTTCCAGCAAATTGGAATAACTAAGAGCATAAGCTGTTACCTTCCAATCCTTTGTTAAGATCTTAATCTACAAGGGAAACAATTCATAAGTGTCATTTTTTTTTAAATTGATGCAAAAATGATTGCAATGGATTCAAGTTTTAAATTCACAACTAAGGGTAAGATGTAAATTGCACAAATTGTAAAAACTAAGTTTTAAATAACAATTAACTAAAATGTATAGATGTGCCTAATCTAAAAAATCAAAAACAATGCTAAATATTCTTTACGTACAATCAAGATTGTTATACATTCTTACACCCTTTAATTACAAGGATTTATTATCCACTGCCAAAGCCCAAAAGCATCTCTGAACTGTGTGTGGCCCACAACTTCAGTCTTGTTAAGCTCTTATTCGAGTGAGTGCGAGGGCAGATCTGTACAGTTAAATGCACATTCTACACCATGTAAATGTTTCGCAAACCCTGGATAACAAAAAAGATGGAGAAAGAAATAGACGATTCAGCAATTCGGAGCGGGGAGAATGCAGTTCCAAAATATTCCAGGAGGGGGTGGATAGCGAGAAGCTGTGCTCAGCATTGGTCCCAATGAATATGGGTAGAAGGATTAGATCTTGCAGACAGATTACAGGTAGCTACAAATTTTTATTTTTTTAAATCAAATAGTAGAAGCATAAAAAGATCTCTATTATTACAGGTAGACAAAAATGCTGGAGAAACTCAGCGGGTGAGGCAGCATCTACAGAGCGAAGGAAATAGACCACGTTTCGGGTCGAGACCCTTCTTCAGACTGATGCGAGGGTGGGGAAGAAAGGAAGAGGCAGAGAGTAGAATTGGAGGGAAGGGGGAATCACAGAGTGGTGGCAGTGAGCGAGGAGGTTGTTAAATTGCCTTCGGAGAGAGGGGGAGAACTTCTTCAAAGTAGGCATACCTTGAGGAGATTTCGCAGTAATTGTCTTCGAGTAGACAAAATGTTTAAGAAGGAACTGCCGACGTGGGAAAATCGAAGGTAGACAAAAGTATCATATGCCAGCAAATTCAAGAAATGCGCAGATGAGTATATTCATGTTGTGTGGCACTATTGCACTAATTGGGATAAAGAATCATGCCATTTCAAAACCAGGTACTTGGGAATTATAATGGTTCATCATCAGCAGAATTTAATTTCACCACAATCTGTTAACTCATAGCCTGGCACACCTCACTATCACAACAATCAAGCCAGCAATCAATCCTGTCTCAATGACAAGGATATAGAGTACCAACAGGGCTATCTGAAATGTTTAAGAAAGAACTGCAGATGCTGGAATAATCGAAGGTAGACAAAAATGCTGGAGAAACTCAGCGGGTGAGGCAGCATCTATGGAGCGAAGAAATAGGTGACGTTTCGACCCAAAAAGTCAACCTATTCCTTCACTCCATAGATGCTGTCTCACCCGCTGAGTTTCTCCAGCATTTTTGTCTACCTGGGCTATCTGAAATGAGTGCCCACCTGGCAAAGTTGCATACAAAGGTCAGCAAGAGATAGAGCTGAACAGTTCCACAACTAGATAGACGAAAGCCCTTAATAAAGAAGTGACACATCAGTTCTGAATAGTGGAGAACAATGAAATAGCAAACAGGAGGCTCCATGAACATAACCATACTCAATGATGACAGGGTTAAGTATTTGAATATCAAGATGCCACCAAATCCTTTGCAACCACCATAGCCAATTCCCATCCTAGCCTTGGGTTCAATCTGCAAAGTGATGCAAGAACTATAAATTGTACTTTCAGTTGGCTCTCACAAACCTGCTCAGCATCTCCTGGTTTAGGCTTCATCAGAACCACTCTTTAGTTTAGTTTAGTTATAAGCTGTTCAAAGTTCTTCAGATTTCGTTACAATCTTGGTCCAAATATGAATGGGAGTAAATTTGAAAAGCTGAGTGCAAGTGCACTTGACATTAAGGCAACATGTAATAGAGTGCAAAATAACAGAGCCCTGGTAAAAAGTCAATGATCATCCAGAGGAAAAATCCCACTCCAATGGCTGGAGTCACAACTTGCATTGACAGAGTTGGGAGCAGTAGTACAGAGTCTATCATTCCCAACCACAAGTCATCACTGTAGACTTTCTCAGTGCAGTGTCCGAGCCCAAGTTACCACCAAACAATCTGATTTCCATCATTAAAGGTCAGAACTGGGTGATGTATGTTTAGTGTTCAGTTCCATTTGTACGCAAAATGAAGTGGTCGCTGCATGCATGCAGCAAAACCAAGCCGACATTTAATATGGAGACAAGATACTGCAATGCTGGAATTGAGGTAAAAGAATGGCTGATATTTAAATTGGCAAATGTCAATCTAGCATAGACAGTCAGCATGGATTCAAGACAGTATCCAGCACAGCAAGTATCGTATTGCGCAGGTATCAATGTTTGTTGATGCATGCATGCATTTGATGCGAAGCAAAACATTTGACAAAAAAAAACATTTGTGTGGGAGATTATTGTATGATACTTAGGTTTTGTTGCATCCCAATGGCCTCAGCCATTTAAATGTTTTTATTGAGACCTAAAATGTATTGCAAGACGCTTTAAGCCACTGAGAAAACCTTACCTTTTTGAAAGAGGTGAGAAGTTTGATGCTGATGTAGCCCAATTTATTCCTCTTCATGTGCTTTAGCAGAAAACAATCGGATGCCAAATTTTCATCAGACAGGTAAAATTCAACCTGTGATATTATTTGTTGAATCTTGTCAGAGTCAGGGGGAATCCATTTATTAGATTCTATGCAATCATCATTGGTATCACTTGGGTCATAAGAATTCCTGTACAAAAATAAAGCAACAGGGGATTTCAAAGTGAAATCAGAGCCGATTTAAAAATTAAAAGCAAAAAAATCTTTCCCTGTAGGATTTCAATGATCCAGATCCTCATTTTCTTTCCTAAATCTTTAAAAGAAAATCATGGATGATTTTTAAAATTTTCACAATGGTGAATAAAACCCAAGTAATGTTAAGATTTGCCCATTGCACATTGAAATGCTCCATTAAACTGGTATTACCAAACTCTCAATTGTTCAAAATGTAATACCATATACACCTTTATCCTCTTTTTCTGCACTTCAAGGTTATGGAAGAAAAAGTAACATGTTGTTACTTGTGGGCGGAGCACCAAGGCAAATTCCTTGTATGTGAATACTTGGCCAATAAACTTACTTACATGAATTAGGTAGATCCAGGGGATACAATTTTAAGGCCAAATGTAATTTGCTATTCAGAATCAGAATCAATTCTCTTCTACAATTAGCAGACCTCTGGAATTGGCTGCTAACATCAGTAGACAAACATTTGCTTGTGATATCTATAAATGTTTCTTCCCGTGGCAAATAGTACAGAGTTTTTGTTTCTCTCCACTACTTCCTCAACATTCCTAGTTAGGGCATTATAATTGTGCAGGACAATAGTGACCACGCACACACCAATAGGGTGTTTAAGAAGGAACTGCAGATGCTGGAAAATCGAAGGTACACAAAAGTGCTGGAGAAACTCAGCGGGTGCAGCAGCATCTATGGAGCGAAGGAAATAGGCAACGTTTCGGGCCAAAACCCTTCTTCAAACTGATGGGGGGTGGCGGGGAGAAGAAAGGGCTGAGGGATGGGAGGAGACAGCCCGAGGGCTGAGGAAGGGGAGGAGACAGCAAGGGCTAACAAAATTGGGAGAATTCAATGTTCATGTCTGCAGGATGCAGACTCCCCAAGCGGAATATGAAGTGCTGTTCCTCCAATTTCCAGTGTTGCTCGCTCTGCCATGGAGGAGACCCAGGACAGAGAGGTTGGATGGGGAATGGGAGGGGGAGTTGAAGTGCCGATCGGATGGGGAATGGGAGGGGGAGTTCAGCACTGCCAGAGGAGGTAGTTGAGGCAGGTGCTGTCACAATATTTAAGAAACATTTAGACAGGTATATAGAAAGGTTAGTTTTAGTTTCACAATATTGGGTCGAATGCATTTAGGTGGGGCTCGTGTAGACAGGACATGTTGGTCGGCGTGGACAAGTTGAGCTGAAGGGCCCGTCTCCACGCTGTATGATAGATCAGAATAACACAGATGGGGCAGGTGGCATGGATCAGGCATGGAGGAAGTGAAGGTATTTTATGTGACCCACTCTTCCATTTTAAAGGATGTTAAATGTCTGAGCTCTGCTTACCGTTGGTTACCATTGCATTGGAGCTCTTCAATCTCCTCACTGTTGGTTCTCTTCCGAAAGCTCAGTGCTTCCCCATTGACTTGCATTGGCAAACTGCACTCGGGTGAAACTAAAGGAACTGAGGAATCCAAAGACATGGCAAAAACCTTGGAAACAAAAAATCTATGGGAGGAAAATAACATCAGGGGAGGTTCAAAGCTAACAAAAACAAAGTAAAATAGAGTAATGGACATATAGAAGGTTTGACTTAATTCATTAATTTAGAGATACAGCATGGAAACAGGCCCTTCAGCCCACACCGTACACTAGTTCTATTCTACACATTAGGGGCAATGTACAGATGCCAATTAACCTACAAACCTCTACTTCTTTGGAATGTGGGAGGAATCTGGAGCCCCCAGAGAAAACCCACGCTGTCACAGGGAGAATGTACAAACTTCATACAGACAGCACCTGTAGTCAGGATCGAACCCAGGTCTCAGCAAGGCTGTAAGGCAACAGCTCTACAGCTGTGCTACTCTTACTTAAAATTAAATATGCAGTAAAAAAAAAATTGGGATGGATGCAAGACATTGCAACTACAGAAAACCAAGACAACAAAACATCACCTCAGTATCTTGAGGCCCAACAAGAATATAGCTATACAGAAGGCTCTTGGCAATAGAGAGTACTGTGCAAGGATATTCCAAACTGCAGAATATCAAAAGAAAGTTAACTTTCACAATGGAAAAAAGTATAGTGAAAAAATGCAAGAAGAAAAGGACAAACCACCAAACAAATATCAGAAGTAAAATAGGCTAGACAGAAACAGTATCATTGTCAAATTCAAACCTGGTCCACCCTTTTTCTAGGCCATTTATTTCCTGCAGAAGTGAGTTTCAACAGGCTTATTAACACAGCTTCTAGATGCTGTATAATTTGTTAGTTTATTAGAGAAAAAAAAGTTGTTACATCATAAAGCACAAATGCAGCCAAGGGGGAAAAAGTTAAGGTCAAATATTTCTTAAAGATATTCAGTAATATTAGAAACTGACAGAATTGCTCAGTATATGTAAAAAAAATAAAACTCACCTTCATACTGCACTCCTGGAACTAATGTCACAAGACATATAACAAATGATTAGAGAAAATACATTCAGGCCAGTAATTAAATACAAACATGCAAAGTGAATGCAGATGTAAATATATGCTTCCCTATACTGATTTTGACTTTTTACATTTAATGATTTTCTGAAAGTTCTTAGAGGGAGCAGAAAAAAACAACTTATTAAAAAAAAAAACTAATATTATACAAGAAAAAAGTCATTTACAAATTGTTAACTCATACCCAAGAAATCTAACAATCATCTTAATTTCAACCACAGATCAAAACAAAAGGCCAAACAATTCTGGAATTTTAATTAAAGAAGCAGAGTTGGAAACAAGGAATACCCAACACAGCCAAGAACATCAAACAGTGGAATCTAATTAGGGCACGACCGAAAATTAGAACGAGGGAGGTGGGGTTCAGGTGTAAGCAATAGGAGCTAATTGTGCAGATTAAATCCCAATTAGTTTGCAGCCTATTGCAGATGTCCAAATGATTCTGCATATTGTTGGTAATTCATCATTCTTCAGTAACATTGTTATCTGTATACAAGAGACTAGTCAAAACTTTATCCAGTAAAATACATCAGTTCCGGTTTTTTAGATGCTTTTTGATTGAATTTGCACCACAGTGCAGGATACATAAAACCTATGCATTCTAAAGGCTTAAGAAGGGTCACGACCCAAAATGTTGTCTGTCCAAATCTTCAACAGATGCTGCCTGGCCTGCTGGGTTCATCCAGCATTTTGTGTTTTGCTCAAGATTCCAGCATCTGCAATTTCTTCTGTCAGTGTTCATCGTTGCTATGAAGATGTACTGGTCACCCTTTGTAGTTGCTTTGCGCTTTGATTGATTGATTGATTGAAAGGTGCAGCGAAGACACAAGCCCTTCTGCCTACCGTGTCCACCAAACAAATAAACAGGTAAATCATTATAGACACAAAAAGCTGGAGTAACTCAGCAGGACAGGCAGCATCTCGGGACATAAGGAATGGGTGACCGAAGGGTCAGGTCTGAAGAAGGATCTCGACCCAAAACGTCAACCATTCCTTCTCTCCAGAGGTGCTGCCTGTCCCTCTGAGTTACTCCAGCTTTGTGTGTAAACCAGATCCTTTGTACACAGGTAAATCATTATTATTGATCTGTGGTGCATGAGCTTAATAAGATTCAAGCCCAAAGTGTTCATCCATTTAGGAAATAACATATTATTTCTAAAAACACTACTCCCTCAAAATAATTATCTACCCATAAGCACTATCCAAAGATTGTTGGCTTTGGAAGAGGACAGTTGAGGATCCACAAACCTGTCTAAATCGACAAAATGATAGACAGTCAAAAACGTTAACTTCCTCGGCGTGCATATCTCCAAAGGTCTGTCCTGAACCCAGCACATTGATGCAATCATTAAGAAATCCCATTAATGCCTCTATTTCCTTAGAAGTTTGAGGAGATTTGCTATGTCAATGTATACTCTCTTGAACTTTGACAAGTATAGAGTGGCGAACATATTGACTGATAGCATCATGGCCTGGTTCAGCAACTTGAACGCCCAGGAATAAAGAAGATTGCAAAAAGCAGTGAACACTGCCCTGTCCTGACCTCCCCACCATCAAAGAGATCTACAGGACTTGCTGCTTCAAAAAAGCAGCCAGCATCATCAGAGACCCACACCATCTGGAATAAGGTATAGGAGCCTGAAAACTGTAACATCCAGGTTCAGGAGCAGCTTCTTCCCAACCATCAGACTATTAAACACCACAACCTCCAAATAAGCTCTGAACTGCATAGACTGGGGACAAGTCTGTATAGATACTGAACTTGTGTTTTGTTGGTTATTGTGGTGTTTACGGAGTACTACATTTACAGTCTGTTGTGCTGCTGCAAGCGGGAATATTATTGTTCTGTTTTGGGACAAATGACAATAAAACATTCTTGATTATCCATTTTACTAAGTTATTATACTGCCGTCAAACATGCTGGAGAAACTCAGCGGGTGAGGCAGCATCTATGGAGCGAAGGCATAGGTTTAAGGAATAAGCAAGAATTTCATTGTCCTATCGTGGACATATGACAATAAACTCTCTTGACTTGACTTGACTTGAGGTTGAAGAAGGGTCTCGACCCGAAACGTCACCTATTCCTTTGCTCCGTAGATGCTGCCTCACCCACTGAGTTTTTTATCTATCTTCGATTTTTTCCAGCATCTGCAGTTCTTTCTTAAACATACTGCCATGTTAGATGTTTTCAGCATTTTATGGTATTGGAAGTTTGATATGGTCAGGAAGTAACATTATTTGGTAAATGTTTTTATTTATATATGCTTTCTTTTACTCTACATTAGAAATGTACCCATAGGTTATTCATCTTCATGAATTTTATCAGACAATTTATTACATGAAATTTTTAATATTCATATTTTATTGTACGCAAGTATAGGATTATGCATCAAATGTTCTCAGATTACAACAACTGTCTAATTAGAATCAACTACAATAGCCTTTTCTAAAGCCACAGGTTAGAGAGGGCAGAGACTATCAATAAAACTTTACTAACATAACATTTCTTACATTTCAAATGGACATCAAACAAAATCTCAGAACATTTGCAACTCCATTTTTTAAAACTTAGCTCCGCTGTGCATTCACCGAAACAAGTAACCAACACATAGCACTAAAATTAATACCGAAATAAAAACTCCAAGCAACATTTCTGAAGAATATAAAGGGTCAGGGTGAGCTCCATATACATACACGCTGAATGTAGTGGAAAGTTCACAGAAGCTGAAAAAGAAGAGGAAGAAAAAAGGCAAAAGTGAAAATGTTCACTGGGGTTCTCCAGAGTTTGTATGCACGTGTTTTTATAAATAACCAACATCTATATAGATGCATATTTTGCAAATTTATGATAGGAAATTAGAAATATATCCACAGAGGGCATTGGTGTTACACGAGCACACAGACAGGTTTGTGGGTATGTTCCCAGTTGAGGGAATCAGTCCAGCATAGGGGGTTCAGCAGGGCTACCTGAGAACGAATGAGTCATGCTACCCAGGTGCTTTGCTATAGTAACAAAGACATTTTGATGATAGTGACACCCTAATTGAATATTCAGGAAGTGATGGCCTTTTCTCTTAATGAGCAATTTGAGGATCACATGTGGATCCCTTGGCATCAAATGCTTGCAAACTTCCCCTCCGTGAACCTTCAGGAAACCCATCATCTGGGCACACCTGCATGTCTGTGTTGCTCTCTGCATGAAAGGAAACTGATGAGTTTCAGAGCCTGTTTGTCATCGTAAACTAAGCAAAGTGACATTTGGCAGACTGTTGCTTCTGTCTGGACTGATCAGGAGCTATGAAGTTCAGGGCCAGCATGGAGGCATTGGTGGATGTTGGTGACCAGTTATTTAAAAAATCTTAGCATCTTGATATATTGTTTCTCAGGAATGTGGAGTCAGGAGAATTGCTCTTGGAAGGATAGGTCTCTCCTGGCCAGAGCCCCTTCCCAGTCTTTCTTCAGCTTCCTCTGGCATTAACACTGTACGGTTCACACAGGTCAAACTGAAGGACATAACTCTAATCTAGAAATGACATCACATGACCACATTTTTAGACATATGTTTTCTCAAACGAATTAACTATTATTTTGTGACAGAATATTTCAACAAGTGATTGTGATTCAAATGCACGTAAAACTCACTAAATATAGAGCATTCTACTAAAATATCAGTTACCTAAATTCTTTTGGTATACTATCACGACTATAATCTATTTTACATATTGATAGCAGGTTATAAATGCTGGAAAATTAAAATGAAAATAGAAATGCTGGAAATATTCAATGTTTGGGAAGAGAGAAATATGTTGGTAAAATGTCGAGAAGTAGCGGAAATTATTTCCTGAACATGAAAAGAAAAGCTGAGATGACCATTACTTTCTAAACATACCTGTAGTGGTTGTTTACCACAATTGCTTTGAAAATATAAATGCCATTGCGTCTTGCAAAGAGGATTCGGTTACTGATCCCACCACCCATAATTTCGTATTCATCGTAAATATTTGCAGTTAGTGGTGGACCAGATTTCAAACAGCTATGGAAATTCTTCAAGTGAATGTAACAAAAGAGCATTAGTTTAGCATAGTCATTCATCCCTATGGAAAACATTTTCTCAATCATAATTCCTTTTTTTTTCTCCAGAGGCATCTGATAGAGATGACCGGACATAATATGTTCATATTCATTAGCCATAAGAATAGAATTAGGCCATTCGGCCCATTGAGTCTATTCCACCATTCAATAATGGCTGATCTATCTTTCCCGCTCAACCTCATTCTCCTGCCTTCTCCCCATACCCCTTGCCATCTTACTAATCAAGAATCTCCACCTTAAAACTACCCAATGACTTGGCCTCCACAGCCATCTGTGTCAATGAATTCCACTGATTCACCACCCTCTGATTAAAGACATTCCTCCTCATCTCCTTTCTCATGGTATATCCTTTTATTCTGAGGCTATGCCCTCTGGTCCTGGACTCTCCCACTGGAGAAACCATCCTCTCAGTGTCTACTCTGTCCAGGCCTTTCACTATTCAAATAAGCAGGAATTTAATAATTGTCATTTATCAGAAGTAAATAAACTTGTGGATGAAAATTACATATTGAGGAGGTTACTCTGAAAATGTGGGTAATACGAGAAATTTATCAATGCGATTAATAACTCACTACCTTTGCATTCCAAGCAGTGTGAGGATTTGGTTTGGACTGTTGGCCTAACATATATGTCCAGTTTTGTACTTCGGAGATGCAATCAATGTCATGTACACGGAGTTCATAGCTGTAATCGTTTATCCCATTCACTTCAAACAATACATATTCCGCTTCAACCTCCTCCACGAATTTACCAGAATACCACCTGAAACATTGAAAGTTAGGAGATTAACACCTGAGAATCTGACCAAGACTAAGTAAACCTGCTGCTTTTTGAAACTATTTACTTGACTGACAGATGAGACGTCCATTTAATGTCAGAAAAACTGGACTGCAGCTGAACCTCCACAAAGCACTGAAATTTCATCGGAAATACTTTCAAGTTGTAAGTCAGGCTGAACCAATTAACTTGCTAACTTGACAAGCCGTCACATTGTTATAACAAGAAAAACTTGTTGAAATTCTCATAATCAATCAATTCACATCAATCAATGATCGGTATTATAGCACAATACTTGCTCCAGAAATTAAATGCCTGTAACTTCATAACAATATGAAAAGCCACTCTTGGGTAAATAAGCATCAAATGTATTTACTGCTCTTGATATATCTCAGTTTTTCCTTCACTTGGAAAGTACAGTGATGTACCTGTATAACGGATTTTGGTTACAGCGGATTGACCTACCGGCCTTCACCGCCTGGCCGGCCTACCAACAGCACACCCGCCCGGCCAGCACCGTCTCCCCAGCTGCTTCCAGGTTGAACCTACCTGCTGCCACCACCGGCCACACAGCTTCCTCGGCCGTTTCCAGGCCGCGCCTGCCACTGCCACAGCCAACTCTTACCTGCACTCTGGCCGCCTGCCAGCCACGATCAATGACTCTGCCGATCCTCGCCTCTCCTCTGACCGCCAGCGGGCCGGGCTGTCAACTCACCTGGATCCCAGGCCCAGTTCCAGACCAAGAGCCTCAAGATGAGCTTGACCTGAAACGTCACCTACACCTTGTATGTTCTCCAGAAATGCTTCCTGACCTGCTGCGTTACTCCAGCATTTTGTGTCCTTTTTTGCATTAACCAGCATCTGTAGTTCTTTGTTTCTACTACTTATATTATGATACTTTAAAAGTCGGCAATCCCTTACACGGTTATAGCAGACAATCGGCAATAATGTTTACTATACTTCATTCTTCTTTATAATATACTTAGCTAATTATATCTTCCATGACATTGTCCACAAACAAATTGGAAAAAACTTACAGCTCAAGGTCTGGCGTCCAAAAGGATGCATAATATGCTACCAATGGACATCCCAATGAAGCATAGTCATAGTGCACAACTCGATCTTCTTTTGCTGTTCCATTATGAGAAGTAAAGGTAGGATCATAGAAGTCACTAGAAATTTAACAAATAAATAAGAATTGAAACAAAAAAAATCATATCAGTCTTCTACAACTGCAACATGACCTCCCAACGTCTGTACTCAATGCTCTGACTAATGATGGCCTGTGTGCCAAAAGCCTTTTTGACCACCCTTTCTACTGTAATATCACTTTCAATGAACTATGTACAGTACCTGTACTCCTAGATATCTCTGCTACAAGCTTCTACAACACCCCTCAGAGCCCTACTGTTCACTGTGTATGTTTTGCCAATGTTAGTGCTCCCAAAATGCAACACCTCGTATTCCTCTGCATTAAATTCCATCAACAATTCCTCAGAGCACTTGCCTAACCAAGCAAAATCCGGTGGTAATGTATTGACAGCCATCTTTATTATCTACAATACCACCCACTTTTCCGTCATCTGCAAACTTACTAACCATGCCATGAACGGTCTCATCTGAACCATTGATATTGATGACAAAACAGCAATGGGCCCAGCACTGAACCCTGAGGCACACCATTAGTCATAGGCCTCCAGTCTGAAAAGCATCCTTCCAGTATCACTCGCTACTTCCTTCCATGAAGTCAATTTTCTATCCATTCAGCTATCTTTCCTTGAATCCCATGGGATCTAACCTTCCAGAGCAGCCTACCATGTGGAACTTGTCGAATGCCTAAAGGGCCTGTCCCACTTAGGCGAGTTTTTAGGCGACTGTCATAGTCGTAGCAGGTCGTGGAAAAAACGGCAACTGGACCCCCCTATGAATATTAAAATGAATATTTTTAATAATGTATATTGTCTATCCTATTGGTATATTGTCTGTCTGTGTTATAAATATTACTTGCACATTTGGAGTATAGGGAAACGCAATTTCAATCCAATTTATTTGAATTGACAATAAAGTTTACTTTGAACTTTGAACTTTGAACCTACGACAATGTGGATGACAACGCCTATGACAAGCAACAACAACCTCCCACCTCGTCGATGTCAAGCTATGGCAAGCTACCGACAACCGGCGACCCATCAGGACGTCCACCTACGACCACACCTACGACAACCTACGACAGCCGAAGTCAACCTACGTCCACCTGACGACAACGTATGACAGCACCTACGTCAGGAGAAGTCAAGCTACGCTCATTGGCGTCAACCCACTGTCGCCTAAAATTTTTGAACGTGTTGAAAATCCAGCGGCGACCAGAAAGATGCAACAACTAGGTTACACAGAAAAGCTGGAGAAACTCAGCGGGTGCAGCAGCATCTATGGAGCGAAGGAAATAGGCAACGTTTCGGGCCGAAACCCAAAGGAAATAGGTAACGTTTCGGGTCGAAACCCGAAGGGTTTCGGCCCGAAACGTTGCCTATTTCCTTCGCTCCATAGATGCTGCTGCACCCGCTGAGTTTCTCCAGCTTTTCTGTGTAACCTTCGATTCTCCAGCATCTGCAGTTCCCTCTTAAACAAGATGCAACAACTATTTGGGTGACTGAGGAGACTACTCACGGCCATACAGCCGACCCCCCGGCGACCATGTGGCGACAGCCTAGTCGCCTGTAGTCGCCTAAAAAATAGCCTAAGTGGGACAGGCCCTTTACTGAAATCCATGTAGACAACATCTACTCCAATCTTTTTGGTCCAATCCACAAAAAAATCAATCGAATTCGGGAGACATGACCTCCCACGTACAAAACCATGTTGACTATCCCTAATCAGCCCTTGTCCATCTAACTGCATGTATTTCTTATCCCTCTGAATACTCTCTAGTAACTTTTTGACCACAGATGTTAAACTCACTGGCCTGCACTTCCCAGCTTTTTCCCTGCAGCCCTTCTTGTATAGAGGCACAACATTTGCCTCCCTCCAGTCTTCCGTCACCTTGCACAAATCAGTGAAGGCTCCTGCAATTTCCTTTCTAGCTATCCACAGTGTCCTTGGATACATCCGATCTGGCCCGGGAGATTTGTCTACTTTCATACGCGTCAGGACCTTCGGCACCTCTGCGACCGTAATACTGATCGCTCTTAAGACACTTCCAGTGACTACCCCAAGTTTCTCTGTCCTCCATGGTTAAAACAGAGGAAACATACACATTGAGGACCTTGCCCATCTCCTGTGGCTCCACAGAGTTGACCGCTTTGATTCGTGAGGGGTTAACTCTCTCTCTGGTTATCCTTTTTCCCTTTATGTGTTTGTAAAATCTCTTGGGATTATCCTTAATTCTATCTACCAGGGCTATCCCCTATCCCTTTTTACCCTTCTAAGTTCTTTTTTTAGCTTACTCCTTAGTTCCCGAAACTCCTCCAGGGATCCCAGCTGCCTATACCTGTCCCATGTCTCCTTCTTACTCTTGACCAATGTCTCAATTTCCCTTGTCATCCAGGCTTCCTTGCGTTTGCCTGCCTTGTTCTTCACTCTAACAGGGGCGTGCCTGTCCTGAACTCTTGTCAGCACACTTTTAAAAAACATCCCACTTTCCTGACATGCCTTTTCCACCAAACAACCTACAATCAACTTGGGTCTTGACAAACTTCACCCAAGAGTCTCAAAATAAGTCTTCAGTGAAGCTGTTGAAGCATTGATGTAAATTTTCTAAAATTGCCTAGAATCAGCGAAGGTTCCATTACATAGAAACATAGAAACATAGAAATTAGGTGCAGGAGTAGGCCATTCGGCCCTTCGAGCCTGCACCGCCATTCAATATGATCATGGCTGATCATCCAACTCAGTATCCCGTACCTGTCTTCTCTCCATACCCCCTGATCCCCTTAGCCACAAGGGCCACATCTAACTCCCTCTTAAATATAGCCAATGAAGTGGCCTCAACTACCCTCTGTGGCAGAGAGTTAAACTGAATAACAGTGAAATGTAACTGCTTTATTTTAAATAACAGGGAAATATAATGCCGGAAACTATGATCCAGCTATCTGAATTCGAACACATTCGAAGTTATTATTAAAAACATTACGGTTGGGCACTCAGCAATGACAGGGTTACCTGGCAAAATCAACATCAAGATTTCAATGTTTCAAGTTTTAAAGGCCAGTTTATTGTCACATGTACCAATTAAGGTACAGTAAAATTGGAATTACAATACAGCCTTACTAAAAAAAAAGAAGCAACTAGACACACGACTACATAAAAGTTAACATTAACATCCACCACAGCGGATTCCCCATGTTCCTCACTGTGATAGAAGGCAATAAAGTCTAATCTAAAGGGATTTAGGTTCTCGAACATTTTGTCTACTCCACTGTGAGATCTCCTCAAGGTATACCTACTTTGAAGATGTTCTCCTCCTCCCTCCGAAGACAGTTTAACAACCTAATCTAAAGGGAAATCACATTTAACCAATCTATTGAACTTCTTTAAAGAAGTAAATTGTGCAGTGATTAAATGTGTATATGCTGTACTTAGATTTCCAAATCAAATGGTATTGCAGAAAAACAGCTTATAGGAAGTTATCCGGGAAGTTACAGATTGGTGATGGCAGAAGGAAACAGAGAGTAGACACAAAAGGATCTTTCTTCGATTGACAAGAAGCAGCGAATGGTGTGTCGCAGGGATCACTGCTGGGGCCTCAACTTTTAAAGACACCAAAGGTATGGTTGCTAAATTAGCATAAGAACAAAGGTGGGTAGGAATATAATTCATGAAACAGACATGAGAAGATTACAAAGGGAGCTAGATAAATTGAGGGAGCAAGCAAACATGACAATTGGTGTAGCAAGAGGTAAATGTGACGATATCCATTTTGGCAGGAAAATAGGCCACTTGTGAGAGCAGTGTATAGGATCATGAGAGGAATGGATTGGGTAAATGCACAGTCTTTTACCCAGAGGATGGAGAATCGAGAACCAACGGACTTAGGTTTAAGGTGAGGGGGGAAAGATTTAATATGTACCTGAGGGGCAACTTTTTTCACACAATGGGTGGTGGGTATATACAATAAGCTGCAAGAGGAGGTTGTTGAGGCAGGTACTATCATAAAGTTCAAGAAACTTCTAGACAAGTACATGGATAGAATAGGTTTAGAAGAAAATGGGCCAAACACAGGCTGGTGGGTCTAGTATAGATAGGGCAATGTTGGTTGGCGTGGGCAAATTGGGCAGAAGGGCCTGTTTTGAAACTCTATTACTCTAAGACCGTCTGGAATATAGGGTAGTGTTGATTCCTTATTTAAGGAAGGATGATAATGTATGTTTTATAAATTAAGACTTGAAATTAGTGGGGTGACTTGAGGAATAGCAGGGCAGGCTAGGTTCAGACTTATTGAAATTTAGATGATTGAAAGTGGACAGAGACCTATAAGATCTTAAAGGGGATGAAGAGGAATTGGGCCCAAAGTTTAAAATTGAGAAATTAGCATGTTTTTCTCTCAGCAGGTTGTGAATCTTTGGATCTCTCTTCCTCAAATGGTGGCGGAATTGGATCCCTTTAATATTTTTAATGCAGAGGTAAATGCATTTTTGTTAAGTAAGGGGTTGAAAGGTTATTGAGAGAGACTGGAATGTGGACGGGGTTGTATTCAGATCAGCCATGATATTATTGAATGGCAGAGCACTCAGAGGGCTGGGTGGCCAACTCCTGCTTTTAATTCATATGATTATATGAATAATACCCAATACTCACCTCTTAATGACATATGTGTAATTATTCTGAAGCTGGAATGGGTCAAATAATCCTTTGCTACATGCAGTTACTCTTCTATTTTGTAAAACACAACAAAAAGAGAAATATGTAGTTCATATTTTGTCACAAAACATATTAATGTTAACAAAAATGTTACTACTGCAGAGATAAAGCAATTTTTCCTGGCTTTATTAGACTGGAATCTAGTAATACAAAATGGAGAAATTATTCGCAAATTTACCAGCCATTGATCTTAAAGAACTGTGGCAGGAATGAAATGGGTTGAATAAGGTCATAAGGGATAGTAGGATTGGTTCATTTGGCCCATCAAGTCTACGCCACCATTCAATCATGGCTGATCTATCTCTCCCTCCTAACCCCATTCTCCTGCCTTCTCCCCATAATATCTGACACCTACACTAATCAAAACTCTATCTATCTCTGCCCTCAAAATATCCACTGATGGCCTCTACAGCCTGCTGTGGAAAATAATTCCAGATACACCATTCTCTGACTAAAGAAATTTCTCAAAGAACGTCCTTTAATTCTGAGGCTATGACCTCTAGTCCTAGACTCTCCCACTAGTGGAATCATCCTCTCCACATCCACTCTATCCAAGCCTTTCACTATTCTGTATGCTTCAATGAGGTCCCCCCTCATTCTTCTAAAGTCCAGCGAGCACAGGCCAAGTGCCGACAAATGCTCATTATAGGTTAACCTAATCAAAGTAAACATCTACTGACTCTCCCTTGTCTGTCTTGCTATTTACTTCTTCAAAGATTCCAGCAAATTTATCCAGCAAGTCCTCCCCTTATCAAAGCCATGCTGACTTTATCATAAACGTCTAAGTACTCCGTAACCTCATCCTTTATAATGGACTCTAAAATCTTACCAACGAAAGTTAGACTAACCGACCTATAGTTCCCTCTATTCTGCTTTGCTCCCTTCTTGTGCAGCGGGGTAATATTGGCAATTTTCCAATCATCTGGGACCTCTCCTGTCTCTAGTGATTCTTGAAATATCACTGTTAATGCTTCCACAATCTCTAAGCCACCTCTTTACAAACCCTAGTGTGCAGTCCTTCTTGTCTAGGTGGCTTACCCACCCTCAGTTGAACTGAGAGTGCCCAGTAACAGTGCTGTTGAAAATAAGATCTAACTTCTCAGGAATCCTCATTGATGTGAGCACATGTATGGCTAATGGGGAAATCTAATCAGGAGAGTGAAGTGTGACTGAAGGTAAAAAACAAACTACTGGAGGAACTCAGCAGGTCAGGCAGCATTAGTGTTAGATTTGAAAATGACAAATAAAAACACACCATTAAGAAGTCCCTGCACCATTTAAATTTGTTAAGATCTTTGCTACTTTTGAATGAAAATAGATTCAATTAGCCCACAAAAATTGAGATTCTGATGATAAGTCTTTCTCTGTTTCTTCTTACAGATGTTATCTGACCTGCTTAGCATTTCCACCACTTTCCATTTTATTCTGGATTGAAGGTCATGCTTAGCATTTGGCTAACGTAATTCTGTAACCCATGTTCTTAAGCAACCCTAAAAGCCAAGGTGCTGACATGATGCCTGTTTTACCTTTGAAACTGAGGCTAATCATTTTGGAGGACTAACAAAAAAACTGCACTATATGTGTTCTGATGTGATATTCATAACTTCCAGGAGCCGAATTGGGCCATTCAGCCCTTCAAGTCTACGCCATCATTCAATCGTGGCTGATCTATCTTTCCCTCTTAACCGCTTTCTTCTGCTTTTGCCCCATAACCCCTTACTAATCTAACTAGACAGTATATAAACTAAACATCACATACTATACATTAAAAAAGACTGAATTCGATATTCCTTTAATTATTTTATAGTATGCACCAAAAAATTAATCTGTTGAATTTAACTAGTGTTGCTATGTTAAAATGTTCAAATACTTACTTGGATACTTTTATCTCTTTAGTTGGGGGACATCCTATCACCAAGTATGTGGACTGGAAAAAAAAGAGAAATTGTTCTGTAAAATGAGAGATGGATCAGTACTTATTTATAAGGTCTTTACTGGTCACACCGCATTTGGAGTATTGTGAGCAATTTTGGGCCCCATATCTGAGGAAGGATGTGCTGGCGCTGGAGAAGGTCCAGAGGAGGTTTACAAGAATGATTCCAGGAATGAGTGGGTTAACATATGATGAACATTTGATGGCACTGGGCCTCTCCTCGCTGGAGTTTAGAAGAATGAGGGGGGACCTCATTGAAACTTACCGAATGGTGAAAGGCCTGGATAGGGTGGAAGGGGAGAGGATGTTTCCACGTGTGGGAGAGTCTAGGACTTGAGGTCGTAGCCACAGAATCAAAGGACGTTCCTTTAGGAAAGAGATGAGGACGAATTTATTTAGTCAAAGGGAGGTGAATCTGTGGAATTCATTGCCACAGACGGCTGTGACGGCCAAGTCAATGGATATTTTTAAGGCAGAGACAGATAGTCTTGATTTACATAGAAAATAAGTGCAGGAGTAGGCCATCCTGCCCTTCACGCCAGCACCGCCATTCAATATGATCATGCTGATCATTCAAAATCTGTCCCAGTTCCGGCTTTTCCCCCATATCATTTGATTCCTTTAGCCCTAAGAGCTAAATCTAACCCTCTCTTGAAAACATTCAGTGAATTGGCCTACCACTGCCACCTATGGCAGAGAATTCCATAGATTCACAACTCTCTGGGTGAAAAAGCTTTTCCTCATCTCAGTCCTAAATGGCCTACCCTTTATTCTTAAAGTATGACTCCTGGTTCTGGACTCCCCCAACATCGGGAACATTTTTCCTGCATCTACCCTGTCCAATCCTCTAAGAATTTTATATGTTTCTATAAGATTCCCCTCTCATCCTTCTAAATTCTAGTGAACACAAGCCCAGTCGACCCATTCTTTCATCATATGTCATCCCGCCATTCCAGGAATTAACCTGGTGAACCTACGCTGCACTCCCTCAATTGCAATAATGTCCTTCCTCAAATTAGGAGACCAAAATTAGTACTGGTGTCAGAGGATATGGGGAGTAGGCATGAGAATGGGGCTAAGAGGGAAAGATAGATCAGCCATGATTGAATGGCAGAGTAGATTTGATGGGCTGAATGGCCTAATTCTGCTACTATTACATGAATTTATGAACTTATGCACAAATTCCTTGCAGCCACAATTATGATAATCCAAAACCATTCTGAAGGCCATTTTATTTGAGCTAAAATGTAAAAAGTTCAGTTTATTAGTAGTTTGTTAAATGAAAAATTTGTTCATCTTTATAAATTAAACTGAATTTTAATTATTAAAACAGAGAGGATGATCATACTAGACTATGCCCTTTACCCTGGAACAATCACCAATGGTACTTGTAGATATAGATATGCCATTTATTGTCACTATACATGTACAGTGAAACTGAAAGCTGCTCGTACTCAGTGCATACATACAATTTTACACAAAAAACAAGAAACAGAAAAACAAAACAGAAGGGAGATGGGGGGGGGAATAGGTGCACAAAATTCTACGGCGCTACATACATATATACAGATGGAAGTCCTGTTGGGCGGTGTAGTCAGTGCATGTGTGGATTTGAATTTATGGTAGATATAATTCTCGGGAAGCAGCTATTCCTGAGTCTGTTTGTCCTGGATTTGATGCACCTATAGCGCCTTCCAGAGGGCAGCAGGTCGAACAGTCCAAACGCAGGATGGGAGCTGTCTTTGGTGATCTTCTTTGCCCTGCTAAGGCAGCGGGAGGTGTAGATGTCCATCAGGGAGGGGAGAGGGCAACCAATGATCCTCTGCGCTGTCCTGGTTACCCTCTGAAGCCTCTCCCTGTCTGCCATGGTGCAGCTGCCATACCATGCTGTAATGCAGTATGTCAGCAGGCTCTCGATGGACGAGCGGTAGAAGGTCAGCAGCAGGTTAGAGTCCAGGTTGTGCTTCCTGAGGACCCTCAGGAAGTGCAGCCGCTGCTGAGCCTTCTTGATGACCGCTGTCGTGTTGTCCGTCCAGGAGATGTCAGCCGCGATATGGACGCCGAGAAACCGGAAGGTGTTGACCCTCTCCACACACTCGCCGTTAATGTGTAGGGGGACTAAGTCGGTGCTGTGCCTCCTGAAGTCGACAATGAGCTCTTTTGTTTTCCTGGTGTGTTCAGAGCCAGATTGTTTTCTGAGCACCAGGTTGTCAACTTCAGGACTTCCTCTCTGTAGGCTGCCTCGTCTCCCTTTGAAATAAGTCCGACCACAGTAGTGTCGTCAGCAAATTTGACGATGCGGTTGTTGTTGTGGGCCGGACTACAGTCGTAGGTGTAGAGACAGTATAAGAGGGGGCTTAGCACACAGCCCTGTGGGGAACCGGTACTCAACCTGCGAGTGGAGGAGAGGTGGGGGCCAAGTCTCACAGTCTGGGGCCGGTTTGTGAGGAAATCCTTAATCCAGGCACATTTCAGTTATCTCAGCTTCCCGATGTTGGGGAAGTCCAGAACAAGGGATCACAGTTTAAGGATAAGGGGGAGTCTTTTAGGACCGAGATGAAAAAATTTTTATTCACACAGAGAGTGGTGAATCTGTGGAATTCTCTGCCACAGAAAGTAGTTGAGGCCAGTGCATTGGCTATATTTAAGAGGGAGTTAGATGTGGCCCTTGTGGCTAAAGGGATCAGGGGGTATGGAGAGAAGGCAGGTACAGGATACTGAGTTGGATGGTCAGCCATGATCATATTGAATGGCGGTGCAGGCTCGAAGGGCCGAATGGCCTACTCCTACACCTATTTTCTATGTTTCTAAAGGAAAAATCAGGGTCCTGGTGAGGGGATGGTGCCTAGGAGTATTTGACTGATGAAGTATTAACATGTTCAATTAACTTACTATTTCAGGCATGCTTCTGCAGACAACATCTTTATTCAACATGTCCACGGTAAGTGTCGAAAGCTCACTTGGGAACATCCTAAACAGAAAAGGAATCATTGTACAATCATTGTTTTTTTCACACTAAATTAGGCACTGAAATAGATTGAATCACATGCAATAGTTGACTGTATTAATCTCATCACGGCTCAAATGCAGATGAGATTTTAGTTAACCAATAAACCTTAACAAGCATAAGAAGATTTTATATCTTCACGAATATATGTTCACATGCAAAAACTTACACACTTACTTTCATCAGTGAATGGCCATTTCCTGGTCTATACACTTCCCTCTTGAACTGGGCTTAAAGGTATTAAGAGTATAAGATGGGACTCCCATCATTTAATGTGACATCCCCCTTGCCAGCACGGTGGCGCAGTTGGTGGAGCTACTGCCTCACAGCACCAGAGACCCGGGTTCAAACCTGACTGAGGTTATGTCTACGTGGAGTCCGCACGTTTTCCATGTAACCGCGTGGGTTTCCCCCAGGTGCTCAAGCTTCCTCCCAGCTAGAGTCATACAGCATGGAAACAAGCGCTTCGTCCCAACTTGCCCACACCAACCAACATGCTGCATCCACACTAGTCCGATCTGCCTCTGCTTGGCCCATAACCCTCTAAACCTATCCTATCCAAATGTCTCTTAATCATTCTGATCGTACCCTGACTCAAGTACTTCCTTCGACAGCTTGTTCCATATACCCACCATACTTTGTGTAAAAAAAGTTACCCCTCAAGTCCCCATTAAATCTTTTGGCCTTCTCCTTAAACCAATGTTTTCTCATTTCCCTACTCAATTCCCCTCTTCTGGGCAAAATACTCTGTGTAATTTCCAGAGATATTCCCCTCACAATCTTGTATACCTCTAAGGTGTACCAGATGTGCCAAAGACGTGCATGTTTTGTAGGTTAATAGGCCTCTGTAAATAGAAACATAGAAATTAGGTGCAGGAGTAGGCCATTCGGCCCTTCGAGCCTGCACCGCCATTCAATATGATCATGGCTGATCATCCAACTCAGTATCCTGTACCTGCCTTCTCTCCATACCCTCTGATCCCCTTAGCCACAAGGGCCACATCTAACTCCCTCTTAAATATAGCCAATGAACTGGCCTCGACTACCCTCTGCGGCAGAGAGTTCCAGAGATTCACCACTCTCTGTGTGAAATCACCCCTCATGTGCAGGGAGTGGATGAGAAAATGGGATAACATGAGACTAGTGTGATCAGGTGATCAATGCGAACTCAGTGGGTTGAAGGGTCAGTTTCCATTCTGTATCTTTAAGTAAACTAAATTGTGCGAATTTTCCCGACTCTTTCAGATGCTTAATGTCATTTTTTTGTGTAGTAAAGCTCCTCTCGAGAGAATATGTTCTTATAAAATCAAAGAGCAAATTGTTATTAACAATATGAGATTCTGTGAGATGAGGATAGTTACAGAGTGAGATAATAGATAAGGAGAGTGCCAGAGTGCACTGTTGTGGGAAGAAAATCTGATCGAATATCGTGGTCGTCATCGTGACTATCCCTCGAGGTCGAGGATGATGGTCTACGTTCTGTTCTTTTTATGGACTTTCAGGTGGCTTATGAGTCCAATCCTGGCTTTGCAGCTCACAGAACAAAGACGCCTGTGCATGTGTTTGTTTAACGTGTACTTGATGTTGCACTCCAAGAAGCACACGGTCCTTCACAAATCAATCAACTAATTCCAATGACAATGAAGCCAAGACGATTGGAGCTGATAGATCTGTTGCAGCCTTCACAGCTGTTGAGTTCAAGATAACTTTGTCCGCCTGGTCCGCCATTGAGTTCTTGTAGGTTGGATCGTTCTTAGTCTGGATCCTCATCCCCAACATTACCGCCATGGGTGGCACTACCAGAAGCTGGTGCATCCAACGTCATCGCTCTAGGAATCATGGGGTCACGCAATATCATAGATGGATTAGAACAGTAATGGTCACTCTAATACCACTTGAGAAGCAATTTGCCTGAATTTGATATTGAATCCAGAAGAATCACACTGTAAATAAATGTATGTTCTGAAGTATAATGATATACAAACACCAGCTAATTTGCACATATAGAACCTGCAAACAGTATTCAAATGATTGGCAGAATTCTTTGCCCTACTTTAAATGGATTTTTTACATAAACCTTGGTATTTTTCTTCCGAGTTTAGTTTGATATGTCATAAGACTGAGCATCATTATGCACTGAAATGTCAAGCTAATTTCTAGGTTCATATTTTTTGTAGACCTTAACCTTCATCTTTCTAATTTAGTGATGATAGGCAATCAATGTCAGATATGTTGGCACTGTACATATATTTATGATCTTTCCCAATAGAAAGAGGTTTACAATCAAGGACACCATCAAGCATTCAGCATAAGATTAAAATGTCAATATAAAAACATGTCAATTAAAATGTTTATCTGCTATTAATTTAATAATGGAGGTTTTATGCTCGCAGGTCACAGGTTGGTGACCTGTTTTTCCGGAGCTCCCGCAACAACAGCTTCGTCTGCTGGACTGGAGGGCGGCAGCTTCGACCGCCCCGGGCCGCGGAGTTTGAACCGGCCCGTTCACGGAGCTCGGATTCAGTTGTGGGACTTGCTTACCATCACCCGGCGGGCCCCCCAGTGCAGAGGGAGAGCAAGGAGGGAAGAGACAAGGACTTTGGGACTTTTTGCCTTCCATCACAGTGAGGAGGTGCCTGGTGGACTCACTGTGGTGGATGTTAAACAGTGTTGAGTGTGTGGTTTGTTATTTATTCTATGTTATGACTGCAGGCTAAATCATTTTGTTGCACTGAAAAGTGCAATGACAATAAAATTGAATCTGAATCTGAATGTTGCTAATCCACAAGCCATGTAAGAGAAAACAAAATATTCAAGTAAAAATCTAAGATACCTTTCCATGAATTCATATTTTATCACTCGAGGAACTGGAAGCAGACCCACAGATACATTCTAATTAGGAATAAAAGAAACAATAATGAAGCAATCTATAACATGATAAAGTAATCGCTTTACATATTTTTAATCTGCTGAAACATTCTGTTTTAACATTGGCAATGCCATTGGTAATATTAAAATGATAGTGAACTGCCTGGATTGTTTTAAACTTTCAGGACTAGAAGCTCTTTAGCAGCATTTTTTCATTATGAAAAAGGTACAGACCCTGTTGCATTAAAAAATTCCTAAGATTGTGTGATATAAATAAAGTGTTAGACACAGCGGGTCAGGTAGCATCTCTGTAGAAAAAGGATGGATGACATTTCGGGTTGGGACCCTTCTTCAGTGGGAAGAAGGTTCCAACTTGAAACGTCACCCATCCTGTTTTTATCAGGAACTGGATTGTTTTTATTTATGTGTGAAATGTTTAAGTTTTTATGTGCGATGCTCCGGTATTCCCTGAGAAACGTTTTCTCATTTTGCACTGTACAATTTGTTGCTTTGCATGATGACAATAAAGAATTATGATGATGATGAGTTACTTTGCATTATGTATCTATCTTTGGTATAAAGCAGCATCTGTAGATCTTTGTTTCTACATTTCTTAAATAAAGTGTTGTTTGCCTCATTTGTATAAAACCATGCTGCTTCAATTTTAGCTGGCGTCAGTGAAAAACGTCAGTTGAATTAATTGCAGTGAATGATACTTAACCACAAGTCGAGATTTAATCAGTCAGTCCTTAAGGTGCATGCAGCTACACCCATCAGTACTTTTCCAGTCACTGAACACTACTGATTACATGGACATGGCTGCACCAGTTCACACAGGGAGCAAGGAAAGTGCTTCAAAGTTTCGTAAGATGGACATGGTGTGGCTGGTGATATGATATACCAGGGGATAAAGGGGAGGTCATTTAAGATTGAGGTGAGAAAAAACTTTTTCACCCAGAGAGTGGTGAATTTATGGAATACCCTGGCCCAGAGGGCAGTGGAGGCCAAGTCATTGGATGGATTTAAGAGAGAATTAGATAGAGCTCTAGGGCTAATGGAGTCAAGGGATATGGGGAGAAGGCAGGCACGGGTTATTGATAGGGGATGATCAGCCATGATCACAATGAATGGTGGTGCTGGCTCAAAGGGCCGAATGGCCTCCTCCTGCACCTATTTTCTATGTTTCTATGAGATACATCCTGTGTGTAAATGGATCATGCAGACCCTCCAGGGATAATGGCAAGTTGCAATAGTCTCTGTGACAGGCATTGTTACCCATGGTGCAGACCAGTGTCAAAAAATTCAAGATCCCACAAGATTTACTATAGTGAGCCCTCAGTATTTAAAGCTTCTTCATACTAACTACAGCCCTGCCTTCACCCTGTTCACACTTTGCTCATACCGTTTCTTACAATACATTCAATCTCTCACACACAAGAGAAAGTAAATACATTATCACTGACCATTGCGAGTAACCTGGAAAGATCAGATGTCTTTCCAAATTCATTAACAGTTGCTTTAAATGTCACTAAAAAAGGATCCGTTGCCATAATCTGAAAGTAAAACATTTTTTATGTAAGAGGAACAAATTTCAAAAAGACCAAATTTTTACATGTTAAAGGTTTTTGAAGTTTTTACATGAAATCACTATTGCTGTTTCGCTTTGTGGAACCATTGTATAGCAGCTCAAACAGCATCGTTGGATAAGTGGGAGTTTTGGGAGGTACATTCCTCTTAATAAACAGGATAATGGTTATGCTTTTTGAGGCTCCAGGACCTCGCTGTAGAAGTTGTTCAGAGCAATCTTTTAGGCCAAAACATTTTCAGCTTCCTCATCTTCTTCCCACCAGGAATTCCGGCGAGCCACACGCGGTGAAAGGAATCCCTGCATCCCAACGGCAGGCGTGGCTCGCACGTCCCTGGTGTGGGAAGCCTGGAGAAGCCGTGGCCGTATCCTAACGGCAGGCCTGGCCCGCCGGCCGTGGAATCAGGAACTGCCCAGAGGGAAGCTGTAGAGAGGAGGGTGAAGGGAGATGGCGGCGCACACTGGACAAAGGCAAGAAGAACCAGGGTGGGGCCGAAAGGTTGGTTATGGGAATATGGGAAGAACCAACCCCCCCCCACCACCGGGAACAAGGGCTGGAGAGTGCCATGCAAAGAGAGAGACATTGGTTTACCGATGACCGGAATGGATGCAACGGCTGCAACGGGCCTTTGCGGCCAGCTGCAGTTGGGACTGTAAAAGGGTGCCAAAATGGCACCTCATGCATATTGTGGGCCATTCTCTATATTCTGTATTAACTGGGGGATTATGCTTACGTATGGTGATATTCTTGCTAAGCTGTATACAAAAATGTATTTCACTGTACCTTGGTACATGTGACAATAAAAATAACATTAAACCACACAGCCATAGAGTGGATGTAGGGATGTTCCGTATGATTGAACTAAATGTCAGATTCAGATTAGCTTAATATCATTATCATTGCGATGCAATGAAATTCCTTATTCTGATGAAGTTTGAGTAAATCGTAATGATAAATATAACTGATGACATAATTAATGATAAATACATTTGAAAAAGTACAAAACTGCAACAATAGAATAACCAAATGAGGTAGAGGTAAGAGTAGCATCTTCATAAATGGGGTGTGAAAGAGGTGATTGATTCAGGAATATGACAGCAGTGGGGGAAAAGCTGTTCTTAGGTCCAGGCTTTCAAGCTTCTGTATCTTGTCCCAGAAGTTTGAAAGCAGAAAATGAAATGGCCAGCATGGCAGGCATCCTTCACAATACTACCAGCCTTCCTGATGCAAAGCATAATGAAGATGGAATGGATGCAAGGAAGTGACGAGCCTGTGATGAACTGGGCTGTGTTCACCACTCTCTGTAGGTTCAGGCGGTCAAGAGCAGAGCAGTTGCTGTACCAGGCTGAGATGCATCCCGTCAGGATACTTTCTGTAGTCCACGTGTAGAAGCTCGAGGGAATCATTGTGGACGTGCTGAATCTTCTCAGATGACTGAGGAAGTTTTCTTGATCACTGCAATAGTGTGGAGGAGCTAGATTACTAGTGATATAGATGCCTTGGAAATTGAAACGGTTGACAGCAGCTCCATTGATGGGGGCAGGTTTTGTTCATCCTCCCTTCTCCTTCAGTCAACCACCAACACTTTTGCCTTGCTGGCATCAAGGGCTAGGTTGCTCAATTGCACCTGCCAAACGTAAGCAAATGAAGACATTCATACCAACATGCAGAAAGACATAGACATGAACTGATAAGAGGCAAGGAACGTTCATGCCACAAATGTATGAGACAATGGCCATTGCCAACAAGATAAAGTTTAACCATCCACCCTTGACATCCCATGGCATTACCGTTACTGAACTATCAATATCCTGGGGGTCACCATTGACGACAAACTCACTGCACATAAACACTCCGTCACATAATTACTGCTTCAGCTCCACTTTCATGTTGTGCCTGTTGTTTATAAACTCTTGATTCTCCTGCAGTCCAAATGAGAACTGGGCTCAGCAGATACATTTTTATTCATTAACAGGATATGTATACCATTATAGTCAATGACCATTCCAATTGTCCATGAGACAATGGCATTCAGCTGCCTCCTTGACCTTTTGCAATCCTTTTGGTGAACGTATTCCCATGGTGATGTCAGTAGGGACCAATAGAATATTAATCTAATGATAATTTTGGAAAAGTGATCTGATTAAAAGTAAGGGAGTGCTTCTTGGAGCTCTACTTACGGATGGGGCTGTGTCCAGGCAATTCCTCCAACACGCTATTTTCAGGTATTTCTGAAGATGCACTGGTAAGTTAGCCATTTGTTTTGTAAATTGCATTGCAGCTGGAGTGCATAGGCCATGATCAACAGTGGCTTTTCAGGATGGTTAATGAAGGTTGCTGTTTGCTTCAAATTGAATGAAGTTAGACGTTTTAGCAAAGATTTTGGAGCAACCATCATTCAGGCGTGTGGGAGGCTTTATTGAGCATTGTTGGAACTGTACTCATCCAGACGAGTAGAAAGCATTCTTCAATACGGCCATTTCACCATTCATCTAATCAACAGGAAAACAATTTCATAGCCCTGATTCCTCAGATAAGGGGCCCAAATTTGTTCACAGTACTCTGTTTTTATATTCCAGTCCTCTTGATATAAATGCTAGCATTGAATTTGCCTTCCTGACCACCGATTCAACTTGCAAATTAACTTTTTGGGAGTCCTGCACCAGCACTCCCAAGTCCCTTTGCACCTCCGATTTCTGGATTCTCTCCCCATTCGCCTACCGCCTTTATTCCTTTGCACCTATTAGAAAGTAATCGACGCCTTTATTCTTATTACCAAAATGCATGAGTCCGCACTTTGCTATACCGAATTTCATCTGCCACTTCTCTGCCCACTCTCCTAACCTTTCCAAATCCTTCTGCAGAGTCCTTGCTTCCTCTGCACTGCCTGCACCTCCACCTATCTTAGCACCATCTGCAAACTTGGCCACAAAGCCTTCAATCCCCTTATCCAAATCCTTAATATACAACATGAAGAGAAGCGGCTCCAGCACTGACCCTTGCGGAACTCCACTAGTCACTGGCAGCCAACCTGAAAAAACGCCATGTATTACAAATCTTTGCCTTCTGCCATCCAGCCAACTCGCTATCCATTCTAGTATCTTCCCTTCAATACAATAGGCTCTCATCTTCCCTAGCAGCCTGACGTGCAGCACCTTATTGAAAATCTAGGTAAACATCTACAGCCTACCCTCTGTCTGTCCTCCTATTAACTTCCTCAAAGAATTCCAGCAGATTTGTTAGGCAAGACCTTCCCTTTGGATGTTGGCCAGCAACGATAATATCATTAAATGGCCGGGATAGTTTTCCTCTTGTTGGAGATATTGTTACGTTGTTATATTGGAAACCTGTCATTTATTAATGTTGAATGATGCCTTAATACAGCATGAACTGCCTAATGCTCTGAATTCTAATAATGAGGAATGGAATCATCAACTATAACAAAACGCGATTGACTACACTCTTGCAACCTGTTCATAAGGGTCCCATTTCTTTCCTGCTGTTCCTTTTCACAGTTTTTCTTCTCCTTGTGGTGCCATGGCAAAACATGTGTCCATTAAATGGCAAGATTATATAGAATGCAGCAGGCAACAACAAAGTAAGAGACCTTCTTGGGAGTGTACCCTCAGACTGGTCAGACATCTACAAGTAATTAAGGTTCCATTTCTGCATCCTACTCCAACTTTGACCTCTCTGCCTTCAGCCGCAAGAGAGTCAAGAGTTAAGATTGTTTTTTACAGAACGAAAAAATAAAAATCTTACTTGCAGCAGCAGCATAACACATTTGAAAACACAATACTCCATAGATAATATAATAAACATACAAAATATTCAATAAATAGAAAAAAACAAAAACAAAACAAAGGCCAAAGTGCAACCCAGGCAGTTCGTAGTTTAGTTTGAATTCTTAGTATTCAATGGTTGTTTGGAAGAAGCTGTTCCTGAACCTGGAGGCTTGTTTTCAGACACCTATATGTTCGTCCGATGGCAAGAGTATCCCGGGAGGTGTGGGTTATTGATGATGTTGACTGCATTTTGAAACAGTGCCTCGTATAGATTCCTTCGATGGTGGGGAAGTCAGTACCCTTGATGGACTGATCAGTGTTCACCATTTTTTGTAAACTCCCATTTTCCTGGGCGTTCGAGTTGCTGAACCAGGCCGCGATGCAACCAGTCAATATGCTTTCTGCTGTACTCCTGTAGAAATTCAAGAGAGTATTCAACAACATAGTGAATCTCTTCAATCTTCCAAGGAAATAGAGGCATTGAAAGGGAAATAGGGGCTTTCTTTATGATTGCATCAACGTGCTGGGTCCAGAACAGACCTTCAGAAATATACACGCCCAAGAACTTGAATCACCTGTTGATGATGATAGGTTTGTGAATCCTCGGTCTTTCTCCTTTAAAGTCAACAATCAGTTCCTTGGTTTACTGACATTGAGAACAGGTTTTTTTTTGTTTTGACGACATTTAATCAGAGGATTGATCTCCCACCGATACTCTGACTCATCATTATCCATAATTCGTCCAACATTGGTGGTGAAATCAGCAAATTTATAGATGAAGCTGAAATTGTGTCTGGCTACACGGTCATGGGTATAGAGCGAGTAGAGCAGGGGGCAGAGCACATAGCCTTGAGGTGCCCTATGCCGATGGCTATCGAGGAAGAAGTATTATTGCCAATTTATATCGATGTGTTCCTTGGATGATAAAGTCATTTAACATTTTTTTTTTTTTTTTTAAATATTGAAAACATGAAGGAGGGTGGGGGAAAGAAAATAATTTTACTACTTTTAGAGCAGGTTTACAAAATAGACACAAAAATGTTGGAGTAACTGGAGCAGGCCAAACAGCATCTCTGGGGAACATAGGCAACGTTTCAGGTTAGGACCCTTCTTCAGACAGTCAATTAACTGGATGACGTAGCCTAATATGGCAGGAAATGCTTCATCCAACGACAGTCAGGATTGATATTACCGACGACTATATCAAATAAATATTTGGTTTACTTTGACCGGTAATCTGACAGAAATTATAATTTTCTCATCACAAATACACTTGACCAGACTAAATTGCCAAAGTAGTGCTAGAAAACAAAGAGCACATCAAAATCCTCTTTCTAGATCAGTATTTTCACTGTATTACAGAATCTTGGATTTAATGCCTTTATAACCATGTTCACAAATTACAAACCTGTTCATCAAAGAGAAACTATTTGGAATTTTACCATATAATCCATTCACTATCATTTCAAACACATTGTAATAATATAATGACAACCAGAAACCTTTTCCCAGGATCAGTGCAGGTGGATCAAGATACAATAGTGACATTTAAGAGACTTTTGGATAGGCATGCAAGGAATGGCAGGATATGGATTATGTGCAGGTAGATAAAAGATGGTCTTGGCATCATGTTTGGCACAGATATTGTTGTAATGGTTAATGTAATGAAAGAATGGGTCGCCCCATTACAGGAAAGATTTGGAAAGTGTGCAGATTTGCCCAAATTATGCTTGGATTACGGGGTATTAGCTACAGGGAGAGGTTGAGCAGACATGGATTGTTTTCTCTTTTGGCCCTTCTAATCGCCTGCTGGAGTTCTTTCCTCTTGTCTTTATGTTCCTCAAAAGCCCTGATTCCATCCTCTTAAACCTTGTAAGTGCTTCCTTTTTCTTTTTGACCAAAATTACAACCTCTTCCGAGGTTGACTTACTTTGCCATCCTTCTCCATCCTCCTTGCTGGAAAATGCCGGTTTTGAACTTTGACCAAATGGCCTTTAAATGACTCCCACATGTCAGATGCAGAATCACTCAATAATAGCTCCAAGCATACGCTCCCGAGCTGCTGCCTAATAATGTTGTAGTTTGTGTTAGTCCAATTTACTACCTTCCTGTAAGGTCCAGCCTCCTCCCTGTTCAAAACAATCTTAACATTTATGGAGTTGTGATTACGATTGCCAAAATGCTCTTCCACTGAAACACCAGTCACTTGGGCTGGGCTCATTTACCAACAGAATATCCAGTATGTTCCTTACTTGGGTGGGACTATCCATACATTGTTCAATAAATCCTCTTGGAAACATCTCACAAATTCTGCCCATCTGAACTGTTGGCACGGAACAAGTCCCAATAAATATCGGGGAAGTTAAAATCACCCTCTGAGACAACCCTGTAATAACATTTAAGAGGCATTTTGACAGACAATGAATGGGCAGGGAATAGAGGGATATGGACCAAGTCCAGGCTGAAGCGATTAGATTGCCATTCCGGTTGGCACAGACATATTGGGCCAAATAATCTGTTCCTGTGCTATATTATTCTATGTTCAAGAGCACTTGCCGTGAAGAGTCCATCATTTCCCAACTTTGGCACATAATTAATCACGTAATAGGAACTTTCGTTCATGTCTATATACTGGGCTTTATTTTTATAATGACTATAGAACCTCTGAACCTGCAATAAAAAGAGAAAATGTTCTTTAGAAGTTCAATTAAAAATGCAAGTGGTTACACCCTATCAAATACCATAAAATGAAAAAGCGGAAATCTCCAATTTTCTAAAGACAGTCGTCGAATGATTACTATCATGAAACAATAAAACAATTTGCATCTTGGCAAAAGGCTAAAATGTTCAAGATTTAAATTTTACGATGGAATGACTACCTATTGGTATATTATAATTCCCATAAATTACTAAAACATGTTTACAACAACACAGCATGCCTCAAGCACCTGTCTAGTTCCTTTGCAGTACTGCAATGGCAGGGAAGATCTTACATATTTTGTCGGGTGGAGTTCTGTAAGGACCATGTATTGTACATGATCCTTACAAAACTCCACCCGACATTCTCGGAGGCTATACATACATTTTGTAATTTAAAAACAATCTTCATGGTTTTGTTTCTATCTCCAAGTCCAATACTTCTAAAGACCTGGAGAAACTCAGCGGGTGCAGCAGCATCTATGGAGCGAAGGAAATAGGCAACGTTTTGGGCCGAAACGTTGCCTATTTCCTTCGCTCCATAGATGCTGCTGCACCCGCTGAGTTTCTCCAGCTTTTTTGTGTAACCTTCGATTCTCCAGCATCTGCAGTTCCCTCTTAAACACTTCTAAAGACCTGTTGTTCCATGCATCACCTATTTTTTTTGTGTTTGTGCTGCCACTCAATGGTATTGTCTAAAACTCATCAGCCACAGAGACAACGCGGTTGTTATGTTATTGGATTAGTTGCCTCGTCAAGGCCACCAGCATAATCAAGGACAGGTTTCACACTCCCTCTTCTCCCCTTTCCTATCAAGCAAGAGGCACACAAGTGTGAAAACGTACACTTCCAGGTACAGGGACAGTTTCTTCCCAGTTGCTATCAGGCAACTGAACCATTCTATCAACTGCTAAAGAGCGATCCTGAGCTACCATCTTCCTCATTGGAGACCCTCGGACTATCTTTAATGGGAATATACTGGACTTAATCTTGCACTAAACATTATTCCCTTTAACCTATATCTGTACACTGTGGATGGCTTGATTGTAATCATGTAAAGTCTTTCTGCTGACTGGATAGCACGCAACAAAAATGTTTCACTGTACCTTCGTACACATGACAATAAATAAACTTTAAGTAAACTAATCAAGATGCATGGACTAACCATACAGACATCATAATACAAATTCCACTACAAAAGGTCTGGAGGAATCATCATTAATATCACCAGCAACGTTTTCTGGACTACCCATATTGAAGCAATGACCAAGAAAGCACACCACGTTTCTACTTCCTTAGATGGCTACGGAAGTTTGACATGTCCCCTACAACCCTCACCAACATCAACAGATGCACCATAGAAAGCATTTTATCAGGATGCATCAGAGCTTGGTTTAGGAACAGTCCATCCAAGACCGCAAAAATGTGGACCTCACACCAACCAACCTTCCTTCTATTGAGTCCATATCTCATGCTGCCTTTGCAAGGCCAGCAACATAATCAAGGACCAGTCGCACCCTGGCCACTCCCTCTTCTCCCCTCTCCCATCGGGCAAAGGTACAGAAGTGTGTAAACACACACCTCCAGATTAGGGACAGTTTCTTCCCAGTTGTTATCAGGCATCTGAATCATCCTACCACAACTAGAGAGCAATGCTGAACTACTATCTACCTCTTTGGTAAATCCTCGAACTATCCTTGATCATGCTTTGCTGGCTTTACCTTGCACTAAACGTTATTCCCTTATCATGTATCTGTACACTGTAAATCACTTGAATGTAATCATGTATTGTCTTTCTGCTGACTGGATAACACGCAACAAAATGCTTTTCATTGTACCTGTACACATGACAGTAAACTAAACGAAACAAAAAAAATTCTGACAAAAACAGTACATATTAGAAGGAGCAATAAAATCCTAAATTACTAATGATTTTTTTTCTGAAACACGTTATACATTTCTTTAAAGTTCAGGAACTAGAATACAAACCATGCATGGTTTCAGATGTCGCTCGAAATGCGTAATTTCCTGTTCGACCCCAACATGGCAGTGAAGAAAGTCATAAATCTCAGGGAAGAAACCAGGTTTGGGCTTGACTATGATCATATCTCCAGAATTGTCAAATAACAGCAACCCAAAAGGAATTGATTTTAAATCTTTAATCTGCATGAATCAAGATATTTAGAAGTATCAATTATATATTGTAAAAATTAGGCAGATGTATTCATTTTGAAATTTTGATTTAAACAAAGAAGAAACTAAAATCCTCAATAACCAGAATACGGAAAATTGATATTTGTAACAGTGATGGCGGAAAAGATTACATAACAGAATAAATGGCAACACTGAGGGGGAATGAATCAGATGGAGATTGTCATTCATGTGTAATCCATTTCAAATAATTCTCCATGTTATACTGGAGATTGAGAAATAGGACATCACATACAGCATCAAAGAATTACCAATGGTATAATATGCTACTTGGTGATGGACATGCTAAGAAGTTGCTTTTGAAGCTCAAGGTAAATGCAGATTTGACGTAGATGAGAAAGATTGAAAACTGCAGAAAAGGAGTAGTTTAGATAGAAGGGAAAGCCATATCCGAAGAGATGTTGCCACTTTTAGAACTGCAAGAGAGTGCAAATAATATACTGTCCCAGAGCATATCCTGTGTCATTACTACTTTCATTTCATCTTCAAAGTGCCATTCAACGTAAAAAGCACTGTTTCATTAGCTAACAGAGAAAGGTAGGCGGCAGTCAAAAAAGGTAATCTTGTCCATATTTGACATGATGCCTTGAGACTTCATGTGGTCTGGACTCATTGAGGATTTTCTCTTGCGTTGAAAAATCATTCAACTGCCTCATTATGTGGGTCTGAGCTGATACTGGGACAGAACATGCACAAAGATTGCGTTGGAGAATCCTGGCATGTTGTCTGTAAGGTACAATTTTGTGAGTAAAATTATGACAGAATGTTGCTTGACTCATCTGTGCGGTCCCTTGATGTATGTGGGGAGAAACTGGCAACGTAACTGATCTGGCAGTGACTTTACTATTTGAAAATTCATGCCAAGGTGCATGTCAGGTTGTCCAATTAGTTTTATTCTTACTACGTCTTCTGAAAGCAGCACCTCATATTCCGCTTGGGCAGTCTGCACCCTAGCGGCATAAACATTGAATTCTCCAATTTCCAGTAGCCCTTGCTGTCTCCTCCCCTTCTCAGCTCTCCCTCAGCCCTCGGGCTCCTCCTCTTTTTCCTTTTTTCCTTTCTTCTCCCCCCCACCCTCCATCAGTCTGAAGAAGGGTTTCGGCCTATTTCCTATTTCCTTCACTCCATAGATGCTGCTGCACCCGCTGAGTTTCTCCAGCACTTTTGTCAATCTTCGATTTTCCAGCATCAGTAGTTCCTTCTTAAAAAAAATGTAGGGTGTTTCTCTCCAAAGTTGACTTCAACTAGATACCGGAAAATACATACAATTCTTAAGAGATTGGACATGCTAGATGCAGGAACAATGTTCCCGATGTTGGGGGAGTCCAGAACCAGGGGTTACAGTTTAAGAATAAGGTGTAGGCCATTTAGGACTGAGATGAGGAAATACTTTTTCACCCAGAGAGTTGTGAATCTGCAAAATTCTCTGCCACAGAAGGCAGCGGAGGCCAATTCACTGGATGTATTCAAGAGAGAGTTGGATATAGCTCTTAGGGGTAACAGAATCAAGGAATATGGAGAAAGCAGGATCAGGGTACAGACTTTGGATGATCAGCCATAATTGTATTGAATGGCGGTGCTGGCTCGAAGGGCTGTATGGCCCACTCCTGCATCTATTTTTTATGTTTCTATACTTCTATGTTTCTAACAATTCTTAATAATTTATAGTTAATTCTTAAAAAATGCTGGGATATTAATTCAATATGTTATTTATAACAAATGAGCAATTGTGCATTGTACTCCTAAAATTCAGTTTCATTCATTTTATTGGGCAAAATTTCAGTTTTAAAAGACAACATTATTGCTTCCAGACATTAGAATAGTGGCCGAAGATAGACCTCTAAAATTACATGCCCTATTAACATCTATATTAATGGCTAATGTGAAAGTGTAGAAATATGGCATTGAAGACCTTTGAATACTACGCTACATGTGAAATAGACCTCTTATGTGGAATGTACAAATGGGAACTGTGCGGGTTAAAATCTTACAGCAAAGTCATACTGAAGGGTCAGGCGGTAGGTAGTTAGGTGCAATCATCGACTGCCAACATCACACTCGAGTCAAACGCTGGCACCAGGAAGCTATTGGAAAAAATGTTCCCAATGTTGGGCGAGTCCAGAACCAGGGGCCACAGTCTTAGAATACATTTTAAATTTAAAGACTGAGGTGAGAAAACAATTTTCACCCAGAGAGTTGTGAATTTGTGGAATTCCCTGCCACAGAGGGCAGTGGAGGCCAAGTCACTGGATGGATTTAAAGAGAGAGTTAGATTGAGCTCTAGGGGCTAGTGGAGTCAAGGGATATGGGAAGAAGGCAGGCACGGGTTATTGATAGGGGACGATCAGCCGTGATCACAATGAATGGCGGTGCTGGCTCAAAGAGCCGAATGGGCTCCTCCTGCACCTATTTTCTATGTTTCTATCTATGTTTCTATTGACTCTATTGATTTATTATACTTCCCCTCAATAATTTTGCACCTATGTTGAGCTTTCCAAAATAGATTTCTCCACCAATGGTCATCATAGCAATCTCATCATCAGTATCTAAAATAGAAGACAGGTAATAAAGTACTGCTTTTTTTTCCACTCTGACAAAAACAAAAAAGTTGAAAAACCCATATTAAGCGCCATGAGACTTGTTAATGCATTAAAAATATCTAAGTTTCAAAACAAAATTATAAATTCAAATGGATATATTTATATTTCAATTTTTTTTTAATTCACAGTATGGGAGATAGCCACATGGGTTCTCAAAGCTAACTCATCACACACTCCCTCCCTCACTTACTTCCCTGACAGCAATATTTAAACCTCGATAACAAGCAGTCGTCAACATACAGAGCTTCCAAAGCTGAGCCAAGAGGTCTGTAAATCATGGGCCAAAACATCTGACTCCATAGCACATCGATATTTTTGTGCTGTTATTCAGCTGCTATTATTGCAAGGCACCAGGTCAATGCCTGCAGGCACGGAAATCGCTATCAAAACATGGAGGGGACAAGGGGGACACAATTTCTTGGCGGTCGCGCGCGCATGCGCACACTCACACACACGCGAGGCTTCGGAGGCCCAATCCAGCAGCTCAACTCTGCCTGTCTCGCCGGGTTAACCTACAGTCCTACAGTTTAGCGCTGCTTCTCTGCACTGGCTCTGGCCCTTGGGGCACCTCGCCCGTCTGACTCCCGACTTCTCTGGCCACCCCCGGGCGTGGGTCACTCGGGTGGGACACGCCGGAGAGCCGGAATCGATCCTGGCTGCGGATGAGGCACAGGTCTGTGCCGAGAGTGTTTTTGGCACGTCTCCCTCCTCCAATCACCACGCTCTATCCTCAGTCCCACCCCTCCCCTACTTCGGCCTCTCACCAACACCTCCCCCCTCCAATGATCGCGCTGAATCATCATGTCCCGCCCCCATTGCCTGCTGACCGACGTCTCTCTCGTCCAATCGGCGCCCTCGATCAGCAGTCCCACCGCCACTGTCTCGCGGAAAGCGGAGATTTCACCGGGTTTTAAAATCCGGATTACAAAAAAATGGGGGGGTTTTGAGAGGTGGGGGACGATCCCCACCTCTCAAAACAGAGGGGAGACGTGTCCCCCCTGTGTCCTCCTGGGATTTCCGCCACTGGGTAAAAGTTCACAAACAGGAAAATGTTGCTGGGACATTGCAACTATGAGGGAATGAAGAAACCATGATTTCTTTCTTTGGAACAGTGGGAGCTGATGGGAGAATGATGTATATAAAATGGAAGGTGCGAGATAAAATAATGAGGAAAGACTATTTTCTACCTTAGCCGTGGAGTTGAAGGCGAGGGGCATAGACTTAAAGTAACTGGCGAAGAAAGGGAGGAGACAAGAAGAACATTTTCTCCCAGTGGGTGGTACAGGTCTGGAATGCATTTGCTGGTAGAAATATTCAATCCATTTAAATAATACATAGATGTGCACTTGAAGATATGTTACCTACAGAGCTGGGACCTCGTGTGGGAAGGTGGGATTAAGATAAAGTACACTTTTCACTGTGATAAATGGTTTCCTTCTGTGTTGTCATTTTTTTAATGATTATTTAATTCAGACAATGTGCAGGTTATTGAACAACAAATCTGAGCTTCAGAATTGGCTGAACCTCCAATCAAGCTGTTCCAATTAGTTACAATGCCAGCATCGACCTGAAAATGTGGGTTACTATGTCCTGGATATATATAGCTAATTGCACCTCAAGCCCCAGGCTTTTCCCCAAAGGGGAAAGTATTGTCAGCATTGCTATGAAATGGCACTTAAATCACCAATAACTTCCTCAATAAAGCCTGGATACTCTGCTTCAGATCTTAGCGCAGTCTTGTGATAAACATGAGCAAAGAACCAAATTCCAGAGATGAGAGGATTCATTAGAGAGACCTGGTGAAACTAAGGTTAAGGAGCGTCAAGTGGATACCACTGATAGACAATTGGAGTCATACCTCACATGAAGGAATATTATTGTGGTTGGTGTAGGTTAATTATCTTATCCCAGAATATTAATGCAGGCATACCTCAGGCCATTGTTCTTGACCCGTACATTTTCAGCTGCATCATCAATGATCATTCTTTCATCGTGTCAGAATGGAGATATCCACTGATGTTTAAACAATGTACAAAATCAGTCACTGTCAACTTGCATGGTTGCATGCTTTGAGCTAGCTGTCGAGATCACGACTGCAAGTTAAGTGCTGGCAGCTGCAAGAGCTTGCAATAAATCAATAGAAAATGCTGTGCTGAAATTAACACATTTTGAGATTTCATAGGATACCCAACAGAGGTGTACCGTAAAAATCTTCATGCTTCACATAATTTTAACTTAATCAGTGAAAAATGATACATGTTAAATTAATTTGTCAATTTTAAGATACATACTGCAGATAACTTGCTGAATAATACGCTTCTGAAACAGCACGTGGGTCACTTGACCAGGCAAGTCATAATAACGAATTGGATATACATTCTGGCCTGCAAGATAGAATGGTTTATATCCTAAATTCCAATATTGATCACTCATTGATTGGCACTTTAATCATTTCATTCCTTAACATGATTAGTTTCAATGAATTATTTTAACTTAATGAAAAAACAGCTCCCTCATGCCTATCAATGGCTTACCATGGTTCGGAGAGAAAAGCAGTGTATGAACACTCCAGATGACAAGGTGTCCCTGCATTCCCACTGGTTGTATAAAATAAGGGTTACGATCACGAGGGTGCAAATTAAAAGGAGTTGCAGTGAGGTTACTGTGTATTGCAATGTACCTAAAATAAAACTAATAACAATTATAAATCTTTTACCTTGTTGCATAGAAAATTCCATCCCAAGTCTAGTCAAATGTATTTCAACAACATTGGACTCTAATCAATTCCTCAACATTTACACATATCACAGGGAAGTGCGGGGCAGAGTGTACATTGTGGCAGATAATTACGATACTAAGTTTTGTTTTTTATAGGGTGGAAAACTAAAGATTAGATCACAATAAACAAATCAATTAATTGTACTTGTCTCAGTTTTCCACCCATTTTAGAGACATAAGTCCCCTGGGTGCGAGAAATGATCATCGATGCCATAAATCAGTTTAAAACACGACCCTAAAACAGTTTAAGCATTCCTGTCAAAATCGTGCCAATTACAAGTTACTGCACTTCAAGAGGCATTATTATAATTAAATAGTAACAGTATTGAAAGGATACAAACATACCTCCCGATATTCTCTTATTAATAATGCTAATGCTGATATTGTAGGGAAGATAAATGCTCCTTCAAAACTTCCCTGAGGATATAAAGCAGTTAATTATTACATTAGCGACTGCTAAGTTTTATGGTCACCGGTAACACAACTGAAGTACAAGATAAACAGAATGAAATAATATAAATTAAATGATACAATTGAATCCAGATATTTCCTCAGGTGCACTTGTACATTAAAATCCACTAGTTCATTTCCTCAGCATTTATACTTGAAGGGATATGTGTAGAGATAACACCAGTCACTTGATGGATGAAAAATTATATTTATATTGATGTCCCACTCCCCCAAAAAATCTGAAAGTAAAATAGTGCAGATGCTGGAAAAATGATATAAAACAAAACATGTTGCAGGTCAGCAGAGAGAAAAACAAAAGAGAATTCTTCAGATGGATGTCCTTCCTGGTTATCAATGTGAAACATTGATCTTGCTTCACTCTCTACTCCCAAGTAACCAGTGGTGAATAGCTACGTCAGAGAAAGCACTATTGTAAAATGGTAAAAAAACATTACATCAAATGTTTACATTAATGAATGAGGAGGAAGATATAATACAAATCAAAAAAGTAATCTTTTAAATTCGAATTTCATTCATTCTGAACATCTTTGACATTTGAAATCGAAAACTTATTTCTCTCAGGATTAACATACCTTGAGTGGCAGCTCTGGAGCTATTTTTGAAAACTCCAAACCACCGTCGGTAGACAACCATAGTGAAACTTGAGACATGTTGGCACTCTTATGATATGCAATGACTAAGGAACTTATTCTCTGTGAAGGGACCAAAAGATTACTATAAAATTCAGGTGTTGATATTGGTTTCAGCAACATGATAAATGCATATAAATCAAGCACATGGCGCCTTTTACTGTTAATTATACATTTGGTATTAAGGGATCGGGCGAGGACCGGGGGTCGGGTCAGGGCCGGGGATCGGGCGAGAACCGGGAGTCGAGCGAGGACCGGGGATCCGGTGAGGGCCGGGGATCCGGTGAGGGCCGGGCGTCGGGCGAGGGCCGGGAGTCGGGCGAGAACCGGGGGTCGAGCGTGGGCCGGGAGTCGGGCGAGAACCGGGGATCGGGTCAGGGCCGGGGATCGGGCGAGGACCGGGGATCGGGTCAGGGCCGGGGATCGGGTCAGCAACAGAATTGGTAACATCTGTGGTAAGAGCTTTAGAGTTAACGGCAAAAGATTTCAGATGAGCATAGTGAAGGCAGTTGTTATAAGATCATGTGATAGGAGCAGAATTAGGCCATTTGGCCCATCACGTCTACTCCACCATTCAATCATGGCTGATTTATCTCTCCCTCCTAACCCCATTCACCTGCCTTCACCCTATAACATCTGACTCCCGTACTAATCAAGAATCTATCTATCTCTTCCTTAAAAATATCCACTGACTTGGCCTCCGCAGACTTCTGTGGCAAAGAATTCCACAGATTCACCACCCTCTGACTAAATACATTTTTCCTCATCTCCTTCCTAAAAGAACGTCCTTTAATTCTGAGGCTATGACCTCTAGTCTTAGACTCTCCGACTAGTGGAAATATCTTCTCCACATCCACTCTATCCAAGCCTTTCACTATGCTGTACGTTTCAATGAGGTACCCCTTCATCCTTCTAAACTCCAGCGAGTAGAGCCCTAGTACCGTCAAACGCTCATCATATATGTTAACTTACTCATTCCTGGGATCTACTCGTCCTTTTCCAGAGTCTGCACATGCTTCCTCAGATATGGTGCCCAAACGTACTCACAATATTCCAAATGCGGCCTGACCAGCGCCTTATAGAGCAGAGCCTCAGCATTACATCCCTGTTTTTGTATACAAACCCTCTCGAAATAAATGCATTTGCTTTCTTTACTACTGATTCGACTTACAGATTAACTTTTTGGGAATCCTGCACCCGCACTCCCAAGTCCCTTTGTACCTCCGATTTCCGGATTCACTCTCCATTTAGAAAATAGTCTGCTCCTTTATTCCTACTAACAAAATGACCAACTCCACACTTTGCTGCACGATATTTCATCTGCCACTTCTCTGCCCACTCTCCCAACCTGTCCAAGTCCTTCTGCAGAGTCCCAGCTTTCTCTTCACTACCTGCCCCTCCACCTATTTTCATATCATCTGCAAACTTGGCCACAAAGCCTTCAATCCCCCTCATCCAAATCATTAATATTCAACGTGAAGAGCAATGGCTCCAGCATCGAGTCCTGCGGAACTCTGCTAGTCATTGGCAGCCAACCAGAAAAAAATACCTTTCTTGCCACTCTTTGCTTTCTGCCATCCAGCCAATCTGCTATCCATGTTAGTACCTGCCTTTAATACCATGGACTCTCATCTTCTTTAGCAGCCTCTTAGGTGGTAACATCAAAGGCTTCTGAAAATCTAGGTAAACAACATCTAATGACTCTCCTTTGTCTGACTCTAATGACTCTCGCTATTTACTTCATCAAAGAATTCCAGCAAATTTGTCAGGCAACACCTGCCCTTCACAAAGCCATGCTGACTTCGGCCTATTTTGTCGTGAACTTTTGAGTACTCGGTAATCTCATCCTTTATGATGGACTCTAAAATCTTACCAACCACTGAAGTCAAGACTAACCACCCTATAGTTCCCACTATTCTGCTTTGCTGTGTTCTTGTGCAGCAGAGTAAAATTGGCAGTTTTCCAATCATCTGGAACCACTCCTGACTCTAATGATTCTTGAAATATCTCTATCAATGCCTCCACAATCGATAACGCCACTTCTTTCTGAACCCTAGGATGCAGTTCATTCGGTCCAGCTGACATACCCACCTTCAGCCCTTTCAGCTTCCCAAGCACCTTCCCCTTAGTAATAGCCGCTCCACTAACTTCCACCGCTTTACTCTCTTGAATTTCAGGCACATTGCTAGTGTCTTCCACTGTGAAGACTGATAAAAACTCCTCTGCCATTTCTTTATTCCCCATTATCACTTCTCTTGCACTATTTTCCATCGATCCAATGTCCACTCTTGCCTCTTTCTTACTCTTTATATAACTGAAGAACCTCTTACTATTCTCTTTTATATTATTAGCATGCTTGCCTTCGTATTTCTTCTTTTCTCCCCGTATTCTTTAAAAGCTTCCCAATCCTCTGGCTTCCCACTAATCTTTGCAATGTTATATGCCTTCGCTTTTCGTTTTTCCTGTCCTTGGCTTCCCTTGTCAACCATGGCCACTCTTCCCTCCCCCAAGAATCTTTCATCCTCTTTGAAATGAAAAGATCCTGCATCTTCTGAATTATTCCCAGAAATTTCTGTCATTGCTGTTCCACCGTCATCCCTGCTAGGGTCCCTTTCCTGTCAACTTTGGCCAGCTCCTCCCTCATTCCTCTACAGTCCCAATTGCTCAACTGCAACACCGACCCAAATTATTTCACCTTCTCCCTCTCAAATTGCAGATTATAACATATCACGTTGTGGTCACTACCTCCAAGTGGTTCCTTTACCTTGAGTTCCCTTATCAAATCCAGCTCATTGCACAACACTAAATCCAGAACTGCCTTTACCCTGGTAGGCTCCACTACAAGCTGCTCTAGGAATCCATCTCGGAGGCACTCTGCAAATTCCCTTTCTTGGGAACCAGTACCAACCTGATTTTCCCAGTCTACCTGCATATTGAAATCTATATCCTGGCTACTTTTGGGGGGCCTGTAAATAACTACCCTTACAATTTCTCAACTCTATCCACAATGACTCTACAATTTCTGAGCCTATGTCACCCCTCGCTACAGACTGAATTTCATTCCTCACCAACAGGGCTACTCCACCCACCTGTCTGTCTTTCCGATAGAATATATAATCTTAAATATTCAGCTCCCAGCTCCGATCCTCTTCCTGTTTGTTGATCTCCCCCCACTATTTAGTTTACAGCTCTTTCTACGGCCCTGGTTATAGTTTGCCAGGATTCTGGTCCCAGTCGGGTTCAAGTGGAGTCCGTCCCATCGGAACAGTTCCCTCCTTCCCCAATACTGGTGCCAATGTTCCACAAATTCAAACCCACTTCTTCCACACCAGTCCATGCATTCAATGCTCTATGTGTTCCCTCAGTTGTGGAGGGAAGTGGTTTGGGAAGTATGCCAATATGCCACATATTGGAAATGGAATCTCTGATGAGGTTTAATGTTCTTACAAACATAGCCATAGTGAGTAAATTTGAGTAGTCAATTACAGGCAGTTTTACCTGAAATAATAACACATGACTTGCCTAGAAACCCATAGTGGAGAGATGAATGTGTAGATAAATACATGCCATATCAATCTAATATCCTCATCGCTTCCTCAATTCTACATCAACTATCATGGAAACTGCTTTCTGCTTCAGTTGACAAACCTCACTCTGAGTCAGAGATTGTGTGCCCAATCCCCAATATAATTTAGATCATAAATAACAGATAAATGAGCAGGAGATGAAATGTTGTTGGAGATGCCATTTTTGCTGAGATGTTATACTTAAGCTTCTAATTGTAAGTAGGATGATTCATTTATTAATCTATTTTTGAGGCCATACTATGTATAAATTCACTTTCTTCCAGTGGCTATTCATCCAAAGCACAATGTAAATGAGTGCCATTCTTGTTTTGCTTTGAGATGTTTTCTCTCTGCGACAAAGTGGCGCAGCGGTAGAGTTGCTGCCCTACAACGCCAGAAACCCAGGTTCGATCCTGACTGTGGGTGCTGTCTGTCTGGAGTTTGTACGTTCTCCCTGTGACCGTGTGGGTTTTCTCTGGGTGCTCCAGTTTCCTCCCACATTCCAAAGATGTGCAGCTTTGTAGGTTAATTGGCTTCTGTAAATTGTCCTTAGTGTCGAGTGCACAGGTGATCATGGTCGGCACAGACTCGGTGGGCCGAAGGGCGTGTTTCCACGTTGTATATTTAAACTAAACGAAAGTTATATGATGACATGAAACAGTCAAAAATGTGATTAAATAGTACAGTAAGAAGATTCATGTAGGTGTGGAAGGAGTCTCCCTTTGGGAATGAGCATGCATGGATAGGAGCAGAAAAGTATGATTTTCTTATGGAACTGTGATAGAAGGACAACTGTATAGTAGTTAAATTGTCATCGCACATTTTTTGGTCAGCATTTCGTTTTTCTGGGAACCTGGGCCTTTGGTGCTGTGAGGCAGTGGCTCTACCAACTACAGAATTGTGTTGTCCTTTATACAGTTATCTGGTCCCTCAGCCTTGGAATTCCCTCCCTAAGCATCTGTGTCTCTCTACTTGAATCTCGATTGAACCATGACTTGGTCTTGAATCTCTTTGACAATGACTTGGGTCATCATATCGACATTTCCTTATCTGCTTAACATTTCCCATTGTCTTTTATAAATTTCAGTGACCTGAGGATGTTTTACATGTTGTATGTAATATATGTCCAAATTACTATGTTTAGCAAAGCATCAAATAAACCAATCAAATAGTCCAACATGTACCTTACAAAAGGGGTCTTTATTGATACAGCACTGATTGCTTGTAATCCCATTTATGCTCGTGTTTATACCTTAAAGAGATGAAGTATAAATTACTTAAAGTTTCCAGTCATAAAGTGATACAGTGTGGAGAGAGGCCCTTCGGCCCAACTTGCCCGCACCGGCCAACAATGTCCCAGCTACACTAGCCCCACCTGCCCGTGCTTGGTCCATAACCATCCAAACCTGTCGTATCCATGTACCTGTCCAACTGTTTCTTAAACAATCGAATAGTCCCAGCCTCAACTACCTTCTCTGGCAGCTTGTTACATACACCCACCATCCTCTGCGTGAAAAAGTTACCCCTTGGATTCCTATTAAATCTTTTCCCCTTCACCTTGAACCTATGTCCTCTGGTCCTCGATTCCCCTACTCTGGGTAAAAGACTCTGTGCATCTACCCGACCTATTCCTCTCATGATTTTGTATATCTCTATAAGATCTCCCCTCATCCTCCTACGCTCCATGGAATAGAGTCCCAGCCTACTCAACTTCTCCCGATAGCTCACACCCTCTAGTCCTGGCAACATCCTCGTAAATCTTTTCTGAACCCTTTGACAATATCTTTCCTATAACATGGTGCCCAGAACTGAATACAATATTCTAAATGCGGTCTCACAACTTATGTCTTATACAACTGCAACATGACCTCCCAACTTCTATACTCAATACTCTGACTGATGAAGGCCAAAGTGCCAAAAGCCTTTTTGACCACCTTATCTACCTGCAACTTGACCTTCAAGGAACCATGCACTTGTACTCCTAGATCCCTCTGCTCTACACTACCCAGAGGCCTACCATTTACTGTGTAGGTCCTGCCCCTGTTTGACGTCCCAAAATGCAGCACCTCACACTTTTCTGTATTAAATTCCATCAACCATTCCTCTGCCCACCTGGCCAATCGATCCAGATCCTGCTGCAATCGTTCATAACCATCTTCACTATCTGCAAAACAACTAACTTTTGTATCATCAGCAAACTTGCTAATCTTACCCTGTATGTTCTCATCCACATCATTGATGCAGATGACAAACAGTAACGGGCCCAGCACCGAACCCTGTGGCAAACCACTAGTCACAGGTCTCTTGTAAAGATAATGAGCAGATTTTTTACAAATATGCGATAAAATAATTTTAAAACAAGGATTCTAAAGTATAGGTGAAATTAGATATTGGAGGAAGCAAAACAAACAAGTTTTCCCTATCGAATTTCAGTTCTATTCATTTCTGTGTCACTGACCATTAATATATTGTAGAACAAAACATAAACGATTCTACCAATTGTTACCAGTCATGATCAAGCTCGCCCACAGGGTATAAAATATTAATACTTTGTCAAAGTAACACACTTAACACTGTCTACCTCTTGAAGGAATCCATGATTTATTGTGTGGATGGAAGAGATAGACATTTCCTCCGATAAGCATTGCTAAATGGTCTTCCACAAATATTGCAGCTGTTAATCGAGTGTCTGGCTGCTGTGTAATAGAAAAATAACTATTAAACAATGAGTTTTGCTACACATTCTTGGAACTAACAAAAAGTCAAAGATGTGCCACCACAATGGACATTAACCAACTGGGGTTTAAAGTTAAGAATGTCACCTTTTGGGATAAAAATTGGTTCCATAACATTGCTAGATTAGAAAATTTGAAAAATATGTACAAGCATACATGATGTGCTTTTTTTCTTTTGATTTTTTAAATGTAGAAATTTTGATAGAGCAATAACGAAAGGACTTCCAATACATATGACATATTAGTTTGTCTTCTGAATCACTGTGTGTGGCAATATCTGACAAAACTGTTCCAAGAGTTATGAAAATAGTCTTTTAAGGTTCAATTTAAACAAAGGTTTGGTGACTGACTTCTGAATGCTATAACATGCTGTATAATCACTAATATCAATCAGAATTGGGGTGGAAGATTGCAACCTTCACGTGGTCCGCCCTGTTTCGACTATTGCAATCAACTAGACGTGCACAAACAGAAGATCAAATAGAACAAGTTGTCCTACAACTTTAAGCTGTGCATGCCACACGAAAGAAGAAGAAGAATCAGAATTGAAGTTAACATTATGCATTTGATTAGATTAGTTTAATATTACTCTCACATGTACCAAGGTACAATGAAAAGGATTCTATCCAGTCAGTAAAAAGACTACACATGATGGCAATCAAGCCGTCCACAGTGTACAGATGCAGGATAAAGGGAATAAAGCTTAGTGCAAGATAAAGTCCAGTAAAGGCCAATTGAAGAAAGTCTGAGGGTCTCCAGTGAGGCAGATAATATGTCAGGGCCTCTATATAGTTGGTGATAGGATGGTTCAGTTGCCCGATAACATCTGGGAAGAAACTGTACCTGAATCTGGAGGCATGCATTTCCACACTTCTGTACCTCTTCCTGATTGAAGAGGGGGGAAGAGGGAGTGACTGTGGTGAGACTCGTCCTTAATTATGCTGGAGGCCTTGCCGAGGCAGCCTGAAGTGTAGATCAATCCAGGTGAAGGGAGGGTGGTTTGCATGATTGTCTGTGCTAACTCCACAACTCTCCAACTGTAATTTAAAGAGCTTGCCACTACCTTCTCAAAGGAACTATAGGAGGGCCTTCAGCACTAGGACAATAGTATGTTAAGGAGGTGGCTGACTATATTGTTGGATAAGACATGAAGGAATGTGTGGAGAACAACTGTGATCCTTCACAATAACATCAGCAAAAATGTCTGCAACTTGAAGAGCGGCAAATTAGAGTTGATAAATTAAAGTTTATTCTTCATATAAAGACATGAAATTCTGAAGTAACCCAGCAGGTCAAGCAGCATCTCTAAAAAAGATGGATAGGTGGCGTATGGGGTTTGGGACCTTTCTCCAGAGATAATGCCTGACCTGCTGAGATGCTGCCTGACCCGTTCGTGGTCATCAAAGTGTGGAGCTGCAGGAAATGGGCAATGTCCCCGATTAATATTTCTTCTTTGTTTTTATCACGGAGAAACATAGAAATTAGGTGCAGGAGGAGGCCATTCGGCCCTTCGAGCCTGCACCGCCATTCAATATGATCATGGCTGATTATCCAACTCAGTATCCCGTACCTGCCTTCTCTCCATACCCCCTAATCCCCTTAGCCACAAGGGCCACATCTAACTCCCTCTTAAATATAGCCAATGAACTAGCCTCAACTACCCTCTGTGGCAGACAGTTCCAGAGATTCACCACTCTCTGTGTGAAAAAAGTTCTTCTCATCTCGGTTTTAAAGGATTTCCCCCTTATCCTTAAGCTGTGACCCCTTGTCCTGGACTTCCCTAACATCGGGAACAATCTTCCTGCATCTAGCCTGTCCAACCCCTTAAGAATTTTGTAAGTTTCTATAAGATCCCCTCTCAATCTCCTAAATTCTAGAGAGTATAAACCAAGTCTATCCAGTCTTTCTTCATAAGACAGTCCTGACATCCCAGGAATCAGTCTGGTGAACACTCCCTCTATGGCAATAATGTCCTTCCTCAGATTTGGAGACAAAAACTGTACGTAATACTCCAGGTGTGGTCTCACCAAGACCCTGTACAACTGTAAAGACATAGAGAAAGACATGAAGGCCAGGGACGTTAGGACTGTTAATGGAGATGTCAGTATTAAAGTTGTGGAGGTACTGGACTTCCTAAGACATATGAATGTAGATAAGTCTCCGGGCCTTGATAAAGATGTATCCAAGGACACAGAGGGAAGCTAGAGAAGCAAATGCAGGAGTCCTGGCTGACATATGCGAATCATCGTTAGACACGGGCGAGGGACTGGTGAATGTCTAATATTGTGCACCTAATTAAGAAGGGCTCAAAGTAAAACGTGGGAATTATAGACCATTAAACTTAACATCTGTGGTAATAAAGCTACCGGAGAGAATTCTGAGTAATAAAATATTCATATATTTGGATTAGGGATATTTGTTCACATTTATTGTCATCATGGTTTTCTAGGTAGATGCTCGAGTGTCACAAATTTGATTATGTTTTTGATGAAGTAACTAAGAAGGTTGACAAGGATAGGGCCATAGCCATAGTCTATATGGTTTGCAAAAAGGGCTTTTTAAAAGTTTTGCACAGTAGGCTGCTCTGGGAAGTTAGATTGCATGGGATCGAGGGAGAGTTCACTAACTGGATACAGAATTGTTTTCACGGTTGGAAGCAGAGGGTAGTTATGGACAGTTGTATTTTGGACAGGAGGACTGTGACTAGTGGTGTGGTTTAGAGATTGGTGCTGGGCCCATTGCTGTTTGTTGTCTATATCAATAATTTAGATGAGAATATAATAAGTGGTACCTTAGATAGCGAAGATCGTTATCAGGAATAACAAAGGGATTTTGATCAGCTGGTAAATGGGCTGAGGAATGGTTAAGTGAGTTTAATTTAGTTGTGTAAGGTGTTACATTTTGTGAAGTTAAACCAGGGCAGGTAGGGCCCTGGAGAGTGTTGTAGCACAGAAGAATATAGGAGCACAAGTACATATTTTGCTGAAAATTGCATGCAAGATAGATAGGATGGTGAAGAAAGCTTTTGGCATATTGATCTTCATTAGGCAAGGTATTGAGTATTGAAATTGGGGCGACACAGTGGCGCAGCAGCTGAGTTGCTGCCTTACAATACCAGAGACCCGGGTTCGAAGCTGATTACAGGTGCTATCTGAATGGGGTTTTGTGTGTTCTCCCTGTGGCCGTGTGGGGTTTTTCCACTTTCCTACCACATTTCAAAGTTATTTGGCTTCTGTTAATTGTCCCTAGTGTGTAGGATAGAATTAATGTACGGATGATCATTGGTCGGCACAGACTCAGTGGGCCAAAGGGCCTGTTTCCACGCTATATCTCTAAACTAAACATCAGTTTTGCAGCGCTTTGTGTTAACTTTTTGTCAACCTGCTAGAGGAATGATGCCTTTACACTGGAAAAGAAGCAGAGGAGACTTACAAGGATGTTGCCAGGACCTGAGGGCTTGAGCTGCAGAGAAAGGTTGGACATGCTAGGTCTTTATTCCTTGGAGCACAGGAGGCGAGGCTGACGGATAATCTTATCTATATTACTAAATGTCTGATCTTGACCGCTTTTGGCCCACTGTGCTGCGATTTCCGAGAGAACACCACCACCAACGGCCGTCATTTTTGGCCACCTTGCTCAGAGCCCCCCTCCGCCTTCCGGGACCAGAGGATTTTTCCCATCGATGAAAAATCAGAGAGATATTAATGTTTTTACAAAATTCCCCATTCTCATTGCTTCCCCCTGCTGGCGGCAGGGGAGGACTATAAAACCCGGAAGTGTAGTGCATCACTCAGTCTCTGCCAGACCCAGGAAGCGAGAGGGTCATGGATCTCTGAGCTGCGAATAACAATGAATGCACGTCTATTCCACGGTGAGTCCCCTCGATGCGGCTCTAAAGTGGCTGCAGCCCAATTGTTTGCCTCGCCTTTTTAAAAAAGTTTGTGTTCACAAAATGAATTTTGGTTGTCAGGTGGCTGCAGCCCAATTGTTTGCCTTGGCTTGGCTTTTAAAATTGTTGCAACAGTTGGATGCCAGCCCAAGAATCCATTCGGCCCACAATATCTATACTAGCCCTCTGGAAACCAGTACCTTCGGCCCGCAACACCCATACTAGCGCAACAGACAGCCCCCCCCCCCCCCCCACACTCCGACTGGCGATCAATATTGGAATTGGTGGAGATGTGGAATATTGCGTTGGTAACCTCGAGGTCGGTCGCAGGTTGGAGACTGCCAGCTCCGCCATTAGGCCTCAGCGCAGACGGAGGCAGAGAAGGGGGATACGACAAGAAAAAGTCGCATTCCCCCGAAGGGAGAGACAAAAAAAGATGATTCACCCCCCCCATAACACAACCCAACAAACTAAAACTTAGCCAAAACAAGACAAAAAAACCCAACAAAAAAGTAAAGACAGACGGACTGCAGGCGAGCCACAGCTGTTAACAGCGCCATCACTTCCGGAACTTGAATTTGAAAGACATGTTGACAAATATGTGGATAGGAAAGGTTTAGAGGGATATGTGCCACATGTGGGCAAATGGGATTAGCTTGGATGGGGTATCTTTGTTGGCATGAATGAGGTAGGGCCTGTTTTCATGCTGTCGTGTTTTACTAAAAATAAGGTTTAACAAGTATTTGTATTCTTGTTATTCGTGTTATTACAAAAGAGTAGCATTCCTTAGATAAATAAATGTTCTTTAGTGTATTAATTCAGAAGTACATCATGAATAATATTTACTTTTTGATGCTGGGACCCAACGGGTCCCACTTAATCTAGTAGAGTATAAAATCATGAGGGGAATAGGGTGTCAGCATGGAGTATTTTTTCCCAGGGTTGGGGAATCAAGAACTAAAGAACATGAGGGCAACCTTTTCATAACGAGGATGGTGGGTAAATGGAATGAGTTGCCAAAGGAAGTAGCTGAGGCAGATACAATAACAACATTTGAATTTGAATTTGATTTGATTCCTTTATTGTCATTCAGATCTTTCGGTCTGAACGAAATTACGTTGCCTGCAGTCATACACAGTAACAATAAATAACAAAACATACAATAAACATAAATGAACATCCACCACAGTGAGTTCACCAAGCACCTCCTCACTGTAATGAAGGTAAAAGTCTTAGTCTCCTTCTCTTCCCTCCTTGTTCTCCCTCTGCGCTGAGTCAGGCTGATCCAGGCCGAAGATGCCGCTCTCCAGTCCAGCGGACCTCCGTGGTGATGTCGCCACTGCCGAAAGCCGGAACGCCGTCTCCGCTCCAAGTCAGCCCGCCACAACCTCAGCATCGAGTCCCGCTGCATCAGCTCCGAGTCACGCTGCATCAGCTCCGAGTCCCGCTGCATCAGCTCCGAGTCCTGCTGCAAGAGCTCCGAGTCCCATAGCCTCAGCTCTGAGTCCCGCTGCCCCAGCTCCGAGTCCCGCAGCCTCAGCTCCGGGCCGCTACATCAGCTCCGAGTCCTGCTGCAACAGCTCAGAGTCCCGCTGCCCCAGCTCCGAGTCCCGCTGCCCTAGTCCCGGGCCACTGCATCAGCTCCAAGTCCTGCAGTCTCAGCTCCGGGTCGCTGCCGAAAGCTGGAACGCCGCATCAGCAAGTCGAGCCACCGCTGCCTCGGCCCCGAAGACAGCCAGCCTCGCGTTGGTGAGTCCTGGCTGGCTCTGCCTCCGGAGCCTCGAGGTCGGTCGCAGGTTGGAGACTGCCAGCTCCGCCATTAGGCCTCAGCGCAGACGGAGGCAGAGAAGGGGGATACGACAAGAAAAAGTCGCATTCCCCCGAAGGGAGAGACAAAAAAAGATGATTCACCCCCCCCATAACACAACCCAACAAACTAAAACTTAGCCAAAACAAGACAAAAAAAAACAACAAAAAAGTAAAGACAGACGGACTGCAGGCGAGCCACAGCTGTTAACAGCGCCATCACTTCCGGAACTTGAATTTGAAAGACATGTTGACAAATATGTGGATAGGAAAGGTTTAGAGGGATATGTGCCACATGTGGGCAAATGGGATTAGCTTGGATGGGGTATCTTTGTTGGCATGAATGAGGTAGGGCCTGTTTTCATGCTGTCGTGTTTTACTAAAAATAAGGTTTAACAAGTATTTGTATTCTTGTTATTCGTGTTATTACAAAAGAGTAGCATTCCTTAGATAAATAAATGTTCTTTAGTGTATTAATTCAGAAGTACATCATGAATAATATTTACTTTTTTGATCATACAATACTTTTCCATTAATCAGCTTCTAACATACCAACCATGCTTTGGGAAATTCAAGTGGATAGAGAGAACTTTGGAAACCATCTCTGGTGAAGAACACCAGTACCCTAGACATTAAACAAAAAAAATGTTATGTATTTTTTTCAGTCATACATCTGTATTTGCACACTCAGGAAATGCACTGAAGATGATTTTTTAATATAAACATTCAATCTTAAATGTAAAAATGCATTGATTTGTCGAAAGTCTGGAGTTCACTTACACAGATGGAAATTCCTCATTCACATGGGAAAAATTACTAAAATTGATTTTCTGGTTGGTAACAGTTGATTATGATAATAAGCTCCCACCCCAGCACCATCACTGTCACCATGAGCCACAAGAGCCAAAAGCTCTTCCAACCCTTTACGTCTGCAGTTATGAAAACTTAATGGAAGATGGAGGATGGGTGATAGATACAAAGTGCTGGAGTAACTCAGTGGGTCAGGCAACATCTCTAGAAAAAAAATGGATGGGTGACGTTTCGGGTTGGGACCCTTCTTCAGAAATCTGAAGAAGGGTCCTAACCTAAAACGTCGCCTATCCTTTTTCTCCAGAGATGTTGCCTGGCCTGATGAGTTACCCCAGCACGTTGTGTCTATCTTTGTTATAAACCAGCATCAGCAGTTCTTTGTTTCTACTTGTAGGATGGGTACACAGACAAAAACTTGTAGTTATAAAGTGGTGGCTACATTTGGCGGGTATTTGGAACAAGCTGCCAAAGGAAATAGTTGAAGCAGGTTGAACAACAAGTTTAATAGACATTTCGACAGGTACATGGATGGGAAAGGTTTAGAGGGATTAATGTGGAAGACGCAAGAAGCATCACAAAAAATTCACCTATGTGGATCTCAAACAGAGCAGCTTAAATTAACATGTTCTCGTGCAACTTTCAAAGTCATCAGTCCATAAGGATGGCACAGTGACATAGATGGTAGAGCAGTTGCCTCACAGCCCGAGAGGGTTGGATCCTTGTGACTTTGTAGGTTTTCTCTGGGTGCTCTGATTTTTCCCCGTCCCAAAGACATGTGGATTGCAGGTTATTTTGGCGCTGTAAGTTTCTCCCAATGTTTAGGGAGCATTTGAGAAGTGAGATAATATAGAATTAGTGTGGCTGATCGATGGTTGGCGTGGACTAGGCGACCTGTTTCCATGCTGTATCTCTAAAGTAAGCTAAGCTTAAAGTGCACGGAAGTCAGACAGCAACAATGCACATTATGTCTATCATGAAGAAGAGGGAGATTGTCGCACAATTTAGTGAGACAGATATAGTTATTCTAATTCCTATGAAACATGTCAGGAGGTATGTGCTGTGTGTCTGTGAGGCCAAAAGACATGCCAAGGCCATCATCGCCAAACTCAGACCCTCTCTCACACCGCCCGCTGCTGAAAGACTCATCCATGCCTTCATCTCCTCACGACTGGACTATTGCAACTCACTTCTCCTTGGCATCAGCTCCACCTACATCAACCGACTCCAACTGGTCCAGAATGCAGCTGCCCGACTCATCACCCATACCAAATCCTGGCATCACATCACTCCAGTCCTCAAACAACTTCACTGGCTTCCCATCTCCCCCCGGATCACCTACAAAATCCTGATCCTCACCTACAAAGCCCTCCACCATCTGCCCCCCCCCCCAATATCTCACTGACCTCCTCTCCCTCTACCAACCCTCACGGTCCCTCAGATCCACATCAGCTGGTCTCCTCTCCATCCACAAGTCCAACCTCAGCAGTTTTGGGGACAGAGCCTTCTACAGGGCAGCTCCCAGGCTCTGGAACTCCCTCCCCCAACTGATCCGCAATTCCGTGTCCCTCACCATCTTCCAGTCCCGCCTCAAGACCCATCTCTTCACCTCTGCCTATCCTTAGCCCCACGTGCCGTCCCTTTTTCATCTGTGGATTAATTGCCTCATACTGTGTTTTGTATTGAATTCTGTATTTACTTTGTGTACTAGTCATGTCTCTACTATTTATTTCATTCCCCTTACATGTTTTTTCCTCTACCTGCTAAATTTTTGTAAGGTGTCCTTGAGACTTGAAAGGCGCCCATAAATAAAATTTATTATTATTATTATTATTATTATTATTATTATTATTATTATTATTATCAGGGAAAGACTTAGTAGGAAGCGACTTGGATCATATCAACAGAGAATATGAATTATTGAGCAACAGAGCAATGCAGTAGAGATTTGCAAAGGTTATAGCAATGCTCTTCAATATTAGTACCCCTTCAAACATGACAATGGCAATTGCACACGATAATTTTCCTTACAGATCAAATATATACATTTTGGATTAAAAAAAAACAATATTTAGTCAATCTTTCATCTCCCCCATTTAGGCTGAAACTTCTATACATAGGATGGTTATAATTGCTACAAGTTAAAAATGTAATGTTTCCATTGATGGTTTGTATTATTTATATTAGGAAGAAATCAAGAATATTCACAATAAGTAATATTTCTGCTCCTTTTCTTATCAGACCCATAAGTTCTTACATTGTGTACAGCAAAATTATTCTAGCCTCATGGCTGTTGACATTGCTCCAATATGGTGACCCACCAGGTACTAACAATAGACAATAGACAATAGGTGCAGGAGTAGGCCATTCAGCCCTTCAAGCCAGCACCGCCTTTCAATGTGATCATGGCTGATCATCCACAATCAGTATCCTGTTCCTGCCTTCTCCCCATATCCCATGACTCCGCTATCTTCAAGAGCACCATCTAGCTCTCTCTTGAAAGTTTCCAGAGAACCGGCCTCCACCGCCCTCTGAGGCAGAGAATCTCACAGACTCACAACTCTCTGTGTGAAAACGTGTTTCCTCATCTCCTTTCTAAATGGCTCACCCCTTATTCTTAAACTGTGGCTCCTGGTTCTGGACTCACCCAACATCGGGAACATGTTTCCTGCCTCTAGCGTGTCCAAACCCTTAATAATCTTATATGTTTCAATAAGATGCCCTCTCATCCTTCTAAATTCCAGAGTATACAAGCCCAACCGCTCCATTCTCTCAGCATATGATAGTCCCGCCATCCCGGGAATTAACTTTGTGAACCTACGCTGTATTCCCTCAATAGCAATTCTGTCCTTCGTCAAATTTGGAGACCAAAACTGCACACAATACTCCAGGTGTGGTCTCACTAGGGCCCTGTACAACTGCAGAACGATGTTAATGGCAAGCATATTTGTTCAAATGCCACTAGATCATAGTGGATCACATGTAGCTACATAAGAATGCTTTCCAAATAATGAGTATATCATTAACCTTCAGCAATAAATGTGAAATAGGACTGTTCCAAAATTTGTGCTTTAGTGCAGTCAATTAACATCCAATGCCTAGTATATTCTTCTCACAAAATTCTTCTCGTATGATGATACCCCATATGTGGTTCGATGAAATGTTGAAGGATATGAACAAGGTAACATAATTAGATGCAGTATCCATTCAACAATACCCCAACTTTGAGGCTTTATTTTTATGCAGACTTAAAAGTTGCATGAGCACATCCAATGTGCAATTAGCAGTGATTCCTTGTGTTAAAAGAGCATAATAAGATTACTATATTATGGATAAAGAGTTCAATTCCATCATTGTTAGGAGCCTTTATCATGAATAACCCATTACATATCGTGGGCTATTTGTCATTGTAGAGACACTCACGGAGGTGCCAAGAGAACGGCAGGTATAAAAATATCCGGTGGTCACTATCTCCCAAATGCACTCCTTCAGGGTTAGAGCTGTCCATGAAGACATCTGGCAGGAACACCTCTACCACTGAGAGATAGAATTCAAGGACAGCTTTACTCCTGAGGGATAGAACTTGGGAGTTGTCCAAATGGAGTTGTACGAGCTCTCAGGAAATATGACATTGACCCAAAGTAAGCCCTTGACATAAACATATTTATAAGACTCTGAAGGATGTCATCAGCCCACTGGTATGCCTGTTACCAGTGGTGTAATCCCAATTGCCCAATACTCCATCTCCTTCGTGTCCCATGTCCCGGCAATTTATTTACTGTCACATATGACCATCAAATCCACTTTAATTATTTTGCTGCTGGCCTACACTAAGGAATAATTTATAGTAGCTGGTTAATTTAGCAGCATATCTTTGAGAATTGGGAGAAAACCGGGGCATGCAAAGAAAACCCACACAGTCGCAAAGGGAACAAGCAAATGCCATACCCGGAGCACAAGAAGCCAGAATAGGACTGAGGACAGTGGAGCTAAGAGGCAGCAACATTAATTGAAGCGCTGCCATATTATGAATACTTTGGCAAGGTATGAAGAGCTTAGGGAATTGTGAGGTGAGCCTTTAGAGATGCACGGATATTAGGAGCAGGAAATTGTCATAGAGCACTGAGCACTTCCTGGGAATGACCCTGAATATCAAGTGAATTTTACAGGTGTGAAAAAGATCCAATATTAGGCAAACCATATCTAGTACTACCCAAAGCTTATGTTTTGGTCTATAGACTCTAGGATATAAATACAGATGCTGACTGCCTCAAGAGGAATACAATAAGATCAGAAACAAAACAATTGTTGTTAAAAGGGGTGAGAGAGACAGGAGTGTTAAAAAATGAATCCAATGTCCTGAAGGTAAAGAGAGTTAGAAATAAGAGGGCAAGCATTTATAAAAAGGGAGTAAGAAAGATGAACTCATTTAAGAATATCTATGTAAACGATTCAATTTATCTCGTCTTGTTAAGATAGCAAACTAATAAGTTTATGAAAATGAATATTTGCTTTAACTGAATGCCGTAACATAAAATCAAATTCTGACTTTGATACTTCAAAATTTGTTCTTACCTTATATATAATGCAACATTTCGGTCACAAGGATGAGCAACTAACTGTTGAAATTTATGTGGAACTCGTAACAAATCCTGTTCATAAGTAAAATACACTCAATGTATAACAACACCGATATTAGGCAAACTACCAAAACATCATCAGTAATAATATGTCATAAATGTAATTTGGATATTTTAGATCATAAAAATGTTTAATTTTAGGTATATCTTTATGGCTTAGTAATCCATACATGCTCAGTCTATAGCACAGAGACAAAGAATGTTAGGCTGCAGATCCAGCTAAATATGCAAGCAGTGTACTAGGTAAGTGTAAGGAAAATATATATTTGAATGCAAAATTAGAAATGAGTCTTCAATTTAATGCTCGGAAGCAAAGCAGCGAACAGTGACCGAAATTAATCCAGCATTTACTACTCTGCGTCATCAGGATGCATTCTTTAAAACCGAGAAAGCCTACAGACCTCTTAAACATAGCTCAAAAGCAGAGTTGCAATGATATTTCATAACATTAACCACATAGAAATTGTTAACAAAGTAAGATGCGAACATCTCGTCTCCAATAAAATTTAAGTCCATTCTAGATGAATAGTTTAAAGTCACCTTAACAATAGCTTTAAAGGATATTATAAAAATATATATTTAGAACATAGGATGTGGGTCAGCATTTATGCACTAAACGTGAAAGGATGGTGTTTTATTTACTTAAATGTAAAAAAATTATTTACATTTTCAAAAGGATTGAAATTTATTGAATCTGAATGCCCAACCTTGATAGGTATTATCTGGTTGCTCCAAATGAGATGCTGGTCATTAATGGTGGGAGAGCTGGCAACGGTAACGGAGATATTCATTACCTGGTACTTATGAGGCACAATTGTTTCTTGCCATTTATCATGTCGCGTCTGTCTTTTGTCCAAGTATCAATGCACAGATCCACAGATTATAGGCTTTATGCATTGATGGAGCTTCATTATCTTAAACATTGCACAATCAGCAGTAAAATCAAGTTGAGTTTATTGTCATATGCACTAGTACAGTTAGGTGCCGTCTGGCGATGCAGAGATCTATAAGAAGTCCAGATATGACCTTGGTAAGGCCATCATCTGCTCTAAGCTGGAGGATGAGACGCATGTTCGGCAACTGTGGCAGTTGAATGCCATCACCTCGTACAAGGCGAAATCAAGAGGCAGCTCTAACGACAGCAAAACAACACTCCCTGACGAGTTCAACGCGTTCTACGCATGCTTTGATAGGGAGAACACTGATGTGCCTTCCCAAGCCCCCATTCGCCATGATGGTATTTCAGTCACAGTCACAGAGGCCGACTCAGAAGATCCTTCAGAGGGGTGAACCCTCGGAAAGCGCCTGGACCTGATGGTATACCCGGTCGTGTTCTCAAAACCTGTGCAGACCAACTGGCTGGAGTTTTTGTGGACTTTTTTAACCTCTCACTTCTGAGGTCTGAGGTTCCCACCTGCTTTAAAAGGGCATCAATAATACTGGTGCCCAAGAAGAGCAAGGTGACGTGCCTCAATGACTATCGACCAGTGGCACTAACGTCTGTGGTAATGAGAGATTTGAGAGATTGATCATGGCGCATATCAACTCCTACCTCAACAAGAACCTCGACCCACTGCAGTTCGCATACCGTTACAACAGGTCAACGATGGATGTAATCTCACTGGCTCTCAATTCAGCTATGGACCACTTGGACAACAAACACTCATACGTCAGGCTGTTGTTCATAGACTACAGATCGGCATTTAATACCATCATCCCCTCCAAACAGGTTACCAAGATCATGGATCTTGGTATCTGCTCATCCCTCTGTAATTGGATTCTCGACTTCCTCAATCACAGACCACAGTCTGTTCGTATTGGTGGAAATATGTCAGCCTCTATAATAATCAGCATGGGAGCCCTCAAGGCTGCGTGCTCAGCGATGCTGTACTCACTCTATACTCATGACTGCGTAGCCGGACATAGTGCGAACTCCATCATCAAGTTCGCCGATGACACCACTATTGTGGGACGAATCACAGATGGTGATGAGTCAGAGTATAGAAGTGAGAGGAGTCGGTATGTCAAGGAGGATTCTCTCAAACGTCTACAGGTGCACAGTAAAGAGCATACTGACTGGTTGCCTCGTGGTTTGGTTCAGCAACTTGAACGGACAAGAGCGGAAAAGACAGCAGAAAGTTGTGACCACTGCCAAGTCCATCACCGGCTCTTGACCTCCCCACCATTGAAGGGATCTATCGCAGTCACTGCCTCAATAGGGTTGCCAACATCATCCAAGACCCACACCATCCTGGTTACACACTCATTTCACCGTTGCCATCGGGAAGAAGGTACAGGAGCCTGAAATCTGTAACATCCAGGTTCAGGAACAGCTTCTTCCCCACAGCCATCAGGCTATTAGACACAACATAAAATAGGCTCAGAACAGTAACAGTCTATTATTATTATTGCACTATATCTGTTTATTTATTGTGTTTATATGGTCTATGGTCTATTGACACATAGTTATGTTTACATATTCTGTTGCGCTGCAGCAAGTAAGAATTTCATTGTACTATCTGGGACACATGACAATAAAACTCTCTTGACTCTTACAGGTGCAACGAAAAATCTTGCTTGTAGCAGCATCATCGATCATATTGTGGTGGAATATAATTCTCGTGCTGCTGATGTTATTTAAAAAAACACTCCACAACCAAGGAATTGCGTGCACAGGTATCTAAAAGCTATAGGTATTGGAAATCTAAAATTAAAACAGAAATTGCAAGAAATTCACAGCAGACGTCTTCACAGTTGACAGATTATTCTCATGAATCCACTTTGTTGGTTTCCTCACTTCCTGCAACAGACACAGATGTAAGTTGTGTCCTTCAGGATTAAGCCAGCTTTGTTAAGAGCTGGTGCTATCGAGACACTCTTGGTAATGCAAGTAAAATATATCCTTTGGAGGTAAGTTTAGTCCTTCTTGTTCTCCATACTCATTTCTGGTGATGCTCAACATTGAAGAGTATGGACACAAAAAGCTGGAGTAACTCAGCGGGTCAGGCAGCATCTCTGGAGAAACGGAATAGGTGATGTTTTGTGACAAGACCCTTCTTCAGTCTGAAGAAACATCACCTCTTCCTAGTCTCCAGAGATGCTGTCTGACCCGCTGAGTTACTCCGGCTTTTTGTGTGTATCTTCGGTTTAAACCAGCATCTGCAGTTCCTTCCTACACATTGACGAGTGTTGATTCATTAGCTGAGGAGGGACTGTCAGCGGTAATCAGTTGGATTACAGTTAAGAGTCAGCCACAATATGATGGGTCAGATTAAATGAGGGAGGACTTCCTTCCTTCAAGGTCGCAAGCAAACCAAATATGTTTATACAACAGTCTGTAGTTGCAAATTCAATATTATTTTGGTGTTGTTACAGGTTTATTAAATATCCCAAGTCCTCATCATATGATTCAAAGTCATGTTTTGGGATCATTAGTTCCGGTCTTGGATTACTAATCCATTCATAGCAAATATTTTAAATAAATAGTGATGTTTAGAATAAGACTATTCTCTTCTTCCTTTCAATGTCTGTGGCCTATAAATTGTGATGGTATATACATTCTGTATGTCATTGTATGGCTGCATAACTAAATGATAGGACTGTTGCTGCAAGTATTTGTGGTGCCTTTATAGGAATCCCAAAGTGATATCAGCACCAAAGCATCTTCATCTATTCTATTATTGTGCCATTCCTCCCCCCAATTGACCTTTCATTCCCTTATTCTTGGTACCTTTCATGAGGTGTTATCGTTAATTAAGCCATTTAGATCTCCCTACCCGCTGCCCTACCACAGGCACTCAATCTTGTTCTCTCTTCCCCTTCCTCTTTCACTGCATCTTAAAACTTGCTTAGTAACAAATCTTAGTAAATTTACTTACATAATCATCTGGGAATGGCCGTTTTTCAATGTTTAGAGAATAAATGAGATTCAAGTCACTATTAAGAAAGCACATAAATCAATAACAATTGAACAACTATGGATTTGACAATCCAAAGCAAGATAGTTTATCACCTTTGGAGATTTAATTAATTAATTAATTTGATGTCCTATACAACCAGTGAAATAGCACTTCCTATTTGGCATTTCTGTCAATGATACACAAAACAAAATTATATATATTTTGTGAATATTCCAGCAGTTGAAAATTTGCTGTTAATTGGTAACCATGTGTCTTGCTTTAGTGGATAATTGAATTGAAATAATTGTCAGCTCATTTTAAAATGGGTTAATTTTGAATCATTGAATAAATGTGGGGAAATGGAAAAGGACAGCAGGAGATTGAGAAGGGAAACACAATGAAGATGAGGGGTTAGCAACTGGACCATTAGGGTTTGAGTGTGGAAGCAGTGAAAAGGATGACTGGGTAAGGAGAGAGGGGGAGATAGAGAGAGAAAGGAGAGAGAAAAAGGGTTGGGTGCGTAAACAATGGGAAAGAACTTGAAGGATTCAAGATCGAAGGAGAGTGGCAAATAAGTGTTGGGTGTGATGCAGAAGTGGAGGTTGAGTTGATTTCCTGAGTTGTAACAACACCATGCCCACTAATACCAAAGGAACTTTCAGTGAGTCAAACAGATGGTATACTAATCTATTGTCATCCAAAGTGCATTTCACATTTCTGTCAGGTAGACCTGACATTGTAGATAGATGCAGAATGCTGGAGTAACTTCAGCAGGAGAGAAGGAATGGGTGACGTTTCGGGTCAAGACCATTCTTCAAACACTCGTTATATATCCACCCCCTTCATCCCCTGGGAATGGGAATTGGAACAAAGCACAATTAGCATCCATGTTCGGGGTGGGGGAGTGAATGAACAGGTGTATGTAGGGCTATCAACGGTTATATCGCATAGTACGTCCTCCATCCTAAAGGATAGTTACTTGTCTCATATAACATTGATATAACACGCCCAATTTCCCAAAAGATCAGAGCAGAGGGATAGAATGGCAGGAAGCAGCGGGGATACCAACAGTATCTTAAAAGGAATGATGAGTGAGAGAAAGACCTAATTGGCACTGATGTCCAGTGGTACATAGAGCAACCTTATTGAAAACAAAATAAATAAGCTCAAAGGTTTTGGTCTTAATCTATAATTAAATAAAGTCAGATATCGATATGAAATCAGTGGCCAGAAGGGCACCGATCCAGATACCCCAGTGTAAATCAGCTTTCGATCTGAAATCGATCAATCTTTAATCTGACTTTTTTGGACTTTATCTTGCACCCTTATATCCTTTATCTGTACACTGTGGATGGCTTAATTGGAATCATGTATAGTCTTTCCACTGACTGGTTAGCACGCAACAAAAAGGCTTTTCACTGTACCGCGGTACATGTGACAAAAAAATAAAATGAAACTGTGTTTTCATTTGAAGCAAGTATGTAAGGGGTTCATTGTAAATCCAGGCTGGTTATAAACCAAGTGAAATACACTATATAACTAAATCTCGTAAACATTACATAGGGGGAAGAAATAGGACTTTTCCCTACCTACACGCGCTGTTCAGGGAGGGAATGCTTAAATGCAGCATCTGAGCTAAAATTAGAAGCGTTATTAAGGCCATACTCGTGTCACAAAATAGTTTTCGAACGGTAAACTATTGATCGGACACCCTGCGCCTCCCGTTACTTGTCAGAACTCTGCATTAACCGCACACGCTGGCCCGTTTAGAAGAGTAACCGCCACGGGGATTGAGAAACCGTCAGCGATTACTTCACTCATCTAAATTAGAGAGTGTTTGTTGGTCGCCCGCTGCCCCCAACCGCCATAACCGCTCTGGCCTGGCGCGCAACCGGGGCGCCCGCGCCCGCGTGAGGGAGGAGGGGTATGGAGGGGGGAGGGGGAGGGAGGGGGAGAGGGGTATGGAGAGGTGGAGGGGAGAGGGGTATGGAGGTGTGGAGGTGTGGAGGGGAGAGGGTATGGATGGAGAGGTGGAGGGGTATGGAGGGTGGAGGGGATAGGGGTATGGAGGGGGGAGGGGTATGGAGGGGGAGGTGGAGGGAATGGAGGGGGGGGGGGGTGTGGAGGGGAGAGGGGTATGGAGAGGTGTAGGGGTATGGAGGTGGAGGGGAGAGGGGTATGGAGGGGGGAGGGGGAGGGGTGGAGGGGGGAGGGGAGGGAGGGGAGGGGGGAGAGGGTGAGGGGAGAGGGGAGGGGAGGGGGGAGAGGTATGGGATGGGGGAGAGGGGAGATAGGGCAGGGAGGGGAGGGGGGAGGTAGGAGGGGAGAGGTATGGAGGGGAGGTGTGGAGGGGAGAGAGGGGGTATGGAGGGAAGAGGGAGATATGCAGGGTAGTGATGCAGGTAGGGTACCCTCTATATATGCAGAGTAGAGGGAGACTAGGGGGTGAGATGGGAGGGGAGGGGAGGGAGGATAGGGTTAGGGAGTGAGGTTAGACAGAAGATATGAGTTAAGGGGTGATGTCGGGGAGGGTAGGGGTATGGAGTGATCTTATAGGGAGGTAGGATTAGGGAATGAGGTTAGAAGGAAGATAAGGGATGAGGTTAAAGGGAAAGTGTGGATAGTGAGTGAGGTTAGAGGGAGAGTAGGGAGTGAGATTAGAGGGAGAATAGTGTTAAGGGTGAGGTAAGAGGGTAGGGTGAAGGAGTGAGATTAGAGGGAGGATATGGTTAAGCGGTGAGGTCAAATGAAGGGTAAGTTTGGAGTGAGATGATAGGGAGGGTGAGGTCGTAGGGATAATGTCAGATGGAGGGTAGGGACTGGGGTGGTAGGGTTGGAGGGAGGGTAGGAGTGATGGGGCTGAGGTGATGGTAGAGGAAATGTAGATAGTGGAGGGGGAAGAGGAGGGGGCACAGCTGGGGTGGAGTGAGATTTGGGGTAGAGGGAGGATAGAGGAGCTGAGTAGTTTTACAAGTGCAGTCTAGGTCGACTGAGAAGAAGGCATGGAAGATGGAGATGACGAAGTCTAGAAGGCGGCTAGAGGTGAATGGAGGGAGAAATTGGGGCACGGTGTGGGCAGAGGAGAAGACCAATGGAGTGAGAGTTGACAGTGGAGGTGGAGTGAGAAGGAGGAAGTGTGGATAAAGGATGGTTGAATTTGTGGGAGATGAGGGAATGGGGCAGAGGGAATGGAGGAAGTGGGAAGAAGGAAGGTAGGATGGAATTGAATAAGTGGAGCAAGTAAGTAGTAACACGATGGTGGGGGAGAAGAGGGGAGTTTGAGGAAGGGAATATATGTAGGAAGTGGGATGAGAGCATGAGATGGGGAAGGAGATGGACCAATAGGGGAAGGGGTTCTGTTGAAGGAGTTGGTCATCTCAGAACTCACAAATACAGAAGCAAATCATCCTAAATCTCAAGGCTCTGCATAAAAGAGGTGCAAGGATTTATTGGTTTATTATTGTCATGTGTACTGAGATACTTGGAAAAACTATTTTGCGTGTTATTCAAGCAAATCATTCCACATCAGAAAAAATCAGGAAGTACAAAAAAAAACAAAGACCTGAATATAGAGTTACAACTACAGAGAAAGTGCAGATTTAAAAAAAAAAAAGATTCAAGGGCAGAACAAGGTGGTTTGGGAGATCAGGAATCCATCCTTGGTATCTGGGAGGTCCATTCAAGAGTCTGATGACATAGTGTTTTTGAACCTGGTGGTACCTGACTTCAAGTCGATGGGAGAAGGGAGAGAATAACAGGATGTGAGCAGTGATTATATTGGCTGCTTTGCAATGGTGTTCACAACCCACTGCAATTTCTTACGGTCTTGAGCAGAGCACTGCTATACAAAGGTGTGATAAAATCCTGGCTAGGGCTTAACAGTCGGCCGTGAACACTGTCAGCTCACCCTGGTCTTAAAAATTAATCAATACTTCCTTCACAATTAATGTACTCAGTGGATACCTCTGAGAACCAATGGACAAAATCTACCTACTGAGGCCAATTAAGTTCCACCTACAACATATTTTCCAACACAGCATGTCTTTTTTGAAATATAACATAGTTTCTCCTTGTACCCTCCAGTTACCATGGACCATAACTCTGGAATTATTTCATGAAAACTTCCCTCTTCTGCTCACACATGGTATGACTTGAATGCATAACACGCAAAACAAAGTTTTTCACAGTGTCTTTGTGTTTGTGACAATTATAAACCTGGAGAAGTCTGAGGAAGGGTCACGACCCAAAACGTCATCCATTCCTTCCAGAGATGCTGCCTGTCCCGCTGAGTTATTCCAGCTTTTTAAACCTGGAAAATAATAAACCTGGAACCTTTCATTCTCCCAAGATACTACCTGATCTGCAGAACATGTCTAGGAAGGAACAGTAGACTCTGGGTTACACCATAGACATAAAATGCAGTTGTAACTCAGCGGAACAGGCAGTATCTCTGGAGAAGGAATGGGTGACGTTTCGGGTCGAGACACTTCTTCTGAATATAGTGTTACGATACGACAGAACTTTATTTATCCCCGGAGGGAAATTGGTTACAACTACAGAGAAAGTGCAGATTTTTTTTAAAGGTTCAAGAGCAATGTAGATTGGAAGATCAGGAATTCATCCTTAGCATATGAGAGGTCCATTCAAGAGTCTGAAGAAGGGTCTTGACCCGAAACGTCACCCATTCCTTCTCCAGAGATGCTGCCTTTCCCTGTTGTTACTCCAGCATTGTGTGCCCATCTGCTGTCGAATATGTCTGTATTTTCCAGTATTTATAGTCCTATTTATAAAATGGTGTGCCAATGTGCCAGAAACCCTCACCCATCCTTCTCACCAGATCAGTATCCATTCATTCATTCAGTATTCATTCAAGAAGACTACACTGGTCAACCCTGATTGGTTAGTGGCGCTTGCCGGAAGTGCCGCTGGTTATGTTGCCGCAACGCATTGTGGGGGTTGAATGGGCTTCCAAGATGGCAGCGTACATGCGGCTCGGCTCCTTCAGTCGCTTGTGCGGTCGAGCCGTTAGGTCTCGGTATCGCCCTTTCGTGGCAGTCCCCAACCATGCTCCAGTTGGGAACAAGCCCGGGGAGGCGGCGGCGGCTGCTGCTACTTGTTTAACCAGGCGGTTGCATTCAGCTGCGGCCGAGCGGTTACTGGGCTGCACTGGGTGCTGGACGGTAACCAGGGCGACCAGCGCGGCCCGCGGCAAGGGCAACCCCAACCCCCCTGCTGCCTCTCGGTTCCAACAGACAAGAACCTTCCAGGACTTCAGTGAGAGGAACGGCGGTGATTCGGTTAACTCTGGGGACGATGGTGTGGAAGGCGGAGCTGGAGATGGTGGGGAAGGGGCCACGGGCATGGCCCCTACCATGACAGCGCTCTCTCCTATGATCGTGCCCGATGTTTTCCCCAACGTCCCCTTGATCGCAGTCAGCAGGAATCCCGTGTTTCCCAGATTCATTAAAATTATTGAGGTAAGAAACCGGTGGCAGGCTAATCAGAATAAAGTAGCACGCGTTTACGAAATACAAGCAGGTAGACACAAAATGTTGGTGTATCTCAAGGGTCAAGAGTGTTTTATTGTCACATGTCCCATAGAACAATGACATTCTTACTTGCTGCAACACAACAGAATATGCAAATATAGTATGATATGACAAACGAGAGAGAGAAAAGAAAAACTCAGTGTTTATATACTCACAACATATCCATATACACATAGACACATATTCAAAAAACACTCAGTGGGACAGGCAGTATATCTAGAGAGAAGGAATGGGTGACGTTTCGTGTCAAGACCCATCATACTCCAGAAATACAAGCATTCTGTTTAGAACGTTTATAGCAGAATCCAGACCTATTGAGGTGGATGGGCGGTATCTGACATTACACCTGAGACGTTCCTTGGTTCGATCTAACTGGAATCACGTAGACGTATGCAAACTCATTTCAGTTGCACTTTATGTGCAATGTGACTAGTATTGTATTGTATGGGTTATTTTGAAACATCTTATGTTCCGTGGTGTTATTGGAGATAGGTGTGAGGATTTTTATTGTGTGAATACAAGACTTAAACTTAAGACCATGTGTAATTTCATATCAATATTATAAGTTCTTGGTGTACGGTCGGTCAATTGTAATCGGTTTTGTAGCTAACAGGCAAATGTAATTGCTGCCAGAAGCCTGTAGATTTATTTGGTAAGGTGAGCATTTTGTTGTTTACCTGTCATTCCCCATGAGCCGTTAGTGCAACTCTCTTATACCTCAGGTGATGGTATCTAGCTGTTCAATTAAATAGTAATTTCCAGGATTTGGACTTGGTACAAATGAAGTAATCACAGTACACCATTTGTTTCAATATAGTTCATCTCAGTTTAGTTTATAGTCATGTGTACCGAGGTACAGTGAAAATCTTTTGTTGCGTGCTATCGAGTTAGAAAGACTATAAATGATTACATTCAAGCCACGATGCTATGCCTTAGAGCAGAACTTGGAAGTGATGGTAAAACTTGACATGAGCGTGTTGTTCTTAGATAGACTCAACTCAGCGGGGCAGGCAATATCTCTGGAGATAAGGAATGGGTGACGTTTCAGGTCGAGACCCTTCTTCAACCACTCCTTATATATCGATCCCCTGGGAGTTGGAATTAGAACCAAGCACAATTGGCATGCATATTGCTTTGGGGGGAAATGAACAGACACACAACTTTGGGAGATTCTGATTATGGGTCTAGACCCTTTTTCAGACTCTTCAGTTCTTATGCTTCTGAGAGAGGATTTTGGTTTAGAAGAAACTGTTGACGGAGACTTGGGAGAGTGTTGTAAAGCAAGTTGTGGATGGTAAACATCACAGACAGTCGTAGATGGAATTGGCTTCTTGGGCAATACCTTAAACTTAATCCGCTCTGGTTTGGTGGGTGCTGTGTTGACTATGAAAGTAAGCATGCAGGTACAGCAGGCAGTGAAGAAAGCGAATGGCATGTTGGCCTTTACAACAAGAGGAGTCAAGTATAGGAGCAAAGAGGTCCTTCTGCAGTTGTACGGGGCCCTAGTGAGACCACACCTGGAGCATTGTGTGCCATTTTGGTCCCCTAATTTGAGGAAGGACATTCTTACTATTGAGGGAGTGCAGTGTAGGTTTACAAGGTTAATTCCCGGGATGGCGGGACGGGCATATGCTGAGAGAATGGAGCGGCTGGGCTTGCACACTCTGGAGTTTAGAAAGATGAGGGAGGATCTTATTGAAACGTATAAGATTGTTAAGGGTTTGGACACATGTTCCCGATGTTGGGGGAGTCCAGAATCAGGGGCCACAGTTTAAGAATAAGGGATAAGCCATTTAGAACGGAGATGAGGAAACACTTTTTCTCATAGAAAGTTGTGAGTCTGTGGAATTCTCTGCCTTAGAAGTGGTGGAGGCCGGTTCTCTGGATACTTTCAAGAGAGAGCTAGATAGGGTTCTTAAAGATAGTGGAGTCAGGAGATATGGGGAGAAGGCAGGAACATGGTACTGATTAGGGATGATCAGCCATGATCACATTGAATGGCGGTGCTGGCTCGACTCCTGCTGCACCTATTGTCTAATGTGACTCTTCCACAAATGAGGCAGAACATAGTAAAGTGGTCCACTCCCCCTGCTACTTATTCATGATTTCCCTGTGTTCCTGATCCCTGAGGTTCTCTATGTCGTTGTGCTTGTGCATTGAAGGAATTTCAGCATTGACATTTGCTTTCACTGAAAGATAGCATCTGAGACATTGGAAGTGGCCCTCGCTTTTCAGGGTTTTGGCAAGAACATTGATTATTGGATGACTGTTTAGTTGGTCATCTGGTTCGGTTGGTAGAGATGGATTGGTGAATTAGGTGCTAATCAAATAGGCTGTCTTGTCCAGGGGTATATTCAGTTGAAATGTCACCTATTCCTTCTCTCCAGAGATGCTGCCTGTCCCGCTGAGTTACTCCAGAATTTTGTCTATCTTTGGTTTAAACCAGCACCTGCAGTTCCTTCCTACACATATATTTTGTTTCTCAACTGTTGTTGAAGCTCGTTGTTCAAGTGTGTGGCGAATATTTCACTACACTCGGGTGTATTTTAGATGGTAGCAAGGCCCTGGGGATTCATTGTTGATTAGTCATTCACTGTGAAGATATTCATGTGACTAGAGTATTTCTGGCTGTGTCACTGATGTTGACAGTCTGATGCAATACAAGGTTGGAACTTGCAGGAAATTGCATCAACTGTGCCATTAACAAGAATCTTTGGGAATTGATTGAATGTTCAGAATTAATTTGAGTGAAAGACCTTTTGTAGAAATACTGTACTAGCCGATTAAAATATTCTGAGGACTTTCGCATACGAAAACTTATTCTCCCTGCAGCCCACTTGCTGTTGACTGGATGATTCATTCAAGGATCTTCATAATCCGTTTACTTTGCTATTTGCCGTAAAGCTAGAAGAGGTTAGCCTGTATACTTAAATGAACAGTTCTTGTTTGCTTTCAAGCTGATTACTGTCCTTCTGGTAAAACCATGAGGCAAATAAATGGAAGCTGATGTGTATAAAATGCTGCTTGTATAATAGGAAATGCACAGAATTCAGGAATGCAAGAACATGCAGATAACTTGATTTGACTTGATTAAATGAGCAGTGATGATGCTGTACTCAGATATCATAGATCAAGCCAGCTATGCAGGTAAATATTACCCAGTGTAATAACATACTGATTTGATCTTTGATCTATGTGGTGTCCCTGACCTGAGTGTGCTTGATCACTTCTGGAGGAGGATCAGACAGCATAATGTATTGCCACCTGGCAATGCATTGGGCTCGAGGGGAGAGAGAGACACACACACACACACACACACACACACACACACACACACACACACACACACACACACACACACACACACACACACACACACACACACACACACACACACACACACACACACACACACCCCACCCCACCCCACTCACTCTCTGGAAGGAAATGGGAGATTTGGACTGGTTGGAATTTCTTCTGAAATTGATTTTGTGGAATTAGAATTAGATTCCTTTATTGTCATTCAGACTTTTCGGTCTGAACGAAATTATGTTGCCTGCAGTCATACACAGAACCAATAAAAACAAAACGTACAATAAACACAAATTAAACATCCACCACAGTGAGTTCACCAAGCACATCCTCACTGTGATGGAGGCAAAGTCTTAGTCTCCGTCTCTTCCCTCCTTGCTCTCCCTCTGCGCTGAGGCAATCGATCCAGGCCGGAGATGCCGCCCCCCAGTCCAGCGGACCTCCGTGGTGATGTCGCCGCCGCCGAAAGCCGGAACGTCGTCTCCGCTCCGAGGCAGCCGCCCCAGCTCCAGGTCCCGCAGTCTCCGCTCCGGACCGCCGCTTCAGCTCCGGGACCCGCAGTCTCCACTCTAGGCCGCCGCCCCAGCTCCAAGTCCCGCAGTCTTCGCTCCGGTCAGCCGCCCCAGCTCCAGGCCGCCGCCCCAGCTCCGGGTCCCGCAGTCTCAGCCCCGAGCCCCGCTGCATCAGCCCCAGGCCGCCGCCAAAAGCCAGAACGCCGCATCAGCAAGTCGGGCCACCGCTGCCTCAGCCCCGAAGACGGCCAGCCTCTCGTTGGTAAGTCCTGGCTGGCTCTGCCTCCGGAGCCTCGGGGTCGGTCGCAGGCTGGAGGCCGCCAGCTTCGCCATTAGGCCTCAGCGCAGACGGAGGCAGAGAAGGGGGATACGACACGAAAAAGTTGCATTCCCCTGAAGGAAGAGACAGAACATGTTTCACCCCCCACCCCCCCTCCCCGAACACAACCCAACAAACTAAAACTTAACCAAAACAACAGAAAAAAGTAAAGACAGATGGACTGCAGGGGAGCCACAGCTGTTAACAGCGCCGCCACTTCTGGAGCAAGGAGTGTGACAAATGCCTATAGTTGAAACTGATCCACATACCTATTTTTTTTTTTAATGTCTTGGTAAGTATTATTCAAGTTTATATCAGTAAGATTAAAAAAAAAATTCCTTTTGGGTTTAATTTTAAGGTCTTGGATATTAGTATTTAAAGAAAAATTCCTATCGGAATAATATGAGTATTCGCTCCTTTTTTAGGTCAAAAACAAAAGATTAATGGAACTCCTTCGAAGGAAAGTGCGTTTGGCTCAGCCATATGCGGGTGTATTTCTTAAAAAAGATGACAAGTAAGCGATGTAACAGTTCTAGTAGACTGACACTGAAACTGTGGGGAGGGGGGGAAAAGCGAGCGAATAAAATTAATGGGGAAGTTCTTTCACATATCTACACACTTCGTGGGGTTAATGACTTTTGTGTGCTATATGATTGTAAAACTCTTCAAAGGAACCTAAAATATAGAAAATAAGTCATGGCCATTCGTGCAGCACCATAAATATCTGAGCCCAGAAGGTCAGTACGAGTGAGCAGTGATGTCCAAAATGTTTTACGGTCAGCCTTGTGAATAGATATAGAAGTGTTTCCAGCAGACGTATTATCTTTCTTCCGCAAAGTAGATTATTTTTTTCCCTCCTCTTATTCTCTGCCTAAACTTTGCGCCAGGAGCTGGGAAACGTAATTTGCTGCCAGAAATATTGTAGCCATTGCCGTGTTTTTCACTGCACTTGACTCCCCAGAGGCTCGGACAGTTTAACAGCTAGATAGACTGTAAGGACTCCTATTTGCCCGCTGACTTGTGTTCAGATGACTATATAAATGACTTAAATGCCTTGGACTAGATAGGCAGAAATCAAAAATAAAAAAATGCTGGAATTGCTCAATGGGTTAGTTAACATTTACGGAGAGAGAATTGGTTAAAGTGATCTGTCATCAGAAGTGAAAATAATCAGTTTGACCATACATTCCTGCTCTCCAAGTAATTCCTCCTAGAAAGGCTTCACTATAGATGGACAGTGAATGAAGTGAGAATGTGATGGAAACATGTTTAATCCCCACCATCCTACACGTGTAGCCACCGTCACAACTTCAGGAGATGAAAGAAATTTGGCAAAGAAAATAGTTGCTTACCTTATTCCTACTTCACTCAGTTTCCATCTCTTGATTTAAGATTAATGCAATTTTAAACATAGAGAAGATATTACTTTTACTCTTATTCTTAAATGTTTATTGCAGGCCTTTAAAGATGGTACAAAATATAGTAATCTGTTAGAGTGGTGTATTTTTATTTATTTCTACAAACTTTATTTGCAGCAATGAATCTGATGTAGTTGAAAGCTTGGATGAGATTTACCAGAGAGGAACATTTGTTCAGATCCATGAGATGCAGGATTTAGGGGACAGATTGCGCATGATTGTAATGGGACACAGAAGGTAAGTTGGACATTGCGTTGAATTACTTGATTTCTTTCTGCAAAATAAATTTAAGGTTTGTATTTTGCATAGTCTTTGTAGTAGCCAAGGTCAAGCATGTGAGTCATATTAGAATTTGTAATGTTCTTCGATTCATTAAACCAACTTGTATAGATTTTGTGATCAGTAATAATTTAGTTTCTTGCCTCTGTAATATGTAGCTGTAACACATTACAAAATAAATTTAAAGTTTCAGCCGGAAGATTAAAAGCTGAAATAAAAGCAGTACATCCAAGTCAGGCAATATCTAAAAACATTCCCTATTTTGAAACATTTACAGTTCCTATTATCATTTGTTACCCTTTAGTCCCATCTCTACATTTATGCAGCACCCAATAATTCTCCTTTTACTGTTTCATTTGAGCTCATAATCCCAGACAGGTATTCACAAGGAACTTAAATATAGAGTCATAGGAAGATTTTGACATGGAGGAAACTAATCCCACTGAATTATGTTTGCTGCATTTTGTTGATTGGTTCTAGACTTTTATGTTTTTTTTTTGTTTACTCTGTTATTGTGTTTTTTTATTTTACTCCGTAGACTGTTTTTGTTACCGTGGATTGAATCTAAAACGTTTGTTAACTTTATTCCCCAGAATCCAGTTAACCAGGCAGCTGGAAGTAGAAGCCGATGAATCAGTACCTGGGGACTTTGAGCAGAATCCGCACAAAGTTCAGAGCAAACAAAAACTTGAGAAGAAAGATGAAGCCAATTGCCAAAGTTCAGAGTTGGCAATAAATTTGGAGCCCCATCTGCCACCAACGGGTGAACTTTTAATGGTAGAGGTGGAAAATATTGCTCATGAACACTTTCAGGTCACAGAAGAGGTCAAAGTAAGTTTAAAGGGAAAAGTTGAAGTGTCATATTCTCAAAATAGTTTTGTTGCATTTTCTTCAGATATGTTCACTTAACGTAAATGTAGAAAATGCTGGAAATACTCAGATGGTGAAGCTACAGCCATGGGAAAAGAAACAAAGTCAACGTTTCAGTTCAAATTGTTTTTACATAATTGGGAAGGACACAAAAGCAGCTTGTTAAGCTGCAGAGTGGGTCTGGGAGGAGAATGATGGGGTAAAATGGGACGAGCTATGTTGTTTAAAATATTGTTTTTTTTAAATGTACAATTTAAAAATTTTTGGTAAATGGTTTGAAAAACATTTCGTAACGATGAGCAAAAATTAACTGGCTTTTTATCAAACAGGCGCTTACAGCAGAAATTGTGAAAACTATTCGTGATATCATTGCCCTGAATCCACTTTACAGGTAATTGCTTGAACATTCCCTGTGTTCTTGCTGAACACCATAATTTCAAATAATGGCTCTACCATTTACTGTGCAAGTTCTACCCTGGTTTGACGTAACAAAGTTGAAGATATCAATAGAAAAGTCTGTGTGTTCCATGCTCTATACAGGATGTAATCGTTCTAAGGAGGTTTAGAGAAATAATATGACGGTACGAGCAGCAGTGAACTTGATTTGCCTGTCAATTGCAAAGGGTGTTATAATAGGATAAGCTTTAATTGGATTACTTATAGACAACTTAAAGTTTAATTCCGGAAAAGGGGAGCTTGTTGTATCTCGGTCCCATTATGTGGTGGCGTTTTCAACGTGGATACTGAAATCTAGTATTTATTTAATTCCTAGCTGTAAATATATTTTGTAGGAAAATATGTTTCATTGGATATTCAGCAGCAGAAATTAATCAGTGACTTTAACATTAGGTACTTAACTATCTTGTCATTGTTATTAGTGGGAATAGTTGTGGTTATAGACCAAGTATAAGGAGACAATTTTGTTCCTCCCCACGTTCACTGGGTTTTGGAGGATATAGATGGATGGAATTAGTGGATAAGTAGTTGGTTGATGGAGTTTCAGTGAGAAAATTGGTGGTCATCCACTGGAAGGATGGATGGAAAAATATTTTCAATGGTATGACACTGCAATATGTTGTAGTAAATATTGATATGGCGTTATAATACTTGAAAAATAAAAAGTAAGTGTGCAGACACTAAGAAATTAGGAGGTTAATGGAATGTTGCCTATTATTGGAATAGGAGTTGGTAAGTAGGGCAGTTAAGAGACCATGCTTAAGGTACTGCATAGAGTTTGGATGCAGATTACATTGGAGGCAATACGGTGAAAGATTCAGCAATAGAGTTCTGGAATGAAGGAGTTGATGTATGAAGAAAGATTGAGGCAGTTGGGTCTATGCTCATTGGAGTATGGAGAATGACTGGTGATCTTATTGAAACATAGATGATTATGTCTGGGATTGGCAGGATGGGTGCTGAGAGAATGCTGTTTTTCCAGTGAGGCTTTCCAGAACAAAGAACGTAGTTTCAAAATATGAAGTCACACACTTAGGATGGAGATATGGAGGGATTTTTTTCCCCACTGAGGATCACCAGTCATTTCAAAAACCCTACTTTGAAACTGTAATTGCAGAGTTGTTCCATATATGCAAAGTGGTGGTTGGCAGATTTTTAAACAACAGGGGAATTGAGGATTATGGGGGTAAAACCAGGAAGGTGATGCTGAGGGCAAGATTGGATCAGTCATGATCATTTTGAATGGTGGGTAGATACAAAAAGCTGGAGTAACTCAGCGGGACAGCTGAAGAGAAGAGATGCTTCCTGTCCCGCTGAGTTACTCCAGCGTCTTGCTTCTAGTTCCTTCCTACCCATCTTGAATGGTGGAGCAGGTTCAAAGGCCTGATCGGTTTACTCTTGCCTCTCTTTATGTTCTGACAGAAATATTTGTCTGAGTTTGTTTAAAATAGTTTTAATGTTGTTGTTTGACACTATAAATGCAATTTATTTTCTGTTTGTAGAGAGTCGGTGCTTCAGATGATGCAGGCAGGACAAAGGGTAGTGGACAACCCGATTTATTTGAGTGACATGGGAGCTGCCCTCACAGGTGCAGAATCACATGAGCTACAGGAGGTTCTGGAGGAGACCAACGTAAGTTGTCAATTCAGGTTGACCTGATATATAAAACAAACCCACTTTGCCTTCTCTCATATTATTTTTATCACTACCAATAATGCATTGGACAAATTCACCGAGTGCATTGTAAATTCCAGTGGCTTTCTCACTGTCTCTTGGAATGGTGTTCTTTGCAAAACATAAACCACAGCCTCTCATTTCAGGTTTAGGCTCAAGACTGGAGTTCTTGGCAATATGTTTAATTAATTCCATGGCTGTCCATTTGCCCACTTCCCCTGCAATATTGCCATTTTGTTCCTTAATGCTTATTGTTCAGGGAGCCTGACAATTAAACTGGGTACTTCATTCTCCCGCACAGTAGAACTATTTCAGTTATTTCTACCCTGTAAGCTTTAAGGCCTTGTGATTTGTTGATCATTATGAACCTTTCTGGCTGATCTACCTAAAAAGAAATGATTGACCATGGTTGTTAATAAACTAACATACGTCCTGTCCTGTTTTTGGTTTAATTTTAGTTTAGTTCAGAGATACAGCACGGAAACAGGCCCCTCGGCCCACTGATCCGGCACCAACCAGCCATCTCCGCACATTAACACTATCCTACACACACTAGGGACAATTTATATTTATATCAAGCCAATTAACTTAGAAATCTGTACGTCTTTGGAGTGTGGGAGGAATTTGAAGATCTCGGACAAAACCTACGCAGGTCACGGGGCGAACGTACAAACTCCGTACAGACAGCACCTGTAGTTTGGATCGAACCCGGGTATCTGGCGCTGTAAGGCAGCTACTCTACTGCTGCGACACCATGCCGCCTGTTTATCCCTTCAGAGCTATTGGCTTCTATCGATTTTTTTTAATCCCATGCTTAATATACCTTGAATTTAAATTTCATATTTTCAAATTCACATTAATGTGTATCCTTAAGGTGTCCATCTTTACATTCTTTCTAGATCTAGGCTCTCCTGAACCCCCATGTTCTTCCTAAACCTGAACTTTACCTCTGGGCTTCTCTCCATATTCAAAGTCCTTTCTACTACTTGACCTTTTCAAAAACATTTCGACATTTCCTGAATCTCAATGACACATTTGGCTTTTGTTTTTATTTATTTTGCTTCAATGCTGTTCCTACTCCCTTGTTCCTATGCTGCCACTAATTCAATGCCTCCAAGTCCCAATAGAGCATATTGTATAACTTAGTGTCATTTCAGATAATGTTGTTGTGAAGGATTTTATTTCTGAAGCCCACTATATAAAAATATAAATGTCTAAAGAAGGATCCCGACCTGAAACGTCACCTATCCATGCTCTCCTGAGATGCTGCCTGACCCGACGAGTTACTCTAGCATTCTATGTGTTCTTTTGTAAACCAGCATCTGCAATTCCTTGTTTCTATATGTAAAAAATAATGTGTTTGGGTGTTATCTCTCTTGTGTCTCTGTTTAGATTCCAAAACGACTCTACAAGGCATTGTCTCTGTTGAAGAAAGAGTATGAATTGAGCAAATTGCAGCAACGTCTTGGAAGAGAGGTAATTAGACATATTATTTGTTCTTCTGATTCTCTGCTCTCTAATCTAATCTATTGTGGATTCTTGCCATGTTTCAGTCAACTTGCGTTATCTAGTCCTTGACAAAGCGGACCTTATTTCTATACGAATCACTAACTATTAGGCCCTGAAATATCACAAGCCTCGTTTGTGTAGTCCTTTCCTAATAATTATCAAACTGGATTATTTTTCTGTTCCTTGCTCGGAAACCTTAAATTTGTTTTCTTTGGATAAAATCATGGAATTCGGTTGAGGCTGGAGATAATAAAATGTGACTTTCCTGGAACCCCTCTGTTTTTGAAAACTTCTGCCATCGCCAGCCGGGGGCTTTGACTTTGACTCTGACATGGGGGGGGGGGGGGAATGCAGTGGAGAGATAAGTTTATTTGGCCTTCCATCACAGCAATGTGATGGATGTTTATGTAAATTATGTTGTGTCTTGGGTCTATGTGTTTGTAATGTATGGCTGCAGAAACGGCATTTTGTTTGGACCTCAAGGGGTCCAAATGACAATTAAATGTATCTTGTATCTTGTAACATTGTTATGTTAAAATATATAAATTACCTGGTGGGTGTAATGACTGTATTTGGCTGCAAAGCTGAGCGTTTGTATAAAATTTAGTGGATTTGTTTACTCTTAGGTAGAAGAGAAAATCAAGCAGACTCATCGTAAGTATTTGCTACAAGAGCAGCTGAAGATTATTAAAAAAGAGCTGGGGCTGGAGAAAGACGATAAAGATGCCATTGAGGAGAAGTTTCGAGAAAGGCTAAAGGAACTGATTATTCCAAAGCACGTGATGGATGTAATTGACGAGGAGCTGAACAAACTTGGCTTGCTCGATAATCATTCCTCGGAGTTCAAGTGAGATTCCTGCAGAATTTTGCAAATTCATCTTTTCCAGGATCAGATATCAAATGGGCCCTTTAAATAGGAAAACTGCATTTCTTGAGCTTTGTATTGTTTGAAAAGAAATTTGAAGTTTGAAAATGTTGAATTTGAAAATGAAAGTGTTGATGTCCAGAGTGATCCTGGAGTGCAAGACCAAAATTTACCTAAAGGTTCAACACATTATGTAAAAGAATATGTGTGTTATGATTGTGTTTATAATTTGTTTGGTTGTTTTGTTGTTTGTCTTTTGCACAAAAGTCCGCGAGCATTGCCACTTTCATTTCACTGCACATCTTGTATGTGTATGTGACAAATAAACTTGACTTGACTTGACTTGAACACAAATAGATAGGGTGATAAAGAAGCTGCACGGCATACTGGCCTTTATGGTCATGGAGTCTGAATCTGAATCTGAATCTGAGTATAAAAGTTGCAAATGTAGAAAAAGTGTCAAGTCATGTTGCTGCTGTATTAAACTTTGCTTTATAGGAAGGATGTGGAGACTGAGAGGGAGTGCAAAAGAGGTTCACCAGGATGTTAACTGGATTAAAGAGTTAAGGACAGATTGAATTGTTTTCTCTAGAGTGTAGGAGGATTGAGGGGGTGACCTGATAAAAGTGTATAAAATGATGGCCAGTCTTTTTCTCAGGGTTGAACTGCCAAATACTAACGGGTAGAGGTTTATGGTGAGAGTTTACAGCGTGGAAACAGGCCCTTCAGCCCACCAAGTCCACACTGACCAGTGATCTCCACACACTAACACTATCCTATACACAGTAGAGACAATTTTACATTTATACCAAGCTAATTAACCTGGACGTTTTTGGAGTGTAGGAGGAAACCAAAGTTCTCGGAGAAAACCCACGCAGGTCACGGGGAGAATGTACAAACTCTGTACAGACAAGCACCCGTAGTCAGGATTGAACCTGGGTCCCTGGCGCTGCGAGGCAGTAGTTCTATCACTACGCCACCCATGGTAGGAGAGGGAGAAAGTTTAAAGGAGATTTCTGAAGTTGTGTGAACTAGTTGGTAAATTGTTTACCATTTCATTTAAATCGCATTGCAATGTCAGGTTGATCTCATCACATTCAGATTGCTAGGAATTCCTTGACCACCGTCACTCAAATTCTGAGAGATCCAGTATGCTGTTTAATTGATGGCCCTATTTCCCAATTCCTGGACACTGAAGTGAAAGATAGTAATGGAAATGTACTTTGTAGGGAAATCAAAAATATACACATGGGCGGCTGAATGTGATTCGATAATGACCAGATCATTCTTTCAAGATTATATTGTGGCATTTAGTTTGCTTGCAGCTATACTGGTTTTGCATTGTAACTGTATTGTATGGCAGTTGAAATTTACTATTAATCATGACATTAGATCAGTTACAAATGCAAATTAATATTGCTTGTCAATTTGAATCTTCATTGCGCTGTAATATAAATATGCTTGCTGGAAGCTTGCAGAAGTGTTGTTTTCATCTTATGTAACCCATTTAATACTTTTGATGCACTGTAGAATGCTGGAAAATTTTCAAGATATTAGTTTGCAAACTTTAAATTTGCAATTACAGCTTAAAGCCCTGCTGTACATTATGCTGTATGAGGCTTCAATAATTACAAATCAATGCAATATTCAATTCAACAAGCTATCTACTTTAAAAAAATAAAATTCGAAAATATCTTGTCGTATAATCAGAATCAAACAATTAAAAAATTATTTGTGCCCTTGCTGACATTCTGTTTTCACTTCATCTGCTTCAGTGTGACTCGAAATTACTTGGACTGGTTGACAACAATGCCTTGGGGAATATGCAGTGAAGAAAATGTGGGTCTGAAACGTGCACGGGAGGTGCTGGAAGAAGACCATTATGGCATGGAAGAGGTCAAAAAACGCATCCTGGTATGAGAACTCTACAGGTTTGCTGATCGACCATATTTAGGGGTCGACCATCTATATGTAAATTACTTACAGATTTGTAGCCTTCCCAGCCATTGTGACGCTCCACTAAGGTCAGCCATCGTCCTCCGCCTGTTCCACCATTGAGGTCTTGGTTGGATTGCTCTTTGTCAGAGTCCTCCCCCTCAACCTTACCGCCATGGGTGGCCCCACCAGGAGCATAGCTCCAGACAGCATCGCTTCCAGGATCTCAGGTCCACACAAGTTTCTCCACCACGACAAGGTGACAATCCAAAGAGTCCATCATTTATTGTCAATGATTAATGGCGCATAATTAATGGCTCATAACAAGAGGAGTTGAGCATAGGAGCAAATAGGTCGTTCTGCAGTTGTACAGGGCCCTAGTGAGACCACACCTGGAGTATTGTGTGCAATTGTGGTCTCCAAATTTGAGGAACGACGTTCTTGCTATTGAGGGAGTGCAGCGTAGGTTCACAAGGTTAATTCCCGGGATGGTGGGACTGTCATATGCTGAGAGAATGGAGCGACTGGGCTTGTATACTCTGGAATTTAGGATGAGAAGGGATCTTATTGAAACATAAGCTCATTAAGGGTTTGGACATGCTAGAGGCAGGAAACATGTTCCCTATGTTGGGGGGAGTCCAGAACCAGGGGCAACAGTTTAAGAATAAGGCATAAGCATTTAGAATGGGGATGTGGAAACACTTTTTCCCCCCACAGAGACTGGTGAGTCTGTGGAATTCTCTGCCTCTTGGGCGGTGGAGGCCGGTTCTCTGGAAACTTTCAAGAGAGCTAGATAGGTCTCTTAAAGATAGCGGAGTCAGGGGATATGGGGGGAAGGCAGGAACGGGGTACTGATTGGGGATGATCAGCCATGATCACATTGAATGGCGGTGCTGGCTTGAATGGCCTACTCCTGCACCTATTGCCTACTGATGCCTTTTTAAAGTAGCCTTGCCTCTTCTGGTTTTAGTCTGGGTAATACTTTAATCCTGATGCTGGACTTGTAGTGGAAGCCACGTGATCTTGTTGCAGAAGTTGCTAAATATGGATCTCTTTAACAATGCTTTTTAAAAAAAAAAACTTTCATTGGGATCCCATTTGGCTGTGATCTTTTGCTTGATTTTGTAACTTTCATATTTTCTGTGATTCCAGGAGTTTATTGCAGTTAGCCAACTGCGTGGTACTACACAAGGGAAGATTTTGTGCTTCTATGGTCCTCCTGGTGTTGGTAAAACCAGCATTGCTCGATCTATAGCTAAAGCATTGAACAGAGAATATTTCCGATTCAGTGTTGGAGGAATGACCGACGTGGCAGAAATCAAGGGTCACAGGTACTTTCGGCACCAGACTGCATATCAGCCATGCAATTACTGCTCTGAAAATACTTCTAATTGATGACAGCTGTTTTTGTGATTTGTGTTCAATCTTGAGTAGACTTAATTTGGATTTGAATGCCATTCTAGTGGACTTCTTAAAGCACTAGCAAGTCTTTTAACCACAACAAAACATAGTGTTTTACATCACTGAGTTACTTGTGGATTCAAAAATGGATTCTATCCATCAAATCTAGTTCACTAGTGCTATATGAACGAAATATAACCTGTAATTGTTTAAGAGGACCACATGGTGTCAGAAACTGCAAACTCATTCAAAATAAGAACTGAATATATCACATTATGGGATATGGAAACTGATGGTGGAGTAGAGTTAGCATTTTAAGATTGTTACTGTTTATGGTAAGGGTTGATGCAGCAAAATAGTTTTTCTTAAGATTATTACTGATGGTAGAATTTATTAATGCATTAAATAAACAAGCTTAGAAGCACAGAAAATAGGTGCAGGAGTAGGCCATTCGGCCCTTCGAGCCTGCACCGCCATTCAATATGATCATGGCTGATCATCCAATGACTGCATGACTTAATGGTGGATTTTACTCAAACCCTTCAGATCCGTAACATTCTGGAAAATCACTTTTGTACCCTTTCCAGTTGAAGGACATCCTTCCTAGAGCAGGGTGATTGGAACTGTATATAGTCCGCCTTATGTGGGCTTACCAATGTCTTGTAGTGATAACTTAAGATCCCAAGCTCTGTATACAATACCCTCCAATGAAGGCAAGCGTGCCAAAAGCCGCCTTCAGCATCCTACACGTATTTAGTTTACCACGCGGAAACAGGCCCTTCAGCCCACTGAGTCCACGCCGTCCAGCGATCCCTGCACACGCACACTATCCTGCACACTAGGGACAATTTGCAATTTTTACTGAAGCTGATTAATCTACAAGCCTGCACGTCTTTGGAGTGTGTGAGAAAACTGAGAATCCCAGAGAAAACCCACGCAGATCACGGGGAGAATGTACCATCTCCGTACAGACAGCACCCGTAGTCAGGATCAAACCCGGGGCTCTAGTGCTCTAAGGCAGCAAATCTACCACTGTGCCACCCAATTGGAGGAGGCCATTTTGACCCATTAAATCTATTTCAGAGCAATCGTATTCTATCTGTAGCATAATTCATTTTTACCCGTATTTAATTCTTTAATTGGAATCAGTATGTGGTTCACAGTTATATTGGAAAATATTAATGGTTTTCATAACCTTTTTGTGTTTCTCATACAGGAGGACATACGTTGGAGCTATGCCTGGAAAAATCATTCAGTGTCTAAAGAAAACAAAGACTGAAAATCCATTGGTTCTTATTGATGAGGTAATATTCCCTAAAATGGTTGTAATGAATTCTGAGACTCAACATTTGAAAGTTTTAAACCAGCGGCAATCAAAAATTAATTGCAACTTCCGGGTATAAATTCCTTTTCATCTGTATTCAGAATTTCCAATTATTCAATTGTTTTTTGTTAATTTTCAGTTGCAAAAGCACTATTTTCATTACGGGACAGTACTATAAGCTAGTTAAGTAGTGTGAAGAGAAGTTACATTTCTGATCACACCAATCATTTATCCACATTTTCTACAGATTGATAAAATTGGTCGTGGTTATCAAGGGGATCCATCGTCAGCTCTCCTGGAACTTCTTGATCCAGAGCAGAATTTTAACTTTTTGGACCATTACCTTGACGTGCCAGTCGATTTGTCAAAGGTAGGTTTTAGGTTTCCTTGCTGTTTCAGCCTTGCAATTCCAGAGGCAAAATACCGTACTAGCTGGAAAAATGGAAATTAATGCAAAGTGCCTGGTCTGGCCTAATGAAGCCTCCCACTCTGTGCTGCTGCAGGCTGCATCCAGTCCACGTGCTAGGCACCAAGACATATTTGTCTGGGATTCACAGGGATCGGGCAGTTGTCGCCCAGGGTTAAAGTGACACACGTTTGTCTCCGACTAGCTCACTCCTGTAATGCAGTGTTCAGCGAGAATTGAGTCTCTTGGGATTGGAGGAAGAAAATATATTTATGTATTCTTCGAATAGACAATAGGTGCAGGAGTAGGCCATTTGGCCCTTTGAACCAGCACCGCCATTCAATGTGATCATGGCTGATCATCCCCAATCCTGCCTTCTCCCCATATCCCCTGACTCCGCTAATTTTAAGAGCCCGATCTAGCTCTCTCATGAAAGCATCCAGAGAACCTGCCTCCACCGCCCTCTGAGGCAGAGAATTCCACAGACTCACAACTCTCTGAGAGAAAAACTGTTTCCTCGTCTCGTTCTAACGGTGTGTCTCTTAAATTTGATAGGTGCTATTCATTTGTACTGCTAACGTGACTGAAACAATTCCTGAACCACTCCGGGATCGAATGGAGATGATTAATATTTCTGGCTATGTAGCACAAGAGAAGCTTGCAATCGCTGAGGTAAATCTGTTCAATTTTTAGATAGCAAGAGGGAAAAAAAACGTTACATGTTTCTATAAAAATGAGGTGTATGTCATAATTCAAGAATTTGCATTGAACTGTGGACACAGGAAGTCCAAATGTTAATGGTACCCACGTTATATGGAATATAAGTGAAGATGTTTATACATTCTCCCTGTGACCTGCATGGATTTTCTCAGGGATCCCCGATTTTCTTCACACACTCCAAAGGTGAACAGGTTTGTAGGTTAAATTGGCTTGGTATATTTGTAAATTCTCCTTAGTGTGTGTAGGATAGTGTAAGTGTGCAGGGATCGCTGGTCGCGCGGACTCTGGGCCAAAGGGCCCGTTTCCACTCAGTATCTCTAAACTAAACTAAACAAAGATTTCATCTATGTTCACATTTTAACTATTGTATTACATTCTTTTGGCTTCTGTGGTACAGATTCATAAGTTAGAATCCCACTTCCATATTTCAGCTATAAATGCTTCCTTGCTGTGCACAGATTAATTTCTGTGTTATGTCTACAGGAAATAAAACTGACTGTGCTGTTGTCTTTTGCTGTTTGAAACATCCTGATCACATACGGTACTACACAGATGCATGGCTTTAAGATGGTAAACCTGGATTCTTATTGCAGCGCTATCTCGTTCCTCAAGCGATGACTAGCTGTGGGCTGGATAATGAGAAGGCACATATCACCCCTGAAGCACTAACGATTCTGATCAAACAGTACTGCAGGGAGAGTGGGGTTCGCAATCTGCAAAAACAAGTGGAAAAGGTAAGTGCATTATGATGAGTGATATAAGCATTCCAACATGGAGGAGAGCCAAAAGATGACATTGTACTTGTACGTACATGCAAAGTAACCCCAACCGTGATTAAAATTGTCTGTATGTCATAAAAATATCAATGAAATATAATGACTCGGAGTGGAGACGGCATTCCGACTTTCGGCAACGGCCCGAATCGGAGCTGAGGCTGCGGCGACATCACTTTGGAGGTCCGCTGGACTGGAGGGCGGCATCTTCGGCCTGGGTCGCCTCAGCGCAGGGAGAACAAGGAGGGAAGAGACGGAGACTAAGACTTTTGCCTCCACAACAGTGAGGAGGTGCTTGGTGAACTCACTGTGGTGGATGTTAATTTGTGTTTATTGTATGTTTTGTTATTTATTATTATTGTGTATGACCGCAGGGAGAGGGGGATGGGGGAGAGAGGGAGAGAGGGGGGGGGGGGGGGGTATAGGGGTGGAAGAGTGGTGGGGGAGGGACAGAGGGGTAAGGGTGTGGGGAGTTGAGAGGGGGAGGGGTGGGGGTTGAGAGGGGTGGGGAGGTGGAGAGAGGGGTGGGGTAAGTGGGCGAGAAGTGGAAGAATGGGGAGGTAGGGGGAGAGGTGGAAGAGGGACCGAGCGGTAGGGGGAAGGGGGCGGAGGGAGAGATGGGAGGGGGAGGAGAGGGGTGAGGAGATGGAGAGGTGTGGGGGAGAGAGGTGTGGGGGAGATGGGGTCCCACCATGAGGTACCACCTCCAGTTTAAATTCCATTTGGAATATTTTGGAGGACCAAGAACCAAGAATTATTAAATAAACAAAAATCTGAATTGTAAACATTTTGCTATCTTATTTTCGACCATGCTAGATAGGACATAGGATTAGACATTATTTTGAGACATATTATATTTCCTCTATTTGTTATCCTGTATTAACTAAGATATAAAAGAGGAGGTTTGTGTTTTCATGACCACTACGGTGATCCAGCTGTACCAGAAAGTTAAAATGAAGGTCGACACAAAATGCTGGAGTAACTCAGCGGGACCCCTTCAAGGGTCTCGATCCTAAACGTCACCCAATTCATCTCTCCAGAGATGCTGCCTGTCCCGATGAGTTACTCCAGCATTTTGTGTCTACCTTCGATTTAAAACAGTATCTGCAGTTCTTTCCTGCACAGGAGGTTAAAATGCATCTCTCCATAAATGCAAATACAAGTCGATAAACGGGTTTCTCCAGCAGTATTTTCAACCATGGTCTTTCCCATTCCTATTTCTATGACCAACTTCAACATCTGAATTTTATATCCTGCCCTCCACGTGGACAACTAATGGAAATAAAACCGTGACCATATTGCTGTCCTTTGCTCTGTTCAATTAGTGTGATTTTACATGAGATTTCTCCGAGTTCGTTTTTTAAAGTTTTCGTGCATTGCTTGCAATCACTTGCATTTCATTTTCCATTTTAATAATTTTGGTGGATCTCTGCAGGTACAAATGACAGTATTACTGTTCTGCAGGTACTCCGCAAGGCTGCGTATAAGATCGTACACAAAGAGATGGACAAGGTAGTGGCAACACCAGAGAACCTTCAGGATTTTGTTGGGAAACCCATCTTCACAGTGGAGCGGATGTATGATGTCACCCCCTCAGGAGTTGTAATGGGTTTAGCTTGGACAGCTATGGGTAAGTGGATGAGCTTTACAATTTGGAAATCATTCGTAACGAGGGCATAAACATTCCTGCTAATTCTCAAATCGTCAATGTTGTTTGTCTTTACCCTTGCTTCATCCCTTTTTCTGAGATACCACTGTACACACTTATTACCTCCAGACCTCACTAAGCTTGTGTTTCTCCTATCCTGTCTATTTTGCACAATACTCAAATTGGAGCCAGTCCAAAACTGAATTGTCTTTTAACCAAATTCACTAAATCCTTTAGAAATCTCTATGCTGAGATAGAAGAGATGAGTAGGAATGTCTTCAGTAAAAGGGGATGGTGGATATCTGGATTTCCTAGCCACAGAAGGCTGTAGAGGCCAAGTTAATGCATATTTTTATGGCCTAGATGGCTAGTAGATTAGTACGGGTGTCGGGTGATGGAGAGAAGGCAGGAAAATAGGGCTAGGAGGGAGAGATAGATCAGCCATGATTGAATGACGGAGCAGACTTGATGGGCTGTCTAAAATGAAAATGGTTGCAAGGCTACCAACAATCTTTTGAAGATTTATTTTATTGGCCTGAAGAAGGGTCTCGACCTGAAATGTCACCTCCAGGGATGCAAACTCCAGCATTTTGTGTCTTTCATCTTGGTAATTTTCAACCATGGTCTGACCATTCCTATTTCTCTAACCAGAGACTCTGTAAATGTGGATCACTGCATATGTGGGGAACCATCTCTCAACAAAGGCATACGTGGATGATAAAATTCACCACTGCTTTCTATGTCCCAGTACATCTATTGTTTGCTTGACAAGGGAAAAAGTCTTTGAAGATCCGGACCTCAAAGTTTAGTTCAGTTTAGAAATACAGTATGGAAACAGGCCCTTCAGCCTACTGAGTCTACGCCGATCAGCGATTCCCTCACACTAACACTATCCTACACACACTAGGGACAATTTCCAATTTTACCAAGCCAATTAACATACAAACCTGTACGTCTTTGGAGTGTGAGAGGAAACCGGAGCTCCCGGGGAAAACCCCACGTAGGTCTCCATTGGTTCCAAGATATCTGTCCCATGTCCTCCCCAAGTGGGCAAAGGTCATTCCAGATGGTACTGAACTGTTTCTGGGAACACTGGAAGCTCTGTGTAAGGGATAGAAAGATCACAATTCCTGCAGTCAGAAGCTCAGAACCCATATAGCCTGCGAGGAAGCAAGTTGTTCTTGATCCTAGCAGGAGGAGGTGGATTAGGGAATTGATGCCTCCGTTTCACAGGCACAAGTATTGAATTAATACATGAAGATGTTGAAACCGTAGGAATCACACCTGTAAAGTTTATTCATTTCTAATACAATAACAGAAAATGCAAGAACTACTCAGCAGGTTCGGTAGTGTAGATGGAGAGAGGAACAGGTAACAACCTTTCATTGGAACTGATGCCGTCTGGCCTATCTTTACATAATTAGTCAAGAGGATCTAGGGAGAAAATATAAAAATAAACTTCTTAACTTAATTGTACTTCATAATCTTCAATCAGGTGGTTCTACTCTCTTTGTGGAAACGTCTCTTCGTCGACCAAGAGACAAAGAAAGTAAAGATGGTTCACTTGAAGTGACTGGTCAGCTGGGGGACGTGATGAAGGAAAGTGCCAAAATTGCCTATACCTTTGCCAGGTCCTTCCTCATGCAGAAAGATCCTACCAATGATTTCCTGACTTACTCCCATATTCATCTCCACGTGCCTGAAGTAAGTGTTTGACAATCTTTAATGAACCAGTTGTCATTGTTTAGTTTGCACGAGCATTTCATTGCATAAAAGTGGTCCCAATTGCATTAAATGGATCATTCCTGTATGGTTTTAATTATGTAATATTTCCAACGAATAGCTACCACAGCGTCATTACAACAACTAAATATACACAACTGCTAACAAGCCATTTTCTATTGAGTCAGAAATTCCGACCAGCAGCGGCACAACTGGCTCTGCTGAAGTGTGGGGGTTTGTGCGCGACTTGGCAGGGGGCAAACCCATTTATAGTCTTATAGCCTGTGGGAAGAAGCTGAGGAGCATCCTGCTGGTTTTGCAGCTAATGCTCCTGTACCTCTTCCCAGATGGCAGGATGGAGAAAATGTCATGCGATCTGGTAAGGGTCTTTGATGATGGAGATGGCTCTGCTGATACATCTCTTCCTGTATATGTCAGCAGGAAGGGGAGTGGAGCACCAATAACTGCACTGGCTACTATCCTGTCTAGTTTGCCGTTCTCGCCTTGCAATCCCGAACCAGGAATGAGCCGTAGGTCAATGTACTCTTCACAGTCCCCCTAAAAAAGTCCGTAGGTGTGTAGTGGGGGAACCTTTACGTAGTTTTGCTTTTCCAATTAGTCGCTGCTGGGCCATTTGGCAGAGCTGTAGTGGTGACAATATGTCAGGTCATCAGACAGATGTAGTCCTAGGAAACTTCATGCTGCTGACCCTTTCCACATCAGCTCCGTCGATGTGCAGAGGTGTATGGTGTGTGTTTCCCCGCCCTCCTGAAGTCAACCACCATCTCCTTAGTTTTTCCCACGTTAAGAATGAGGTTGTGGGATTTGCACCAACCTGTGAGCAGCTCCACCTCCATCCTGTACGCCGATTCATCATTGTCACTGATGAGACCCACCACTGTTGTGTCATCAGCGAACTTGTTGATGAAGTTGTTATTGAGTCTGGCAGTACAGTCGTGTGTCAGCAGACTAAACAGAAGGGGGCTTAGGACACAGCCTTGGGGTGAGCCAGTGCTCACGGCTATGGTTTTTGATGTCCTACTGCCCACCCTGACTGTCTGCTGCAGTTGCGACAGAAAGTTCAGGACCCAGTTGCATGTGCCAGCATCAACCCCCAATAGCTCCAACTTCTCCACCAGCTGCTGCGGAATGATTGTATTGAAAGCAGAGCTGAAGTCTATGAACAGGATCCTGGCATAGGTATTTTTCCGATCGAGATGTGACAATACGAGGTTCAGTGTTGTTGAGACTGCGTCCTCTGTGGATCGGTTGGCTCTGTAGGCGAACTGCAGTGGGTCTAGGTCGGCAGGTAGACTATTTTTGATGTGCTGCATAACTAGTCGCTCAAAACACTTCATTACAATGGGTGTTAGGGCCACTGGTCGAAAGTCATTATGGCAGGCTGGGTTTGGTTTTAATTAATTTAATTAATGATCAATTGCATTAAATGGATCATTCCTGAATGGTTTTAATTATGTAATATTTCCAACGAATAGCTACCACAGCGTCATTACAACAACTAAATATACACAACTGCTAACAAGCCATTTTCTATTGAGTAGAAAATGCTGGAGTAACTCTTGGAGAACATGGACTGGCGAAGAAGGGTCCCGACCCGAAACATCACCTATCTATATTCTCCAGAGATGCTGTATGACCTGCTTAGTTACTCCAGCACCCTGTTATATTTTGTAAACCAGCATCTGCAGTTCTTGTGTGCATTTTGTTGATGATATTTACTGTACACCAAATGACTGCACTGGCTAAATACACCATATTGCATCTCTATATTAAATCAATAGGTCACTACTTTCACACAAAACAGCAGTGTTTTGGGTGGAACCAACGTAGTTTTGCTTTTCCAATTATTGCAAAGCCATGGCAGCTGATCGGTGACAATATTCATATCGCTGTAGTGACCATGAAAACTAAAGCTATTAGAAAATGTAAACTTTTGCATTATTTACGACTGAGCTGGTTTAACAAGACAGCCAGTGATTGCCAAGTGTGGTTGGAGGCATCGTCACTCAAGTTTACTTGCATTTAGCAAGTTACAATTACTCGTAATTATTTTATATCTTTAAAAAAAAAATCATCCTATTTGTCACATGTTATCTTTGAAATATGAAGTTGTGTTCCACTGTTGGGATGAAGTATTACAGATGTTAGGAAGTGATTATATACAAGTGGCATGGAGAAAATATTGAAAACATTTATCTTCATACTTTTCCAGCATTTACAGTTAGCTGAGTATACTATTAATTTATGCAATAAAAGCTATCAGTGATCCATATTAATTAATTTTAACATGCATAAATTGAACAAACAGTTGTCTTTATATTTGGATAAACAAATTAAGCGGCTTAATATGAACAGAAAGAAGGCAGTGGAGGCCAATTCACTGGATGTGTTCAAGAGAGAGATCGATTTAGCTCTTGGGGCTAAGGGAATCAAGGGATATGTGGAAAAAGCCAAAATGGGATACTGATTTTGGATGTACACAAAAATGCTGGAGAAACTCAGCGGGTGCAGCAGCATCTACGGAGCGAAGGAAATAGGCGACGTTTCGGGCCGAAACCCTTCCTTCGCTCCATAGATGCTGCTGCACCCGCTGAGTTTCTCCAGCATTTTTGTGTACCTTCGATCTTCCAGCATCTGCAGTTCCTTCTTGAGCATACTGATTTTGGATGATCAGCCATGATCGTATTGAATGGCAGTGCTGGCTCGAAGGGCCGAATGGCCTACTCCTGCGCCTATTTTCTATGTTTCTACATAGTCCTACATGCAGCCTACAGTAAAACCCCTGTAATCCAGCTCGCCTGGGACTTTGGTGCTGGACTAGATGATTTATTTTACCCCCAGACTATCGGCTGCTGTTATATTAATACTCCACCGCACTCTATTTACTTTGTTTCAAATGTTACACGATAATATTGCTGTAAACGCATTGGGTTTTAAGGTAACAGAACCCAGTGAGGTTATTGTGTGAATCAGGACAAGGGGTCACAGCTTAAGGATAAGGGGGAAATCCTTTAAAACCGAGATGAGAACTTTTTTCACACAGAGAGTGGTGAATCTCTGGAACTCTCTGCCGCAGAGGGTAGTCGAGGCCAGTTCATTGGCTATATTTAAGAGGGAGTTAGATGTGGCCCTTGTGGCCAAGGGGATCAGAGGGTATGGAGAGAAAGCAGGTACGGGATACTGAGTTGGATGATCAGCCATGATCATATTGAATGGCGGTGCAGGCTCGAAGGGCCGAATCTCCTACTCCTGCACCTAATTTCTATGTTTCTATGAATGATCAGGGAATATGATGAGCCAAATGCTGAACCATCGGGATTGCTGGCTAGCAGATTTTCAGAGTTGTACAGTACGTGTACATGGTATTGTATATGATGAATGAGTTTAGTTCATTAATTCATTTAGTATCTGTGACACTAATTAAACCTTGATTCTGATTACTGAATTGTTTGTTTCTCCAGGGTGCCACCCCCAAGGATGGTCCAAGTGCAGGCTGTACAATTGTAACCGCGTTGCTTTCTCTGGCAATGGATCAACCTGCAAGACAAAATTTAGCCATGACTGGAGAAGTGTCATTAACTGGAAAAATCTTGCCTGTTGGTGGTATCAAGGAGAAGACCATCGCTGTAAGTTGCAATGAAACTTTGAGTTTACTTTATTGTCATTTGCACCGAGGTACAGTGAAAAGATATTGCTGCATACTAACCAGTCAGTGGAAATACATGATTACAATCGAGTCATCCACAGTGTACAGTTACATGATAAAGGGAATTGCATGTAGTGCAAGGTAAAGCCCGATTAAAGATTGCCCAAGGGTCTTCAATGCGTAGATAGTAGCTCAGGACCGCTCTCTAGTTGATAGAATGGTTCAGTTCTGCAAACCAAACTGCAATCAATAAAACTGAGCTATTCCTTCATACAATTGGAACCAACACCCTAGGATTGAAGTCAGAATTGTCCAGTTAATGCACGTTAACTGCCTTATAAATTAATAATTTCTGTTAATTAGCTGAAGCTCTTTGTAATCAATTTAAATTCTACTTTAGTATTTGTCTGATTGTGAATCTCAAACATCCACACCAATAACTGCATTTAAGACATTTAGTCAGGTACATGGACAAATGTTTAGGGGGACATGGGACAAAAACTGACAAATGGGACAAGCATAGATCAGCATCTTGCTTGGCATGAACAAGTTGGGCCAAAGTACTGTACGACTATGTTCTATGATGATTTTCTTGATATAGATCAGTGTTTGCAAATGGATCTTAACATTTTAACGGTAATAAATGTTCATACAAGTAATCCAGAGATGTGACGGACACTAAAATGTGTTTTCTTTTTCTTTTAGGCAAAGCGAGCTGGTGTAAATTGCATCATTTTGCCATTGGAAAACAGAAAAGACTTTTGCGATCTACCGAAGTTCATTACAGAGGGACTGGAGGTGCACTATGCTGAACATTATCAGGATCTGTACCATACCGTCTTTCCAAATCAATAAGATTACTGACCATTGAACAGTTGATTGAACTGACTGCAAGACATTTCTGTGAATTGCCCCTCTTTGTAGGAATACAGTCAGATGTTGTGTGCTGGTCCCATTACACTGATGGAGAACTTAAGACGGCAAAACAAATTGGGCATGAAGATATATGTAGTTATTTTACTTAAAGTATTGTAACCAATCTTGGCATTGTAATGTCATTAATTTTATTAAGAGATTTGATTTAATAAACGTTTCCAGAATTATTCATTAATTTTGAAATAATGATTGTGGGGCAATTGGCATCAGCGGGTTGCAATAGCCACATTTATGAGGTATGGTTCACATTATCTCTTATGTGTGCTAAGTTTGTATCTTGGTATCACTGGATGGTTGAGAACATTTCAACAAGGTTCCCCATCTGCAAAGAGCTGTGATAGTGCTGCCTCATGTAAAGCACTATCATGTATGTGATATCCTAATCAAAATGTTTTTAATATTCACTGGTCCTTTCAGTCAATGTGTCTGGCATGTGATCCATTCCAGATATAAACGTTCTGAATGGTTTACACGTTTTTACTTTTTACTTAGATGCTATCACTTTAGTGTTCTGCAATGTTGCTTGATCTATACAATTGACATAATTACCTTATAGACATCTTTCTATGTCTGAGAATAAGGCACATTAGAATCTGTGGGCATTTTGTTTCAGTAACTTTAACTTTGTCTTGCATTCATTAATTTCATTGGCCTCCAATTTAAAGATATGGTTGTTTAATTTTAAATTATCTTCATCGTTCAGAAGAATGCAAATTGGATTGATTTATCGATCACTCCCTCCAACTACCATAATTGTATTTGTAAGTTCAACTATTTCATTTTGCAAAAAAAAACAACTTGTGTCGGTATTCTGGATAAATATGATTTCCACTCGTACGAGGAGAAATGATTATCAAGTAGTAAATAATGGCAGCTTTAAGATAATACACCTCTACTATTGTTACAATACTTTGCTGGGGAATTTGGTGCTTCGTTTTAAACCACAAACTTGTGAATAATTTTGTGGTCTTAATGGTCGATCTTCAGTATATTACTGGTCATTATACTTAAGTATTAACTTTGTATTTCCAGGTATGTGAAATTAAAGATTTATGGAGTTGTCAATTGAAAATCGACGAGCTTTGCTGCTGAATCTCATTGTAAACACTGAGATGAAGCCAATGCTAGAGCTTAGCCACTTCTATTTAGTAAGGAGTCTTTCTGTCTTGGAAGCCACAGGGTGAAGGCCTAGGGAAGGGGAGGTTTGCACCAATTTGTCTGATTTTAAACTGCTTCTATCAGGTTACAGGGTGGAAGGAGGCTTTTTAACCATATCATCTGTAGTATAGTTCTAAAGAACAATCCAAATAATTCCTCTCACTAAAATCTGCACTTTCCTTCCAGATAGTCTCCATCTCACTGTTGAATATTATAAATGGATGTGCTTCCACTACTCACTAAGTGCATGCCAGACCCATTCTCTGCTTTTTTTAAACTGTCTTGATCACCCTATTCTGTATCCTCTTGTCCGTCATTTAGTTTCTCTCTGTTTACACATATTAAATATTTTTCAAATTACTTCCCAGCTTTGCGTATATTACCTTTTTAGAATTCTATTTGTATCACTAACTGCATTTTCCTTGACAAATTTGTCTCAACCACATCAATGCTGGTATTTTCTAATTCCTGCAGGACTATTGGCTGCTAATTCTTTCCCTGGTTGTTTTGGGACGTAACTATCCTGTTTAACCTCAGCAGTGAGTTATTTGGTCTGACTCTGCACCTTTGAACTAGGGTGTAACATTTCCAATGTTCTGAACTTCAGTACCATTATGCCATGTGTTTAATGGGTTATAGCCAAGGCCTCTGCATTCCCCCCCCCCCCCCCCCCCCCCCCCCCCCCCCCCCCCCCCCCCCCCCCACTGTCAACAACCTCAGACATCAAACCCCGCCAAGTACAATTAGCATTATTCATTACCGCCTCTTAATTTTTACCCCATTCAGAATCTCAACCACAGACCTCAGCATTACCTCACCCGTACTGTGATCTATTTGTTTTGGTCTAGGTATTAAGTGAACTGAGAGCTATGAGAAATGTCAGCTATGATCTTGATGCATGGAAAAAGTAGACACAAAGAACTCAATGGTCTCCTGCTATGTTTCTGGTTGCCCCGATGTCTTTCAAAACCCAAGTTCACATATCTAAAAGATTTGTTTTTAATTCCTACACTTCTTACCTGTCTCCTCATTCCTTCCTCACCGACATGTTTCTGTAATCAGTCTGATTAATAAGCTGACCATTTCCTGCTGTGCTGTAATGTGGACATACAAGAGCTCGAGCTTCAATTGCATACAGTTCTCTTTGATCAATCCAAGCTTTGATTTTAGTTTCCCCAAACCCACAAGTATTTTAACCCAATAATATTAGCCATTATCTCATTGGCCATGCGTATCTAGGGTCATGGGGAGAAGGCAGGAGAATGGGGTTGGGAGGAATCTAGAGGGAGAGCTCAATTAGCCATGATTGAATGGTCGGGTAGACATGATGGGTCGAATGGCCTAATTCTGCTCCTATCACTTATGACTTGAAATGTTGCACTGTATTTTTCATAGCTGTTCCAAATGTCCAGTTGCCTCTTAGTTCCTCTCCCATTGATTCTTGTTCCACTTGGCTTGGCACATTTTCTAAAACCATCTCCAGCTATGCCACCTATCCCATTGCGTTTTAAACATCCTAAAAAAAAAACCTTTTCTCACTTCTATTCTATTGTCTGATTTGCATAGTTGGAATCTCACCCACCATCACTGTGGCATTTGGGCATCTCAAATCTGATCATTGTCTCCCCACCCCCCAAGTCAGAATAGTTCCAGTACTGAACAGATTGTGTCCTTGATACTATATTCTCAACAGCATATTCTTCCATTATTTTTTGAACATCTTGTAGCCAGTGCAATTTTTAAAAATTGGTGTTATTACCTAATTGTAATTTGCAGCATACAAAACCTTGTTTTAATGATTGTAGTGTTTACACTAGATTTATCTGAACCTACCCCATACTATTAAGATTTCTTGGCTAGATTTGTCTATTTTTATCTCCTATCGGTGCCCCATTTCTAGCAAAACATCCCTCTAGTCACTAGTCCCCGCGCTAACATACAAGGGCTGGTATTTATGGGTCCCACCTCCTCCAGTTAATCCAAATGTCCTAGGAATAACCCCCTCTTCTGTATTATTTATCCAGCAATGCATTTGTGCTTTCCTTATTTCTATATGTACGAGCACATTGTAACCTTGTCTTGCTGATGAATGCCCCGAATGTAGACAGTTCTAGAATTTATGGAAATCCAAAGGGGAATTTGTTAGGGTGGAGTACATGGTGAGCTGTATAGATTAAAGGGGCCACATTAACTTGTAAAAGGTAATATGAATATGAAAAGGCTACATAAAATACAATAAATTATTTCATGAAAAAATAGTCCAACTGTAAATGTAAAGCCGGTTATTCACAAGTTAACTTTACAAATGGATTTTATTGGTAACAACTTGGTACAGATTAATCTTTCTTTGCTGCTGCCTTTCTCATTGCTGCCAATACATTGCTGAGTTCTTCCCTCTTCCTCTTGGCCCGAATATGAGTCCCAACCTAAAAGGAATGAACACATTTCAATGAATGTTTACACTGCAGACATGAACAAAAGCTGCATCCTGCCAGATCCTCTAACACACAATTTAAGTTAACATGACCACTTATTATGGTCAATGCTCTAGTTACCCAGCCTGCTGAACATTTTCTGCTTTTATTTCAGACTTCCAGAATCTGTAATATATTTGATGTTTTGAGTACTGACAGCATTACATTTACCCACAAACAATGCTGCATCTTGTAAGCCTAATTTATCCATAGGCAACTCGACCTGTGCAGTTCTCTTAGGGTAAGTTTCAAACAACACCCCTCACAAATTATCCAGATTTCACACACGTACGTAGCATGCAACATACATGTAATTCACAGCCACAATTCACTCGAGTTGCTATCTGTGGGACTTCCTATTTTGTGAATTATGAATAATGCAGCACAAAACAAACGCCAAAATTGCTCCGAATGCTACCGTGCCTTTCGTCAGATTGTTGAATGTCAGCAATAGAAAGACACTAAAGTATATTTAATATTTTCTTATTTCAGTATTAGTAGGTTTAATAGTAAATGCAAGCTGTTGATGAATAATTTAACTGAGTACAGAAAGGTTAAATATTGCAAGAAATGTTTGATGATACCAATGAAGTGCATTGAAACAGGTTAAGGGAATATTCAGATAAGAGTTATATATGTAACAGGACCGGAATAAAGATTTAAGATTATGCATAAGGTCAGAAAATTAAATATTTGGTATGTTGTTACTTACCCTCTTTTTAATGAATTTGAGTGCACGCTTATCTTTAGAGACCTTCAGCAATTCCATTGCACGTTTCTCGTAAGGGGCAAAACCGCAGACCTCACGGATCAGATCTCGGATAAACTTGGTGTGCTTGGTCAGCCGCTGAAAAAGACAATTCATGGAACACATTCAATTCCAAAACCCACGTCTCTTTAGTGGAGATATTCTTGCTAATTCAACAGGTAGACTGTGCAGCATTTTTGATCATGATTTTATCTTGGGATATATGAAAAGGAAAGCCACATTTAAAGAGACAAAACACTGCAGACGCTAGAATCATGATCAAGAAGCAAACTGCTTGAACTGAAGGGTTCCAACCCAAAACAACGTCAGTCTAATTTCCTCCACAGATGCTGCTGGGCCCACTGAGTTCCTCTAGCAGTTTGTTTTTTGCACCACTTTAAAATATATATTTAATTTACGGAGAGTATCTAACAGGGTAGATAAAGGGGAAACCATTGAATGTATTATATCTGGGTTTCTAAAACCTATTGACTGTGCCAAGTGGTGTAGAATGCAGAAGGTACAAGTGGAGCGGCCATTTTGGGAGAGCTTGTGTTGAAGCGCGTGTCGTATGTGAAGGCAAGTGGTGGGGCTTTGGCTCATGATGCTTCGGCGAGGAGGCTGAGCAGAGAGTAACAGCAAGATAAGGCAAGGTCTTCTTTGGTCTTAGTGCAGTTGTGGAGAACTACAGAATTAATCACTAGAGATAAGGCAGAAGAATGGGTATCAAATCCAAAAAATTCACATCAGCCATGAATTAATTAAATATCAGAGTAAACGGAAGAACCATAAAGCACTGTACTGTACATAGATTCACTAGCCCCTTAAAAAACAAATGTAGTTCTTAGAGGACCCTTATTATAAGACTAGTCTGTCATTTTGTGACAGCATGGAAACAGACCCTTTGGCCCGCCGAAACCGCGGCGACCAACAAATACCGACATGGTTCTATCCCACACATTAGGGGCAATTTACAGAAGCCAATTAACCTACAACCCTGTGGAATGTGGGAGGAAACCGGAGAAAACCCATGCGGCCACAGGGAGAACGTTCAAACTCCGTACAGACAGCACCCACCGTCAGGATCGAACCCGGGTATCTTTTGTTGTATGGCAGCTGCTCTACCGTTGTGCCACTGTGCAGTTCTCAACACATCCGTCAAGTGAAACATTGGGCATTGAAATAAAACATGCAGCTACTGTAACAAGTGGTTACTCACCCCGCGTCTGCGACACTGCCTTGGGGTTCTCTCATTCTTGGTGATAGGGTGGCCTTTGTGCAGGCCAACTGCCATAGGATACCTGATTGCCATTTCTGTATAGAAATAGACATTTTTTTAAAGTCAAGAAAAATGATTGCATAAAGCTGACAAGTTCTACATCAATTTTAGTGACACATTAGCTGTGTCCTGGACATTTCATGAAAGGAAGTTGGTTTACATACATAGAAAACTATGATTTAAAATACTTGTCTGATCTCTTAAATATCTTCTTGCCATAAGGAAGCAACCATTTCTCCATTTTATCAATGTATAGCTGATTTGCTGGCAAATATGCAATACAAACTCTCCATATATTTCCAATTAACTAAGACCCAAACCATATCTGCCTAACTTAAAAATGGAAGCATAAATTGTCTATTTCTTCTTAGACTTATTTTAAAATTGTACCAAGCATGAACCAGTTTCCCATTCTTCACATCAAAATATATCAACTCACACTTTTACATTTAACTTCATGCACAATGATTTTCAAATTTATGGAATGAGCATTAAGCCCATAAAGTCAATATTCTAAATGCTTACATGTCTCACATTCCCTTTTCAAAGATTCAAAACACTGATGGAATAACCTTTCTACATCAACCACACTAGCAAAAATGCCAACATTGTCTTTTAAGTAAACATGGCAGAATTAATAACATTCTAATCTTCATTTTAAACATTTAGAACATTATTAATGCAATCTTTTTGTGTCATTGTTCATTGTACTGTCTAATTATCTGGTATTACTAAAACTGAGGAAACCACTGCAATTTAAGGGGTGCTCCAATATGTTCTGAAGTTTAATAAGGAGATAACATCAAAACATTACACTCTTAAGATGGTAACAATGGTAGATGAGCTAAGAGGTAATTTTGGTTGACAGGAGAATCTTGGAACAATGAACAATAGTCTCAGACAACTATCTTGCCACAGAGGGTTATGAATACATGTAAAATACAGCAACTAAGGCACTTCAGCATTCAGGTCTGCCAGAACTAAAAAATAGATTCACTAGTCTCTTGAAATACAATTGCAGTTCTTAGAAGGCCTTTATTTTGAGACAGAAAGTCATTGTTATTGTTTTAGATCTCATGACCCTTTGGTAAAGCTTCACTGAAAAACTACATTGGCTTTTGGAAATGTCATTCATTGCTTGAAGGCGCTCTAACGGGAGTCAGAGGGTACTCTATATAGATTCTACAGCATCACTCCAGCTGCAACTCCATGTAACAGGTGACGTTTCGGTTCGAGACCCTTCTTCAGACCTGAAACGTTTCAGTCCCCTATTCCTTTGCTCCAGTCTGTCCCGCTGAGTTACTCCAGCATTTTCACACAAGTCTTTGTAGTAGAAGAATTCAGCCCATCGAGTCTACTCTGCCATTCAATCATGATTGATCTCTAGTCTTAAGGGATTGGACAGGCTAGATGCAGGAAGATTATTCCCGAAGTTGGGGAAGTCCAGAACTAGTGGTCACAGTTTAAGGATAAGAGGGAAGTCTTTTAGGACCCAGATGAAAAAATCTATTTTTACACAGAGTGGTGAATCTGTGGAATTCTCTGCCACAGAAGGTAGTTGAGGCCACAGTTCATTGGCTATATTTTAGAGGGAGTTAGATGTGACTAAAGGGATCAGGGGGTATGGAGAGAAGGCAGGGATGGGGTAACTGAGTTGGATGATCAGCCATGATCATATTGAATGGCGGTGCAGGCTCGAAGGGCCGAATGGCCTCTACTCCTGCACCTATTTTCTATGTTTCTATATTATAACCACAGAGGCGGCTGGTCACTTGTCTAACCGCTTCTCCCCGGGTACAACGACCAGCGGTTTGGGGCAGTTTTACTGGAGTGTGAGTGAGTGAGACACACGACAGATGCAGAACCCGCACTCAAGGCCGTCCCCGAGGCCCGGGGCAAATCACCTGGTGCCTAGAAGAGCAGGCAACGGTCTGGGGACCTGAGATAAAGTCATGAACTGTGACTGCTTCACCGATCTGAAGATGGGAGAGGGGAACGAAGCAACGGCGGCTCCGCCCGTAATTACAGCTCCAATACATCGCTCATACACCCAATACTCTACCCAGACACCGGCTACAAGGCTGCTCTCCCCATCCCCACCCAGCAAGAGCCGCCCGGCCGGAGGATGGCGCGGATAAAAACCCGATCGCACTCGCATCCATCTCTTCACCTACTTGCGGATAATGGCGTCCACACCGGAAGGACTGCGGCAAAGCGGGATGCTGGGACGTCGAGGCTTACGCCCTCTAGCGGCCGGGCCGGGTGGAACCGCAGCCGCAGCCGCCATCTTGGCGCTTGCTCTCCACTTAATGTCATGAGTTTTCTCTAATGGTCTGTTTGAAAAAAAAAACTCTTCGTTTTGGTGCTTTATATTTATATTTATATCTCACATATATATATCAACAATAAAAATGCCACTTTATTCCATCCTGCATCTATTTTCACACATTTTATTGCCCATTCCTACTGATGTGCCTCAGGAAGGCAGTCAGCATCCATAAAGACTCCTCACACCATTGTAACCAAAGATCCTTTGATTGTAACGGTCTGTTCGAACTACTTCCCTCCGGCAGACGTTACAAGGCCTTCTACGCCCGAACCTCCAGACTCAGAAACAGCTTTATTCCCAGAGCTATAGCGGCTCTGAACCGGCCCTGCTGAGTGCACCCCACCCCCCCGGACTGTCTCCCGTCTCCCTCGGATGGTCACGTCACACAGCTTATTTATTTATTTTACTTTTCTTTTACATCGCATACTAAATCTCGTTGCACTGATGTGCAATGACAATAAAAATATTATTATTATTATTATTATTAATGAATGTTGAAACAGGCCCTTCGGCCCAACTTACCCATACTGGCTAACATGCCCCAGTTACACTAGTCCCACCTGCCTGCGCTTAGTCTCTATCCATCCAAACATGTACCTGTCTAGCTGTTTCTTAAACGTTGGGAGAGTCAGCCTCAACTACCTTCCCTGGCAGCTTATTCCATACATCCACCACCCTTTGTGTGAAAAAGTTAGCCTCAGATTCCTATTAAATATTTTCCCCTTCACCTTAAACCTATGTGCTCTGGTCATCGATTCACTTTCTCTGGACAAGAGACTGTACATCTACCGATCTATTCCTCTCACGATTTTATACACCTCTATAAGATCACCCCTCATCCTCCTGCACTCCAGGGAAGAGTCCCAGCCTGCTCAACCTCTCCCTATAGCTCAGACCCTCTAGTTCAGGCAACATCCTTGTAAATCTTTTCTATACCCTTTCCAGCTTGACAACATCTTTCCTTATAACATGGTGCCCAGAACTGAACACAACACTCTAAATGTGGCCTCACTAGAACAACGCAGCCTTGCAAGCATATTAATGCATCACCTCACCAAATAAATGTGCAATCAACAATAAATCATCAGTTATACTAGGTAACCAGACCATAATAGTGCAAGCCAAAGTACATTGTACAACTTAATGCAACATACTTCCTAACAACCTCCCCCTTCTTTCTTCTTCCCAGTGCACTACCTGGATTTACACCTTCTCCTCTCCCCTTTCCCCCCTTCCATCTACTTTCCTTCCTCTGAAGGAAGAGGGTCCCATCTATCCATGTTCTCCAGACCTGCTGAGTTATTCCTGTACTTTTTTTTTGGTAAACCTGCATCTGCAATTCCTAGCGTCTCCAAGAATTTAATTGTACCTTCTTCCGGATGGTGATAGCAAGATGAGAGAGCGGGACCATAATCTTGTAGCATTTTACATTGTTTGAATATTAGATAGTTCTGTCTAAACTAAGGAAATTACAAAGGTATGAATTTACTGTTACTTCTTTTCCAGTAATGCCAACTTTGAAGAAGTTGGATAAAGGGTCTTCTACTAAAACATTTATTTTTTCTCATATGCTACCTAACCTACTGTTTCCAGCATTTTCTATTTAAATTAAAATACGAGTAACAGTCTAGTCCTCATACCTTAAATTGAAAAGTGTATATATAGATTAATGTGCCCAATGATCTAGAGCAATTTGGTAAATTGGATCCAAAATTGGCTTGTTAATAATAATATCTTTTATTGTCATTGCACATAAGAGCAACGAGATTTGGTATGCAACTTCCAACCAATGTCATATCATAAATAACTAATAAAATTAGGATTTAGATATTGATATCCAGAGTACATGGATTGTAATAGAACAGTGAAACAGTCAAAACAGTTCAACAGACTAAAGTGCATATGTGTCTGTGCGACGTGACCATCCGAGGGAGACAGTCCAGGGGGGATGGGGGGCACTCAGCCCCATGTTAGGAGACAAAAGTCAAGGTTTTAATGGACAGATAATAGCTCACATAATTTGCAACAAATGTATTCCTTTAAGGCACATAAATACAACAGGAATAGTGCTCCAAACATGGATCATTGCTGAATAATGATGGTGAATCTTCAGAACTTTCTACTCCAGATTTCTGTGGTGACTGCATCATTGATTGCATTAAAAATAGAGGTTGATGAACTTCTGGATATTAAAGAAATACATGGGGATGTAGTAGCAGTTGGTTTTGAGGTAGCAGTTGTTTCTCATGTAATACATTTTCTAAATAATGTATTAATGATTGCGCTAATATCATATTATATGTCTCTGCAGAACGGAATATAATGTATAAAATGTAGTGAGTCATTCCAATCTGTGGGTGTGCCATATTTGTTCTGTAGCTTAATCTTTCCCTTTTACTTAAATTTACACCTTTGCCAAATATGTTGTAACATGCCAGGTAAATGAGAATAATTGTGGATTGAGCAATATAATGGCAGAGCAGTTCAGAAGGCCGTCTAGTTTAAAAAAAAAAAATTGTGGATATCTGGGCATCAATGGCAAGGTCACCACTAACTGCCTTTGAAAAGGGGTCGGTGAGCTGTTACAAATGTTTCAACCTTCTGGTGACGGTACTGTTCTCTCAAAATGCTGCTGGGAAGGGAGCTCCAGGACGGACCCAATGATAATGAAGAACTGGCAATATATTATCAAGTCATGATAAAAATATATAGCTGGGGATGTTCAGGCATGCATAGAATGAAGTCATTACCCATGCATTCCTTTTAGGACATTGTAGGGGATATCAGATCGAGTTGCTCAGAGACCGCCCTTGTTAGGTATTTTCAGGGTAATTGGATTGTAATAACACTGGACTGGCCGCCAGGCTTATTTTTGAAACTTTAGTTACTCATCATGAATGAATGAATAAGTTTATTGGCTAAGTATTTACACATACAAGGAATTTGCCTTGGTGCTCCGCTCGCAAGTATCAACACAACATACAGTAACAATTAAGAATGACACATCAAATATTAAACATTTATAATAAAACATTAGTTTAAATATGTGAATGAAATAAAATACCAGAATTCAAGAAGGCTACGGACTTTTGGTTATTGAGTAGAGCTACTTCTCGTGAAAAAAAGTTGTTTTATGTCTGGCTGTGGCAGCTTTGACAGGCCTGAGTTGCCTTCCAGAGGGAAGTACTTCAAAGAGTTTGTGGCCAGGGTGAGAGGGGGTCAGAAATGATCTTATCCGCTCGCTTCCTGACCCTTGCAGTGTACAGTTTGTCAATGGGGGGGGGCAACAACCTTCTCAGCTGATTGGACGATTCGCTGCAGCCTCCAGATGTCATGCTTAGTGGCTGAGCCAAACCAGACCATGATGGAGTAGGTGAGGACAGACTCTACGATGGCAGTATAGAATTGGACCATCATTGCCTGTGGCAGATTGTGTTTTCTCAGTTGCCGCAGGAAGTACATCCTTTGTTGGAATTCTCTGCCACAGAAGGTAGTTGAGGCCAGTTCATTGGCTATATTTAAGAGGGAGTTAGATGTGGCCCTTGTGGCTAAAGGGATCAGGGGGTATGGAGAGAAGGCAGGGATGGGATACTGAGTTGGATGACCAGCCATGATCATATTGAATGGCAGTGCAGACTCGAAGGGCCGAATGGCCTACTCCTGCACCTATTTTCTATGTTTCTATGTTGGGGCTTTATGACTGTGGAGTCGATGGAGTCCTCCCACTTCAGGTCCTTAGAGATTATGGTTCCAAGGAACTTAAAAGACTCCACAGATGTGACTGTGGTGTTGTTGATGGTGAGTGGGGGGGAGGGGAGGGGGAGCTCTCCTAAAGTCTATTTGTGCCATATTCATATGGCACGAATAACTTCCCATTTTAAATTGTGCCGTAAACCCACAACAATGCGGAAATACAAAAATGGGTATCCAAGTTTAAATTCAAATGGAACTTTTTTTATTATCCCATGCAAGGGAATGATGAGGTACAGATACAATGAACAATCTTGCTTCCAGCAGCATCTCAGGCACATAGACTCAGACATACACACAATTTATGCATGAAATTCGAAAAGAAGAAGACTGTGCGAATATCAAGGCCAGCGGTTGTAAGAGTGAGGTAAAGAAAGGCAAATTAATTCTGATGTTGATTATAGTGGTACGGTGAACTGGACACAATGCAAGTAAACACAATGGGTGAGACTTTTGCTCATGTTTCTTATTAGTGGAACATTGACTGGTGCTTGACGAGTTCAGTTCAGTTCAGTTCAGTGTCACGTGCACCGAGGTACAGTGAAAAGCTTTTTGGTGCGTGCTATCCAGTCAGTGGAAAGACTATACATGATTACATTTGAATTACCAAATGAGCAATTAAAAATGTATCAGGTTGTTCAATCACAAAATGAGAATATGAAAACATCTAGGATTAAGATGTAATTTTAAATTTCTTTAAAGGATTTTGTCTTTTTTTTTTACTTGCAGCTCGTAAATTTGTAAGAGACTTTTAGTTAAATTTGATGAGAGTTAAAATTGATAAAACAGCATTGATGTGCAGATGGCTCTTGGTGTCCAAGTTCACAGCTCACTGAAAGTGGCCACACAAGTAGTTAGGGTGGTACAGAAGGCGTGTGGTAACAGGAAGTCATGACGCAACTCTATAAGATGTTGGTTGGACCACATCTGGAGTATTGCGTGTAAGTCTGGTCTACCCATTTTACTGATTTTGCATCTGACCCTGGCCTCCCTTCAAAAGAAGTCACGATCTCCGTATTCCCCACTGTCTTCATTCTCCCAACCTTTCTTGTAGCCCAATCCTTCTTGTAGAACGATGCCTCTTACCAATCCTTGATAACTTGTTCACCCACCCAACTCCAAGCCATCATTCTCTATCTAAATTCTGAATCTATCTCCTCCACTTACCCAGAAAAAGTACATTTTGGTACTTCCAATAGTGCCCCAATATACAGAAATCCATAAGACCAGTCCAAGACAGAGATAGTTACTAGCATGACCACCTCAGCAGATCAGGTCTCATCTGAGGAAAGAAACAAGTCTGACCCTTCTTTAAACCTTTTTCTCTAATATCTTCCCTGATCTCAACATGGTTTAAAAAATGGCCAATTAAAATTCATCTACTGCCTTCCCAGCATTTTTAGAATTGTACAGAATTAGAATGACCCACACTTGATGATTGTTTTTAATGGCCTGACATTATGATCGGCTATGATCATATTGAATGGCAGTGCAGGCTCGAAGGGCCGAATGGCCTACTCCTGCACCTATTTTCTATGTTTCTATTATCATTGCCATTGTGAACAGTTTTTTTTAATCCCATTTTGAAGACTAGTTCTTGCTTTAATGAATATCTTCTATCTACCTAATTCTAGAATTCCTGAAATTTCTCTAACACCAAAAGTAACCACAGTGATCAGTCACCATATTTCTCCCAACATGACTGGTTGTACAGCAGCTTTGGATCATGATGCTTCTTGATTCTTCTAGCCAAACAATATTAGTTAAGAACGTGTATAGGCGCGATCTCACTGACTCTCCACTCCGCTCTGGATCACTTGGACAACAAAATCTCATATGTCAGGCTGTTATTCATTGATTACAGCTCAGCATTTAATACAATCATGCCCTCCAAGCGGGTTACCAAACTCGCAGAACTGAGTCTCTGCGCATCCTTCTGCAATTGGATCCTCGACTTCCTCATTCACAGACCATAGACTGTTCGAATTGGTATAAAGGTGTCAGCCTCGATAACGACCGGAAGGCATTGCAGAGGGTGGTGAAAATTGCCCAACGCATCACCGGTTCCACGCTCCCCTCCATTGAGTCTGTCCAAAGCAAGCGCTGTCTGCGGTGGGCGCTCAGCATCGCCAAGGACTGCTCTCACCCCAACCATGGACTGTTTACCCTCCTACCATCCGGGAGGCGCTACAGGTCTCTCCGTTGCCGAACCAGCAGGTCGAGGAACAGCTTCTTTCCGGCCGCTGTCACTCTACTAAACAACGTACCTCGGTGACTGCCAATCCACCCCCCCCCCCCGGACACTTATTATTATTTTTTGTATTCAAATCGTTTGCTATGTCGCTCTTCAAGGGAGATGCTAAATGCATTTCGTTGTCTCTGTACTGTACACTGACAATGACAATTAAAATTGAATCTGAATCTGAATCTGAATCAGCAATCCCTCCCTTCACCACCTCCAGTTTAAATTCTAGTTGAAATAGTTTGGAGGACCAAGTAACCAAGAACCAAGCACGGGAGCATCTCAAGGCTGCGTGCTCAGCACCCTGCTGTACTCACTCTATACTCATGATTGCGTAGCTGGTCATAGTGCAAACTCCATCATCAATTTCGCTGACGACACCACTGTTGTGGGACGTACTGTATCACTGATGGGATGGAGTCAGAGCATAGAAGAGAGATCGACCGACTGACCAAATGGTGCCAGCACAATAACCTGGCACTCAACACCAGCAAAACCAAGGAACTGATTGTGGACTTTGGAAGAGGTAGGATGGGGATCCACAGTCCCGTTTATGTCAACTGGTCAATGGTGGAAAGGGTCAAGAGCTTCAAATTCCTGGGCGTGCACATCTCTGAAGATCTCTCCTGGTCCGAGAACACTGATGCAATTATAAAGAAAGCACATCAGCGCCTCTACTTCCTGAGATTACGGAGAGTCAGTATGTCAAGAAGGACTCTCTCTAACGTCTACAGGTGCACAGTAGAGAGCATGCTGACTGGTTGCATCGTGGCTTGGTTCGGCAACTTGAGCGCCCAGGAGCGGAAAAGACTATAAAAAGTAGTAAACACTGCCCAGTCCATCATCGGCTCTGACCTCCCTACCATCGAGGGGATCTATCGCAGTCGCTGCCTCAAAAAGGCTGGCAGCATCATCAAGGACTCACACCATCCTGGCCACACACTCATCTCCCTGCTACCTTCAGATAGAACGTACAGGAGCCTGAAGAGTGCAACATACAGGTTCAGGAATAGCTACTTCCCCACAGCCATCAGGTTATTAAACTCAACTCAAACAAAACTCTGAACATTAATAGCCCATTATCTGTTTATTTGCACTTTATCTGTTTTATTTATTCATGTGTGTATATATTTATATAATGGTATATGGACACACTGATCTGTTCTGTATTCATGCCTACTATATTCTGTTGTGCTGAAGCAAAGCAAGAGCAAGAATTTCATTGTCCTATCTGGGACACATGACAATATTCTCTTGAATCTCTTGCATCTTGGATCTTGAGGTGTTTGGCTTTTCATGGCTTCAGGAAATTCCAAAATACTTTATTGTCACCGAACTCTTTTTTGGAAATGAGATGCACTATTTTATACTATAGACGTCTAATGGTAAAACTAGAGACGAGGGATATTGAATCTTTCTTTATTATTAAGAAACCATTTAATTTTGTCAAACTAAAGATGAACAATTTCAGCAAAGGAAGTCAAGCAAGGAAAAATATAATACTTTATTATAACCATGTCAAATGAAAGTGATGTTAACAATTTTGTGTAACAGGATGGTTCACCCGACCCAAAAATCAGAAACTGTAAACAAATTATTTTGTAGATTTACACAATTTCCATATGATATGATATGATATGATATCCTTTGACAAATATAATTTGCAACTTTTTGCCAGGTCGTGTCCAACTGACACAGAAAATGTGTAATCTGCCCACAAGCGGATGACAAGCGCACTTTATGCAGACTAAAGAATCTCTTCAATAAACATTCCCTTTTTAGGAGAAACTGGCAATCAGACTTTGGAATTCAACAAGATCACCATTTTCAAAGATTTAATGATTTAAAATCAAAGTGAGTTGTTGCTGCAAACTAAATACATCATACTTGAAATACCGTTTGACATGAATGTTTATATAATCCTACATTTTTTTTCTATCTTTTCCTCTCATTATTTTCACTCCACCTCAGTGAAAAGAGTTAAACCTTGCTGCCGCACGGGAGTTCCGGGATCCAGTGGCTCCTTCAAATTTGAATCTAAATACCGAGAAGGGTAGAGATTTGGAACAAAGACTAAGCGGGAAGGAGGGGAGTGGGAAGTTAATTGTAGTTAACTGTTTATAGATATAAATTAGGTATAAACAGTAAAAGGGAAAGGACCTTTTAAAGAAAACAATAACTAAATAAGTCAATAACTAGGGGACAAATGGTTCTGCTAAAACGCAAGTTGCTTTCATATGAACCTCCTCATAGAAAATTGCATTATAAAAACAATTGTGTCAATGGGGGGGAAGGGGTTAAGGGTTTAGAGTTTTTAACTCACAATAACAAAATTACTTTTTCTGCAGGATTTTCAAAAGTAAATGTCTTTTCAGTCTGAAGGTCTCAACCCGAAACGTCACCTATTCCTTCGTTCCATAGATGCTGCCTCACCCGCTGAGTTTCTCCAGCATTTTTGTCTACCTTCAAAAGCAATAAGTTGATTTTATTACAGCAAGCTCAAAAGCAGTATTGTTTAAGAGTATCATTACACAAGTGTCAAAAGGAGTGATTGCCTGTCAATTTCTATGAACACCTCAGGTTAAAGTAGCAGCTGTGTTCTTAAACGACAATGGTGTCTGATTACTACAGGGAGGTTGCAAGGAAACCAATCCCCTTCCTCGTGTTGTTTTTTTAAATCAGTGAACACATCAATGAAGCTTGGAGTTCAGCCTGAGAATGTGTGCAAAAGGCACCTACATTTCAGCTCAATGACTGAATTGGTTCCTGTAATGTAGGTTGAACAATGTCTCATTTAATCCTCCCAGTTTTTTCCAATGGAAAACCTCTTGGAAGTGAAGTGCACCATGCCAATCAGATTCAGATTCAGATTCAATTTTAATTGTCATTGTCAGTGTACAGTACAGAGACAACGAAATGCATTATAGAATGGGCAGCATGGTGACATTGTGATCACTGCTGCTATTTCACAGATCCAGGGGCATAGAATTGTTACCATGGGGTGCTGTGTGCATGGACGTTGGGGAAAGAGAGAAGAGAATTGAAACAAATTTACCCCATAAAATACAGTTGGAAGAGTTTGATGTTCAGCAGTTTGATCATAGTTCAGAGGGAGATACAAGTATCTGAGAAATGACATAACCATATAACCATATAACAATTACAGCACGGAAACAGGCCATCTCGGCCCTACAAGTCCGTGCCGAACAAATTTTTTTTTTCCCCTTAGTCCCACCTGCCTGCACTCATACCATAACCCTCCATTCCCTTCTCATCCATATGCCTATCCAATTTACTTTTAAATGATACCAATGAACCTGCCTCCACCACTTCCACTGGAAGCTCATTCCACACCGCTACCACTCTCTGAGTAAAGAAGTTCCCCCTCATATTACCCTTAAACTTCTGTCCCTTAATTCTGAAGTCATGTCCTCTTGTTTGAATCTTCCCTATTCTCAAAGGGAAAAGCTTGTCCACATCAACTCTGTCTATCCCTCTCATCATTTTAAAGACCTCTATCAAGTCCCCCCTTAACCTTCTGCGCTCCAGAGAATAAAGACCTAACTTATTCAACCTATCTCTGTAACTTAGTTGTTGAAACCCAGGCAACATTCTAGTAAATCTCCTCTGTACTCTCTCTATTTTGTTGACAATGTGGCATGTGGCCTTTATATTTAAATTCTAGATTAAAAACCTTCCGTGAAACGTCAAGAAGTGCGAAAGACATGTTGATTTCATTTTCAAACCCACAGTCTATTCAAAAATCAGAGTTTCTCAGTGAAGAGCTGACAAAAGTACTTTTCACCCACAAAGATGTAACACGTTGTGAAATTGTGGTTTGCATGCATGATTTAGTTCAGTGTTACTCAATAATTTGATAATTCAATGTCAGGGTGGCTCTTTATGTAGCATTTTTTCCTTGATTACTTTTTATCTAGACTGATAATGGGACTGAGCTGTACAGGAGCGAAGAAACAAGAATCAACACAACATTTATTACATTTAATTCATCACTCGCAGTCCAATACATCACAGGAATAAGCAGTCCAATTAACTAATGAACTAAATTACTATTAAACTTAAAATAAAACAGAAAATGAAAGTAGTGATTTATGTGCAGGCTACTTTTTAAAACTTGTTTTAGAGCTACTTTACTAATGCTGGTAGCAACAAAAAAACAACAGACACTACAGCAACCTTACAATGAGAATGTCATCCCGGGCACTTTAAACCCTGCAATGCTCATCGGCTGAAAAGCATTCCCATTTCCATATTAGAAGGTCCTGTTAAAACTAGGATAAAAGGACAAGAGCATGGATGTGAAGGAAATACTCACAAAATGTAGTATTTGTGGTGAAGATTCTATTTGATATGATTATTTAATCTCTGCTCAATCTAGCACATCAGTGATGCAAACTTCAATATATTGAAGGTAGACAAAAATGCTGGAGAAACTCAGCGGGTGAGGCAGCATCTCTGAAGAAAAGTAATAGGTGATGTTTCAGGACAAGGCCCCTTCCTCAGAACGTCACCTATTCCTTTTCTCCATGGATGCTTTCTGAGCTACCTTCGATTCTTAGTCTACCTTCAATTTTCCAGCATCTGCAGTTCCTTCTTAAATGCTTTCTGAACTGCTGAGTTACTCCAGCTTTTTGTGTCTATCTTCGGTTTAAACTAGCATCTGCAGTTCCTTCCTAATATGTTGTGAGATTTGTACCATTTTGCATCTGAACTGGAGCACCTTGTTCACTTCGATAGCTTTTGTAAAACATCTATAATTTGGGACAGAGTCCAGGAAGATATTATTCATTTCCTGTATGCCCACATCTGATTCATAATTCAAAATCACACAAAATGACTGGTAATGTATTTCCATTCACAATAATCTCAACATTTAATTGCTTAATTTTGAGCTTGTTTTTCCATTGAGTCATTATCACTTTACACGATAGGTGCTAGAGGCCTGTATATGTTCCAATCCCAACATGCCAGATGGAGAACTTAATTAATTTAGCAGGCAATAATTTATTATTTAAATTAATTGGTCATTCTGGAGATTACTAGAGTCGGGGAGGAAGTCACTCAACAATAATTATTCTGGCCTAATTTTATCACAGCTCAGTGAATGCAGCCATTTAACCGATCAAGTCTGTGTAGAGCAACCAGCCATTCAAAAATAAAAGATGGTGGAAATCTAAAACAAAAACAGAGAACGATGGCATCAGCAAGTCGGGCCACATCTGTGGGAACGTCAGGCCACGTCCGTGGGATGAGAAAAAAGAGTCAACATTTCAGGGCAGAGACTCTGTCAGAACTGAGATTTGGTTGTTCCCTTTCCCTGCGACTCTGCAAATTATTTGCACGAAGTATCCATTTAATTCTTTAAAAAAAAATCCTATTGACTTGGTTTCAATTACAGTGAGTTCCTGATCATTATTACTCTTTCTCTGAGCATCTTTGGTCTATTACTTTAAATGTGTGTCCCTTGTCATCAAATCACACAGTAACATTGACAGCTTTCTTTAAGAGCCCTATCTAACTCTCTCTTGAAAGTATCCAGAGAACCGGCCACTGAGGCAGAGAATTCCAGACTCACAACTCTCTGTGAGAAAAAGTGTTTCCTGTAATATTAAGTACCATGATGGAGAATTAAACGTAGTAAGGCGAATTTGGAAGAAATATATAATAGTACCTGGCGTTAAAATGAATTTTGTCTCTGCGTAGGAAAGGAGATGTTCGAAATGTACGGATTTAAAAGTGAAAACTCTGTGTGACAACGAGGTGGCGGCACATGTTTACAGTCAATAATATTTTCTCCAGGGGTATGATTGTTTTTTTTCTCTCTCCATACTTGGTTTCGTTTCCTAATCTGATATTGTCTTTTGCCAACTGGTCTCTCTTGTTGACGTTGACGGCTTCCCTCCCTCAGACTGTTCTCAGAAAAAAAAATACTAGATCGCAGTTCCTCGGGCGGCGCCAAAATTTAAAAAACGCGCGGAACCGCCGCCCGGAGGCGGGGCCACACGTGACTGACAGATAACCGTTGGCCACTGGGCCAATCGGCTCTGTTGGCGGGCAACAGGAGCGGCGCCAAGTCCCCGGACAAAGGGTGCTGGCGTTTGTAGTCCACAAACTCTCGAACCTTTCGACACATGTATTAAAGAATATACCGTAACGAACAAATGCACTTGGTATTGCTATATTTATAAGTCTGCCTCCGTGCACTGTGGTGTAGGGAACCGATTGCTCACCCCCTGATTAAATATTTATAAAGGCGGGATGAGTAGGACTACAAGTCCCGGCAGCCACTGTGTTTCACTCGGCGAGGCCCGCATGAGAGCGGCGCCATTTTCTAGTTCATTGAATAAAAGGGGGTTGGTGGCGGTTGGAGTTGCTGACCGGTACGCGTCCGAGCTTGTAATTAAATTGGCAAATACCGGCGATTTGTAAGGGGGAGAGAAAAAAAAATAGATTTTTTGTTGCCATGTCAGCTACTCCGGCCCAGAAACCGTCCCGGGGCAGCGCGGCCCAAACGCCTCTGAGCCCGACTCGGATCACTCGCATTCAGGAGAAAGAGGAGCTGAAGAACCTCAATGACCGCCTGGCTACCTACATCGACAAAGTGCGCTCGCTCGAGTCCGAGAATAGCGTGCTGCAGCTGAAGATCTCCGAGAAGGAAGAGGTAACGACCAGGGAGTTGACCGGCATTAAGTCCATTTACGAGACTGAGTTGGCGGACGCCAGGAGGTTGCTGGACGAGACGGCCCGCGAAAAGGCGAAGTTGCAGATTGAGTTGGGCAAGACCAAAACAGAACTGGATGAGCTGACCAAAAAGTAAAGTACTTTGTTCATTGGGCTGACAGCTTGTACAATTAATCCACGTGTGCATGTAAAAATATATACATCTTTGCCGTATTTATACTAGATAGTACGGCCAGTGGGGTGGATAATGTCCAACTTTATTAAGTGTATAGTTGTTTAATTGCCTGTGCATTTTTCGAGGACTCTTCCATTTTCACCTGTTTCCAATTATTTTAGGAATGAGTGGCCCCTTTTTGCCTTAAAAGAAACGCTGTTTACGTTATTGGTTTAACATGTGGGATCTAATCGTCTTGAGTAAATTCAGTCATCAAACATAGTTTTCCCCCCAATCCGGCAGTAATGTTTTACCAGTTGTGGTATAATTTGTAACACTTTACTCAAGTGTTTGTTGATCTACTTTTATCTGCTTGGTCAAGTGTGTAATGTTTTTATTTTCTCGTATCTGTGTACCGTAAATCGAGTGACAGATGTGGCTAGTTGCCCTTGATGCTTGATTGCAATTTCTCCATTAGACAATTATCTATGCTACTTTGTTTCGTAGGTGATTAACTAGGTCTCCTGCCTTTAACCAGAGCTTTAATTTTGTCTCCAGAAGTTGCGGCTCGGCACAATCTCTCCCCCCCTCTTCCATTCACAGCCGCCTTAAGTGGCTGATCTTTAGCCCTGTGTCGAGCTACCTGCCGGTTGCCTCTGCATGTAATATTATTTCTTAAGTATCCGTGAGAATACAGTACGAATGGCCACTTGCAAATCATTCTGCAATTCTGATAATGGTTAAAAAGTTCAGTGAAAAGTCAAGCGTGCAACACAAACTCAGATATTCACTCAAGCGTGAATATATTTTCTGTCATTTAATATTTAGTGGGGAGGCATAGTATCTATCACACAGTATACTCGAATATTTTACAATGAAGAAAAATATTTCTGGAATGCAACAGTATTACAATGAACGCTTATTTATAGGATGCGCAAGCGATGAAACCGTCTGTTATTACGCTGGACTAGTCTTGTAAAGTCACTTTATCAAACAGCGTTTCATTTTGACTTTTTTAATTGCATTTGGTCAGTACTTGGGCTGTAGTGAAGGAGTGCCTTTTGGTACAAAGCCTGTAAAACGTGGGGGGGGGGGTCAAAGGTTAGCAGGTTTTTTTTTTTTTGCTGTGTTAAATTGTTACAGTTCATGGACAAATGTTTAGAGGATAAGCAGATTTTTTCTGCCTGTTAGTGTTATGAGGCGATGTGTTGAATTCTGGTATTTCATGTCATGCTAGAGGTGGTGTACTATCAATTGAAGTTGATTCCCCAAGCAAATTAGTGATTGCTTCTGAACACGTGGAATTGATTTTTGGCTTGGTGTATTTTGGTGTATTTTTTTGTCCTTGTGGTTTGTGGTGTTAAGCTAAAGTCAACTATTTTAAACAATCATTTTCTCTGGCTATTCTAATATTCGGATTTGTTGTGGCCAAGGTGGTCCACGATCAAATGGGATATCCAAATCTTCACACTGCTTTTAAGAGAACGCATAACATCAAAACGACGTGTAGTTTGGTCGAATGTCATGGTTTTGGCTTGTGCTTCTAATTGGTGTTTTTGCAAATATTTTAAAAAGTTGTCTATATAGCTTCACATGATTTTTTTTTTTGGCGACATGACTCCAAAATTAAAAGGCGGACTCTTGGGGTGTGGCTAGAAACTCGGAATTAACAAAAGTTGAATTTGGCAAAGAGAGCAAAATGTATGGTTTATTCTGCATGGTGATCCAGTTTTGGGCTGTAAATTCCTGCGCTTACATTGCTAAAAATATAACTTGTGTTCCAATGGCAGATGCATTTAAAATTCCTCCTGGAGAAAAGAGAAATGTGGATTGATAAAATGTAGCCCAAGTACTGACAAATATTGCCGTCTTTGTGCGGAAACCCAAATATTTGTCTATCCTCTTAATGGTACAGTAATCCACAAGGAGGCCTGAATGTACTTGGAAGGATAAATTATTATAAGGTGTTATTCGCAAACTAATTAATCTCCTATTTCTAATCAATAAAAATAATGGGTGTTAGTTAAACCCTGTGCGATTTCATTTTTTGTAGAATGATTTAATTGTATTTGTCTTATACATGGAATAATACTTTATGAAGTTATAGTTCCTTCGATGCTGTAGTTATTGGTGGGATTTGTGGAATCTGCTTCGGTGGATTATTACTCAAAATGGCGGTATAATTTCATTTCCATTGTTGAGGCACATCTGTTGAGCTCGAATGCCTGGATTTCATTTCACCATATGAGAATACCATTCACATTTGGAGATTGAGTAGTTGTTTTATTGTCAAATGTATTAAAAAACTATTTGTTTCTATGGCTCTTTGGACACCCAGACGCATCTCTTCATTTCTCACAACTAGGCTGGGGTTCGATCTTAATGTGTATTCGTCGACGCCTTATTCTTTGTGCTCCAGATCTGACGCTGAGTAACGATTGATCCCACCCAAAATTTACGCGCTGGATTGAACAATGGACAACTCGCGTTCACGACTTAAACTGTTTTTACACTCGATTTTATCGTGACCAGTTGAGTCAAATTCACGGAACCTTACTGGAGTTCCATCATAAAGCTGTATGCTGGTTTTGCGTTCGATTACGACGATGTTTTTAGAAAAACAAAATTGCCGCGCCCATCGATCGGGATTTTTATTTTGAAATGTGAATGCAAGACACGATTGGTAAGGCTAGATCAGTTTAGCCAAAATAATAACTTCGTACGTTGCATGGTTTCCTTAAAACGTCCACCGTGCATTTCGAAGAGATCCCACTGTACATATGAAACCCATTTCCTTTTGAATATACCCATTTTAAATGCCATCTGTGCTTTGACTGGTTTGTGGTTATGATGTCAGGGAGATCACGCTATTTCAGGAAGCGTGGTGAAATGCGGCTCCGCCTTGCTTTTTCTGATTTGGTGGATGGGGTGCGATGGAAGTACCTGTACAAAATGTTAGTACGTGATCGTCAGGATAGGAATGTGCTCAGAGTAAAATAGGAATGTGCTCAGAGTAAAAAGTTTTAAAGAAAAATAGGATTGCATCTGTTAACTGCGCTGCGAACCCGAATTGCAATGCAGAGCACGTTCGATTAATTGGAGCTGTTCCACATGTTTTTTGAGTTACGAGCTTTGGAGGACCAGCCAATAAGCAGATGTATTCACTTTCTTGCCGTTGGTTTCTTCGAAAGGGAGGGTACTGATCTGCGAGTAGTGATGGGACTGGATAGTTTGAACGAGAAGGGAGGGAATGTGATTCTTACTGGTGTCTGGTTTAAAAATTTCAGACACTTTACTGGTGTCTGGTTTATAAATTTCAGCTCAATTTGGCTAGTCATTGGGTTACCTGATTTGGGTGCAAGCTGCTGTACTCTCACTGCGTGCTCTTGATTTAGCCCTAAAAGTCGGTGATTTGTTTTTATCACTTAAAAAAAACAAAACAGGGTTTTGGGAAATGCAAGTTCAGATGGTGTTTTTTTAAACATATCATTTTTTATTGGAAATGAAGAATCTGCAAAACAAGTCTTTAATCCACATGAACTAAAATATTTTGGGTGCATTTAATGAAGCTAGTATATGTGCCCTCCATAATATTTGGGACAAAGACCCATCATTTAGTTATTTGTCTCTGTACTCCACAACTTGAGATTTGTAATTTAAAAAATCACATGTGGTTAAAGTGCATCTTGTCAGATTTTATTACAGGCAGTTTTTTATACATTTTGGTTTCACCATGTAGAAATTACAGCTGTGTTTATACATTGTCCCCTCCCATTTCAGGGCACCGTAATGTTTGGGACACGAGGCTTCACAGGCGTTTGTAATGGCTCAGGCGTGTTTAATTGCCTCAATGCAGATGTGAAAGAGCTCTCAGCACCTAGTCTTTCCTTCACCTTTGGAAACTTTTATTATTGTTTATCAACATGAGGACCAAAGTTGTGCCAATGAAAGTCAAAGGTGCCATTATGAGACTGAGAAACAAGAATAAAGTGGTGGTGGTTGGGGTTGTGAGGGAGGGGGGGCTACCTTGCCGTGCCGTGCATGGTGGTGGTGGGGGTTTAGAGGGAGGGGGGTGGGGTTGTGAGGAAGGGAGTTGTGGGGGTTGGGGTTGTGAGGGGGGGGTTGGGGTTGTGGGGGCTGGGAGGGGGGGGGCGCGGCCTACCTTGCTGAGCAGGGTGGTGGTGGGGGGGGGTGGTTAGGGTTGTGAGGAGGGGGAGTTGGGGGCTACCTTGCCGTGCAGGGTGGTGGCGCTGGCATCGCTACGCTGTTCGTGCATTGGGGCAATGAGCGTCCACTGGTTGTTCTCGGGTTCGTAGCGCTCGGCAGTGTTGAGCTGGACGTAACCATCGAAGCCGCCCATGGCGTGGATGAAAAAAAGGATGATCAACCATGATCGTATTGAATGGCGGTCGGTGCAGGCTCGAAGGGCCGAATGGCCTACTCCTGCACCTATTTTCTATGTTTCTAATAAAACTGTTAGAAACAACAGCCAAACCTTAGGCTTACCAAAATCAACTGTTTGGAACATCATTAAGGAGAAAGAAAGCACCGGTGAGCTTACTAATCGCTAAGGAACTGGCAGGCCATGGAAGACCTCCATAGCTGATGACAAAAGAATTCTCTCTATAATAAAGAAAAGGCCCCAAACACTTATCTGACAGATCAGAAACACTCTTCAGGAGTCGGGTGTGGATTTGTCAATGACCAGTGTCCGCAGAAGACTTCATGAACAGAAATACAGAGGTTGCACTGCAAGATGCAAACCACTGGTTAGCCACAAAAATAGGATAGCCAGGCTACAGTTTGCCAAGAAGTACTTAAAAGAGCAATCACAGTTCTGGAAAAAGGTCTCGTGGACAGATGAGACGGAGATTGACTTGTATCAGAGTGATGGAAAGAGCAAAGTATGGAGGAGAGGAGGAACTGATCACGATCCAAAGCATACCATCTCATCTTTGAAACACGGTGGTGGGGGTGCTATGGCCAAGGCATGTATGGTTGCTGAAGGTACTGGCTCACTTATCTTCATTGATGATACAACTGCTGATGGTAGCATAATGAATTCTGAAGTGTATAGACACACCCTATCTGCTCAAGTTCAAACAAATGCAAACAAAAAACTCATTGGCCGGCAGTTCATTCTACAGCAAGACAATGATCCCAAACATACTGCTAGAGCAACAAAGGAGTTTTTTCAAAGGGGGGGGGGGGTAAATCTTGGCCAAATAATCAAGTGATGGAGTACAGAGGCAAATAAATAAATGACAGGTCTTGTCCCAAACATTATGGAGGGCACTGTATCTGCAATAATAAGCTGAGCAAAACTAGCAATGATGTCTGTTTTGGCAGAATGCCTAGCACTAAGTTTGTTCTAAACCTGCTTAACTCCAGGTCTATGATCCTTTGTAACAGGAATGTTTTTTTTTTTGTTTTTTTTTTGCAATAATGAATTATTAAGATGGCACCCGGCATTACTTGGAAGGTTGTTAGGATGCCTGGGTGGGATGTGAGGTAGGTTAATAGGATGCCTGGGTGGGATGTGAGGTTGTCAAAATCCCACTAATCTCCAGCAGCCTTTATTTTAGTAACATGGGAGTCACCAAAACTTGATTGCTGAAGAAGTTGGCCTGATGGAACATTTGATGCAAGATATTAGCAAGGCCAATATTTTGGGTTTGTCTCTAAAATCCTACCGTGAATTACAGTCCACAGCTTTGAAAGAATTAACATTCGGGGGTCCATCTTTCAAACCCACGTCAATGTTTCAGATGAGGGTAATTTGAGGTTTTAATGGTAATGTTTTCAGTCGGTGCCCTTTGACTAGAAATCATTGATCTGTAACGTTTACTGATTTGATTTCTCCTGTTCTCTGTTTCTTATTATATCCACCACACATCTACTTATCCCCATCATGAATTGCCCAACCTGTGTGTGTGTGTGTGTGTATATATATGTGTATATATGTGTATATGTGTATATATATATATATATATACATATATATACATATATATACATATATATACATATATATACATATATATACATATATATACATACATACATATATATACATACATACATATATACATACATATATACATACAGATATACATACAGATATACATATAGACCACACATCTACTTATCCCATCATGCATTGTCCAACCTGTATATATATATACTCTGTACCAGTGCCGTGAGTAACTACTCGGGGTAGGCAACCAGCCGGCTTTTAAAAATAAATAAATAAATAAATAAATAGATAGATCTTAAACCGCGCATGCGCAGATTGTTCTCTCCGAAAAATAAAAATAAGTTGCAATTCAATTTGCCCAAGGCTTCTAAATCTCCTTCATTTTGATTTACTGAATGGGTGGGGTGGAGGATGACGGCAGGTGGAGAGTAAGTGGGGAAAATGGGAGCACACCAGGACAAGTTAATTTAGTTGTGATCTTATTGAATGAGTTAATGAAATCTTATTGAATACTAGTTCAAGGGACCAATTGGGGTGAGAGTTCCTTTCACAACGTGTGGACAGTTTTACCAGGGGTTAAAGGTGCGGGGGGCGCAGGAGTGTTGAGAAGGAGGGGGTCGGGGATCTTGCCAGTAACTCACTCAATGCTGCCTCTGCGGTCTGGGCAGGGAGCCACCGCATTGTGGCCGTGGAGGGAAGCAGATCGGGTGGCTGCGAGCGGCCGCTGGGGCCTCAGCGCTTTCTGCCGGCCCACTTAACTCTGGCAGTGCTCTCCGTCTGAACATCTCTCACCTGCCGCTTGCCGGCTTTGCTCATGTCAGCCGCTTCCCACAAATCCTTCAATTCCGAGCCGAATAACCTCAATTGATCCCTTGATCGCGCTGTCGGCAGAAGGAGCTGTCCGGTCCCGGCGGCCACTTGCAATTGGGACACTGGTTTAATGGATTTGCTGGCTGTTGCTAGTTAACACCTTTGTGTCCATTTTGCAAATCCTATCTAGAGATTCTCCACCCAGCCCACCAGCAGTGTTTTTAAAAACAATAACATTTAAAATCTAGTCTGCCGTAAAATCTAAGATTATGGCAGATCCTCTACTTCAGTGCCACGTCCCAGCCTATCTCCCTATGTCCCTTGATTTCCTTGACGACGATCTCGGATCTGAATGAACATGGCGACTGATACGACAGCCCTCACTGAAGGAATTTGAAAGGTTCATTGTCCTTTAAGTAAAACTTCTCTTCTCAGTCCTAAACTGTCTACTTGATCAACAGTGGTGTCCCCTAATCATTCCCCCCCCCCCCCTTGCCAGGGAGGAGAAAATGTCATCACTGCAACTGGTCTATTCAAGGCATTCAGCAATTTTTATATTGCTTTATTAGTATTGATTGAAAAAAATGAAATCTATTTCTCATCTGGAGAAGTCCCAGTCTACTTGTGCTTTGGTAAATCTAGTTATTACTTGGAAACTATCAAACAATTATTTTCTTTCTTTTTGGGGTAAGGAGACCAAAACTACTTGCTACTGGTGCCATCTCATCTGAACAATTGCGGTGAAACTCACTTATTACTGCATTCAAAGTCCTTTTTTCCTTCATTATTGTTTGATGCACTCGCATGTTATATTTCATTTGCCACATTCTTGCCCCTGTCGCTGTGTCCTCGAAGCTTCCATAATTTTTCTCTGTACTTGCATTTCACTTAGTTCAATATTGTAAATAAACCTGGAAATTTGACATTTGATCCTACATGTAGTTTGTAAGGCTCTCTTTTAAACTCTTTGTATTATTGCTCCTCCTTGTACTTTAGTTTAGAGATGCAGTGTGGAATCGGGCCCTTTGGCCCAGCGATCCCAGCACATTAACACTCCTACACACACTAGGGACAATTTACACTTATACCAAGCCAATTAACCTACAAACCTGTATGTCTTTGGAGTGTGGGAGGAATCCAAAGGTCTCGCAGAAAATCCACGCGGTCATGGAGAATGTACAGACTTCGTACAGACAGCATCAGTAGTACGGATCGAACCCGGATCTCTGGCACTAAGGCAGCAGCTCTGCTGCTGTGCCACCCTAAACGCCCTGCCCAACTCTTATTACTTTAAATTTTCATTGGCCATGTTGTCTGCAATTCAACTGACTTCAAAATTTGGACAGCATTCTCAAAATGTGTTGTCTGTCTATTCACTGCTTCCATGTTTTGTCCTCTACAGTTTTAAATTGTTGTCCCATCACCATAAACTTCACAGTGGCTCAGCACTTCAACTCCCCCTCCCATTCCCAATCTGACCTTTCAGTCCTGGGCCTCCCCATTTGTCAGTGAGGCCCAGCGCAAATTGGAGGAACAGCACCTCGTATTTTGTTTGTGTAGTTTACACTCTAGTGCTATGAACATTGACTTCTCTAACTTCAGATAGCCCTTGCTTTCTCTCTCCACCCCCCTTCCCAGTTCCCCCACTAGTCTTTAAGCCTTATCCCACTGTACAAGTTCATTCAAAGAGTTCTCCCGAGTTTGCCCTGATTAGAACTTGGAGATTTACAGTAATAGCCGCTCGTCGGTACTCGGGGCTCTCGTGGACATTTTTCAACATGTTGAAAAGTCTTCCCGAGTACGTGCCGTTAGCATTACGAGCTGCTAAGAGACGTCCCCGAGCTCCGACATACCCGCTACGTTCATTCTCCGTGCTTACCACAAGTTTGATTTTGCTTTTAAACTCGGGAGAGTTCTTGAATGAGCTTGCATCGTGGGACGGGGCCATTACTGTCTCCGATTACATTCTATCTTTGTCCCGCCCCCTCCCAAGACATCAATCTGAAGAAGGGTCTTGACCTGAAACATCACCCATTCCTTCTCTCCAGAGATTCTGCCTGTCCCGCTGAATTACTCCAGTATTTTGTGTCCACCATAAACCAATGTTGCAGGGAGGAACTGCAGATGCTGATTTAAACTGAAGATAGACACAAAATGCTGGAGTAACTCAGGCAGCATCTAAGGATAGAAGGAATGGGTGACGTTTCGGGTCGAGACGCTTCAATTTGAAAAAGGGTTTAGACCCGAAACGTCCCCCATTCCTTCTATCCAGAGATGCTGCACGTCTCGCTGAGTTACACCAGCATTGTGTCCATCTTCGCCATAAACCTATGTTCTGGTTATGAATATGGCTATAATTTGTGATCTTGTTATTGTTCAGTACAGGATGGATATGGGGGGGGGGGGGGGGGGAAGGGAAGCGAAGAGGAGGATAATGTTTTATTTTTGTTGGATCCTGATTCTTTAGCGATTTCTAGTTTATTTAGTTTAGATGAACCAGCATTGCAAATCCCAGTTAGGGAAATGTGACTTGCATGACCCCTACTGGAATAAACCAGTCTAACACCCTGGCCTGATTTATGAATTTCTTTACTTATTTGCAGCATTTGTAATTATTTCATTATGATTGTATCTTTCATTCTGAAAATATTGAGATTTAAATATTTCTGAAAAGTTCAACTTGTGCCCAATAGTTAAAAATTGCACATTGGTTGTTTGAAATTCGTCCTCATTAAAAATTGAATGGGTTGCTATTGCATTAACAATCATTGCTTCTGTATAGATGGTTGAAATTTGCACAAACCAAATTTGGATGTGAATCTAGATTAAAATTGGAGTGTTGGCATGCATTCATTTTAAGAATAAAACGTTGCATTCTATTTGTGACCAATATTTTCAGTATTTAAGACTGGTTGTATTTATGTTTGTTGAAATTGGTTTGTTTCCCTTCAGTTACAAGAAGAAAGATAGTGACCTGATATCGGCTCTTGCACGGTTGAAAGATTTTCAATTGACCTATCACAAAAATGAAGCTGCACTTAACTCTGCTCTTAGTGAAAACAATCGTTTGGAAGCAGAGATGGAAGACTTGCGGTCACAGCTTGCTAAGGTAAAGAATCATGGTTGAGTTATAGAAACATATCTGGAAAACGATCTCTCAAATGTTTTGAATGTACCATGAAATAAGATATGGTATTTGAATTCTGTGCACATTTCCCCCCTAACTTTCGGCTGTGGTTTAGATATGCTTCCCTATTTACAAAAGATGGGTGTCATCTGCAATTAGTTTTCATCTATATGTGCCTGTTAGATATGTAGTGGTGAAAGTTAGTTTGGGCGTATAAAGAGCTCCACCTTTCCATGTTATCCCTCATTAAATATTGCAAGGGTGCACTAATCTCCTCTTGCTCTTTTTTTTCCTTTTCAAACCTAATAAGTGTACTTAATAATGATGAAAAACGATTTTAAGTCGGGTTGAAGTCTTGCATTGACTTTCCAGTGTAGCAGCTTGGATGATTGAAAGAGTACAGTGCAATTTTTTTCCTTCAACATGTTTTGGAATACTCTTTATCATATTTGAAGCTAATTGCATGATATAATGATCACATCGGGAATTTATTTTGTGTACATTTAACAGTAGGTACAGCAGACCCTTATTTTTCTTTCATTAATAATGTAGGTTGAAAGCTCTCTGGCTGCTGCCCAAAAACAATTGGAAGGAGAGACGCTGATGCGAGTTGATCTGGAGAATCAGTGTCAGAGCTTAAATGAGGAGCTGGCATTCAGGAAAAATGTGTTTGAAGAGGTATGATCATTTGGGTTTCTTTTTTAATTGCTAATACGATAACGTTTTCCAAAATATCAAATATTGCATTCTGCAAATCTATAGTATTAAAGTAAATTCACCCGTAGGAAGCCGTTCCTTCCATGTTAGAATTTGCCCATCGTGCAGTAGAAATGACTTATTTTTCCAATATCCTGAAATTTCAATACCCCGTGACTGGTTAGCACACAACAAAATCTTTTCACTGTACATCTGTAATCATGACAATAAATAAACAAACGTTGAAATATTTTGAATTGACCTACTGCAAAAATAATGCTGCACTTCAAAACCAATATTGAAGTAGAAATAGATGACTGGAAGCTTACATTCTTCCTTGTGTGTGCAGCCACTGAACAGAATTTGTTGTCCCTTCTAACCAATGTGTTTTCACCTATTGAATATCAATTCAACTAATTTCCATGGAGCAGTAAAACTCAGTTAATCTAATCTATTGGTTGTTGTTCCACATAATGCTCTAATACTCTTTAATCTGATGTTAAACAGTAGTAGAATAATATATTTTCTAGTGGCCTTGATAAATATAAAGGGATTCCTTGCGCCCAGCGACCCAGGTGAGTTTAAGGGGAGTGCGGCAACCAAGGGCCCAGAAAATGGATGGGGAGAGCAGTGATCATTATTTGGTGCCAGGTGCTGAACCATCTGTGGGTTATCAGAATTTGGCCAGATTAGCAGCATGTGTAATTATATAAAACTAAAATCCCAATTGATTTCTTATATTATACGCCCTTCGGTTCACATTATATTGAGTATGAGCCCAGGCAATATTATCATTAATCTTTTTAATGTAGGAAGTGCGTGAGACTAGGAAGAGACAAGACCGTCGAGTTGTGGAGGTGGATTCTGGGCGAAGAATCGACTATGAATCCAAACTGGCAGATGCTCTTCAGGACCTGCGACAGCAGCATGAAGGTCAAGTGAAACAGTACAAAGATGACATGGAACACACTTTCCAAGCCAAGGTAACAGTATATGTTGAAATGAAATTGAATGTTAACAGTTGGATCATTGAACCGAGAACTACTTTAGCTGCACAAATAATAATATTTACAGGTTAATTGTTGATTTTCTTTCTGCATTTTCTTAAACTTTTATAGTTGGAGAATGCTAAATTAGCATCTGATAGAAATGACAAAGCTATTGGAACAGCACGGGAAGACTTGCAGGAGGCATATCATAGGATTGAAAGTCTCAATTATCAACTTGGAGTCCTGCAGAAACAGGTAATCATTTTACCCACTTGCACTCTGTGATCATATTTTGGCATGGGGTCATGGTAGTTAGAAAATCGAATGTTGTGTGTGTTTGTCATTTGGTTTATTCTGAAAAGGTTTCATTTATTGCCCATCCCTCAGAAGGTAGTAGACTCTTCTGAGTAATTTAACTGGCTTTAAATCCTATTCTAAGCACTCAGTTGTGCAATGTTAAATTAAAGTATTGTGCATCCCAACCTGGACAATGTACCCCTAAATATTTCACCCTATTCAAGGTCTCGTCGAATGCATTACCAGTGAATCTTACATATTTCTGTTGGTTGACTAATTGATCCATAATTACTTGTCTGTTTGATGCTATTGGAAGGCGAGCATTTTGTAGCAGTCTTGTGATAATTACGTCCAGTGTGATGTTTTCATGACCCTAATCACCTTCCATCATAGTCTGCTGCTTCTGAGGCCAGAGTTCGGGAGCTAGAAGATCTGCTTGCAAGTGACCGTGATAAGTTCCGTAAGATGCTGGAGGGAAAAGAGCAGGAAATGGCTGAGCTGAGGGATCGCATGGAGATGCAGCTGCAGGAATACGAGGACCTCCTTGATGTCAAACTGGCCCTTGACATGGAAATTCAAGCTTATCGCAAACTTTTGGAAAGTGAAGAAGACAGGTATGTTGCAGCTAAATTATTCTTTCATGCGGCTTGTTACTGTTCTTTAAATTACACGCCACTGATCAAATCTTATTTGGAAGTTTTTTTCTTCCCTTGTAGAGTTTACATTTTTGTATTTATGATTTACTATATTAAAAAACAGCTACTGGTTGTTTACAAAATAACTGATATAAGCTGGTAAACATAAGCGTTGAAGCTAGTGAAGGCAAGATCTGAAGAAGTGAGTTTTAGTAAGAATGTATTCTAAAGAGCTTCAAAAGAGCTCTGGTGTAATTTGGATGCAATTGAGAGGGTAAGAGCAAGAAGAAAATCAGTATTTGATTAGAAATTAAGTTTAAATAGGGTGGTGGGGGAAGGTGCTTGGGAAAGATTTTAAAAATAAGATGTCTAAACTGCTGAAGGTATTGCCATAATAAATGTCCACGGGTGGCACGAATTGGAGAAGTTGGGCCGAAGGGCTGCTTCCATGTTCTATGACTGAAAAGCACAACAATCATCAGAACAGGCTGTGCAACAGATACAACAGACTGTACTGTTACTTCTTACTTACCCCCCCCTCAGACTCCTCGCCGAAGACTCAAATTTACCCTCCACATAACACAGCTGCTCTGCTACACCCTTCCTTTAATTAGCTGCTCAATTAGCCAATTTGGATGTTCCAACCAATAAATGGGCTTCCTTTTCAAAGCTCCCTCTGACCTGAAATTGACTTGAATTGAACCTGAATTAATGTTTCAAATTGAAGATCTGGTGAAGGGCGATTTGAAATGATAACTGCTTTCCATGCTATTATAATAAGACCTTAATAAATGAGGGTACACAAATAAAGTTGATACACATTGGAAGTGATTTTCTTTAGTGTTTTAATGGGAATTGTGTATTGTTATATCTGTGGTTAAAATATATATCTTTGTTGCAAATCACCAGAAGGGAATTGTGATTGATGCAAGTCACGCTGCTGGAGAATGTAATGGAGGTAGAGAATTTCAACGCTTTGGTATCTAGATAAGCACTTGAATTGCTTGAAAGTATAGATTATGAACCAAGTACAGGTAAATGGGATTAGTATCAATGGGAATTTGACTGTTAGGTGGACACGATAGGCTGAAGACTGTTTCTATGCCCTGTCTCTGCGGTAGGTTCTGTAGAAGAAATTTGGCTGAATGCAAATGTTCCCATGAGACCGTTCATAGGGGTTGTCTTTGCTCTTGTGGTCCATATTCAGATCTCTATCAATATGACTAACACAATTGGTCACAGTCTAGCTTTTGTTTGTTGAACTGTGAGCGCCTTGGGGTGCCAATTTTCCTACATTACAATAATGACAATGCTTGCTTTGGTGTAACCTAGGCCATTAAGGATGTTGTATAGATGTCAAGAAGAAAGCTGCTAATTTATACAATGCACTTTTGTACCGAAAATCTTTGCTGCCAACATCACATGTTGACAAGCAGAAAGGAACCGCTTAGCAATGAGGGATCTTATCTTTCAAAAACATCTAATTTTAAACTTTACGTGGGTAAAATGTGATCCAGCCATATTTGGTTGCCACAGGTCATTATTAGCTCCTTGGGCATGATGGTAGTAGTCAGGTGGCTGGCATTGCACGAGTCGCAACAAAAATAATTAGAGATACAGGTAAAAGTAGTTAACAAAATTGGTAGAGACACCAGTAAAATAACAAGGAGCTGACTGGTTGATTTGTGTTTCGAAAGGAGATTCATAAGGGCTTTGTAAGAAAATTCTTTACAGTGTGGTCAGAAAGGAATTGGTTTCCAATATATTGAAGGGTGGGTCTAGTGAGGACAATACATGTTGGGCATTTAAAAGTGATCACAGCCACCAGAAATGAAATTGAAGAATATAAATTGGAGTGTATTGTTTGGTTTAGGGAGGGCAATGAATTCGAGAGAAAGGGGCAGGTGAAGATTATGTTCAGGGTGGTAGTTGACTAAGGAGGTTGACTTAGCGTGGTTAGATAAGGGCATAGCGTGAACCAAGGCCAAACGTCATGATTAATATAATAATAACTGCTATAGGGGCAGGTTTTGTGACCCACCAGCAGAATCTCGGATGCATTGAGTGGATTGAGGCTGGTCCCCAACTGGAATCGGGAGTTGGAGAAAATGTGTTTTTTCTTTTCAGAATTGTGCTTTCCCAATCATGCTTTTACTAACATATTATGACCCAGGTTTTTAATGATAGAACGCGGAGGCGGTGATGTTGTTGCATCTTGTTTGTGTGTCGTTTATATTAACGGTGGTACATTGCTGAATATTATTATTCCATGGAAGGAGAGCAAAAACGCAAATAAATGGTGTTTGTAACAGTGTGCTTGAGCTGGAAAAAAGGACCCCAAGATGAAGGAAAAAGTACATATAAATAACACGATCCATTTGAGGAAAATGAATGCTTTATTTTTGTTCCTAGGTTGAAGCTGTCTCCAAGTCCTTCCTCCAAGGTTACTGTGTCCCGTGCTACATCTAGCAGCGCTGTTCATACATCTCGTACCAAACGAAAGCGTGTAGAAATAGAAGAGCACAGAGAAAGCAGTCAAGTGGTGCAAACACACTCATGCAGTGGTTTTATCAGTATTGAGCCAATTGATCTTGAGGGAAAATTTGTTTGTCTCAGCAATGATTCTGAGAAGGTGAGGACCCAGAAAATGTGCATGCATCGTTATCTTCAATTTGTCTTCCTTTGAGTTGGCACCAAAGTTTATTTGAATTGTGTAACATCAACTGGAGTCTTGAATTTCTGGTGATCTGTCTGAGGACTTGTGGCCATTTGAAAGCTGTAAAAAAACATTATCATATCTTTTGTCACTGGGCGTAAAGTTGTTTATTATTAGAGGGTGTTTTTATTTTTTTATCACCCGAGCAAGCTTTTTAGAAAATGTCTTGATGGGTGTTCTCTATCTGGCTATTTATAATTACGTTATTGCTTTTGCCTGTAGGATCAGCCACTTGGAGGATGGCGACTGAAGAGGCAAATTGGAGATGGGGAGGAAATAGTCTACAAGTTCACCCCCAAATACACTCTGAGGGCTGGACAGAAAGTCAAAGTGAGTTACACATTGTGCATTACAAATCCTGACTGATTCACTGGGCCTCTTTTTACACTTGTCATTTTTGGTCTGACATGTTTTGCAAGTCAAAGTTGAGCTTTGGATGGACTGTAGAGAAAAGATTATAACCAGTGTTTGTTTTTAAGAGCCTCCAGCTTGTATTTCAGTATGTGGCCACTTTTACATATGCCATTGAGACAGTTTAAAAAGCTTCTGTAAGTTGAGTTGGATCTTGGCATTATTGTTAATTTTGAGCTGCTATGGAATGATAATGGCAATACCAAAGTATGTTAAATGAATCTCTTTAGGAATTGTTTCTACTGCACAGCTGAACCCTTTGGCTGATGACAAACAATTGAAACTGGGACTTGTGCTGGAGTTGGGGGTTTGGACAATGTTTGCTCATCTAACTGAGCGCATTACTTCTGCAGTTTGCTTAACTAATGATCTTGCTATTGGTGGTAATTTCATTGCCCAGTCACTGAATACTGAAGGGTCTTACCAAATATGTCATGGTACAGGGTGAATTATCTTCTTTGCTGTACTTTTTTTGTCTAGATTTGGAGTGCAGATGCTGGCAAAGCCCACGGCCCTCCTACTGACCTTCTGTGGAAGAGTCAGAGTTGGGGCACTGGGGACAATATCAAGACTGTCCTTGTCAACTCTGATGGAGAGGTATGGCTTAAATTCATAGTATCTAACATTGGTAAATTGTCAAGTGGTCACAGTTTACAGAAATGTTTTTCCTGGTATAAGGAAGACAGAGAATTTTAGGTTTTGCAGGAATAAATTATGTTTTTTTTTTAAAAGGTAACATAGTCATTAGCTGCAGCATCGAACACTTCCTTGTTTTGCCTGTGTCGGTCACTGACTGCTCCCAGCACCATCACAGCTGGTTTATCACTCACCACACTAAATAAAACAAATAGAATCATAGAGAGATTCAGCATGGAAACAGCCCACTGAGTCCATCCCAGATATCAACTACCAGTTTCCATTAACTTAATTTAATCTCATCTGATCCATTGGTTGTGGAATTGTTTGATTCTGTTGTACACTGTTTTATTGGCATATTATGCAATCACTAGGTTGTAGCCCCATGGAAAATCCTCATTGCTCCGGCATGTTTTTCACCAGAACTGTTAATGAACCAAGGTTGGCCCCCAGGCTTTGATGGGATCAGTGCATCTGCACAGGACTAGTGAGGAAAAGTAGGTTTATCACAATGTTGACTAGTTCAGCAGCCAAGTCCTTCAGGGTTTCATCAATGAAGTCTTCAGATTTTCTTCTGTAAGTCTATTATTGAATCGCATATGACCTTTGCCAAAATTGAGGTATTGTGCTCATTTAGCATGGTTGTTTTACTGGCTATTCAACAAATTGAATTTGAGTTTCCCACCTACAATGGGGTGATTCAAATTTCTTATAATTTGCCAAATAACATAACTTTAGACTTGTGGAACTTCAATCCCAATGTCTCTTGAACAATATCAATATTAGGATGTGTAGGAAAGAACTGTGGATGCTGGTTTAAATCTGAGGTAGACACAAAATGCTGGAGTAACTCAGTGGGACAGGCAGCACTTCTGGAGAGAAGGAATGGGTGACGTTTCGGGTTGAGACCCTTCTTCAGATTTGTGTCAACTTGTTTGAAATTCCTGCTTGCATTTTGTCACTGAACACAGTGAAAGTATTCTTGCAATAAATCAGTCAGGAAAACCTAATGGAGTATTGAGACCCTTCTTCAGACTTGAGTCTGAAAAAGGATCTCGACCCGAAACGTCACCCATTCCTTCTCTCCAGAGATGCTGCCTGTCCCGCTGAGTTACTCCAGCATTTTGTGTCTATCTTCAATCTTAGGATGCCTGGGTCTGCTGTTCCCTTAAATGTTTCTTGTCTCCCAACCAATTTCTAAATATGATTTCTAATCTTCCCGTGGCTTGATTCAAAATGAAAATTCTCAGGTTATATTCCATTGGGTTTTTCCTGACTGATTATTGCACAAATACTTTCACTGTGTTCACCGTGATAAACTGCAAGCAATAATTTCAAACAAGTTGCCAATCTCGCAAACAAGTTGCCAAGATTTTAAAAACAATGCTGGAAATACCATTGCAGGTCACGAGGAGAAAAACAGCTGACATTTTGGGTTGATGGCCTTCATTTAAAACTGGCAAAAGAGAGGGTGTTTTGTTATGTAGCTTGACTGATAATGCATATAATTAAGTGTCAATATTAGAAAACAATGCCTGAAGGTAGCATCTATGGATAGATGATTAGGATTTCAGTTTAATCTTTGTCAGAATAGATGAGACATAGAAATTAGGTGTAGGAGTAGGCCATTCGGCCCTTCGAGCCTGCACCGCCATTCAATATGATCATGGCTGATCATACAACTCAGTATCCCGTACCTGCCTTCTCTCCATACCCCCTGATCCCCTTAGCCACAAGGGCCACATCTAACTCCCTCTTAAATATAGCCAATGAACTGGCCTCAACTACCCTCTGTGGCAGAGAGTTTCAGAGATTCACCACTCTCTGTGTGAAAAAAGTTCTTCTCATCTCGGTTTTAAATGATTTCCCCCTTATCCTTAAGCTGTGACCCCTTGTCCTGGACTTCCGTAACATCGGGAACAATCTTCCTGCATCTAGCCTGTCCAACCCCTTAAGAATTTTGTAAGTTTCTATAAATCCCCTCTCAATCTCCTAAATTCTAGAGACCTTTCTATGAAGAGACATATTGCTATCTTTTGAAAATTAAAGGAAGTTGAAATTTGTGGAATGTGTAAAGGCTTGGGATTTGTCGCATTTCATCACTAAAATGGCATGTGGTGGAGGAACCAGAGTATGGCGAGGAAGACCTTTTCCATCAACAGGTACAGTATGAATTCTTTGTTTTGACATTAATGCTTTACTGTCGGAAGTATTTATGAATGGTGCTTGTCTGAGGTTTGTCACTAACTTCAACAAAAGCATCCAGGGATACTGCTGAAACTGGCCCTTTGGCCCAACTTGCCCATGCTGGCCAAGATGCCCCATCTATTCTAGACCCATCTCCCCTTATTTGCCTTTCCCCATGTCCTAAGAGTAGATCGGACTTTGCCTTCTCCCTTTAGGGCCCTCCACATATTGCCCGAGGAAGCTTTCTGTACATACTTAATAAATGTCACCCCTCACAACCCCTTGGCACTACGATGGGTCCCAGTCTATACTGGGATGGTTAAAATCCCCTACTCGGACAACCATGTTAATCTTGTAGCCGCCTGCAATCTTATGACATCATTGTTGTGGAATGGGGGGGGGGGGGGGAGGGGGGAATTTCAAGCATGCGCTCATAATTTTGTCTGGATTAAAGGTGTTTGCGAATAAGCGGTGGTGGACCTGTACGTGAATTACTGGCTAGGCGCGAGAAATTGTTTGAAGAGGTTTTAATGATTGTAATGGGGGAAAAAATGACCACTTTGTTTTATTTCAGGGTGACCCAAGGACCACATCTCGTCAATGTGCAGTGATGTGATCATCATAAATGTACCTTTTTCTTCCCGGAGGATGGATTATTTTACCCTGATTTACTTTCTCCAGAGCCACTGAGAAATATTTTTGTACGCAATATTTTCTTTAAACATTTGAGATCATGCAGTTTTAGTATTTTAATCCATTGTTTTATTTTGTAAACCTGAGTTCTGAAGGGGGTTTTAAAGGTCACTTAACACTGCAAAGTGGTGGTCAAGAGACATTATCAATTTTATGTGGACAGGGAGGGAGGGAGACTATAAACAATTTATCCAAATGGCCTCGGTCTATATTAGTTGTGTATAGATTGAGAATTGGGTTCAGAATATCTAGGGCTTAGCCGTAGCACTGCATCAGAATTTGGTTATTCTGCAGTTTTTCAAACCCAAAGGGTTGTTGTAAAAACTCCACCAAATTGGTGTTAACCTCGTACCCAAACAAAATTATTGTTAGTGGTACGAAACTCCTTCATAACTGCAGATGGAGTACTCTGAACTCCAATGCAGAAGTCTCAGGTGTTTTGAAGAAATGGGCTATAAAGATTTTTTCTTTGATTCTGCCCTAAAATACTGTGTTTGGCTATTCTGTACAAAACTGCTGCATGCGATTGTAAAATTTGTGTAATGGAAAGGAGACTAACCTTTTTGGGCGTTGCATTTATTGAACAGGCAATGGGAGACACATTAATTTTAATTGGGTGAATTACACAATCGTGCGTTTATTGAATGAAATTGTAAATATTGCATGAAAAACAGCAGAATATACCAAGCTTTTTTTTAAACAAAAAATTCATTCATCATGTAATATTTTTTGCTTTTTTAAACTGTACTTGGTGTCAAAATCCCATTATTTAAGTTAGTATTTGGATTCCCACTTTGCTAATGCTATTGAGTGTATTTACTGGGTGGTATATCAATATTTTGGATGGTGGCTTATGGAAGGTTGATTTTTCTTTGTCGCTGATGGCTGTTTAGGACAGAACTGAGTGATTTGTAGTAGCTTGCTTGTTTTAGAGGCTTGTTTAGATTGACCTTTAGGTAAAAGTAAGTGGGCTTGGGAACATGTTTTGCAGCACTGGAACAAATTAAAATTGAACTTGAGGACAGTTTACCCAGCAGTTGCAGTAGCTGCCTTAATTTGCTCTAATTTCAGCTTTAATCATCTGACATAATTAGTCAATGTAAAATACTATCAGAATGGGATTTTCATAACATGACACATTTCCCCTGTTCCTTCATAACTGAGGTTTTCAAAAAGAAATTACGTGAGAATCTCCAGCAATAAAACTACGCTAAAGAGATCTGCATCCAACTCTTCAATATTCACCCTTGTATCACTGTGTTAAATATGTGTTTTTTAGAGTGGGGAGCAGTTAAAATAATAATCATGTTGCTTATATTGCCCTTTTGATTTTATGTATCATATATATGGTTAAATAACAAATGTTATGCTTCTGTTTATCAACTTTTAAAATTGTTTCTCAGATTTTTAAGTAAATTGAACACCTAATAATAAGGAATATTGAGATTTGAATAATGGAGTTCCTTTTGAATCCATACGTTTTATTTGGTTAAGCTTCCTAAATTTGTCATTAATTAGAATTATGTAATGTGAAATTGTCCTCCAATAAAAGGGAGCAGAATATAGCCTGGGAAACAATGTTTAAAAAGATACTTTTGCTTTTATATTAAACTTATTTGAACCATAGCGGATGGTCCTAAAAATCATGTGCACATTAACTGTTTCTTAAATGATCAATTTACTGGTAAAATCATGATATACATTGCTGTGATTATTTTCCTTTAATCTTTTTAAAAGGTTGCGTTACAAGGTTTCTGGTGTTTCCCTTGTAAAATCAAACACTTTCCACTGATTAAAAATAAATCCACAAAACAAATGTGAATTCTCAGTTTGTTTTAATTTTGGGGTTTTCGTTAAAGCAAACTAAATCATTGCTCTCTTCCACTGGTGTATGCATGTCCACATCCTACCTCTCATTTGGTGCCCCCTATAAAACTAAAATTCCTAGTAGCTTTTAACATCAGTCTAATATCAATGACTTGGGTATGAAAGCTGCAGAAGAGCAAGGAAATTAAGATTCTAAAGGAACTGATTTGCCACCATTGAAAATGTAAAGCCTAAACTTACTACTAGTCCTTGTTTGGAGAGGATGTTGAATGACATAATTCAACTGTATAATTAATTTTAATTTTTGAGCAATGAAATAAAATAATGTGAACAAAGCCATTTCTGCCTGTAATTATCACATGATCAGATTGTATGTAGCTGGTGATATAGTAATTTGTGGAGGTGATTAGTTTCATTTATGCATTTATGATACTACTACTTTGGCTTCACCATTTGCATCGGGACCTGACGCTGTTTCTGGAAAGAGGCATGAAAGTATGAACTAATTTCAATGACCTATGGCTCCATAGAAAGTATGTACTGAACATAATCTATAGAATTATAATCTTTGTTTTAAAGATCTGAACAAACTTCATCTTGCCCATGTAGTACAAATATTTTGATTGTCCATAAAAATACATTTACATTTGATATCTATTGAGTTGGCGAATGTAAACATTCTTGGATACGCTAAGAAGCTAGACACTATCACCGAGGTGTTTTGCTGTATGGAGATGATGCCAAAAAACAAAAGTTCTGTAACTTGTAAACATTTTATAACTGGAAATTTTATGAACATTCAATAAATATGGTTTTACATATTAAATTGGTTTAAAGCATGTTTGTTTTTCTTGTATGAGTTTCTATAAGCATGAATACCTGTGAAGTGTTGGCAAGGACTGTTGAGGTTATTTTGAAGGTGGCGGAATCAGTTTTTAGGTTGAACGTACTCCATTCACTGCATTATAAGAGGCTTTTCTTAACTAGAAACAAGGAACTGCAGATTCTGGTTTACAAAAAAGACAGTGCTGGAGTAACTTGGGTCAGGCAGCATTTCTGGCGAACATGGATAGGTGATGTTTTGGGTCGGGATCCAGCTTCATGCCACTCTGAAGAAGTGTCCTGGCCCAAAATGTCACATCCATGTTCTACGGGGATAGAAACAAAATGCTGGAGTAACTCAGCGAGACAGACTGCATCTCTGGAGAGAAGGAACAGGTCACATTTTGGGTCGAGACCTTCATATGCTGTCTGACCCACTGAGTTGCTCCAGTACCACATGTGGATTTTTTTAAAATTATTTTTTTGAACTTCGGCTTAATTTTCAACCTAGCTTAATGGTTGATCTCAACTCTTGGGAGTCAAAAGATCATTGAAGTCTAATTTGAGCCTTTAATTTGGACTTTTAGTGCTGCCATATAGTGATATTCTCAAAGGATTGCATTAGAACATTTAATATTGATGGGTGCAAAGTTGGAAATTGGGTCTCGGTGTCCTGGACTTTTCCTGCTTTTATTTCACCATATGATAACTTGTATGTTCCTGTTACTACTTTGTTTGCATTTTAAAGTGATACATTGGAATAGACCAAGCACATGGCTGTAAACATGTAAATACAAATAACATTTCATTTTCATACCAGGGAATTCTTGCACTCTTGAAATTTGGATTCCATGTAATGGTGTAAATGACTAGAGATTCTGTAGCATGGGGATTTTTGACTGGGAAGACTGAGAATAAGTCATCAAATTGTTGATGTGATGCATTTACCTTTTGGAATAATAGTTTTGGAGTTCTACTTTTGGACAGGGGTTTGTGTTTCATCTCTGGCACTTTATTTTTAATGCAGAGGAAGTTTGTTTAATGTTTGACTTGGTGGCACTGTCTTGGCTTGAGGCTTGCATTGATGGGTTGAAACATTCCAGTTTTAAGAATGTTTACTGGACTTGGAGAACAACACTATTCTTTGGGACATGTTAGAGTCATATAGCACAAATGTCTTTTTGATCCATCATGGACCAAGTAAATGTCTGAAGAAGGGTGCTGACTCCAAAAGACACCCATCCTTTTCTCCAGAGATGTTGCCTGACCCATTGAATTATTCCAGCACTTTGTGTCTACCTTTGGTATAAATCAGCATCTGCAGTTCTTGATGATTCTACATGATTATATTAATCCCATTCACCTTCTATACCATGGTGATTAAAGTGATTAGATATTAAATGGTTGAGAGAATCTGTCTTAACTATCCTATTGGCCAGTGCATTTATAGGTTTATTCCATTTCCTGGATGAACCTATGCCCTCCTCAAATACCTTTTTTGGTAAAATTTATTTATCACTTTGTAGATGGTGGAAATGTTTTGGGGTGTCAGAGGAGGATACTGACAAGTTCTCTTGCAGGATGTTAATTAATAAGGAATTCAAGATCAAGAAGATTCAAGATTCAATTTAATTGTCATTTGGACCCCTTGAGGTCCAAACGAAATGCCGTTTCTGCAGCCATACATTACAAACAAATAGACCCAAGACACAACATAATTTACATAAACATCCATCACATCGCTGTGATGGGAGGCCAAAAAAACGTATATCTCCACTGCACTATTCCCCCCCCCCCCCCCCCCCCCCCCCCCCCCGTCAAAGTCAAAGCCCCGGCTGGCGAATTGTCCCGCGGCCATTAAAGCCACGCCGGGTGGTGCGAGGTCGCAAAGGTCTTGGTGTTAGACAACGACAACGGAGACCCGACAAAGAAAATTTCTCCCGTGCAGGGAGATATTTAAAAGTTACCCCCTCCCTCCCACTCCCCCACACACACACCCCAACAAAAAATAACAAAAACTACATAGAAACAGACAAAAAATAATAAAAACGCAGACGGGCTGCAGAGGCCGCTGCTGACGAGAGTCGCGCCTCTCTATGACTGAAATAAAATGCTTAATGTACTTATTCCAAAATTAATTTGCAATTTGATTTGCCTAAATTAGATAGTTAAAAATGCAATAATTGCTTTGCTTTTTAATTGCTGTCCTAATTATTTTACTCAAATATTCAACATTTGTCCTGACTGAATCCTTGGTAGGTGCACACCTTACAACTTAATCTTAATTATGTGGCTGTACTATATAGAATTTTAGAGTTCCATTTATAGGCTATGCAGTCACAATCCATGCCGACCAGTGATCCCCATGCACTAATTCTATCCTGCCACACACTGGGGACAATTTCTATCTAAGCCAATTGCATCTTTGGCGTATGGGAGGAAACCAGAGCAACTGGAGAAAACACATGCAGGGTACGGGATGTACGAACAGCACCTATAATTGGTATCAATCCTGGATCTCTGCCTGGTGCTGTAAGGCAGCAACTCTACTGCTGTACCACCCAATTAGGAGTGGAAGAAGGTAACATGCTTGACAAAACTTAAGAGTGGAGATAGTTATTAAGAGGGGTCTTGATCAGCTGGGCAAGAGGAATGCCAAATGAATTTTAATTCAGATAAGTGAAGTGTTGCAACATGGGAAGTCAGGACAGGACCTTTACAGTGAATGGGTGGGACCTGGGGAGGGTTGTAGAGCAGTGTTCTGCCTCCAGGTTAGACGCTTGTGATTTATGGTGCACTGCAGGGAATCGGTGCTTAAAGCGTATCAAGAGGTTTGTTTGACTTGCTTCACCTGCTTTCATTTCCATATTGATCTTGTATTAAATGTTTTGGTTTGTAGATATTCCAAGCTTGTGTAGGCTATCCCAAAGAACTCCATCTCAGTTACCCCCATTGATTACGAAATGTAAAAATCACCATTCAATAGTTTAAAGCAGTATTTTGATTTTGTTAAAAGAACTGAAACCACTTGAAATATTAATGGACAACAAGTGTCCAAACCGCTCAAGCTTCCTGCAAAAGAAAACTACTGGTTTGAAATGTTCTATAAAGCATTACATTTCTTTGAGATTCTGGCCTTCAGAGGCCTAACTATAGAAAGTGGAAGCCACAAAGTTGGGAACAGGTTACATTTTATTCCTCAACCCCACTGTTCGCCATAGTGTAATGCACATTGCTTCAATCGCTGTGGACTCATCGGCACCAAGTGCTCAGTTGTGTGTTTCCATGACATTACAAAACATGAAAAGTACTCCCTATATTGGCACATATTCAAGTCACTTTATTGCATTTTGCTGGCACCAGCATGCCAGGGTTATCAAAGTTAATGCTTTAAGTGGAAATTTTTCCAACCAGCATTTCAAACTCTGAACAAGTACAAGCCCTTTATGGGAGAACTGCTCTTTCAAAAAACAGGATGAAGAATTGCAGTAGGTTCTCAAATGACTTCAGTTATGCCCTTGAATCAATTTAAACTCGGTCTAATTCATGGTGCAGTAACAAAGACACAGAAAAGTTTGGCAACATGTTTATCTACATACATAATAACCATGCACAATCAAGTGACAATACATATTTACAAAATGGTTGTACTTAACAGAATACAGGGCCTATTAATGCCGTGGAAGTAATGGTGTCCTCCAAATCAGTAAGAATCATTTGTTCCAATGTGTCAGTCACAGGCAACTTTCTTCTCAGGCTGGGGATAAAGGTAAGGGGCAATGGGGAGGTGGTATTGAGATGGCCAGCATTCACCACACTGGTGACATTTTAATGTCCGGAAACACCACCATGGTAGTCCTTTAAGGGAAGTCGCCTTAATAATATGCAATGCCATTGCAAACAGCACTGCTAGGGAATCAATATGGTCAATCGAGTATTCTTTAGATACAACCGAAGACAAACCAAAAATCAACCAAATATGAAAGATGTGCATGATTTGAAACTGTCCAAATCCAACTGGAAACTGCTTTCTTCGCAAACAAGAAACTTCTCATTCAATCCCAATGTCAACAAGTTTAATTTCTCCACACTTGACCAGGCAATGCAAGCTGGGATTGGTGACAGGCTTTGTGGATATTTACATGCTTCAGGAATGTCAGCTTTTAATGTACTCAGCTACTAACTAATCAGGGCAAAGCAGCACTCAAGGTTGTGTAGCTACATTAAGATGCAGCAGATAGACTACTATTTAGTTATAATTAATAGATCTCGTTACCAATAGTTGTATGGAATAGGAAAAGAGTTTTCCTTTGTGAAGATTCAAAGCAGAAGATATAAATACTTTGACAGGATATAAAGGCCTCCATAGCTATAAAAAAAAAGTGTTCCACAGTATGAACATGTCTGGATCTTTTGATACCGAAACTCTCAATGACAGAAGCATAAATATGCACAAGCTCAAACTTGCCAAAAGAAATATGTAAAAAGGGGCATGTGTTTCTTTTATCTTAAAAAAATATGTACATAAAGTATTGCTCAACATAGTCTTGAATGTTTTCATAATTACAAGCAAAGAATAGATGCACATGCAATGTAGTCACATTAAAAGGGATATTCCGTCTGCAAAAAGGAATGTGAATTCTACGGTTATAACTTTTGGACAGGATTTCATCAATCACAGGACAAGACAGAAGCAATTACAACACTGCAATGCACAGCCAAGAAAGAGTTGGGATTTGGGGAGGGACATAGCTTAAGCAAGTCACATATTCTGGCAACACTGCAGTTTATTAGATTTCTGCCCATCAGTTGTTGGTGGTACACTGATATCTACGACGTTGTTACCAGGCGATTCATCGTGAGCCGATCGATCAGAAATCTGCTTCTGTGAAACTATGCGGTAAATTTCTGGCGTAAAAAAGAGAAAAGCTAACTTTATAACCAAGATATTTAGTTGAAGTCAAAAGTTGAAGTACTTATTTTCTTAGTCATAATCTGCTCTTGATATCTCAAGCCTTAAGAGATTTACTTTGCTGAAATTTAGAGAAAACACAAATGCAACTAAATACATAGATCCGCATAGAAATGTATACCTGTCAAGTCCATGTAACAAACCCTAGTTATAAAACTGCCCTTTCTACCATACAATTGCTGTGAAAAGCAAAGGATAAACCTCGGTCACATGTGTGAGCAAAACCCCATTTTATTGAAGCACTTTTCCCACAAATATAATTGTCTTATGATACATGTAGATTTTAATTAATTATATCTATAGGACTAATGTTACAATTTGTATTCTTTGGTGTAGAACATGGCAGAGGTTCATTGTGCAGTAAGCCGTGCTTAGAACTAGAATAAAACTAAGGCAGATACAGTTTGAATTGGGACACGATTTGTAACCTAAAGGAGTGGGGTACATGTCAGGGGCAAGATATGGTATTGTAGAGACTCACACACAAACACACACGAATACTTCTCTTGGACAGACCAAATTACTATGAATTGAAGTTTTTTACTGAAATGTGAATTGTAGTAAAGTAGGGAGAGTGAGGAAATCTGCATAATTAGACAAAATGCAAGATATTTTGTATTCATTTAGTGCGATCATTGTTCTATAATTAATGAGTGAACGCTGAGCCATTACAAGTATAGCTCAGAGAACTTTGAGTTTATTTTACTTTAGCTTGTGGAAATGTGATGGAAATCTAAAATGATACTGCCAAGAACAGCAGGCCAATAGTTTAAAGAGGCTTATTATATTACCTGTAAGAATATTTTTAAATGCTTCCTCTACATTTGTTGAATCCAGTGCAGATGTTTCAATAAATGAAAGATTGTTCTTCTCTAAAAAAAAAAGAAATATTTTGTGACCAACAGACAGAATTTTCAATGGTGGATTTGGAGCAGCAATTTGGACATCCTTGGGTGATTTTCATTAAAATTCTATAAATAAATCTTTCAGCTTGTTGCACCCAATCTAATAATAATAATAATAATAGCCAGTCCTCAACTTTGTCATTCATAACACCTCAATTCCTCATTTCGAAATTCCTCGTATGTTGCAAAACATACTTGGCGAATAAAATCTGATTATGATTCCGATTCTGAAGTCGCTGCCTAGTCTCTTAAAATTATTTAAGAAATCAGCTTTCACTACTGTTTATGTCGCCCGATAGAAATCTAGGAAAGCATATACATTTTGAAATAGCTTCAGCTGCATATTAACGGATTTTTTAATTTAAGGAGCCTCTGCATAACTTCTCCGTGGATTGCCACCTTGACATAGTGGAGAAGTTTGAGTGGACCTGAGAGCGATGCCATCTGGAGCTATGCTCCTGGTAGGGTCATCTATGGTGGTAAGGTTGAGGGGGAGATCTCGGACAAAAATCAATCCAACCAAGACCTCAACGGTGGAACAGGCAGAGGATGATGGCTGACCTTAGTGGAGCGCACAACGGCTGGGAAGGCAGATGAAGGCTGCAGCAGAAAAGATCTGTCAAGGATCCTGGGGTGGCTATCTGTGCACCATTCTCCCCACATTAAACAAAGTCACGCACAGGCGTCCTCCATATAGGGAATAACACCCTGGAGATACCCATGACCGAAAGGGGCCAAAGAAGAAGCATAACTTCACTTTTCAAAACGGTTTCACAGCAGACTAATAATGTTCCATTATAGCCTCCCACACATTTTACATCTCCACTGAACATCTGCCAATTCTCCCCATTTTTAATTGTCACCTTGATGCCTAATATTCTCATCCTTACTTATAAACTTGCCCTGTTTTATATCACCCGCAAACACTTAACTTCAGCCAGCTCCTGACAGAGACAATGTCATGATGAGCATTACTTTAATCTGAACTGCAGCTCAAGATAAACTAGTCTAACTCACCAGCACGACATTACATTTGAAAAAGACTACCATAAACTGACACTAATATCTAAAGATCATGGGCATTCAGGAGACCAAGGTTAGAGCAATCATTATAACAATCATGCTGTGTGGAAAAGGTGTTTTAAAACTTGAATTGACATGTTGCTAGCAACTACATCAACACAGTATAGAAATGTGGTGTTTAACCATTTTTGTAATACTATTTCAAATCAAAATACCTTATCCTAATGGAATCCTTAATTGTACATCAGAGATTATATTGTGCATTGTGCAAAACAGCATTGTGAATGCTGAATGATTCAAAAATCATACCTAAAGTTGTAAATGCGCTCTGTAAATGCTGAATAAATCCCAGGGATCTAATCTGTGATTAGTGGTTCTTTTTGAAAGTACATTAGCTGGCTGTGCATTAATTGCCACTTTATTATTCTATTCAAAAAATTTAAGTTACACTATCAAACAGATGCTAAATTGTTAATGGATTAGCATTAGAAATTGAATAATCATATTGCTTTAAAAAAAAAAAATCATTAGCTATCATTGGGTCTCGATTGTTGAGCCCACTCTCTCCCATGAAGACAAATTGACGCAGGAATACAACTCCAGAAACGTTGGTTCTGCATTGGCACAGCAACATAGTGTACAGTGCATTCAGAAAATATTCAGGCCCTTCACTTTTTCCACATTTTGTTACTTTACAGCCTTATTTTAAAATGGATCAAATTGTTTTTTTTTAAATCATCAATCCACATACAATACTTCAGAATGAAGAAGCAAAAACAGGTGTTAAAAATAAAAATTGAAATATCACATTTACATAAGTATTCAGACCTTTTGCTAAAACACTCAAAATTGTCCTTAGACCTTCAAGACAAGATTGTGTCAAGACTCAGATCTGGGGAAGGGTATAAAACAATTTCTGCAGCATTGCAGGTCCCGAAGAACATAGTGGCCTCCGTCATTCTTAAATGGAAGAACTTTGGAAACACCAGGACTCTTCATAGAGCTGGCCGCCCAGTCAAACTGAGCAATCGGGGGAGAAGGGCCTTGGTCAGGGAGGTGGCCAAGAACCCGATGGTCACTCTGACAGAGCTCCAGAGTTACTCTATGGAGATGGGAGAACCTTCCAGAAGGACAAATATATCTGCAGCACTCCATCAATCAGGCCTTTATGGTACAGTGGCCACTCGGAAGCCATTCCTCAGTAAAAGGCACATGACAGCACGCTTGGAGTTTGCCAAAAGGCACCTAAAGGACTCTCAAACCATGAGAAACAAGATTCTCTGGTCTGATTAAACCAAGATTGAACTCTTTGGCCTGAATGCTAAGCGTCACGTCTGGAGGAAACCAGGCACCACTCATCACCTGGCCAATACCATACCACAGTAAAGCAAGGCGGTGGCAGCATCATGTTATGGGGATGTTTTTCAGCAGCAGGAACTGGAAGACTCGTCAGGATTGAGGGAAAAAATGAACGGAGCAAAGAACAGAAGGATCCTCGATGAAAACATGCTCCAGAGCGTTCTGGACCTCAGACTGAGGCGGAGGTTCACCTTCCAACAGGACAACGACCCTAAGCACACAGCCAAGACAATGCAGGAGTGGCTTAGTGACAATCGAACATCTCTGGAGGGACTTGAAAATAGCTGTGCATCAATGCTCCCCATCCAACCTGACAGAGCTTAAGAGGATCTGCAGGGAAGATTGGGAGAAATTACCCAAATACAGGTGTGCCAAGCTTGTGGCGTCATACTCAAGAAGACTTGAGGCTGTAATCTCTGCCAAAGGTGTATCAACAAAGTGCTGAGTAAAGGGTCTGAATACTTATGAAAATGTGATATTTCTAAACACCTGTTTTTGCTTTTTTATTATGGGGTATTGTGCGTAGATTGATGATTAAAAAAAACTGAATTTAATCAATTTTAGAGTAAGGCAGGAATGTAGCAAAATGTAGAAAAAGTCTGAATACTTTCTGAATGCGCTGTAAGTTCTGCAAGCATCTCTTCTACCTGACCCGCTGAGTTACTCCGGCATTTTGTGTCTTTGGCATAAACCAACCTCAGCAGTTCTGTGTCATTACCCAGGTGCGGCAGCTTACTTCACCCTGAAAACATTCATCTATGCAGGCATCATAGGGCAAAGAGGATGAACAAGATTCTATTATTTTAACCTCTGGGCAAGTAGTGGCATCGTATTTCAGTGTTAACCTACTATAATGAACTTAAAATTATCCTCCCAAATTCATAATTAATGTACTTTGAATTAAATAAAACACATCACATAAATAGCAAAGCGTGTTATGGTCATGTCCGACACCTACCTGCAAAGGCCCGTGCCTCATCCGTGGGCACAGCTCGGAGATGACGTAGGTCGCTCTTGTTCCCAACCAGCATGATGACAATATTGTTGTCAGCATGGTCACGTAATTCCTTCAACCACCGCTCGACATTCTCGTACGTTAGATGTTTGGCAATATCGTACACCAACAGGGCACCTACAGCACCACGGTAGTACCTGAGAACACACACACACACACGCACCCGATAGTATCAGTCATTTATGCTCACCCGATGTAGACAGCACCCTTGCATTCTGTGGCATATGGTGAATTCTATGTGTAGTCAGCATCGATGATAAGAAAGCTCTTGTTGATGAGACTCATTGATGGTGGTATGGTGGACACAGGAGGGGGCATGGAAAAGTAGGAAAGAGAAACTGTTCTTGAAGTTTGCACTTAGGTTTGATGCAGGTCATATTCAAGAGAGAAGTCACAGAGGCCATGCAACTTTTCCGTGGTGCAAAAAACAGCTTTAGCAATGTTAGTCAAATCCTTTCCCATTTGTCTATCAACTTGCACTTAATTCTGGGGATGACCAAAGGTTCTAAATTTGGTCAAAAACAATTTAAAGGCTTATGCAAGATTAAGGAATATGAAATCAGACAAGGCCTTTGAAAAATAAAGCAAACAGGAAAAAACTCAAGCAGACCATTAGAAGGGCCAAAAGGGGCCATAAAATGTTATTGGCATGTCAGATGAAATAAATTCTGGCTAAAGGTCTGAGACCAGTGATGTTTTGCTGAGCCAAATATATCTTCGATGTAAATGTAGATGAGATGGCCAGCAAGTTAGCAGACATAAAAACTGGAGGAGTTGTGGTCATTGAGGAAAGCTGTCATAACAGGATCAATATATCAATCCCACAGATCCCCGAAAACACATGTAAAGTGGCAAAGGTGCAAATGGTAAAACTACGCTTTGGAATTTAAGAGCCTGGAAGTCATGCTGCATGAAACTTGGGTTAGGCCCCCTTTGGAGCATTGAGTGCAGATCTGGTCACCCCATTATGGAAAGGATGTAGAAGAGGTTGATCAGAATGTTGTTTGAATTGGTGGATAATTACTATAAAAAGAGGTTGAACAAATGATTTGTATTTCCATCAGCTTTCTAAATAACACATTTGGTGGCTAACAAAATCACTTACTAATTCTTGATAGAGGCAAGTATATCAGTCAGACCTTGACTGATCCATTATTTCTCAATACCAGAAAATTATACACACCTCAACCTGTTCTCCTTAAAATGTGCATGCAGTCTGGTTACTTTATAATTGCTATTAATTAGCTATATTTAGAAATGAAATGCTTACGCTGAAGTGATGGCACGGTATCGCTCCTGACCTGCCGTGTCCCAGATCTGTGCTTTAATTGTCTTTGCATCTACCTGGATACTCCTGGTGGCAAACTCCACTCCAATGGTGCTTTTACTTTCCAGATTAAACTCATTACGTGTGAACCTTGACAAGAGGTTGCTCTTTCCAACCCCAGAATCACCAATCAACACAACTGGAAGAGAGAGAGAGAGCGCATATTAAACATTTAGCTGCTATATTCAGTAGGGTAAAGGCTATTCGTCCCAGTTTGTTACACATCCTGACATGTTGAATTTTCTTTCACTCAGTATTTGTCCCGAATCCAAAATGGTGAAGCCTACAAATCAAGCAGTTAAGGGCAAGAGTGACTGAGCAATATCTTCACTGCTTCTGACATTACAGTCATGTATTCACACTTCCCAACCAAAATGTTTGCTGAAGTTTAAAGACGATTGCCTCCACAGATGCTGCCTGACCCGCCAGGTTCCTCCTGTGGTTTTGATGTTGCTCAGAATAGAACATCTGCAGTCTGTTGTCTCCATAAATCAAAACATTCTTACAACCAGGTGTACAGCATGGAAACAGGCCATTCAGCCCACCTTGTCCATGCCAACCAAGTTTTCATACTGGACTAGTACCTCTTGCCTGGATTTGGCCCATATCCCTCGAAACCCTTCCTATCCACATAACTCTACAAATGTTGATTAAAAGTCATAATTGCATTCATTACTATATATTCCTCTGGCAGCTCATTCCAAATACGGACCACCATCCGAGAGAAAAGGTTGCCCGCGGGCCCCCCTTAACTCTCACCTTAAGCCCACGCCTTCTAGTTTTTGAATCCTCTACCCTGGGAAAAAGACTGATCTTTCAATCTATCCATGCCCTTCATGATCTGGTATATCTCAAAATGTAACCCAGTCAGCCTCTATGCGCCAAGGAAAAATATCCGTGCTTATCCAACCTTCCCCCAATACTTAAGTCTACAATCCCAAGGAACATACTCTTATCTCCGAATAGTGAATGCCCCCTTTCCAACTTAATGACATTCTTCCTACAGCTGGGTCACCAGAACTGCAAACAGTACTTCAAGTGTGATCCCACAACGACTGGTACAGCTGCATCCTGACGTCGCCATTTTTGTTCGCAATCCCCTTCCCAATGATTGTAGGAAGGAACTGCAGATGCTGGTTTAAACCGAAGATAGACACAACATGCTGGAATAACTCAGCGGGACAGGCAGCATCTCTGAATAGAAGGAATGGGTGACGTTTCGGGTCGAGACCCTTCTTCAGACTGAAGTCTAAACGTCACGCATTCCTTCTATCCAGAGATGCTGCCTGTCCCACTGAGTTACTCCAGCAATTTGTGTCACCCTTCTCAATGAATTGTACCAAATGTTTTCACCACACTGTCCACTGACTCACCACTCTTGTGATTGAGGTAGTGCAGCGTAGGTTCACGAGATTGATCCCTGGGATGGCGGGACTGTCATATGAGGAAAGATTGAAAAGACTAGGCTTGTATTCACTGGAGTTTAGAAGGATGAGGGGGATCTTATAGAAACATATAAAATTATAAAAGGACTGGACAAGCTAGATGCATGAAAAATGTTCCCAATGTTGGGAACTGTGGCCCAGAACCAGGGGCCACAGTCTTAGGATAAAGGGGAGGCCATTTAAGACAGAGGTGAGAAAAAACTTTTTCACCCAGAGAATTGTGAATTTGTGGGATTCCCTACCACAGAGGGCAGTGGAGGCCAAATCACTGGATGGATTTAAGAGAGAGTTAGATGGAGCTCCAAGGGCAAGTGGAATCAAGGGATATGGGGAGAAGGGAGGCACGGGTTATTGATTGGGGTCGATCAGCCATGATCATAATGAATGGCGGTGCTGCCCTCGAAGGGCCAAATGGCTTCCTCCTCCACCTATTTTCTATGTCTATGTCTAAAAAGATTGTAAAAGTCAACAATATCTATGCTTCTCATTTTTATACATTTCTTGAAGGTCTCCCCTCAAACACTAGTGCTCCAGATAAAACAATCCAAGTCTGTCCAGCCTCTCCTGAAACCAGGCATCATTCTGATAAGCCTCTTCTGCACCCTCTCCAAAGCCTGACACCTTATACTCAATGCCCTGACCAATGAAGGCAAGCATACCATACACTTGCTTTAACACACTATGCCATGTGTATATATTATTAATGTATATAGCAAACAGCTGGTAACAGGCCAATCAGAAAACAACCTGCCAATCAGACTACTACCCCCTCCACTCCTTCCTCCAAGCCAAAATTTGAAACCAATTGACTGATAAGGCTCACAGGGCTGTAGTACCCTGGCTTATTGTTGCTGCCCTTCTTAAATAACAGTACATTAGCCACCCTTCTGTCTGTCTGAACTTCACCCGAGGCCAAAGGTAGTGAAAATATCTCTGCAAGAACAATCTTATACATAACTAGTTTTAATTAATAGTATGGATCTTTGTTTATTCCACATCCTCCAAAATTGAAATATGAAATGCTTTACAAATTAACATTCAACATTTGCAACTTTTTCCACAGAGGATGGTAGGTACAGTATATACAATGAGCTGCCATAGGAGCTGTTTGAGGCAGGTACTATAACAACATTTAAAAGACATTTGGACAGGTACATGAATAGGAAAGGTTTAGAGTAAGTGGGGAATTCTTGGTCGCCATGGGCCAAAGGGCCTATTTCAGTGCTGTATGACTATGACTGAAGTCATTTTTGAATGGGGTATGAAAATGTAGTTCAGCACAATACTGATGAGGTCATTGATGTATTCAGAACAAGGAAAACAGGATATAGCCTGCAATAGTCTGGATTGTGGCAAAGAATAAGCAAAAATAAACATATAATGCAGCAGAAAACCTAAAATTATGCAAAGTTTACAATTACTAGTCTAATCTGTATAGTTTGCTAGAAATGCCTCCACATTTGAAAGTTAAATATGATTTCAATAATGAAGTTTTACTGTTGCAGATCAATATTTAGTGTATATTTATGATCAAAACTACATACTGGTTTTAGCACAGCACAAAATCATACTATTATGACAAGTGTTTAAGAAAGCACTGCAGATGCTGGAAAAATCGAAGGTAGACAAAAATGCTGGAGAAACTCAGTCAGGGCCGGGACTTTATCTGCACACATCATACGAGCCCAGTCTGTTTTGAATCAGTTAGTCCACTATATTTTTAACAAGTGTCACATCTAAAGCAGATTTGTCGCTGCAGAAATTCCAAGTATTTTCTTGGTTATAAGAAAATATGAAATAGCAGGAATTGGTCTAATCCCCAGAGCACCAGCATTCAAGATCACGGCAGATTGTTTTCCTCAGCATTACTTTCCTTTGTCAACTCCATATCCTCAGGAGAAAATAGCAACTGAAAGATCGGTTCCTCCACAGCAAATTAAATACAATGTCATTTTCCTCCTTTCTAAATCTATACTGAAACAAAGTACCTGCACCAATTTCTTTGTTCTTTTCCCAGTATTTTAAAAAGCGTGAAATGTATCAACAAGCTCAGCATCTCAATTTTTAAGTGCTCTTATTGATGTTACAGCACATTTTAAATTGGTCAAATAAAACTAGTATTTTATCCCCTCAGTTCTGTAGTGAATATTGGTGTCAGCTCATTACTTCAACCAATCTTCCTTCATCAAAAGACCACCAGGGTCACCGGGGAGATGGCTGTCCTGCCGGAAGTCTGTTCGTTTTTGCTCTCTTTTTGTTATTTTTTTAGTTTGTTAAAAGTTTTGTTTTAATGTTCTGCGGTTTGTTTTATGTGGGTGGGGGGGGGGGGGGGGGTGGGGAGGGGATCGGGATGGAACTTTCTTTTAGGTTCCTACCTTCCCGGAGATGTGATTAATTTTTGGATCACATTCTCCGAGGTCTGCGGCCTACCATCGCTGGAGCAGGAAGCCACCTTGGACTGTCGTGAGCCCCACCGTGGGGAGTGGACTTAACATCGGAGCGGACCCCTTGTCTGGGATCGCTCCCACCACGACCACCAAGGGCTCGCAATCTCGGGAGCTCCAACATCGCAGAAGGTTCGACCAGCCCCAATCCGAGGTTCGATCGTCCAGCACAGGGGAGCTGACATCCCCCCCGATGCAGGAGCTTGATCGCCTCGAAGCGGAGGGCCCGAACGCCACCGGCTACGGCAGTCGAGATCGCCCCGTCAACGGGGGCTCGAGGCCCACGACCGAGGAAGAACTAAGGGAAGGATTTGAACTTTATTTCGCCTTCCATCACAGTGAGGAATGTGTAGGAGTCACTGGGGTGGATGTTCATGTTAAAATGCGTTATTGAGTGATCGGTTTCTTTTAATTGTATGTCTGACCTGGCCAATGAAATTCTTCGTATGTTGCAAAACATACTTGGCGAATAAAGTGTGATTCTGATTATGAAATACGAATATGTTGGAGAATGGCTTTTTACTGCAATACTGTATGATCCTACATATTAAAAGAAAAATGAAACATTTTAAATTGTGTAAGGGAAATCCCTTGAAGTGTTGAAAAACCCAAATAAAATTAATAGTTCTTGGTTTACACGAGCTATTTTTGGATTCCAGATTTAACCTACTTTGGTTTCTGATTGGGGAGCAGGATATGGATCATGAAAGCACTGCAAGGACTTGGCTGGTAAGAATGTTGAATGCTGTTTTCAAAAATGAAGATGCTGGGATGGTATGAATGAAAACAACAGGTACAAGTATATATTTGACAAGGAAAATATTACTAGTTCATGCTGTTCCACTCAACCTGTAAATGTGCTTGAATGTGGGATGCCAAATTCCAATAGGGTGATTTCACGAAAGGTCACTGGAGTGTAGATCCGCACCCACGTGACCGAAAATCTCAAGTGGAGGACATGCTAGACATCCGGTACATGTTAGTGGATGGGAAAACACGCATTTTCCCACCCGTTAAAAACATAGAAAACGGCCAGGTTTTGATCAGCAATTTATTGTGCCAGTCGGGGTGACCGTAAGGCACAGCTACCTAGATTTACAGTAAAAAAAAGATAGAAACTAAGGTAAATTAAAGAGGGAGCTGAAGGTGCCAATCCAGCGGAAGTGAACAGCGGACATTTGCCGTGGAGATTTAAAGGTCCAAAATATCGGGAATTATCGCATTTGCTCGCTGAATTTCATCAAAAGTAAGTCAATAATGCCTTACTTTTGATGAAATTCAGCGAGTAAACACGATAATTTTGGTCGAAACGCAGGCCTACACACAACGCAGCACCACAGCTGCCGAGAATGTTTATAGCGAGTGACCTATGACCTGGGCATGTGCAGTCGGAATACCAAACTCGCTTATTGGCATCAATGTTGCATTTTGAAAAAAACTGTCTTGACCCTGTAACAGGACAGAGTATTTCATGCTACATTTGCCAAGTGACAGTTGCAGCCTTACATTCATCTGAATTATAATACTTCGTCCTCACGTAGCTGATAAGTTTTCCCAGAGTTCATACCACCATCATGTTTTACAGAATTCCTACTTCAACGTCATATAGCCACAGAGTGCGGGGCAGGGAGTCGTGTAATGAGTACATGATGAAAAAAGTTACAAATCCATACTTACGCAGAAGATGCATGAAACCATTTCCAAGTCTTACACCCACAGAAAATAACATCTTAACTTGTAAAAAAAAAAGTGCACATTAATTCCATACAATGTTATTGCGTAATTAAACTGCAATGAAGTCAAAACTGGATTACATCTGCAGATGATAAATCAGCTGCCAATAGTTCATTATTTGTTGCAGACTTCAGCTTTTTTTGGTTGGAGAGGCTATAGATCCTGCTGCCAGCAGTTCCTCATTCCTTTCTGTTGGCAAGTTAACAACCCCTACTGAGAAATTTAAAAAGTCGTCCACTATGAAGGAGCTTTTTAGTATCTTTTGCCCAGATTGAAGGCTCAAAGCCTGAGGCCTACCTCTAATTGCGAGTAAAACAGTCCGTATATTTTAAAATCCATTCGTTCACTTACCTTTAAACAGGTAATCGTACTCATCATCTCTTGTTCCCATGTTAGCGTCAATTTAACCACCTTCCACCAAAGCAAAAAAAAAAGCCTGCAACAACCGCAAAAAAAAAACCCCCTTCCTTTTTTTCTGCCGAGGCTCAAGCCCAACCCCTCAGCGGACAGCCGGAAGTCCAGGTCAGCCCGCCCACCGCCGCGGTGAGTGGCAGCACGTGGGACCAATCAGAGAACGTCTCATCGCAACCTGCCATCGCTATAGTGACCACATCCGTGTTTGATTGGTCGAGATCAACCCGTGGTCCCGCCTTCTACCACATGTACTCCAAATGATTGGTCTGCCCACCTATCAATTGGAGCGAATCTAGTCACTGATTGTGTAGCTCGCCTGTCATTCGCGGTCACCGTCCCGGCAAACCCCTTCCGGCGCGGATTTGCCCCGCCCCCTCCCCTCAGTCAGGACGAGTCGTGCGCATCGCGGATAGTCGTGTAGGGCCAAATGAAAGGCTGAGCCGCTCCCCGGGCATCCACCCCCCCCCACCGAAGAAGGCGCTAACTCTGAGGTAACGCAAAACAAATGGTCGGCAATCGTATTTTAAAAATAAATACTGTGCCCACGGTGGCACGGCACGGTACGGCGGCGTGCGTCATAATCACGGGATTGGGATTATTTGGTGGTTAAAATGTCTCCTCAAACGGTCATTTAATCAGGCCTCCCTGTGAACTGTCAGACGGTTTGCAGCCCGACACTTCTGCAAGGATCCTCCTGTGACAACTCGGGGGAGGGAGGGAAACTAGCCAAATTCTTCAGTGGTTTGAATCATTGATCAACTCCAAGATAAATCTGTTTTCTGACAAAAGTCTGTGCGCCTCGAATAATGTTCCAGGTGAGTTGTCAAATCTGAAATCTCTGGGTAAGAGACAGGCTTGTTGACTGTGAAAACCAACTGACCCAACGTAGTGTCAAAGTTCACTTTGACTAAGCACTCCTGGATTAATATCTGACTGGAAAGTCTACCAGAAGTGAGTAATGGTATCGCCGTGAATTGTTTTTTTTCTTTGTTCGTGGTTGATCACTTCTGAGACAAGATAAGATTTTCTATTATTTTACTCACTACCTTATGCGATTGTAACTCGAACATGTACATAAGAAGAAGAAGAAGAAGAAGTAGAAGAAGAAGGCAGGAGAATGTGGTTGAGAGGGAAAGGTTATTGAGCCACGATTGAATGGTGGAGGAGACTCCATTGATTGACTGGCCTAATTCTGTTCCGATGATTTATGAATTTATGGGGTTGAGATAGGAAAAATAGGTCAACCATGAACAGCCTTGTGGAGCAGTCTTGATGGGCCGAATGGCCTAATTTTGCTACTGCATCTTAAGCTCATCACAAAATAAAAAATGCAAGAAACTGTAGGTGCTCAAATCTATGAAAGCAGAAAGTAGTGAAAATACTGGCCAGTTAAAGCAGAATGTGTGGAGAGAGAAATTTGGAATGATTTGTCTTCACTTCATAATTGAGGACCGTGAATGACAGTTATAAGGTTTGCTCTTGTAATATATTGATGAAGTTCATGGACATATTTTGCAAATAATTTTCTGGCAAGTGGGTAAGATAAGGATATCATTTATTTGCTTTTTGAAAGTATAATTTCTGTATTTTTATATATAATAATGTATGTATAAAAATGTACTTGGTTATATAGGATTTTTAAGCTACTTTGTTTTGCTTTTCCTTTTTAGTACTTGGTCTGGATTTATTAGTCTCTTGTTGCATACTTTCCTTTTACTGGGAAGGATCGTTTGATTTATGGACCTTTTCTGAGTTTTCAAGAGAATATAGCTATATAATTAGGTAATGAAATATGCAACTTTTTCCTTTGATTTTGGTTTAGCAAAAGGGTTGACTTTTAAAGTGTTATGGAGAATTAGAAAGTGAGTAAATACGTCACTGAAATATATTCATAGATTAAAAGGATAATTGATTTATTAAAATTAATAAATTCCACTAACATTTATTAATAGTTAATGAGTGGCTGAAGAACTTGTGGCTGCTGTGCACTCAGTTACTCATCTGCTGTGCATTAATTATCATGAGATTTTTTTTATGACTTGGCAATGTCATGAAAGTAAAGCCTTTGGAACTTCACGTGTAATATTTGTTTAATGCTTGTAGGACTATAAAATATACTTTATCTTTCTTATACGATAAGACATAAGATTTGGTGGCTTCTTAAAACAAGTTGAATAGTAATCAAGGACACATTTTTCCATTAGTAACTAGAGGAAATGCATTTAAGAGAATTAGTAGAACAAATGTGGAGATGAGAAATATCTGAAATGCATTGCCGGAGAAGTGGTGAAAGAATTGTGACTTGTGAATTGTGAAAGAATTAAACAGACTTGGAAAAGGAAATAATTAGCAGAGCTGCAGAGAGAGAACGAGGCAATCGGAGAAATTAAAACAAAAAAAGGAGTATAGTGGGCCAAATAACTAACTGCCTCTATTCTTTAGAATTCTATGATTAAATTCTATAATTATTTCGTATGATAAACTTCATAACCATTCCTGATTAAAAATATTATTTTTTGAAAGTTAGAACAAAACAGTTCTGCTTTATTAAACTTACAAATAGAAGAAAATGTTACAGTCCTAGAGGTGTAGTTTATAATTAAAATACCAATGACTGCTTCAATTAATGCAAAATGAAATAGAATTTTTGCCAATTTTGTGTTGTGATTTCTTTTTAAAGGAAATTAATATTTTTCTAAAATTCCTAACTTTAAGAATAACCACATATGCTATTTGCACTTGTGGAGAAACACACACTGTAAGCCTTAAAGTTGTGGCAATAATTATTTGGTTCTTACCAAGTGGGTGTTCTGTGGAAAAATAAAAAGGATAAATAATCTCGGAAACCGGTTTAGCTTTCAAATTAAAAAATCTGTGCATTGTTTATGATTTACATAATGACCAGAATGTACAAGCATAATAACAAATTAACTTCACACAATTGAGGAATTGTAACTCACCACAAATCTCAATTATTATTTTTCTTTTGTTGAATATGGATGTTTCTTTATTGGTAATTTTAATGCATATTTTTAAATATCTCAAGATTTGTCATTGTTCAGTATTCTTTCCCAAATGCGACTTTGGCAAGAACTGATATTAGCCTTAAACCCGCTGTCCCTGGCTGCTCTATACAAATGGGCTTTTAGTTGGATAAAATTTATATTTTTTGTTGCGACCATTCCGGGGTTTTATCTAGAGTGAATCCTGGAATGTGTGTCGATTCTTGGCCTTACTCTAAATAAAAAATTGTGTAGGAAAGAACTGCAGATGCTTGTTTAAATCGAAGGTAGACAAAATGCTGGAGTAACTCAGCTGGACAGGCGCATTTCTGGAGAGAAGGAATAAGTGATGTTTTCAGAAGGGTCTCGACCTGAAACATCACCAATTCCTTCTCTCCAGAGATGCTGCCTGTCCTGCTGAGTTGCTCCAGCATTTTGTGTCTAAACAAAAAATGTTGCATTACCAGCAAGCCTGCAGTGTTTCCCCATATTGTGCCTTTGGTAAGCCTAATGTAATAAAATGAGCGAGTTGCACCAGGGAAGGGATACGGAAATGTACTTTTTACTTAACTTTTCAAGGTTAAGGTTTCAAGGTCAGTTGATTGTCACCTGTACCAATTAAGGTACAGTGAAATTACATCCAATATTGCAAGTAAAGGCTGTTGGTGCTTATCGTAACTGCAACTTAAATGATCAGAAAAATGTAACTAGTTTGCTTCAAACAATTACTTAACAGTCAAATAAATCCAGAATGTCAATTTCATGATAGTCTTAGGGTTATACAGCATAGAACAAGCCCTTTGGCCCAACCTGTCCATGCATACCAAGATGTCCATCCGAGCTGTGTTCCCATTTGTGTGCATTAGCCCCATATTCCTCTAAACCCTGGTTTATCTTGCCAAGAGCAATACCTTGCATTTGTCCAAATTAAATTCCAACTGCCATTCCTTGGACCACTTCCCTAGTTCATCTAGATTCTATTATAAACTCTAATAAACCTCTTCACCACTAATTTTAGGGTAGATGACAAACAATCGTTGTCCCAGCACTGATCTGTGCAGCACACCACTGGTGACTGGTTTCAATCTGAATAACAACCCTCTACCCTCACTCCTTCCACCAAGCCAGTTTTGATTCCAGTTGCCTCGCTTGCCCTAGATGCCATATGATTAACTTTCCAGGCTTTCCACCAAGATCTTGCTAAAATCCATGAAGAAAACATCTCTACCGCTCTCCCCTCGGAAACCTCTTTGTCACCTCTTTTTAAAAAAAACTATGTGACCATGAATAAGCTACATATTTAAAAACTTGCCATCTTTAATTGTACATATTTTTATATTATTTTGGTGGGAACAAGGGGATACTTGTGTCTAATTTCTTCCTCAACTCTATTCTGAAGAAATATGAACAAATGATGGTTGATCTGTTATTAATACGATAGGTGCACCGTGAATGTCACAAGTGCGGTCAAAATATTGGTGCATATTTTATTTTTTCCCCCCCCATTCAGCTTTTGGGAAATGGAAAGAACAAAGAACAACTTTGGCATATAAAAGTGTGTAGGAAGAAACTGCAGATGCTGATTTAAACCGAAGATAGACACAAAAAGCTGGGACAGGCAGCATCTCTGGAGAGAAGGAACGGGTGACATTTCGGGTCGAGACTTCTTCAGCCACATTCACAACTTTGATTTATTTCTATGTGTGAGGTGGTTGGAGACACTTGTTTGTAATGGATGGATTCTTCGAAGCAGGGATTGGATGTCAGCAATATTTGGAGCTCTGGAGAAAATTGTTGTTGTAAGCAGAATTGTAAACAGATGACTACTTTCACTAAACACATGGCTTATAGCAACTCCACTGGATTCCCTAGATTAAAATGTCAAGACTTAGCTGAAAAATAATATGATTTCTCAATTTTAATCTTGTTAAATGTATTTTCCTTCATCATTCCAAGTCCAAACTAGTGACAATAAAACAGTAATTCCTTCCACAAGATGACAAAAAATAATTTGCTTTTCTATTTAAATTGTTGTTTAATATAGTTCCATGCTCATCTGTTTTTGATTTTGGTGTATTTTTTTAATTTTTGCAAAATAAAACAAGGGAGTTGACGAGAAAGATCTAATCTGTTTTTGGGAAGGGTTCTATATTTAAACTATGAAATGAACGAAGTAAACCTCTATTTGTCAAAAATAGTGGTGACATTTTTAGCACTATTTGTATACTAACATAAAACGGAATATTGGCATTAGATACCAAAATTGTGTTAGTTTGGACAATATTTTCTCCAGTTCAGTTGTATTTGCATTGAAGGATTTTCTAAAATTTTGATATCACTTTCAAAGAATACTCTGAGGCCTCGACTATCTTAGTATTCAGTTTGTGTACCCTGGAACTGGAATGCTAATGGAATTGGCACTAAAAGAGATCATTATGGGATGGTGCATGAAAAGCGAGATGAGTTATTGGCAGTTCTATTGTGCCAAGACCCTGGTAGAAGCACAGTTCTCTGCTGCCGCTCCTGCAAGAACTATCTTGTTAACGTTGAAACAACATTGTTAAATAGCCCAAAGAAGGATCCCGACTCGAAACGTCACCTACCTTGTTCTCCAGAGATGCTGCCTGGCCTGCTGAGTTACTACAGCAATTTATGTCTGTTCCCATTGTTAAAGTGATCGTTTCACACTGTGATTTGATGTCGAGTGAACCTCGAAAGCCATGTGCAAGACCTGACTCTGAGGGTATTGTATATATTGCAATAAGGGTGCTGAGAAATGCGGTTTAGGGCTGCATCTGGGCAGGCATGACATGTTGAGGCCATTGCTGGGGATTGGTAGAAATAGCTCTTTATGTTTACAACCCAGCAGAATCCTACAGTCTCTCTCATCATCTCCTATTAGGTGTGTAGGAAACTGCTGTCTGCATATCTCTTTGCCAAAAGGAGGAAATCAGTAGATGTGATCAGATTTAACAGGAGGTAATGACGGAGTCTGTAGAAACTCTCAACACATGGAGCAGGTGCTGCCAGTTCCTAACAGCCGTGAGTCAACCATCTCTGCTACACAGCTGCACTGTGCACTTCGGCCCACAGTATTTCATCAGTTGATTCTAGACCACCCCTTCAACTAAGCCAAGATCACACAACCCCGAATTCCTTTCTAAAACCACCTGCCTAAACAATTTGGCCTCTACTTTCACAAGCCTCTTGACGGCTTTTGTTTAATATTATGCTTTGAATAAACAGAACCATAACCTTTCTTTCCTTTGGTATTCATTTAATTCCTGTGTTATTTAAACCATTTATGAGAAGAGACAGACAGTCTAAGTTCTCACTTAAAAGGGGGAAAGAAAAGAATCATCTTACTCCAATATTATGCACTGAGAATTTCACCTGCCAGTTGGCATACAAAGACTTCTACATGTATGCAAAATTGCTCTTCTTCTGTGTCTAACTTCCGTGTTTGATGTATGAAGTGAAGCTAAAAATAGAATAAACTGTCAAAAGGATAAAGAATGTAGAGTACAAACATAGTATTGAAAATGTAAAGTAGATTTATAGATTTCTGGAAAGATTACATTTCAAGTATTCGTACCATCAGGATTTGGTCTGCTGTGAGGACAATGCATAATATAAATAATAGAATCATAATCGTAAGTTATTAGCCAAGTATGTTTTGCAACATACGAGGAATTTGGTTTACCATACAGTCATACCAAAATAGCAACAAGACACAAAACTGCATAAAAATCTGACATAAACATCCACCACAGCAGCTCCTCCACATTCCCCACTGTGATGGAAGGCGATAAAGTCTTATCTTCTTTCCTCCTTTCCTCCCACGGTCGGGGGAGTCGAACCACCCGCTGCCAGCGTTCGAGCTCCCACGTCGGGGGGGGTGGTTTACGCTCCCATACCGGGACAGTTGAAACCCCTGCGTCTTGGAGTTCCTGAAAAAGGTTCCTAACCAGGGACCGCGCGCGAGCTTCACGATGTTAAAGTCCGCAGCTCCCGCTGGTTGGAGCACCAAAGGCTGAAGGGATCGATCGCTCCAAGATATTGAAGTCGGCAGACTCCGCGGTTTTGGAGTTCTAGAAGTCTCAAACAGGAAGCCGTCAACTCCACGATGTCAGGCCGCATTGCGGACGGAGATACGACACGGAGAAAGTTGCAACTCCGTCGAGGAAAGAGATTAAAAACCTCCCATACAAATACAAAATACTAAAGATAAACTATAAAACATTAATTTTACAACAAACTAAAAACACTAAGAATGACAAAGACAAAGACAGACCGTTGGTGATATCATAGACTACCATTCTATCCATCAAGTAGTTCCTATTTTGGTCTCTGAATGATCTTTTGACTTCAGTTGTCCTATTATTTAAAATTAATTATTTTTAAATATATGATTCTGTTTATAGGATAAGTATGTCCAAGATGTAATGCAAGCAGAATTTGTTATGTCATGCAGGATTTGTGATATGACTTATTCTGGCACAATAACTTCCTGTGTAATGATGGTAGTAATTTTTCTCTCCCGCACAGTCAGTTAGGATGTTGCAATTGCATGCAAATTTAAATGTATGCAAAATAAACTTGAGTTGCGCAGTTTTCAGATTGGTTGGGGTGGTGGGAAGAGAGAGAGAGAGAGGGAGGGTGGGAGGAGATATATAACTTGAATCCCCAATCTATGATTTTGGAACTTTGTTTTATGTTGTGTTTTTATTACTTATTTTGGGTTCATCTCAAAACAGTTCACAAGGAACTTGGTTGACTCTAGGATTCAGCACCAGATGAGCCTTGGTGCAAAATCCAAGGCGGATTCCAAAATGTAAATAGAGTGGGGAATCCCAGCAAGGTCTTGTTCTTAGTTGGACTCCTTGTGGAGTCCTATGTCACAGCACAGTAAAATAAATGGCTGGCAGTGCCCAACCAGTAAGTGTGGGACATCTATGTTCATGCAGTAGTCCCAACATTTTCCATCACTATTGACAAATGCTGGCAGTCTTACAGGAGCTCAACCGATTGGAATATGTGCTCCAGGCCAGCAGATCAAAACAACTCGTACTCCTGATAAGTAACTACTACACACAAGCTCCAACAGAATAATGGAAAATAAAAGACAGCAACTTACCAAGTTTTGGGTGGAGAACAGTGCATGTTTTCTTGCGTGAGTCACTGTTCTCAGCAATTACTCTGGGCATCAAAATTGTTATTTGCAATTTCTGGATGAAGCCCGAGAAGATGTGTTAAAATGTGATGTTTAGTAAGTTCAGGATACCAAACTTAACTTGTATTTTCATATCTTCAAATGAATCATTTTGAGAAATAGTATGAAGTAATTGAAGGCTTTACAATATGATTAAGCAGATGAATGTGACAGCAGCTTTCATGATTAGATGCCTTTATCCTAATCAATATGATAGTGTCCCTGATCTATTGGGAGGGATCTGTGGACAATGCAATGAGGGGAGGGGGGTAATGCCCATTAACAATGAACTGCAGACAAACCCAGAAATCGGAGCATAAATCCAATGGGTTTAATCCATGGATTTTATGATTCAGGATGAAGGATCTACAAATATCTGCCATAGATTGTGGTTATGTTTAAATAAATATGTGAGTAGAATATATTTACCTGAATTGTGGTACAGCTTTTTCAATCAAATGTGTGTCTAATATTTTAAGACCGCTATATGCCTGCAACTGTGGTTTCTATCAGGCAATACTGTGATTGGCAAAGTGGATGTGGTACAATTTTAGTACAGTAATTTACAATGAATAATTTATACTAATCTGTGCACATTTCAATTACGCCTTAAACCTATTGCATCTGATCTCATTTGGGGATCAGAGGGTTCAATAAATACCTTAAAGAAATCTGAAGAAATTTAGCTACTGAGCTATTGATATCTGGCATTGTTCTTCAATTATTTATATATTTTTGTGGGGAAGGAGGGAGGAGGGGGTTTTGCCCCCTTTTTTGAATTAATACACAGCGGAAAAGGTATGGTTAACTACCAGTATATGGTGATGTGCTAAATGTTTAGGGAGTACAGTGCAGAAGAAAATAACGTTCAAATGACAACAACAATAAACATAAGTAGAATATCAAACAGTAGACAGGGACCAGTCATGTGTTCTGTTCCCTAATCTTTGGAACTCGCGTCTGACATTTCCAGTTTTTTTAAATAAGATCAATGTATCTTCAAGTGAATTATTAACATTCTAGAAGAAGGTTGCTCCTAGATTATTTTCTTTGCGATGAATACAGGTTGCATACGAGCACACATTTGATCAAATAAATAAACCTGTATATGTTTCTTGCTTTGTTTAAAATAAATGGAGTGGGTGTTTTCTGAGTTGCACTGTGCTAACCAGATAGATCAGTTTATTTATTGGTCTTTGAATCAGATACTTTCAGACACTGATAATATGCTGCAGTTTTTCTTTGTCTATCATGAGATTGCCCAGCTTCATCTTTTTGATTATTATTCTGCGTCTCCTGGTGCAAGTCTGCTTTTCTTTGTTTGGAGGGATAAGAATACAGTCAGATACAAAGATCTTAGAGTGGAGCTTTGGTCAGATGTGTCTGATGGCATCCCATGAATGAATCATTTACTATTACTCACTGATAGGGCTGTAAAGAATCGGTCATTTTTTGAGATGGTAAAGTTAAAAAAATAACCTGCTGGCCAGTCAGATTAATGCATATTTGTTTTTTTAAACAGGATTCATAGAGTTTGATTATTGATATATTTTCTCCTTTTTTATTGTGACTGTGGATTGATACTGAAGAGCCAAAGAGAAAGTTTAGGTTCCAGATTACTGGTTTTTGTAAATATGTTTTCAGAGATGGTTTAAAATGACCAAATCAAGCAGGAATGGAGTTTATTGAATTTTGACTAAATCAGAAACAGTATGTTTAATAAGGGAGGTGGAGAAAATGGAAACAACATCTGCTTAGCAAGAAATTTCCACAGAATTGCAGCCAAGTTATTAGAAAACATAGTGAGTGGTTGAAGGAAAAGGGCTGATATTTGTTTTGTGGTGGTAGTGATGGAAATTGAGGCTGGAGGAGGTTCAATAGCGTGGTGGAATCATTAAAGAATTGAAGCATGGCTGGAATTTTAACTTTGTGCTCCATAGGTGAGGGATCTAGGTGGGAGGCGGGCAGAGAGGATAGTGACCAGATACAGTGAAGCTTTGCTGTGAGTGAAGAGATTGTGCATGGACATTGGGTAGCAATTGAGCAAATAAGCATACTGGATATGTCCCCACGGATTAGAACTTTTGATCTGACAAAATGACTGCCAATCCCAAAATTTTAATTAAAAAAAAAATATATATATTATTATTATTTTTATTAGAAGCAATTGTACAAGGATAAAACATTCGGCATCTAAAATTATACAATTATTGTACAGCTTCAATTTTAACCTTTTAACCTGAAAATGAGAGAAAAGAAAAGATAAGGAAAAAGTGAGAAGTGAAAAGATAGTTTGAAAAAGCAGATAGAAAAGACCCCTAGACTACCAACGTTGTGTGGCCAAAAGTGAATAAAGATATAAAAGAGAAAACAAAAAGAAAAAAGGAAAGTGGAGATATACCTGGCCCTCGACTTCCACCCCCTCCCCACCCACCCACCTCACCCAACCCAGAATCGGATTTAAATTTCGATTTGTGTTGTGCTATACTATCCTTGTAAGAATTCGGTGAAGGGTATCCATGTCTTGAGAAATTGATCTGGTTTTTCTGCCAACAATCCTAAAATTTAAATGGTCAATTTAACAAGCACCTTATAATAATGGCGACTAAGAAACATCTGCTTTGTTTAAAAATCCCATTTAGTTTACTAACATCTTTCAAGAAAATAAACTGTGAGTTTTTATTAAATCTAGCTATTTGTGACTCTGGAACCATTGCAATGTGGTTGACTTGTAACTGACCCTGAATGACCAAGCAAGCCACTTGTGTTCCGGGGCCTTTGTGGAAAACCAGTAAATTCTGACTATTCATGTACCATGAATTATTCAATTTTGGATGTATTCTGGCAAAAGACTGATCAGCTGGAATTTGAATGAAGTTGTAATGAAAGGAAGTTCTATCGGCATGTAAGTAGGTTTTGATGATGTGACTGGTCAGAGTCGGATCAGAATCATAAGACGTAGAAGCGAATGTTAAGAGGTTAACCACAAATGTAAATAGGGTTTTATGAGCAGAGATTAGAAAGACTGAATTCAGAAGAGTGGGAAATCAGAATAGGATAAGATCAAAATAACAAATATGAAGAACTGTGGGAAGACTGAATAGATGAAAGTTCCAGAGAAAAATTTGGACTTGATTTCTCGCAGATGATGGAGTTTCAAGCAGCGATAGAAATGAAATGAGTCATAGTCATACGGCAAAGAAACAGGCCCTTCAGGCCAACTAGTCCATGCGACCGATGCACAGAAATTGGAAAAAAACACTGTTTAAGTCCCAACTGCCCACAATCTATCTATGTATCTGTCCAAATGTCTTTTAAATGTTCTAATACCTGCTTCAATTACCTCCACTGGCAGCTTTTCCATATACCCATCACCCTCGGTGTGAAACAGTTGCCCCTCAGGTTCCCATTAAATCTTTACCTTCTCACCTAAACCAATGTCCTCTGGTTGATTTCCCCAACTCGTACTCTGGGTAAAAGATTCTGTGCATTCAGCCTAACTATTCTCTTCATGATTGTACACACCTCTACAAGGTCACCCCTCATTGCTTGAAAGAGATTAAGTTGAATTGGTAGTGAGGCTGGATCACAGCCACACTAAGTAGATAGTGTAAGTACAGCTGACTTCTTAATTATGCATCAGCACCTACGATGTAGTATAAAATGCAGCTATTTTTTAAGTACAGTATTACATTCTGCCTCCAATGCTGTAGTAACTCCTCACTTTTGAGAAGCCTACATGCCATTGTTCACACAGATTACACTGATGTTGAGTTAACTTTTTCAAAATCCCTCTCTGGACTTTTTAAGCATGTATTGCAATCTCCTCCATATGTGTAAGTGGCTGAACAATTTATCCACAGTATCCAACTGGGTGTTTTCCCCAGTGTAAAGTTCTCTTTATGATGCCAGCACTCTGCTATTGTTCAAGATTCCAGCTGAAATCTGTTTTGGTTTTTAAAAAGTCCCTTGTTGTAATGTTAGTTTATATAACAGTCGTAAAAAAAATATCAGGTTGGCATCTGGAGAAATGAATGTCTCTGGTAATCTTAAAGATGAGATGAATTGGAACATAAATTCAGTATGGATGTTATCACATACCAAGTGATTGGTTTGTATTGCTTTAGGGTTGTTAAAATCTTGGCCTAGAATGACTGACAATTAGTTGGATCTGAGCAGAATGCAATATTTGTGAATTTTTTTTTGGTCGACTGTTGTGATTATATCGAGGGAGTGCCAGACTAAGCTGCTGATAAATGTATGCAGAGCTTTGAAATGCTGGATACAAAATTGGAAATAACCCATTTGTCTAAACTTGGAGGGCTTGGGGACTCTCAACCATGTGTAGGATGCAGGTGTAATTTAACAAACTGAGACTGGCCTTGAAAATCATTTGCTCCTAAATGTCGGCTATTGGCTCAGCAAAAAAAGAGGAGACATTTGTTTTTCCAAATTCTTCCTTTTATGAGAAGTGGTGAACCCAAAGTAAAAGGTGTATTGGATTTTGCACAACTCTTGGCACTGAGTCACTCAGCTGCGGCATTAGAACGTAAACCTTTGAAGGAGCCTGCAAACAAAAAGGTACAGGGTGGGTCATTTATGCAAAAGTATATGGGGAGGTAGGTTAGTTATAGAACTATTTCCTCCCCTTATTGCTCACAATCTAAAGATTGTAGATGAGGAGATTGAGGAGGTGAGGTGTTTTTTGCTGGGAGTGCCCAAACGGCATCTCAAGCTACAGCCAGATGCACGTTGACCTCAATTCCAGATTGAAATATGGAACAATGCAGAAAGAAATACTATGAAGTTAAGTGCTCGACAGCTGCTGCTCACTAATAAGAGACGATGTCGTCTTTTGCAGCGCTATGTTCACTGAGATTCCATAACACTCATACACACACTTAAGAGACACACCTATTTTTTTTTCCCCGCTCCATCTCCACTCTTTATCCACCTCCCTGGTTTTCATAGATCTTCAAAAGTCGAGCAGAGAGTTTGTGATCAGCCATTTTGAAAGGTGAGAAGCACTAAATTAGTATTTTTGTAACTGTTTTCACCAAGGAAAACAGCATGGAGGACAGTGAGATTGGCATGGAGAATACTAATATGCAGAGATTCTTGAACATTAGATCTACTCGCATTTGAACGGAGGAGGTCAATTAAGGATGGCTTGGCTTTGCATACGCCAGGTTGTGTCTCACTAATTTGATTTAGTTTTTTGAGGAGGTGACAAATGTGGATGTTGTCTACATGGATTTCAGTAAGGCATTTAATGAAGTCCCCCATGGTAGGCTGATCCAGAAGATTAAGATGCACGGGATTAACAGTGACATGGTTGAATGGATTCAGAACTGGCTTACTTACAGAAGACAGAGGGATAAGGGGGAAGGACAACATCCAGGCTGGATTGATTAGTGCAGATGATACCAAGAATGCTGAGGCCATGGACTGTGAGGAAGGCTGTCAAAATATACAGCAGAATATGGATCGGCTACAGAAATGGGCAGAGAAATCGCAGATGGAGTTTAATTCCAGCTGAGGTATTGCCATGTGGGAGATCAAATGTAAAGAGAATATATACAATTAATGGCATTACCTGTATCAACATTGATGTAAAGAGGGATCTCAGGGCCCTAGTCCAAATCTCTCTGATAGTGGCAAAGCAAGTAGATAGTGGTAAACAAAGGATTTGGTATGCTTGCCTTCATAGGTCAGAGCATTGAGCTTAAGAGTCAGGAAGTTATGATGAAGCTTTATAGAACCTTGGTTGGGCCACATCTGGAGTATTACATGCAGTTCTGATTACCCAATTACAGGAAGGATGTGGAGGCTTTGGAAAGGTTGCAGAGGAGGTTTACCAGAATGATGCCTGGATTAGGGAGTATTGACAACAGGGAACGTTTGGACAGACTTGGATTGTTTTCTCTGGAAAGCCAGGGGTTGCGGGGAGACCTAATAAAGTAGATACAATTATGAGAGGCAGAACCTATTTCCCAGAATGGAAAAATCAAATACTAAAGGGCATGGCTTTAAGGGGAGAGGAGCAAAGTTTAAAGGAGACTAGACCAAGTGCAGACCCGTTGGGTGGCATCACACTCAAATTAACCACCCCCCAAACTCACAGGTGGGGGGGGGGGGGGGGTGAGAGAAGAGGGGAGGGAGAGGAGAGGAGGAGGAGGAAACATGACAGATTTGGGAGGGAAAGGAGAGCGGGGTAGGGGGGTGAGAGAGGGGGATGGGAGAGAGAGATGGGGGGGGGGGGGGGAGGGAGGGGAGGAGGGGGAGAGGGGTGGAGGGAGAGACGGGGAAAGAGTGGGGTGAGAGTGAGAGGAGGAGGAGGAGAGGGGGAGGGGGGGCGGGTGGAGAGAGGGAAGGGGGTGGGGTAGAGAGGGAAGGGGGGGTGAGGGAGAGAGGGAGAGGGGTGAGGGAGAGGGGTGAGGAGAGGGAGAGGGGTGAGGAGAAGGAAACATAGAAATTAAGTGCAGTAGTAGGCCATTCGGCCCTTCGAGCCTGCACCACCATTCAATATGATCAATGGCTGATCATCCAACTCAGTATCCCATCACTGCCTTCTCTCCATACCCCCTGATCCCTTTAGCCACAAGGGCCACATCTAACTCCCTCTTAAATATAGCCAATGAACTGGCCTCAACTACCTTCTGTGGCAGAGAATTCCAGGGATTCACCATTCTCTGTGTGAAAAATGTTTTCCTCATCTCGGTCCTAAAAGATTTCCCCCTTATCCTTAAACTGTGATCCCTTGTTCTGGACTTCCCCAACATCGGGAACAATCTTCCTGCATCTAGCCTGTCCAACCCCTTAAGAATTTTCTATAAGATCCCCCCTCAATCTTCTAAATTCTAGCGTGTACAAGCCAAGTCTATCCAGTCTTTCTTCATATGAAAGTCCTGACATCCCAGGAATCAGTCTGGAGAACCTTCTCTGTAATCCCGACATTTTTCCGGTTTTCTCTAATTTAATAAAAATGTGCAAGTCTTCTTCATATCGAGTTTCAGGGGTGATTTATATAAATATTTTTACACAATATGTGACAATTTCATGTAGTTTGGTGACTTGGGTCACAAAACTGCTGAATAAAGCTCCTCGGCCCACAGCCTATTCTCTGTACTCCCAATATGGCAACAATGTATTTGAGCATTGGGCATTGTGACATCACACGATGGAACAATCACCATGGGCTGGTGATGCTTGTGTGGGCGAGAATCCAGTTTCTTTTTGAAATATTGATTGAGGTGGTGTGGGGGGGGGGGGTGAAGGATTTGATTAAAAAAGTGTACCTAAACACGACGAAATGTAATGAGGAGCGGATACTTAGAAAGAAAAGCGAAATCTCTACCGAAATGGAAAAGACGTCGGCGATTCTGCGTCCGGTTTCGGAGTTGCGGAGAATCAAAGGAAGAAACGCGGCCGGAAAGCCGTACATGCAAATGGATCCATTCCGATTGGACGTCCGCGAGCATCGGGCATTGTGACATCGCACGGCGGGAACGAATCGAAAGGCAGGAAGGGATCCGTACTGCAGGCGGACGGACGGATTTGACTTTTATATAATAGATAGATAGATAGATAGATGTGCAGGGCAGGTGAGTGCCTGGAAAATGCTGCCTGGTTAATGATTTTGGCAGATATGATAGAATTTCAGGAAATTTTGGATAATGTAGGGATTGAAAGGATATTGATTATGTGTAAGAATTAGGCTTGGCGTCACGTCCTTGTGCTGTACTGTTCCATGTTCTATATACATATTCCTACACTCTCAAAGACCTGGATATTTATTGTAAGCCAACCATGCCAGGAGTCCACCTTACTAACTTTATCTCGCAAGCCAAGATTGCAAGGAAATGGTACCCATCCCTCCAGAGAGTAGGGATCCTCTTGGGCCCAGACACTGCCTATTTAGTTGAGTTTAGTTTAGAGATACAGCACGGAAACAGGCCCGTCTGCTCACCGGGTCCGCGCCGACCAGCGATCCCCGCACATTAACACTATCCTACACCCACTATGGACAATTTTTACATTTACCAAGACAATTAACCTACAAACATGCAAGGCTCACCTGCCTGAAAGATATTGGGTGTTAAACTGATGCACCAAGATCACCTGAGAAGATATGCAATATTTGTGGTATGCAAGTATCCTCCTGTCCTTCCACTTCTCTGATTCCATTCTTGAAATAATTCTCTAAATGATTCTGCATATGAGCTGGACATTTTCTGCAAAGGATTTGTATAGTTATTATTGATATACTTTTCTTTTTGGCGTTACCTTTGTAGGTTCCCTAGAGGGAAGATCACCACGACAATAAGAAATAAATGCTGTGGAGCAGCAGGAGCTTAAAAATGATGAGCCTCTGGATGATGTGGTGTCAAAAGGGCACCCTGCTTATTGCTTCAATCCATGGTAAGTGCAGCTCGGATACAATGAAGGCAGAAGGTAGTTTTCGAGGAGAGATGTATGGCACTGTTCGGAGGTTTGTACAGTGAAATGCTTAGAGATTTTCCAGCCTGTCAGAGCAAATATTTATGATTATTAAAGACATGGTAGAATTCAACCTTTTTACATCTTGCAGGAGGTCTTCATTTTTGCACTGAAGTTGAGGTGCGCCAGCCTTCATTGATATTACAGCAGATATATACGTACTCAAGGATGGCATGGTGGCGCAGAGGTAGAGTTGCTGCCTTACAGCGCCAGAGACCCAGGTTCGATCCTGACTACAGGTGCTGTCTGAATGGAGTTTGTAAGTTCTCCCCTTGACCACATGGGTTTTCCCAGGGTGCTCCGGTTGCCTCTTACATTCCAAAGAGTTACGGGTTTTTAAGGGGCTGTCCCACTGTACGAGCTAATTCAAGAGCTCTCCCGAGTTTAAAATAAAATCAAACTCGTGGTAAGCACATAGAATGTACCTAGCGGGACGCCTCTTAGTGGCTCGTAACGCAAACGGCAGGTACGCGGGAAACACGGTAAGCTCAGGAACACTCTTGAAGATTTTTTAACATGTTGAAAAATGTCCACGAGAGCCCCGAGTACCTACGAGCAGCTATTACCGTAATTCTCAGAGTTCGAATCAGTAGAAACTAGGGAGAACTCTTGAATTAGCTCATACAGTGGGACAGCCCCTTCAGGTTAATTAGCTTTGGTAAGTTTGTAAATTGTCCCTAGTGTGTGGGGATTGCTGGTCGGCACGGACGCGGTGGACTGAAAGGCCTATTCCGCGCTGTATCTCTAAACTAAAAGTACTTGGTTTTCGCTTCCATGGAAGCACAGGCTTGAGGTCATCATAGCTCTGCGACCAGTAATCCAGTTGCAGGTCAATCTCCAGTACAAGCAGATTGCTGTTCTACAATGGAGAGAGATGGCTCGATTGATGTCATGTGAGCAGACAGCTGTTTTGCGCGAATTGTTTGTTGGAGTTAGCAGAAGTCTATCCGGTACAGTCTGGGTCACGTTGCTTATCCTGTGGTACTGGAGTCCTAAAGCAACAGGGAGCCATTTCCAAACTGACAGAGGTAGTAACATTAAAGTGTTGAATGCATGGCAAATAATTAGATTGGAGTAATGGATCTCAATTCATGGGGCATCTCGACCTTGGGGTTGGGGGGTTGTTCTGCTGGTGTTCTCCAGTGTGAAGAACAATTTGTAGACTTGTACCGATCCAGAAAACCATGTTGGTATGTTGAGGAATCAAATGGTAAATGGACTATCTGATTATATAGCATTGTACTTAAAAAAAAAAAAAAGGACACATTCATTATTTTGCCCAGTTGGAGCTGTATAAAATGTTGGTTAAGCCACACTTTGAATATTGTATGCAATTCTGGTGTTGTGTTACAGGAAGGATGTGGTGCTTTGGAGAGGGTGCAGTAGTGGTTCACCAAGATGTTGCCTGGTGTGAGAGTATTAGTTATAAGGAGAGGTTGAACAAACTTGGATTATTTTCTGTGGATCATCGGAGCCCAAGGGGAGAAGTGATATAAAAAATTATGGCAGATGTACGGTAGATAGTCAGTCCTTTTCCCCCCAGAGTAGAAATGTCAAATGCTAGATTGCATGGCTAATAGGTGAGAGAGGAAAAGTTTAAAAGAGATGTATGAGGCAAGTTTATTTACTCGGGGAAGTAGATAAACTTTATACACCTGGAACTTACTGGTCAGTTGTGGTGGTGGAAGCAGATATGATAGTGACATTTAATGGGCATTTAGGCATGCATATGAAAGTGCAAGGAATGGAGGGATGTGGATTATATGTAGCTAGATGGGGTTAATTAAATTTGATATCATGGTCAGCATAGACATGGGCAGAAGGGCTTATTAATGTGCTGTTATATGTTCTATGTAATTAAAATGCCATTGGGGAAGATGGATTAGGAAATTTACATTAACAAATGCAAGAGTAGAGAAGCAATGGCCAACACTTATGTAATATTTGCATAGTTGGCAACAACTACATATCCTTTAAAGCGCAAGCCTATTTGAAAAAAGTGGTTCAACTGCGTAACAAGAAAAGTTAAAGATTGTGTCACACTGTTTCCAAGAAGTGGAATAAACTTGAGAACATAAATTTCAGAATTCAGCAAAAGTGGACCATGAAAGTGATAAGGAAAGGAGAAGTAGATTACAGCAATAATATTGCAAGAAACACAAATGCAGATTGAAAGAGCTTTCATATCCAGTTAAAAAGAAAAAGATCAGCAAAGGTTAGTCATAAAGACATGCATAAGAGAACCAGATCTTTTGCCCACTTAGTCCGTCTGACCATTAATCATACATTTACCCACGTCCTACATTAATTCCATGTTTCATTTTACCACACACTCATTCATTCTCCCCAGACTCTCCCACATGCTAGGGCCAAGGTACAGTGGTGAAATAACCTACCATCTTTTGGCATGTGACAGGAACCTGAGGAACCAGAGAAAACTAACATAATCACAGGGAGGTACACAAAAATGCTGGAGAAACTCAGCGGGTGCAGCAGCATCTATGGAGCGAAGGAAATGGGCAACGTTTCGGGCCGAAACCCTTCTTCAGACTGATAGGGGGTGGCGGGGAGAAGGAAGGAAAAAGGAGGAGGAGACAGCTCGAGGGCTGAGGAAGGGGAGGAGAGAGCAAGGGCTAACAAAATTGGGAAATTCAATGTTCATGCACGCAGGGAGAACCTGCAAGCTCCTCACAGACAACACTCAAAGTCAAAATTGAGGCCGAGTCTCTGACACCATGAAGCAGCAGACTTACTAACTGCACCATTGTCATGTTCATGTGGTTTCCCTGTAGACTGAGGTAGAGGCAATGCGTTACTGTGTTCATTAAAAAGAGTTTCAAAATTCTGAAATGGCAGTGGAGATCCAGAGAAAAATCTGCGATGATTAGTAATAGAATGAACATCCACCTTGCAAAGTGAGCCGCAGCAGAGTGCAAAAGTTGCAGGTGAGAGTGAGTTGCTCTGCACGTTGTGCAGTAAAAAGCGTTACATTAAACGTTTATGAGTGAGCAGCACCTAGTGAGTTTTGCATAAGGTCACTGAATTTGCTTGGTAAAGCTGAAAAACGAGGATTACATCTTCTCCTTCACATGTGTGATGTTTCCAACTCTGGATGACTCATGGTGGCAGGAACTTGCAATGTGATTGGAATTTTCGGGCATTGAGTAATCATTGGCAATCTTGTCTCATTCCTCCTCTGTCTGGGAGTATATCTCTACACAGATGTTAAAGTCATTGTTAAATCAGCCACGTATTCGTGGACTTTCCAATCATGAGGCCACATGAGGCACTGTGCTGAAAGACTTAAGAATCAGTGTCCTATATGTATATTTGTTCCCTATGCCTAACAGATAATCACAGTCTTCCTCAGTGTTGCTCATACAAAGTTTGCCTCTCTGATTACCTAAAAGGATTTGTAATGCATCAGATATGTATACGGCAAGGAAATGAAGTCGGATTCATTAGTAGTTATACATTTTCTGGCAAATTATAAACTGAAAAAAGGTACTCTGCTAGTAATCAGAAGAACGAGAGTTCAAAACCCACAATGGCAATCATGGAAATTTAATTCGGTTCATTCAATAAAATCTAGATTTAAAAAAAAACAATATCTGTAATAGTAATTATAAAGCTGCGTATTAGTATAAACACACATCTGGTTCATTAATCTCCTAGGGAGAACATTTTGGCCATCCTTCCCCTGCCTGGTCCGTGTGTTGCAGACCCAATAGCATTACGGTTGACTCTTAACTGCTGACCAAAATAGGCTAGCAAGGCATTTAGTTAGTGCACTGTCAGGAGGGGAAATAAATGTAGGTCTTGTAACTGGTGCCTTATATCCCATAAATAATTAAAAATAAAGCCAAATTCCACATTCTTGTGGATAGAAACTGGAGCAACTTGTATGCATAAAACTTACATACACGCAATTGAAACAGAAGTCTAGTCTCCAGTTTATGATTAATTTTTTAATGTAATTATTGGAGTCCTGCCTTTTATTCTAATTCACCTCGGTCGTCTTGCTCCTATTTAAATGTTTTAATTTAAGACCCAGTAACAATGCTCTTGAAACTTTATGACACTCTGTGAAATTCTGATTGTTTATTTTAAAATGATCTTTTAACATGATTTATTAACCCTGTCTTGCTACACAGGACAAGATCTAAAATAGTTGTTCCTCGGTGATTTTTGACACATTTTTCTAGAATAATTCTTGTGCATTTTAATACTCTTGCCACGTTAGTGTTTCAGAATATAACCATGTTAAAACCTTTCATTCTCCTAATAATATTGCATTACCCGTATTGAACTCTTGTTTAATCTGATCAATTTTAGAAGATTGTTGAAATTTAACTTTCCATCAGTGTCAATTTTATATTTGCCTTTATAGCAGATAAATTGGACTCGGAAGGCAGTGGAGGCCAATTCTCTGGATACTTTCAAAAAGAGTTAGATAGAGCTCTTAAAGCTGGCGGAGTCGGGGGATATGGTGAAAAGGCAGGAATGTGGTACTGATTGTGGAGGATCATCCATGATCATATTGAATGGTGGTGCTGGCTCGAAGGGCTGAATGGCCTACTCCTGCACCTATTGTCTATCGTCTATAATGTGCTGAAGGAAAGGTAATCAACTGAATTCTAAAATGACATTTAGTACTGTTAATATGAACTAGAGTTTGACATGGTTTCAAGGCTGGACAAGGTAAGTGTACTGTACAAATATAATATAGGAGATGGATAAGTGTGTGGGGCAAACTCATCGTCTTCAAAGATACCAATCATTGCCAGTTAATATATCGGTAAACAAAGCTATTGAATGGAATGAGAGAAATAGAATGGTGTGCTTGACCTTTGACAGTAGACAAATTTGGTGCAAATGTAGTGTAGAAAGTGAGAGAAATCAAAAGAGGAGTTGCTCAGGATGAGAACAGGTGAGTAGGTGGGGGAGTGTGTTATGTGGAGTGGAACATATGTCCGAGAAAGGAATTTAGTCTTTGACTTATTAATGATTACACAGAGTTTACTTTAGAGATACAGAGTGGAAACAGGCTCTTTGGCCCACCAAGTCCATGCCGACCAACTAGTACACTAGTTCTATCCTACACTCTAGGGACAATTTACAGAAGTCAAGTCAAGTCAATTCATTTACTGTGCAAGCCCACACATCTTTAGAATGTGGGAGGAAACTTGGGAACCTGGAGAAAACCCGTGTTGTCACAAAGAGAATGTGCATACTCAGTACAGAGAGCGTCAGTAGGCAGGATCAAACCTGGGTCTATGGTGTAAAATGCAGCAACTTTACTGCTGTGCCACCCAGTAATAAGACAGGATTGAAAACTCCAATCTAATAATGCGTTGACAGCATTCTCCTCTACTCTAGTCAGCATTAAGGAAGTCAAGTCATTTCCAAGGGTATTTCCAAATAAAAGTTGTTTTATCTTGTGTGGTTCTGCCTCTAATAGCCACACGATTACTCTTTCTCAGATGGAGGGCTCAAAAGACTCTCAAACCAACAGGGCCAATATGGATGTTCCAAGAGATTCCTTTTCATTTTTATAATGGTAATGATGACCTGTTATTGAAGTTTGCGCTATTAATGCTAACGCCGTTTGTGATTGGGGTAAGAAGCATGTGGCTTCAATCAATTTTCAATTTTTGTTTTTCAGACGCATGAATGTGGGAGTCTGTGTCGCTGGTAGTATTAACTCGTTGCCATGACAACAGGTGACTGCTGTCATCTCCCTGGATCTCTCTGTGATTGTACCGCCACCTCTGCCTTTTCCAAGACGGTAGCACCAGCTGATGCTGGTCGGCCTCAGTACATCACGCAAGTGACAGCAAAAAATGGCCGTCTCCTGTCAAGTGTCGTGAAGGCCCTCGGGACACAAAGGTAAGTGATAGTGAGCCGCCAGTAAACGGGAGTGTATTTCTGTTTGTTCTTGCCATTTCAAGGCATGACAGAAGCAGCATTATCGATATCATAGTTATTGTCCTTTGCTGCCTGGAACATCTTTCTCTGCAGTTTACATCAATATGCCTGCTGAGATTTTATGGCAAACCGATAACTGTGCTATAAAAACAAAACATGCTGGAAACTCTCAGCAGGTCAGGCAGTGTCTGTGGAAGGGAAAAATAGAGGTAAGTTTCAAATTGAAGATCCTTCTTTGGAACCGAATCTGAAGAAGGGCCTTCACCCGAAATCTATTCCTTTTCTCCAGAGATACTGCCTGGTCCACTGAGTTACTCCAGGTTTTTGTGTCTATCTTCAGTAGAAGAAAAAAAAGAGTTAGAGGTACACTAGAATAGTGGAATAACTAATGAATAACTTGTTTTATCTGACAAGACTTTGAGGGTGCCTGAATGGCGGGAATGAAGGAGGTGAAAGAACAGGCATTGTATCTCCTGTGGTTGCATGGGGAAAATGCAGTTGGACATGGAGTGATTGATGGAGATAATAATGTACCAAAAAGTGGCAAAAGCAACAGTTCCATTAAAATGCCAAAAGAGGCCAGGAGAGGAAGATGTGTCTGGTGGAGGAATCTTTGTTGGAGCTGACAAATTACAAAGGATGTTCTGTTGAATACAGAAGACGATAAGAACAGTGGGTGAGAGGACAGGCAGGAAATAGATAAGATAAGGTCAATGCCTCCGTGCACAATGGCTGAGGGGGAAGCGATGTTTGGGGGGAAAAAAGACATTACAGAGGCCCCTTGTGGAAAGCCTCATTGTTGGATCAAATACAATGGAGAGAGTAGAACTGAGAGAATGGAATGGAGTCCTTGCAGAAGGCACGTTTTTTTTTGTAAGTAAAACAAGACCAAAATTTGTGTGTTAAGAAGTTATCATTCCAATTAAAGCGCTGGACAGGCACTGGCTCAGTCTCCATCGGGTGCATTTTGTAGCTGGCTAGTGGGGGGAGGTGTTTAGTATTAAACAGCATAATGTTATGAAAATGTCATGAATTTCTTTTGGCTTGTACAAACTTGCTGCAGCTCATACTGAGCCCTGAATAGAGTGGGGAATCAACCGTTCACACTCAAATTTAACAACTGTATCACTTTTATAATTAAAAGTGTAACAGGCAGCATTGTGGCGCAGCGGTAAAGTTGCTGCCTCACAGCGCCAGAGTCCCGAGTTTGATCCTGACTATGGATGCTGTCTGTACAGAGTTTGTACGTTCTCCCCGTGACCATGTGGGTTTTCTCTGGGAGCTCCGATTTCCTCCCACACTCCAAAGACGTACAGGTTTGCAGGCTAGTTGGTTAGTGTGTAGGATACAGAACTTATAAAATTCTTAAGGGGTTGGACAGGCTAGATGCAGGAAGATTGTTCCCGATGTTGGGGAAGTCCAGGACAAGGGGTCACAGTTTGAGGATAGAGGGGAAATCCTTTAGGACCGAGATGAGAAAAACATTTTTCACACAGAGTGGTGAATCTCTGGAACTCTCTGCCACAGAAGGTAGTTGAGGCCTGTTCATTGGCTGTATTTAAGAGTGAGTTAGATGTGGCCCTTGTGGCTAAAGGGATGGAGAGAAGGCAGGTACAGGATACTGAGTTGGATGATCAGCCATGATCATATTGAATGGCGGTGCAGGCTCGAATGGCCCACTCCTGCACCTATTTTCTATGTTTTCTATAATGTTATGGGGTGATCACTGGTTGGCGCGGACTTGGTGGGCCCAAGGGCCAGTTTCCGTGCCTAATCACTAAACTAAACTAAAAGCCACTACTGAAAATTCAACGGGTAATTTAGTAGTGACGGCACGGAGGAGGCCATTCATTCCACTGAGTCTAATCCACCATTGATGGGTTGCGTTGCGGGACCAGGCTATGGGTAAGTGGTGGAATATTGCGTTGGGGGAACAGGTAAGTGGTGGAATCTGGTTGCGTTGGGGTAACGGGTCCCAACGGGTCCCACTTGGTCCAGTAAAAGCTAAAAGTCTGGAATCACTCTGCAAGTCGGGCAGCATTAAAGGAATACAAATGGTGAATATTGAGGTTCAAAACCTTTCATTACAATGGGAATGTTTCAGGTATTAGGTATTTTATATTTTAGTTTAGAAATACAGTGTGGAAACAGGCCCTTCGGCCCACCGGCCCATCAGTGATCACCCCGTACACTAACACTATCCTACACACTAGCCAATTAGCCTGAAAACCTGTACGTCTTTGGAGTGTGGGACCAGAGCTCCCAGAGTAAACCCAGTGATCACCAACACTATCCTACACACTAGGGACAATTTACCGTTCTTACCAAAGCCAATGAACCTATATAGCTGTACATCTTTGGAGTATGGGAGGAAACCGGAGCACCCGGTGAAAGCCCATGTGGTCACGGGGAGAACGTACAAACTATTGTACAGACAGCATCCCCAGTCACGATCAAAGACGGGTCTCTGGTGCTGTAAGGCAGCAACTCTACCGCTTCACCACCTGCTGTAAGCCCCTTGCTTAACTCTTTTGTACATTACTGCCACTTGTGCATTAGAAGACAAATTGCCTTAATAAAAAGCATGCAATGCAGCAGGTCTTAGCGCAATGTATCTGTTTACTTTCAGTGATGGACCAATTTGCCGGATATGTCATGAGGGCAACAACCTGGAATGTTTACTGTCACCTTGTGGGTGCACGGGAACACTCGGAGCCGTTCACAAAACCTGCCTGGAACGATGGCTCTCATCTTCTAATACCAGCTACTGTGAACTGTGCCAGACTGAGTTTCTGATTGAGCGTAAGCCTAGACCTTTGAGGGAGGTAGGTGTAGGAAAATGATAATATGATGCATTATTGTACCAACATTTCAAATGTTTTTATTGCTGATTTTACTGCAGATTCAAATTTGATTGTACATTACATTTTTGAGAGGTTTTAGGAAGTATATCAGACTTGAAAGGACTAAATAAAAATGATGGTAGCAGGTAGGGCAGTGGTTTAACACTTTCCCCACTCATTAAACGCAATTAGCAAGGTCTCAGTTTAGAGGTGATGATTTAATTATCTTGTTTGGATGCAAACTGTATCATCGTACCACAACCAGAGAGCAGTGCTGAACTACTATCTACCTCTTTGGTGATCATCAGACTATTCTTGATCGGACTTTGTTGGCTTTACCTTGTACTAATCGTTATTCCCTTATGTATCTGTACACTGTAAATGGCTCAATTGCATGTATAATCTTTCTGCTGACTAGATAGCATACAACACAAGCTTTTCACTGTACCTCAGCACACGTGACCATAAACTAAACTAAAAGAGAAAGGACCAATGTATAGTCTACTCCAACAATACTACTTGAGGTGGAGGAATTTTTATAAGTCCACAACACCAATCTGTATGCATTACATTTAAATAAAATGGTGCAAGGGTGTTTCATGGACAAGTTGAAATTCTATCATTTATCTCCTCCTTACAATAAAGGATACTTTCTTTGACTTTGACTACATTGTCTAAACCACTGAAAAATTACTCGGTCCTCTTGAAATGCATGTTTCAGATATGTGTCTACGATGCTCAAAAGGAATTGTGTTAATTGAAAGCAGACTGCTATCAGTAATGTTCAAGAAGGAACTGCAGATGCTGGAAGATCGAAGGTACACAAAAATGCTGGAGAAACTCAGCGGGTGCAGCACCATCTATGGAGCGAAGGAAATAGGTGACGTTTCGGGCTGAAGTCTGAAGAAGGGTTTCGGCCCGAAACGTCACCTATTTCCTTCGCTCCATAGATGCTGCTGCACCCGTTGAGTTTCTCCAGCATTTTTGTGTACCTGCTATCAGTAATACAAGTTTTAAGATATTTCAAAGAAGGCTTCTTCAGCTACTTACCCATGGCAAAATCATTAACTCATAAACAACAGATTTATGTTTTTCTTTCGGAACGCCCATTGAAGCTTTCCTTCATCCATCCTAATTATTACCCAAGAGCTTTTAAAAAAATAAATAAATTTAAAATAAATGCTTTTGCCGTCAGTAATGACCGAAGAGGTGTGAATCTGTGGAATTCTCTCCTACAGAAGGCATTGGGGCCAATTCACTGGATGTTTTCAACAGAGAGTTAGATTTAGCTCTTGGGGTTAAAGGGATATGGGGGGAAAAGTAGGAATTGGGTACTGATTTTGGATGACCAGCCATGATCATATTGAATGGTGGTGCTGGCTCGAAGGGCCGAATTACCTACTCCTGCACCTATTTTCTATGTTTCTATGAAAGGTGCCTAACAAACCAAAAATTTTGTATGTGACTTGGGTTTACCCATATTTGACAGGTAATGGTTTTCTTGTGTTTTTCAGTGGCTGAGAGATCCAGGTCCAAGGAATGAGAAGAGGACATTATTTTGTGACATGATTTGCTTTCTGTTCATCACTCCGTTGGCAGCAATCTCTGGCTGGCTCTGCTTGCGAGGGGCACAGGATCATCTACAATTCAACAGCCGCCTAGAGGCAGTTGGCCTTATTGCACTCACTGTGGCACTTTTTACCATCTATGTCCTGTGGACACTGGTAAGCAGGAGTTAGATAAGGTGAAACATTTCTGAGTCATTCCACAGTAGCTCGCTTCATTTCACCCGCTTTAATCTTTAGACTCCTGCCAGGTTAGAGGAAATAATTTCTCCCTTTCTCAGCTTTGTGTGTTTATTCAAAATACTCAACCTAAAATTCTTAAGGGGTTGGACAGGCTAGATGCAGGAAGATTGTTCCCGATGTTGGGGAAGTCCAGGACAAGGGGTCACAGTTTAAAGATAAAGGGGAAATCCTTTAGGACCGAGATGAGAAAAACATTTTTCACACAGAGAGTGGTGAATCTCTGGAACTCTCTGTGACAGAAGGTAGTCGAGACCAGTTCATTGGCTATATTTAAAAGGGAGTCAGATGTGGCCCTTGTGGCTAAAGGGATCAGAGGGTATGGAGAGAAGGCAGGTACAGGATACTGAGTTGGAGGATCTGCCATGATCATATTGAATGGTGGTGCAGGCTCGAAGGGCCAAATGGCCTACTCCTGTACCTATTTTCTATGATTATGAAGTATCATTCATAAACTATCATTCATTCATTATTTTAACATAATTCTTACTGAACTTAATGCCCATTTTTGTTTATATTTTTAAGTCTGTTTTCCTTTCCCATGTACCACATTTTAGTGAGTGAATCAACAGGAAATCTTTTAAAGAATAAATTCCAGTTGCAAAAATTCAGCATTTCAAAATGCAGTGTCCTATAAAAATACCAAATGGTTGGACAGAATATAAGTCTCTTTAGAGCCATCGAGTTGTACAGCACAGAGATTGGCCCATTAGCCCAACTTGTCCATGTTGACTTATTATATTCCATTGAGAATAAACCCAGCCTATCTGTCGCTGCTTGTAATTCTAGGTAACATCCTGGTGAATCACTTTTGCATTTTTTCTAATGCTACCACTTACTTCCTGTGTAGAAAGGAACTGCAGATATTGGTTTACACTGAAGATAGAAACAAAATGCCGGAGTAACTCAGCAGGACAGGCAGCATCTCTGGATAGAAGGACTGAAGTCTGAAGAAGGGTCTCGGCCCGAAACGTCACCCATTCCTTCTATCCAGACATCCTTTCCGTAGTGTGGCAGCCAGAACTGTACACAATACTCCGTGCAGCCTGACTAATGTTTTGTGAAACTCTAAAAATGACATCCCAAGTCAGTATTTTGGCCTACAAGGACTAACTATGCCAAATGCCCTGTCCATCTGAGTCGCCATTTTCAGAGGGCTCTGAGCTTGCATCCCAAGTTCCCTCTGTAAACCAACACTCCTGAAGTACCAGCTGTTTACTATATAGTTGTCCTGTTCGTATCTGACGTTCCAAACTGCATAACCTGACAAGTCACACCTGTCACAACTCTGCCCAACTTTCCAACTGATCTTTCTACCTCTGCATCCTTTCACAGATGCCTTTGCTGTCTATCACTCTACCAATTTTTGTGTCATCAGCAGAGTTAGTAAGTAGCCTACCTACATTCTCATCCAAGTTGTGTAAATTAATGATAAAACAACAATTATCCCAGCACTGATCCCTGTGGTGCATTCTTGGTTACAGAATCCATTTAGTAAAAAACACCCTTGACCACTACCCTCTACGTTGAAAGATAATGTATGGAAATGGGCCCTTCAGCCCACTGAGTCCAGGGAGACCTTAGATCACCAGCTCTGTGGTCAGATCAAGCGTTCTGTGGTCATTTGTCTCTGAATGATCTGATGGAAAGCTGGGAAATATGCTGGAAGAAATCTGAAAATCAAGATGACACCATGCAGCAGTAGACCCGGTTCAACGAGCAATTTATATCTTGAATCGGCTTTATTTTCAGTATGTTTACTTGGAAAATCTAGCTTGGGTCACCACTTCAAGCCTAATCAGCGATTTTCATAATTTTTGGGGAGGGGAAAAATAAAATTATAGTTGCGATAGTGAGGATTAATGGCATGATCCCTTCTGAATTCTATAAATTAAATGAGAATTCTAAATTGCCGAGGTGACTCTTGAGAGCAAGGTGCATAGTTAATGAGACTCATAAAATACATTGACAGACACGGACTGATAAGTGCTGAAAATACTCGGTGGATCAGGCAGCACCCGTGGAAAAGTAATGAAAGGTCATTGACCTGAAATGTTAACACTGCTTCATCCTCAGATGCTGTCTGATCAGGAAAGAATTTCCAACATTTTATTCTTATTTTAGATTTCCAGCATCTCTAATTTATTTTTGTATGTTCACCTAATGGATCTAGATCAGCACAGACAAACTTCGAAGTGCATCCTTTGATGGATTGATTCAAACAAAAATTTTAATTATAAAATTAATCGGGTTAATCTTGTCGACAATCACGGGCATAACCATGTGTAAGAAAGAACTGCAGATGCTGGTTTAAATTGAAGGTAGACACAAAATGCTGGAGTAACTCAGCGGGTGAGGCAGCTCTGGAGAGAAGGAATGGGTGACGTTTCGGGTCGAGACCCTTCTTCAGACTGAAGTCAGGGGAGTGGGCGGGACAAAGATAGAATGTAGTCGGAGACAGTAAGACCAGTGGGAGAACTGGGAAGGGGAAGAGAAAGCAAGGGTTATCTGAAGTTGGAGAAGTCAATGTTCATACTGCTGGGGTGTAAACTACCCATGCGAAATATAAGGTGCTGTTCCTCCAATTTGCGCTGGGCCTCACTCTAACAATGGAGGAGGCCCAGGGCAGAAAGTTTAGTTTGGGAATGGTAGGGGGAGTTGAAGTGCTGAGCCACCGGGAGATCAGGTTGATGAAGACGGACTGAGCGGAGGGGTTCAGTGCAACGAATGCCGAGCCTGCGCTTGGTCTCACCGATGTAGAGAAGTTGACACCTGGAACAGCGGATACAGTAGATGAGGCTGGAGGAGGTGCAAGTGAACCTCTGCCTCACCTGGGAAGACTGTTTGGGTGCTTGGATGGAATCGAGGGGGGAAGGTAAAGGGGTAGGTGTTTCATCTCCTGCGGTTGCAGGGGAAAGTACCTGGGGAGGGGGTGGTTTGGGTGGGAAGGGATGAGTTGACCAGGGAGTTTCGGAAGGGAACGATCTCTGCGGAAAGCAGAAAGGGGTGGCGATGGGAAGATGTGGCCAGTAGTGGGATCCCGTTGGAGGTGGTGAAAATGTTGGAGGATTATATGCTGTATGCGACGGCTGATGGGGTGGAAGGTGAGGACATGGGGGACATAGAAACATAGCAAATAGGTGCAGGAGTAGGCCATTCGGCCCTTCGAGCCTGCACCACCATTCAATATGATCATGGCTGATCATCCAACTCCGTATCCCATCCCTGCCTTCCCTCCATACCCCCTGATCCCTTTAGCCACAAGGGCCACATCTAACTCCCTCTTAAATATAGCCAATGAACTGGCCTCAACTACCTTCTGTGGCAGAGAATTACACAGATTCACCACTCTCTGCATAAAAAAAATGATTTTCTCATCTCGGTCCTCTTATCCTTAAACTGTGACCCCTAGTTCTGGACTTCCCCAACATCGGGAATAATCTTCCTGCATCTACCCTGTCCAACCCCTTAAGAATTTTGTAAGTTTCTATAAGATCCCCCCTTAATCTTCTAAATTCTAGCGTGTACAAGCCAAGTCTATCCAGTCTTTCTTCATATGAAAGTCCTGCCATCCCAGGAATCAGTCTGGTGAACCTTCTCTGTACTCCCTCTATGGCAAGAATGTCTTTCCTCAGATTCTGTCCTTGTTACGAATGGGGGGGGGGGGGAGAGAGAGTAAGAGCGGAGCTGCGGGATATCGAGGAGACCCTAGTGAGAGCCTCATCTATAATGGAAGAGGGGATCCCCATTCCCTGAAGAATGAGGACATCTCGGATGACCTGGTATGGAACACTTCATCCTGGGCGTAGACGCGGCGTAGACGGAGGAATTGGTAGATGGGGGATAGAGACTTTACAGGAAGCAGGGTGGGAAGAAGTGTAGTCAAGATAGCTATGGGAGTCAGTAGGTTTGTAGTAGTAGGTTTGTTGGTCAATAGTATTTTTCCTGTGATAGAAACGGTGAGATCTAGAAATGTTAGGGAGATGTCGGAGATGGTCCAAGTGAATTTGAGTGCATGATAGAAATTAGTGGTGAGTGAGTTCTGCATAAGTGCAGGAGGTAGCACCAATGCAGTCGTTAATGTAGCAGGGGTAGAGTTTGGGGATATTTGTTAATATCCTACGGATGTAACCATGGTCTGTGCACCATTTCTAAATGTCTGATTTGCACTAGGAATACAAAGCAGAAGTGTCTGCAAAGAAAACGTGCAGGCTATGGAGAGTAGTGGAGCATGAAAGGGAAACAAAAGCGATATTTGTGAGATTGATACATGTTGATTTTTGTCCAAAGGTTTCATTCCGCTACCATTGCCAGCTTTACTCAGAATGGCGAAGGACAAACCAAAAAGTCCAACTGGTGACTGCAGACCATAGGAATATCACTCAACACTCTCTCCTCTCTTCAAAGCTTGTGAGGAAAGATTCCAGTGAAACAATTGTGTGAATTCACCGACACAACGAACCATAATGAAATGAAAATTCATTAAATCCACACGTCCTTGAAATGCGCTTAACTCCGGCAAGGAATGACAGAACAACGTTCAATTTAGAGAAATACATGCAAGAGGCTAATTTAATTTGCGACACTCTCAGGAGCCAGTATATATGCACCTAGCATCTAAATGCAATCCCAATGAAGAGTAGGGTTCAGAGACTTTATCTCTACTCAATTGGACAGTAACTATTATCCCATTGTAAGGTTGAAATTTATAGAATGGAACAGTTGAAGTTTGAAATGCGACAATCAATTGTGGTAACATGTATAAAAATGACTTGTGTTAAAATGTGTTGATCTGCATTTGTTATGAACTGGAGGCAACAAAAAGATGTGCGCTCATCAATGCACAGTAACCAGATATTGGGTCGATCAGCACTAACCTGCATGGGTCTGGAGATCTATTTCTTGTAAAAATTGTTTATGAATAAAACGACAAAGCAGTGATCCAAGCCCTGGAGGAAATTGTCCTGCTGAGTTACTCCAGCACTGTGATCAAGCCCTGGAAGAAATTGGGAAAGTTAAATGCAGATGCAAAGGTGAATTATATGTATTTGAGATTTCCATGTTTAAAGAAAATGCAAAGTGAAGTGTTCTTTTATGTATACAGGATCTAATGCTCATCTTGTACATCAGTGAGTTGTGTAGAACTGATGTCACAGATTTGGTGCATATTAACACTAAAATGGCATTGGATTTTGGGAAGCTTTTTCTTGCTTTGGCAAATGACACTATTGAATACCAAAAAAAATCTGCATGTTTTTTTAAAAAAATCACATTTTATGATGCATTTAGTAACAACGCAGTCGGCCTCCTACGCTCTTGGGCACAGTGCATCAGCAGAAAAACTCACTTGATGGTATAACATTTGAGGTCAACTTTGCAATATTCAAGCAGAATAATGTTTTCCATATGCAAGTAGAGGAAGTAAAGCAGTTCATAGTGGAGAATTGGACCTACGGTACTCAAGAATGGCCTCGAGGGAGGAAGGTGTGCAGGACAGTTGTTCAAGACACACTTTTTGTATAATAGAACATTTGAACATTGGGTTACAAATTAATTTTATTTGGCTTGGGTTTTGGTACAGAATGAGTTAGGAAACAAATAGATTTCACCCGCTGATTTCCCTTTCTGTTTCATGGATGAACTACAGGGCTTTTTAGTGCTCTGTATATTGAAACCGGGCCATAATCGTGTTTTCTGCATCTCCCATTATGCTCTTCCACAATGGTGAATCAGATGGCAAAAGAACACTATATAGTTTATGAATGATTATTACAGAGGCTTGCCTATAAAAAGTTAACAAACATACCACTTATTATTTTAATGTGGGTTTTTCCATAGAATATTTGATGCACATTTTGAATATTTTAATGCAATTCCAAAATTATCTAAAGTTTAAATATTTGGAGAGACTGAAAAATATTAATTTAGTTATGTCATTTATTCTCTCTTTGATCTCAGAACTGAAATTGATGGCAGCGTACTAGTAAACCCTATTAGTTTATGCACAGCAACATAATAGAGGTGACCCTTAAATACAGGGGGGGTGGGATAAGGTTATTAACATTCCTAGCAAGGGGTTGTATCAAAATATTCCGTTACCTGAATCCGTGCTATCTGCATGCACCAAAAATAAATCCCAATTTTTTGGGAAGCGAGTTGTAAACTCTGTAAGGTCTAATAAGGTCTAAAGGAGCGAAACACGAGAGTCGCCTGTATTCTGTGTATCCCATTTCATGTTTGTGAATTATCTGTATTTAGAGCAACATGTAGAAAAGTAAACTGTCTTCGGCCCAGCATGTAAGCATCCAGCATAAAACACATTCTATATGAACTGGTGAATCCTCATTACAGATCCCACATCCCACCTTCTGGTTATCTCACCCTCCCTAAATAATATATATAAGTATATGCATTCATGAACCTATCAGCTTAAAGCACTTACACAAGAGAAAGTGTTAAATAAGATAAAGTATTAAATAAGGGAAAAAACTATCAGTGCTGTTGAAAATGCACTTTCAGGTTTTTTTAGCATTAACATGTAATCTTGCAACCTATCTAAAACACAAGCCTGGTTTTATTTTAATGCAATTTGGCAAATTATGTATTGTTCCTATGGTCGTCATTGTTTTGAGAGTTTATGTTAGAATGTAACGTGGGCCTACAAAAAAAAAGATTTTTGATTTTGAACTTCTGTTTGTGCGCCTATTTATAGCTTCAGAAAATGTGGCTAATTAAATTTAATTGGCCCGATAACTAAAGTAGGTCCTCTCATATTATATTGCTATCCTAAACCACTTCACAGCCACAACCATTGGATTATTTTTTTTGTGGCGGAGATTTACTACTCTTATTATCAAAGTGAATGGCAATTTTGCTCAACGGGATGTATAAATAGAAATCCGGGGAAAAAAAGACAAGCATTTAGGCAAAATAGAAAAGAAAGTATTGGATAAAAGATTGAGAATGCTACCCGTTTCTTTAAGATTTTTATGTCTACTAGAACCGATAGTTAAAGTCTTGGTTTACTTTATCATCTAAGCAAAAACACCACTAACTGTATAGCATCCAGTCAGTATTGCATTTGAAGTGGCAGACTAGAATGTAGATTCAAGTCAAGGGTTAGGGAAGGGGGGTGGGTTGGGGAATACTTCACCCTTTAAACTTGACTCTTGAGTTGAGATATAACACCTGACTTAAATATTTCCGTAAGAGAATTTTGCAATCTTCTGCTTTTTCGAACTAATCCTTTTAATCTGAACTAATATAGTATATATGAATAAAATCAAGTTATCAACTTTGAAAAAGAACTAATCCATTATTTTGTTTTGTGAACAAATTTGAAGTATGAGTAGAAACCTGCCCTGTTGAATGAAATATCAACCGTGAAAGATGCAGTGGTGTGCAGCAGTTTTCTCCGTTCATGTACAGAATCCTAGCATTGTAATCTGTTAATGGGTTTATTTTGTACATTTCAGGCTTGAAAAGCTGTTGTTTATTTTGCCTGCTGGCTCAATGAATTTTGCTGACTGGTGTAATGTGACTATCTTGTTGTAGGTACTCTATTTATAAGCATCTGACTGAGTTTAGACTTTGTTTTAAACTGTAGAATTAACTTGAGTTTATTTTTATTTTCACATATTGCATTACTTAGTGATACACTTGCGACCATGCGCTTTAATTTGCTTACTTTAATTCCCTTTTCTCAGTAATTGCTATGAATTGATCAAACCTGGTTTACTTCATAATTTTTATAAAATTGCATCCATATGTGCTACAAAGGGAAAACGTTTTTTTTTTAATTTAATGCAGAAAATTGCAAAATATGACCATGTAGGTCCCCATTGAATCTTCTAATTGTTAACCCTAGAAGTGGAAAGGAATTTTGTTTCAGATGCAGTTTATCTACATTTGATCTGCACTTTAAAAAAATAGCTAATCCCTGTCCAAAGCCAGTTTGCAAAATATATATTTGCATGAATCAGTGTTCTCGGTCCCTTTCTTATTCATAGAATTAACAAATGAATTAAGTTTGATTTTTGTATTGTGTTTGGAGGTGTAGTGAGTTCGATGGTCTGACTTAATATAATTGGTTGAAAGTGAAGTTGGCAGAAATGTAATAACTGTGTAACAGTGTGGGGAAATTAAGGTGAAAATGATGAATAATTTTGTGCCCTGATACTATGAAAGTAGCAACAATGTTTTTAGAAAGGTGGCTAGTGATCGGACACCAAGAAGGAAGTGGTCTCAATTAAGGTTCCTGCTCCTGATCAGTGTGTCCTGACTACTGTTGATGAGTGCACATTTATTGATATCTCATGTGAAAAAAGAGATGTGGTTTTTTACAGTGCAACCTTACAACAAGATAATCTCATATTCACTTTATGAAAGATAGATGTGCGACATAGCATCAGAGGTTGACCACCAAGCTTGGAGCCCTTGCCCCAGCCAGGTTTAGCCGCAGGAGAGTTGGGGAGAGTTTAGTTTTCCATTGTTTAAATACTAACCTTTGAAGAAACTGATCTATTCTGATCAATTATCAAGAATTTCAAAAATTTAACAACTAATGACCAAAGTGGCTTTGTGGCAAAAATCACGTTCAAAATTGTAGCAATCTGGTTGAGATGTGGTCATAGGTTTTGCACAAAGTTTCGGTTGATAGATTTGAGAAAAACAACAGAAGACTGACAGTTGTTAAAAACTAAAGTACAGTTTCTTTGTGAGAATGGAACAGAGCTTTTTCTAATTTTACAGAAATAAATAACCTTTTTACTTTTAAGATCCTCCTTATCTAATATCTTTTTGATTATTTATTCAAAGATTTAAAGCATAATTGATGCACAGATGTTTATGCCACTATTTTTAAAACTCTACTTTTATCCCCAGAACCCTGGTCATTATACTGTTAAATGGGTAATATTAATGCACACAGTTGTTCCATTCGCTCTTTCTAGATTACTTCCACTTATTGATTGGTTGTCAATCCAAAATCAAAAAAACAGTTTCTGCACTTGATCTTGGTATAATTCTTTATTTTGATATGTCAATTTGCCTCTCTAATCTGTGCTAATATTCAGACTCATTGGAGGAAGGTCTGGATTTAATTTTATGAATTTTATATAATGCATTGTAAAGTGGTACCGTATTGTGAACTTGGCTATTTGAATATTTCTTAAAACTCGACATTTCCAAGGACTAGAATAGGATATGTAACGTGTTTACAACAGTTATATATACCTTTGTTAAAATATTCTATGTTGCCGAGAGCAAGATTACAAACCCAGATTAATGGAGCCATGTGCTATTTTGGCAACTTTGGATTGTAAATTAATTCTATTATGTGCACCTAATTGATTTATCTGTGTATGTTTTTAATTTCTTAGTATTCCAAAAAATAGGATTTATTTCTAAAAGGACTCGGCATCTGGCTGAACCAATACCTTTAGGTCCCGCCACTTGCTGCATCACTTGTGCGAAATTAAGAACTGCCAATACCTGAAATAAAAACACAAATGCCTAGGAACACTCAGCAGTACTGGCAAAGGGTTATCGACCTAAAACATTTTTCATTCCACAGATGCTGCCTGACTGTTTCTAGCATTGCTGTTTTTGTTATCGGCTTCTAGCGGCGCTGCATTTTAAGTCTCAATGTCTAAATTGAAAAAGAGCAGTTACTGAGTTTCTTGCTTCTTAACACTGTCCCTGCTGCTGTTGCACAAGTATAAACATTGTCTGGCTCAGTTATGTAATGATCAAACAATCGACTAAAAGCCACTGTAGGGCTCTTGTGTCTAATAAATAATGGCTAATTTAATAAAATGGAAGAACATTATACAAACAGCAAGTTAAATCACAGATAAATAATTGAATGAGGTGAAATTTTTAATAAGATCTTTTACCTTTAAAGCACCTTTGAATTTGCACAAAGAGAAGAAATCATTAGTTAGAATCTCTCATTGGGGAGTTGTTTGTATTTTAGCCCAATTGCCATGATGCACTGAATTTTAACTCCAGTACAAAGTTTTGGTCATTAATCCTTGAAAGAAATCCCACTTATATCAATCTATGATGTATCAAACTAGTTCCCTCTTCTATAATGTATGTATCATTTTGATGTATCAAAATAGTACCTGTCATATTTTAGGGAACTGAAGGCATTTTTTTAATTCAGTACTTAAGTGGGCTTTTGTTAGTTCCGTTGTATGAGGAACAAGACTGGCAATTGGAGGGTGCCTAAAAATCCTCCCTAAACCTGAAGTGTTTTATGATGACACTCTAAAATGACTTGAACAGCTCTTGTGTGTACTGATTTAGTGGTGGATAACATTTTGTCATTGTGGAGTAAATTCCAGTTAAGAATTGAAACTGTTCAGTAATTGTTTCTTCCTCTTTGGACCATCTCTTGGAAAAGTTGGGGGAAAAAAACGTACTATAACAACACACTAACTTATGCAATAGTGGGTCATCCATTTATTTCAAGATGTTTGATTTTGAGCTATGTTTTTGAAAAGACTGTACCAAGCTCTTTACTGAAAGGATGTTTTGCATGGAAATGGATTGAGGTTTTCAACACCTCATCGAGTGTAAAGTTCCTGTGGTTTTTTTTGTCCAAATGGTAGTTAATTGCTCTATACATTGCTAATGTCATTATTCTTTGAATGTATAATGTTTTAACTATCTTGTTTGCAGTTGCTTTATATTGTAAATATATATCCAGTCATTGTATTCTCTTATCTCAATTATTATATACCTTTGGCTGATTTGTCTTCATTCCATTTTATAAATAAGATACTTGTACTCGCAATTCAATTTAGAACATTGAATAAACCTTATCCAGACACCATTCTGTTGATGAGTTTCTTACTGTAACTTTGTTAAAACGTATATCAAATTTATATATTTTGTTATTAAAGCTACACAAACATATATAAAGTACACAACAAAGTCCTGTAAACCCTCACATCAGTCTGAAGAAGGGTTTCGGCCCGAAACGTTGCCTATTTCCTTCGCTCCATAGATGCTTCTGCACCTGCTGAGTTTCTCTAGCATTTTTGTCTACCTCCTGTAAACCAAAAGTGGTTTTAAACTTGACATGCATTGTTGCCAGCTCGATCAATAGTGAAAATGCTGGATATTCCTGAGATAACTGAATTAGAATTGGGTGAGAGTAATTCTCCTGATTTGTTCTGTCTCTGCCTGGATAGAGTACACGCGGCTACTAACTGGCAAAAAATTTCCTGAATAGACACAAAGTGCTGGAATGACTTAGAAGGTCAGGCTCTTAATCAGTCCCGACCTGAAACGTCACCCAGCCTTTTTCTCCAGACATGTTGCCAGACCTGCTGAATTACTCTTGGACTTTGTTTCTATCTTTGGTATAAACCTGCATCTGCAGTTCCTCGTTTGTAAAAAAAGATATTGTTGGGTTTGGCACTGACTCCTGTTTATTTGGCCTGTCTGGAAGTGCATTTGTAAACTGCCCATTTGGTTCACCTGTCAGAGGGCAAACATTCTGTGGGAAACACAAAGTGCTGATGGAACTCAGCTGGTCAGGTTGCACAGAATGGACCGGTGACATCATTTTTGGTGATGAACAGAATAGATTGAGATTGATTGGGTGGTAATCGGCAAATTGGATTTGTCCTTTTTTATTAGAGAGGGCACACCTGGGTAGTTTTCCATATTGTCAGGTAGATTGTAACAATATTGGAGAAGCATGGTTTGCAGCACACAATGGAGTACAAGTCTTCAATAATGATGCCAGAATGTTCCCTGGGCCCAGAGGCTTTGCAGTATCTACTGTTCACATCAGCGTCTTTATCACAGAGTGAATCAAATTGGCTGAAGACTGGTTTGTTTGAAAGTGGAGATCTCTGGGTGAACACTGGTGGGAATGCCTCTTTTTTTCGCACTTGCCTGCTGAACCCCAACCATTGTTCATGGTTTTGTTCTCTTGGTACTCTTTAACCAAAACTACTCCCCTTCACACACTCGTCTTGCAATGCAAGTATAACCTGGGCTTTTCTGCAATAGAGATATTTAAATGTGGAGTATTTAATAAGAGAAAGCCTCTGAGGCTGGGGAAAGGTAATGTTGGGCTTAATGGACAAACTGGGGGACTTGGGACTTCCACACTCCACCTGTACGTGGATAAATAGCTTCCTGTCGGGTCGCAGCCAGAGAGTCAGAGTGGGCCATCATACATCCACGGCCCTCAGCCTCAGTACCGGCTCTCCACAGGGCTGCGTACTGAGCCCCCTGCTCTACACCATCTACACACATGACTGCACCCCCGCCCACCACAGCAACACCATTGTCAAATTTGCGGATGACACTACGGTGGTGGGACTCATCTCCGGGGGGGACGAGTACGCCTACCGGGATGAGGTGGAGCAGCTGACAGTGTGGTGTGAAGAAAATAACCTGCTCCTCAACACCTTAAAGACAAAGGAATTAATAATAGACTTTAGGAAGAATAAAACGGACATGGTACCATTGACTATCAGAGGGGACTGTGTGGAGAGGGTGGCGGATTTCCGCTTCCTGGGAATCCATATTGAGGAGGACCTGACGTGAAGCGTGAACACCACTGCGCTGCTGAAAAAGGTCCAGCAGAGACTGCACTTCCTGAGGGTGCTCAGGAAGAATAACATCACTCAGAGACTGCTGCTGTCCTTTTATTGGTGCTCCATTGAGAGCATACTAACATACTGTGTATGCGTGTGGTACACCAGCTGCACAGCGGCTCAGAGGAAAGCGCTCCAGAGGGCCATTGACAACGCCCAGAGGATTGTCGGCTGCCCTCTCCTTACCTTGGAGGACTTACACAGTTCCCGCTGCACCAAAAAATCCCAGAGTATCATAAAGGACATTTCCCACCCCGGACACTCCCTGTTTGAACTGTTGCCGTCAGGCAGACGGTACAGATCTACAAGGACAAGGACGAACAGACTAAAAAACAGTTTTTACCCCACTGCTATAAAAGCACTAAATGTAGCCGCCAAGGAACGCAGGGGCGAGACATACTAAGGGACTGTGGTACACTGTGAAATCGACAGAAGGATGGAGGGTTGGGTGTTTATGCGTGCTATTTTCGTGATATTTATTTTAGTTGTTTATCTTTTAATATTTTACCTTGTATGTATCGTTAGCTTTTAGAAATGTTTGAATGGTGCACTGACTGGCTGACATTTTTTAATTTTGTTGTACATGGTTCATGTTACAATGACAATAAATAAACTATTCTATTCTATTCTAATGCACATGCTGGTTTCCATCATGTCCCAAGGGTATCATTGTGCACCTACTTCACTGGTACTAGCCCACTTTTTACTCCACTTATGACCAGTAACAATTTTATAGTCACACAAATCTCCCTGAATTTGTTACTCAACATCCTGTCTAAAGAGGGTCTCGACCTGAAACATCACCCATTCCTTCTCTCGAGATGCTGCCTGTCCTACTGAGTTACTCCAGCTTTTGTGTCTTTCTTTGGTTTAAACCAGCATCTGCAGTTCCCTTTTACACATCCTGTCTTGTAATATCTCTCTAATCTTTTTTTAATTAAACATCCTTCTCTTCAGATGTGCTTCCATCCTCTCCTAGTCTTAGAGATACAGCATGGAAACAAACCCTTCGGCCCACCGAGTCCACGCTGCCCGTACACAGCAATAACCCGTACACTAGTTCAATCCTACACTGGGGACAATCTACAGAGGCCAATTAACCTACAAATCTGCACAATTTTTGGGAAGTGAGAGGCAACCGGAGCCCCTGGAGGAAACCCACATGGTCACAGGTAGAACGTGCATACTCTGTGCAGAAAGCACCCACAGTCAGGATTGAACCTTGGTCTTTGGTGCTGTGAGGCAGCAACTCTACCGCTGTGCTGCCCCTAGTCCTCCTCTTCCACTTTGAAACCCGTTGTCCTACAACGACACTGCCTGTACAAATATAATCCCAATGCGTGATTTGGTCTCTCGTAAAGCAGGTTGTTTATTCATAAATAAATACAGGAACAGGCTGAAAGACATTGCTAGAATTTAACCACATTTATTTTTTAATTATATTTACTATAAAATGGCAGGTATTCTTTTGTAGAACAAATATTTCATCTCCGGTTAAATATTTTCTCTTGAATCACTTTGGACTGGAATTGAATTTGTCCCAAATTGGTGCAGGTTTGTGCTGTGCATTCAGATCCATTTGGAACTGGAATGAGATTATATGAAGGTCACATCTGCGAGGCCTTTGGAAACAGCAGACTTGCAAGGTTTTCCTTCCATCACCCAGGCCCTGGAATGCCAAGGATATCCTTATCAGTTTGCCTCGGTCTTTATTCTCAGCCGAGAATGAGAGGTTAGTTAAAACTGGGATTGAATTAGTGGCAGCTTGTCTTTAGGCCTTGAGCAAAGGGAGCTTGTGATTTTACCTGTATGTTTTAAGCAATTATTTGCTGCCTAAGGTAACAGCAAAACAAAAATCCAACAAAAGGTTAAATCATTCAGTGCATTGGACTGAAGTATTCCACTTAAAATAATGGACAGACATGGGTGAGAATCACAGCAGAACAAAATCAGGTGGTTACATGTTCTGGCAACATGCCAGTTTACTTGATTTCTGCCCATCACTTGTTGGGGGAACATCAATCTCAACTACGTCACTGCCAGGTGTCTCATGTGCAATCCGGTCTGAGATTTGTTTCTGAGAAACAATGCGATAAATTTCTGGAAAATAAATAAATCAAAGTTACACTGATCCCAACTCTCCATATAATTATTTTCTGGCCCCTCCAAAGATACTGTCACCTTATAATTGTGCCTGTATTATAATAAGTCACATTCAGCCATGGAGCCAGACCTCCCCTTCACATCACAGAAACTTAAACTCGTCCAAAATGTTGGTCCCTTTAGCCAAATTCACACAATTCTTTTCACAGCTTAATCCCATGATCACTGCAGTTTTTGTCACTTCTCTGATCCTGAGCCCAATTGTAACACCTCCACATATACCCAGCCAAGATCAACTCTGAGTTAATCAGGGTATAATTCTGCAATGCGCTCTCTCGCTGCTTCCCATCTGCGATCCCTCCTGCTCTCCAGCTCTATAACCACATTTTAACCAACTCGAATCATTGTCCATTTCCTTGAACATCGTCTGCTCTGATCTGTCCTTTTCACACCTTACATGGTCACCCTTCCATATCTCTAGTTTTCTTCTCCCATGACTCTCAGCCTGAAGAAGGGCCTTGATCTGAAACATCACCTATTCCTTCTCTCCAGAGATGCTGCCTGTCCCGCTGAGTTACTCCGGCATTTTGTGTCTAAGGGTAAAGAAAACTACCCGGCACTACATTCCCTGGTTCATTGTTTAAATTCCTCTCCTCTGTGCTATAACACAGAACATTGCAGCCTCACTAACACTGTTGGGATTGTCTGTTTTTCATTGGTTTATGATTTAACTAATCTGCTAAAGCTCAAGAATGCACTTGTGAATAGGTTTTTGTGGGGAAAACCACCAACTAATTTAATGGGCTCAATAGTCAGCAGGTTATGCAAAATTCTTTACTTCACTGCATTTCCTTTATTTGCTTTTTATTTCTGGCTTGACATCTCCAACATACATCAATCAAAGTTTGCCATTCAACTGCTGGAAGGTGGTAAATTAATAGACAATAGGTGCAGGAGTAGGCCATTCGGCCCTTCGAGCTAGCAACGCCATTCAATGTGATCATGGCTGATCATCCCCAATCAGTATCCCATTCCTGCCTTCTCCCCATATCCCCTGACTCTGCTATCTTTAAGAGCCCTATCAACTCTCTCTTGAAAGTATCCAGAGAACCGGCTTTCACTGTCCTCTGAGGCAGAGAATTCCACAGACTCACAACTCTCTGTGAGAAAAAGTTTCCTCATCTCTGTTCTAAATGGCTTACCCCTTATTCTTAAACTGTGGCCCCTGGTTCTGGACTCCCCCAACATCGGGAACATGTTTCCTGCCTCTAACGTGTCCAAACCTTAACAATCTTATATGTTTCAATAGGATATCCTCTCATCCTTCTAAACTCCAGAGTGTACAAGCCCAGCCGCTCCATTTTATCAGCATATGACAATCCCGCCATCCCGGGAATTAACCTTGTAAACCTTCGCTGCACTCCCTCAATAGCAAGAATGTTCTTCCTCAAATTAGGGGACCAAAATTGCACACAATACAATGTGGTTTCACTAGGGCCCTGTACAACTGCAGAAGGACCTCTTTGCTCCTATACTCGACTCCTCTTGTTATAAAGGCCAACATGCCATTCCCTTTCTTCACTGCCTGCTGTACCTGCATGCTTACTTTCATAGACTGATGAACAAGGACCCCCAGATCCCGTTGTACTTTCCCTTTTCCCAACTTGACGCCATTTAGATAGTAATCTGCCTTCCTGTTTTTTATACCAAAGTGGATAACCTGACATTTATCCACATTAAACTTCATCTGCCATGCATCTGCCCACTCCCCCAACCTATCCAAGTCAACCTGCATTCTCATAGCATCCTCCTCACAGTTCACACTGCCACCCAGCTTTGTGTCATCTGCAAATTTGCTAATGTTACTTTGAATCCCTTCAACCAAATCATTGATATATATTGTAAATAGCCTTGCGGTACCCCACTAGTCACTGCTGGTCCCCACACCGAGCCTTGCGGTACCCCACTAGTCACTGCCTGCCATTCTGCAAGGGATCTGTTAATCCCTACTCTTTGTTTCCTGTCTGCCAACCAATTTTCTATCCATGTCAGCACTCTACCCCCAATACCATGTGCCCTAATTTTGCCCACTAATCTCCTATGTGGGACCTTATCAAATGCTTTCTGAAAGTCCAGGTATACTACATCCACTGGCTCTCCCTTGTCCATTTTCCTAGTTACATGATTTCCCCTTCGTAAATCCATACTGACTCAGACCAATCCTGTTACTGCTATCCAAATGTGCGGCTATTTAATCTTTTATAATTGGCTCCAGCATCTTCCCCACCACCAATGTCAGGCTAACTGGTCTATAGTTCCCTGTTTTCTCTCTCCCGCCTTTCTTAAAAAGTGGGATAACATTAGCTACCCTCCAATCCACAGGAACTGATCCTGAGTCTATAGAACATTAGAAAATTATCACCAATGCATCCACGATTTCTAGAGCCACTTCCTTAAGTACCCTGGGATGCAGATCATCAGGCCCTGGGGATTTATCCGCCTTCAGTCCCATCAGTCTACCCAACACCATTTCCTGCCTAATGTGGATTTCCTTCAGTTCCTCCGTCACCCCAGATCCTCTGGTCACTGCTATATCAGGAAGATTGTTTGTGTCCTCCTCAGTGAAGACGGATCCAAAGTACCTGTTCAACTCATCTGCCATTTCCTTGTTCCCCATAATAAATTCACCTTTTTCAGTCTTCAAAGGTCCAACTTTGGTCTTAACTATTTTTTTTTTCCTCTTCACATACCCAAAGAAGCTTTTACTATCCTGCTTTATATTCTTGGCAAGCTTACCTTCGTACCTCATCTTTTCTCCCCGTATTGTCTTTTTAGTTATCTTCTGTTGCTCTTTAAACATTACCCAATCCTCTTGCTTCCCGCTCATCTTTGCTACGTTGTACTTCTTTTATTTTTATGCTGTCCCTGATGTCCCTTGTCAGCCACGGTCGTCCCCTTACTCCCCTTGGAATCTTTCTTCCTCCTCGGAATAAACTGATCCTGCACCTTCTGTATTATTCATAGAAATACCTGCCATTGTTGGTCCACTGTCATCCCTGCTAGGATATCTTTCCAGTCTACTTTGGCCAGCTCCTCCCTCATGGCCCCATAGTCCCCTTTATTCAACTGTAACACTGCCACCTCCGATCTACCCTTCTCCCTCTCCAATTGTAGATTAAACCTGACCATATTATGGTCACTACCTCCTAATGGCTCCTTAACCTCAAGTTCCTTTATCAAATCCGGTTCATTCCATAACACTATGTAATCTTTGGTAATCTACAGAAAATAAACAAAATCAGTTTGTTTCTTGAACATCTTGACCACATGCGGTGATGCAAAGGTTTTAAATTTTGACAGTAAGACGAGAGGTTCCAAGCTGTAACCCACAGAGATGCTTGGGGTTTGAGTATCTTCCTGCTTCTCGATTATACTTAATTTCTCAATGAGATTGGATTGAGTGGTCCACAAAGATGTGGTGTGACTTCAAACAAAATTTCTAGACATTGCTGATTGATAATTTAAGTTAAGACTGAAATTTTGATCTAGAAAATTGGCAACAGCAACATCATGGACCCTCAATAATCAGGTTAAGGAGACATTGATGTTACAAAGCAGTGTAGGGAATAGCTTGCTTTTTCTATTTAAACCTCCAAACCAATTGGCCTCCTGTTTACTTCTGACATTTTCTGTTTTGATTTCAGATTTACAGTTTCCTATTTTATCTTATTTCTAGTTCACAGCATAGATACATTTATTCAGATGCCTTTTGGGTTTTACCTGTTAAAATATTTTGGAAAGCCTCCTCCACATTAGTTGAGTCCAAGGCAGATGTTTCAATAAATGAAAGCGAATTCTTTTCTACATCAAAAGAGAACAGAGGAACCATCTGTAATCTGAAGAAACCATGTGAACAAGAAACAATTCAATTCTTACCCATGTGAAACTAAATAAAGCTCCAGTAAGATTCATTTATGCAGAATTTGTCAGTGTGGTATTTCGGGTAAAAAAAAAGGTCATTTAGAGTGAAAGTTGGTTTTGTCACATCACATGAATGTCCTATTTGCTTTGTATGTTATTGTAGAATTGTTGCAATAAAACATTAGAAATTAAGGAAGAAAGTAGAAATGTCATGGTGGCACAATGGCAGAGTTGCTGCCTTACAACGAATGCAGCGCCGAAGACCCGTGTTCGATCTCGACTACGGGTGCTGTCTGTACGGAGTTTGTACGTTCTCCCCGTGACCTGTGTGGGTTTTCGCAGAGATCTTCGGTTTCCTCACACACTCCAAAGATGTACTGTAGGTTAATTGGCTTGGTAAATGTAAAAATTGTCCCTGGTGTGTGTGTGGGATAGTGTTAATATGCGGGGATCGCTGGTCGGCGCAGACCCGGTGAGCCGAAGGGCCTGTTTCCGCGCTGTATCTCTAAACTAAACTAAAACAGTCTGAAGAAGGGTCTCAACCCGAAACGTCACCTATTCCTTTGCTCCATAGATGCTGCCTCACCCGCTGAATTTCCCCAGCATTTTTGTCTACCTTCGATTTTTCCAGCATCTGCAGTTCTTTCTTAAACTAAAACAGATGATGCCTGAACCATTGAGTGACCTCTCAATTCACTTCCAGAGGAAGCTGCTTACTATTCATTCGACCTCTTTAACTTTGTGACATAACTCCATTTCAGAAGTAGAATCAGACATGGTGTTTATATACCAGTGGGTGGCGCCATCAGCAATAGCAGCCTCGCCAACAGTCTGTCTATCTTCTAATTTGATAGTATCTCCAGTCGCCCTGCGGCCTAACATCATGGAGCTGGAGGCCTTGCGCGGGACTGGCTTTGAGCCCCATCGCGGGGCCGTGGACTTACCATCGGAGCCTTCGATCCCTTGCCTGGGATCGACGCTCCAACCACGGCAAGCGGATTTCACCATCGAGGAGCTCGCAGTTTCTGGTAGAGACCGATGTCGGGAGCTCCAAACGACGCAGAAGGTTTCGAACAGCCCTGACCCGGGATCAGATCGCCTAGTGCGGGGAAGTTGAGATTCCCCCCCCTCCCCGATGCAGGAGCCTGATAGCACCAACACGTGGGCCCGACTGCCGGCTACAGGAGCCAAGATCACCCCGTCAATAGAAGGCTTGAGGCCCCCGACCGTGGGAGACAAAGAAGGGAAGAGATTGAACTTTGTTTTACTTTCCATCACAGGGAGGAATGTGGAGGAGTCACTGGTGGATGTCCATGTTAAAATGTATTTTGTGTGTTTTGTTGCTTTTTATTGGCATGACTGTATGGCAAATCAAATTCCTCGTATGTTGCAAAACATACTTTGCTAATAAAGTATGATTATGATATGGTCTAAAATTCTTGCCCTTATGATACTGCAACTTCTTGCCTTTTGCAGGCAACAATGGATAAACTAGCTAGTTATATATCGATCGTTATATATAGAAGTTATGATATATGTATGCTATCATTACATAATGTGTGCAAGAGAGGTGTGTATTGAAGTTATGACACCTGTGCTATCACTTTACATAAAACAACAAGAGAATGAGATGATTTTTAAAATATAAATTGTTACCATCACTTCTACATTAATCTGACTTCTGAAGGAAAATGACAATCAGCTGCAAATCAGAGAAACTTCCAGCAGGCACAGTAAATATCAACATTATATCCTGCAAACACAAAGTAACGGAAGTGATTTTAAAGGACCTGCCAATAATTCAAAGTGCACCCTGACTATTAATGTAGGGTGCTACGAATGTCAAGCTATTGATTAAAACTGCCTTTTAAAAACGACACAGTCAAAACCTTATGGAGACCTGCCATCTCACATCTCCTCAGAGTTAGGTGAGATCTTATGCAAAGGAGTCACTTATAATAGTAGACATGAGTTCCTGTTAACGTAGGGTTCAATTTTCAATCTTTTTGTTAGGTTTGATCCATGATAGGAACACAAAACGCAAATTGGAAAAAGGATAAATGTTTTTAAGTCATTTAATTATCACTTGCAGATCCAAACACCCAGGAGTCATTGGATGTAGTGTTTGAGCAAGTATGTATGTTCTCCTGGAAGTGTTAAGGGACTGTCCCACTGTACGAGGTAATTCAAGAGCTCTCCCGAGTTTAAAAAAAATCAAATTCGTGGTAAGCACGTAGAATGTACGTAGCGGGTATGTCGGAGCTTGGGACGTCTCTTAGCAGCTCGTAACGCTAACCGCAGGTACTCGGGAAACATGGCAAGCTGTTGAAAATTTTCCACGAGAGTCCCGAGTACCTACGAGTGGCTATTACCGTAATTCTCCGAGTTCGAATCAGGGGAAACGCGGGAGAACTCTTGAATTACCTCGTACAGTGGGACAGGCCCTTTATAATCCCTGCAAGTCACAGATACTGTGTGTCACATTAGCGCCTTAATATTGTGCATTTTACCATCTTCTGGACAAATTTCAAATGTGTAATAGAAGGATATGACATGGGTAAGGGATGGAGAGGAGGCCTATAGTGCAGCTTCAGTTGAAAGAGAACAAAGAGAAAGCTTATATGGAAATAACATGATAAATCCAGAGAATTAATAGAATAAATGAATGAAATAAAACTCAAATCATAATGAAATGAACTTGGTTTAGGGGACAGCTCAGGAGCCCATCTGCCTGACCCTAGTAAACCTGAGTTCCCAGAAAGCTAGAGAATGTTGTAATTTAATAAATGAATGATTCAGCATGTATAAAAGCTGTGGCAGCATGTCAGTATTGCAGGTGTAATGTAGTCAGTGTCGAGGTTAGTGCTGCTGCCACAAAGCTTAGATGACCTAGGTTTGATTCTGACTTTGCACATTCTCCCAGTGACCACGTGGGTTTCTCTGAAGTGCGCTGCTTCCATCCATAACCCAAAGATGTGCGAGTAAGTTCTTTTTCTTCTTATCGAGTCCACACACAAGATTAGAAGATTAGAAATTACCTTTTTTTACACGTCTCGGCATCTGTGTACAATGATGTCTGTCTTGTCGCTTCTTGTGCGTGGTGGTGGAAAGATTGGTGGAAACAGGGCCGCGACATGAATGCTCTTTCCTTGACCCCTGCGAGTAAGTTAATTAGTCACTATAAATTACCCCTAGTGTGAATAAGTGGCAGATAATTAAAGGGGGAGTGTATTAGAGTGCTGTACAGGCGTATAAATGGGTGAACAAGATTGAGCAGTTGTTCAGAGAGCTGGCATAGGCCAGATGGGCTGAATGGCTTCTTTCTACATTATACGATGAGAAATACTAGATCCAAAGTGGAGTGAAAAAGGAAGTAGCAAGTGAATTAAATGGATCCACTAAAATGCACCAACATCTCACTCTGCCTCTGAGCACTGTGCAGGGAATAGTTTTGTTAGTTTCCAGCTACCACGTGGCTCACCAGCAAACGCCCACGCCTCATCCGTGGGCACAGCTCGGAGATGACGTAGGTCGCTCTTGTTCCCAACCAGCATGATGACAATATTGTTGTCGCCGTGATCACGTAATTCCTTCAACCACCGCTCGACATTCTCGTACGTGAGATGTTTGGCAATATCGTACACCAACAGGGCACCTACAGCTCCACGGTAGTACCTGAGAACACACACACGCAACCCAGATAGCATCAGCCCTCAGTACGCGCACATGCTGAAACTTGCAGGTTACATGCTGACGATGAAAGAGGCAAATAAAGTACATTTAAAAATTGTAGATACAAAGCATTGCGAATTTTGGTTTACAAAGAAATTGTAACCATAAACCAACAAAAAACCATAAACCAAGATGTTCCGTTCAAAATCTCCGTTCAGTCGGCCTAAACCTACCTGATCTGCCGGTTGCTAAACACTTTAACTCCCCCTCCCATTCCCACACTGACCTCTCTGTCCTGGGCCTCCTCAATTGTCAGTGAGGCCCAGAGCAAATTGGAGGAAGAGCACCTCGTATTTCATTTGGGCAGCTTACACCCCAACGTTATGAGTATTGACTTCTCTAACTTCAAGTAACCCTTGCTTTCCCTCTCTCTCCATCCCTCCCCCTTTCCAGTTCTCCGACCAGTCTGACTGTCCCCGATTACATCTTATCTTTGCTTTGTTGTCATCTTCTCCTAGCTAACAATGATTTCTTCTACATTTTCCTTGAGCTCATCACTTTTGATGTCTAGTTTTAACACCTTACCCTTCCTTATCTCCTAGTCTCCCTCTCCCCTGACTCTGTCTGAAGGCTCTCGACCCAAAATATCACCCGTTCTTTCTATCCAGAGATGCTGCCTGTCCCGCTGAGTTACTCCAGCATTTTGTGTTTATCTTCAATGTAAACACCAGCATCTGCAGTTCCTTCCTACACACATAGAGTCCTTTGCTTCTTCATTTTGCACCAAAGACAAATCCCATCTTACTCATGCCAGTCTTCTCCAGTTTTCCAGAAATCAGGAATATAATGGCAAGCTTGTTAATAATTGTGGAAACAGTGCAGGCCTTGGCCTTGTAAGGGAAGGAGACAAAGCGGAGAAAGAAAATGAACAAATAGAAGGTCCTTACGCTGACGTGATGGCACGGTATCGCTCCTGCCCTGCCGTGTCCCAGATCTGTGCTTTAATTGTCTTTCCATCCACCTGGATACTCCTGGTGGCAAACTCCACTCCAATGGTGCTTTTACTTTCCAGATTAAACTCATTACGTGTGAACCTTGACAAGAGGTTGCTCTTTCCAACCCCAGAATCACCAATCAATACAACTGGAAGAGAAACAGTTTGAAGACATTAGTACATCAGAGTGAAATATTGTAGTAAATGTATTGAGGAATGATTGATTGTGTGATTTACATCTGCACAGTCCTCCGATCACCCTACATGGGGTCGGTTTGATAGGGCTGATAGCTTCCTTTTCATCTCTAACCTTTGTCCACCCATCTGCTAATTTAAAAAAAAACACCTGCATCCATCTATCTTTTAAGGAAAGACACAAAGTACTGGAGCAACCTTAAACCAGCATCTGCAGATCTATCACTTCCCAGCCTTTGTCCCAATCCCATCTCTTTTCCAGCTTTCTCCCTCCCTACTACAATCAGTCTGAAGAAGGGTTCTGACCCTAAACATCCCCTATCAATGTCCTCCAGAGATGCTGCCTTACCCACTGAGTTACTCCAGCACTCGTTGTTCTACTCTTGATTCCAGTATCTCCAGTTCCTTGTGTCTCCACCTCCCTGCACTAACTAGGTTTATTTGTGTTTGCTGAACCATTTATTTAATTATCCCACTCTCTCTTCCTTTACCCAGCAAGAGAACAAGCCAGACGGCTCTGTGTGGACACTTCCTAATAACTCATCCCTAGTACCACTCTGATCCGTACTGCATAAAGAACAGTTGACAAACCTGCAATTTTATCCTTAACCTCTAATATCCAAAGTTACTCTCACCCCTTTCTGTGCTTGCATACTCCATATTCCAATTTAATTTCCTCTTAGAGAAACTAACTCGTACTAGGAGCAATTTCCCTTCAGAGTTAGCTATTACTGGAATACATGTTTCCAGGGTACTGTCTTCCGGCGGATAGACACAAAATGCTGGAGTAACTCAGCAGGACAGGCATCATCTCTGGATAGAAGTAATAGGTGACGTTTCGGGTCAAGATTGAGAGTCAGGGGAGAGGGAACATTCTCGCATGTTGGCTCTCACTTGGGCTGTCACTGGAATACAGGCTCTGTGGTGTGAGCGGCATTGGGCATTTGTTCACCATGTGCTGATTTTCACGGAGCGCAAAGGTTCCCAGATGCTGTCTGTCACGAGGAAACAATCTGAAGAAGGATCTCGACCCGAAACATTACCGATTCCTTCTCTCCAGAGATGCTGCCTGTCCCGCTGAGTTACTCAAGCTTTTTGTGTCTATCCGGTTTAAACCAGCATCTGCAGTTCCTTCCTAAACAGATTCCTCTGTCGCTACCAAAGATCTTAGAGTGGACCAAAGTTGCTGAGTTTCCCCAGCTGCTGAGGCAGATTGCAACAACTCCGAGACCTGGCTCCCACTGGGGTATAGATTGGATTGGAATGCCTGAGAAAACATGAGGAAATGTGAAAGGAGAAGATTTTTTTTAAGAATGTGTATATTAAAATAATGGGCAGACATGAATGACTTCTAAAGATGTTGACACAGCTCCAGGGAGATAAAAGGAAACTGCAATACCACAGTCAGCCTGGGATTAACTGATAACATAATAAAGGAAGGTAGAACTCTGCCTCCATCCTGTCAGAGATCACAATGTGTCTGCTATAGATTACTGCTACTATTTATTAACATATAGGGCAGGAAATATAACAACAGTATGATTAGAAAGTTGCATAACAACAACTTTTTCTAGTTGTAAGCTTTTTATTACTTTGCTCTATCCTAGAATAGTTAAAATGGGGAGCTTTCTAGCAGAGAAAGTAATTGAGGTGAATTGTATAGATAGTCAAGTCAAGTCAAGTCAAGTTTATTTGTCACATACACATACGAGATGTGCAGTGAAATGAAAGTGGCAATGCTCGCGGACTTTTGTGCAAAAGACAAACAACAAAACAACCAAACAAATTATAAACACAATCATAACACACATATTCATTTAAATAATACATTTCATGGGAAAGTAAATAAGCATGAGGGAAAAGGGAAAAAAGAAATGAAAGATACGATGATAAGATTAGTTGCATGATCCATGTATTAACATAAACATTGGTCCAAATCCAAGTATCTTTTTATTGCAGATTTCAAATAAATGTTAGATGAATTGTGCTTATGGTCTATTTTTATCCTTCCTTATTTTCACCTCAACTCAGGGTGATTGATATAAATGTACTGCCCCTATCCCCATCTCAAAGTGCTATGAGCTCATGTGGTGTCGAATGTGCAGCAAACGAGGAACCCTTTGTGCATCTCCACCTTCAACTACTAAGGCCTATCAATTTAGTGAGTGAGCTCCCAAGTATTAATCATGCATTACACCATCACCATTACACCATGGTCACCACCATCTCCGAGAGATAATTAAACATTCAAGATTGCACCCAGGAATCAAGTTAGTTTGGGCACCAAATATTGAATTGCACCAGCACAAATTTAGAATCCTAAATTGTTCCATTTCAAATTAAAACAGAAAATGCTGGGAAAGCTCAGAAAGTCAAGCAGCATCTGTGGAAAGGGAGAGACATAAAGTGCTGGAGTATCTCAAGTGAGCCAGCCTGCTTCTCTGGAGAAAAAGGATGGGTGGTGTTTTGGGTTGGGAGCCTTCTACAGACTGAAAGGGAAATAGTCTGTGGAAAGTGAAAGAGTTAACATTTTGTCAGAACTGGCAAAAATGTTATAACTTTCCATGGTCCTTCCTCCACCTCTCGATAGGGGAGATAGTGGAGGTGGGATCTGTGGAACAAATCGCGTCAGAAATGGCTTAAGAGGCCAATTACCAGCAGGTTAAAAGATTCTTTGTCCTCGACCTTACCACTAACAACGCACACACAATGCACTGTTAATGGTAAGGTTGTGGACCAGATTTATATGAGTAGGTGACAAGAAACTGAGGTAACATGATATAAAAATGGAAAATGCTGGAAAAACTGCAGGTCAGAAGCATCCATGGGAAGAGAAGCAGTGAATATTTCAATTCCGTTCCTTCATCAGACCTGAAAATAGTGAAATAAGTTAGTCTAGGCAGCAGTGAAGGTGGGGGATGGCGATGAGTAGAATAAAGAAATTTCTCTGATAGAGAGAAGTGACTTTTCAATGTGAAGTTTCAAATGAATTTCTGGAGCATCATTAATAAAAATAATTTATGAAGTAACCCATAGAGAAATTGATGAAAAAATATTGAAGAAATATGCAGCAGGCCTAGTATCATCTAGGAAAGAAAAGCAGATTCATGTTTCAGCTGGACATTTCTAGTAAGATTGTGATCGGAATTTCTACAGCAGAACTGACATGAATTCTGTGCCCAGAATTAGAATAATGTGTTCAAGAAGGAACTGCAGATGCTGGAAGATCGAAGGTACACAAAAATGCTGGAGAAACTCAGCGGGTGCAGCAGCATCTATGGAGCGAAGGAAATAGGCGACCTTTCGGGCCGAAACCCTAGAATAATGCGCCTAATTTGCAAATCGAGGAGTAATCAGTACTGGATTACAGGATGGTGGCTGCAAATCTGGAGGTTCATGAAATAGAAATAGGAAACCTGGTGGAGAGCAGCAATGTCCAATTCCTTAACAACAGCTGGAGACAAATAAACAAGGAACGTTTCCTTTACCGTCAGCTCTAACCAGTGCCAATTAGCTGGATTATTTCTAATTATGTTGTGTTCAAGTAACAACTCTTCTGTTGCTCAAAGTTTTGGTTTGGCTCAGAAACAATGTCATAATTTCTGGTTTTCAGTTAATCTCTATAGTTCTGAGTAAATCAATAGTAGTTTCATTTTTACACATCTGATGGTTGCTCACCAGCAAACACACAGCACAGAGCCAGCCTCCTGGCAGCAATACCGGAAGATGTTAGAATGAACCACAAAACTTATAGCGCTTGGTCTCTCACACCGAAGGAATATTGCACATGAAATGGTTAACATGTTGAAACTGATTACAACATGGTGGTGCTGACATTTACAACAGCAAGTTCAAGTGAGAGGGAAATTCAGCTCATCCATTTTAGGCTTTGACTGAAATATTCTGCACCTCCTCTGCCCAACAATTACCTCTATCCTTACGATCTCCAGAACTCCCAGGATTCTGCCACTCATCTATCTTACCTAGAGACCATTGTCGATTTCACAGCTTTTTAATTGTAGGAAGTAGACATGAATTAATACCTCTGAAGGTGGTGAGGAATGAGATATTTTGTAGATCCAGGTCAGCATCGTCCAAACATCACTGCCTGTCATTTTAATTTGCAATTCCATTCCTACATACCTGTCTGTGGCCTCCTGCCCTCTTAGTTTCATTTCAGTAATCTGCAGCTTTTGATTTTCACCAGCTGCATCTGGTCTTCCAGGAATGCTAAACCTGATGAAGTTCTGTTCCTTCAGATACAATTCCTGTCCTTCAATTTCTTCTCTGTCCAACATCCAGGTACACAGTCCTTCCATTTCAAGCTGCAATTCACATGCACCTTTTCCTGTCTAGTATAATGCACTCAACATCACATGATTTCCTGTACGCTGTAGAAACCAGGCACAGATTGGATGCCTGCTTTGCAAAGCACCTACGTTCAATCCACAGAGGGATCCAAGGTTGCTCAGGGAGCTAAAGGAGGACATTTCAGAAATGTTGACCATAATCTAAGATGGTGCCAAACGATACAACTCTTTGTGTGCTGGTCCCACAAATGGATCTACAATCATTCATTACAATCACTCTACTTTTTAAAATCTTTATTTCCTTTATCCTGTATCTGTACACTATGGACGACTCAATTGTAATCAGGTATAGTATTTTCACTGACTGGGTAACACACAACAAAAAAGCTTTTCATTGAACCTCGGTACATATGACAATGAACTAAACTAAACTGCATTAATCTTCCAAACATCGTCCCCTGCCACTTTAAATCTCTGCTCCATTCCCATCTATCAGTAGCTTGAGGAGCAGCATTTTGTCCTATTTCACATTGCACACATCGAAGCCATCCAGAATCAAGACTGAACTCAAGAGTTTTAGGTAACCCGCTTTCTTTGTTTGTTTCAGAACTGTTCAATTCTGCTAATGGTTATCCATCTACAATATTGGCTCAGTGAGGAGGACAGTCATATAATTGAAGGAAATGTTGGTAGGTATGCAAAAGTGCTTAGGTTGCTGATGAAACTTAACACTGAGAAATGTGGTTATATTATGGAAGGAAGAATGAACTAATATTGAGTTTGGAATTGTAAAATGGGTAAATTAGAGAGATCTGGAGGTATGTGCACATTGTACATTGAAAGTGATTAGGTAGTTAGAAACATAGATGGGATACTAGGCCTTATAAATAGAGTAAAAAAAACAAATGAAAAACCGTTGTTAAACACAGGTATGAGCACAACGGGTGTACTGTATCCTGTTCTGGATTCCACACTTTGGGAATGATTCAAAGATTTTACAGAAGGTACAGGAAGAGACATATTAAAACAATTCTAGGGATGAGGCACTTAGCTGTGGAGATAGATTGAAGAAGGTGGAATTATTATTTTGGAACAAAGGTGGTTGTAGAGAATCTACTGTAAATGAGGTATTTAAAGACATGAATAGTTTAGGCAGGTGGACAAACTACTACTAGTAAAAAAAATCAACAATCAGAGGACTTGGGATGAAGGTGATTTGCGATGATTCTCTTCTAATTCTGTTGCCATAATATTTACCCATGCAACAATCTTATATCTGCCAATCTTGCTGTAGACACAACCTCCTATTACAGTATAGGAACACGATAAGTAGGAGCAGGAGTCAGCCATATCACCTCTTGAGCTTCGTCCACCATTCAATTAGATTTGAATTGCTGATCTTAGCCTCAACCTTACTTTCCTGCCTTTCCCCCTAAAAATAGGACTACCCGACACATCAAAAATCTCTCCATATTGCCCTTGAACATATGCATTATCCAACCTCACAGGTAACCTGGTATTATAAACAAATTTGGCTATAATGCATCATTAAAAAAGCAGTCTGAAGAAGGGTCTCAACCCAAAACATCACCAATATAGAGATGTCGCCTGTCCCACTGGGTTAGTCCAGCATTTGTGTCTATCTTCGGTGTAAACCAACATCTGCAGTTCCTTCCTACATATTAAAAAATAATGTATTTGGCGCACTTTTATAAATTGTTCTCTGAAAATTTACAGTGTAAATGACCCATATACATTCATGGTTTGGCACTTCAGCTTTTTAACTCATTGTTCCTCTAATTATAATGAAGCCACTGTATTCTAATCAACGCTTACGTCACCACTACCAAAGTTCTTGTCAAATTTGCTCAATAAATTTATATGCATTTCTATTAATATAATAAATGTCAATGTCATGTTGACTTGTATTTCCTGTATTTTAATTTCCATAGTTTTGATGGGTCAATGTCATAATTTCAGAGTTGAATTACTCAGTAGCCAATGCAGCTGATCAGGACAATTAAAAATAATACTTGAGTGGGCAGTGAAGTGGGGGGGGCGTATAATCTTTAACTTTTTCCACCAGGTGGATAGGACTAACAAAAATGGATTGGAAGTGTGTTTTATTTTATATCATGTCTGATTTTCTTTTCTTCAGAGGCCAAGTTAACACAAAGTATCTGACAATGGAGCAGAGTGTTCATTTTTGCACTAGTTCCGCAGTGAAACATAAACAGAGACTGGTTTCAACTGACTTCAGATGCAAAACCCGATCCTTTCTGCAGGACTGATTCCATTTGCTGCAAAATATGTTATGCCCAGATTCCATCTGACCAATATTACATTGATTTATGTTCAAAATAAAATAAAATAAGGAAATGCTGGAAAGATTTAACAAATAAGGCTGAATCTGTAGAGAGACAAATATACTTCTGGTTGTTGATCTTTTACAGTCCAAAGTGAAACAACTTCACACCAATACTGCAGTTGTAGTGTAAATCCAGTTTCTTTTGTAGAGTATGCTGTCAAATGTCAAAGCCATTTTTGTTTCTTGAGATACCTTATGTGAATCCAGTATATATCTGAGCAATCCAGTGGGAATTTGCAGCATTTTGTTGCAGAAGTAGATTTCCAGTCAATTCCCTCTTTTTTTTTAAAAAGCATGGGCAGGTAGAAATACAGTATTCCATTCCATCCCTGTGTCCACACGTGACAATAATAAACTAAACTAATAAACATTAAAATAACTTACCATTTAGCCCAGTTAGTTTGTGACATCCATAAGGAATAGTTTGCAACATCCATAAGGACTGATTTGGACAGTTTCAAAAATAGGCAGGATTTGGGGAGCAATTCAAATAGCATTAGCACAAATAAAATTAATAGCATGGGATATTTAAAACCACGTGCTAGTGCCATGAGAATATATTTTGAAGCAAGATATGAAAATTTAGGTCAAAGACCTCAGTCTATTTGAAGCTGAACCTTACAATTCAGTTTACTTCATTCCAGGGCCATTAATCAGGATGGTCCCTGAAGGTCCACATAACAAGCAAGAGATAGAGGGAAAGGAGAGGGAATGTGGGGTACCAGACCAGGCATTTTTAAGAATCCATAGAATTATTTAAAAAAGAAAATGAGGACGTGGGGTTGGAGCTATGAACAACAATAACAAGGCTTCAGTACTTTCAATTAGAATATGGCCTTGACGATTTTGCAACAGTTCACGTCTCACACAATTCGCAATTCACGCTTGAAAAGTGGAGACCAAAGACCACGGGAGTCCGAGGTCCATAATGCCATTGTGCATCGAGACGGTGTTTCAAATGTAGACGTATTAACGTATGTTAACCTTACGTTAAAACAAAATAACCAGCAAAGGTATTGGAAATATTCAAAAACAAATTATTTAGCAGTGAATGTTTTTTGAATATAAATCCTTGATTAAATCCGCAAGGGCAGGGAACAACACCAGACCCCACCCACCCCGTTCTCCGGCTATCACCGGCTGGTGCATCGCATTCATGCAACCTCAGACATCTGGATATGCAGTGGAAAGAGCACATTGATAAAAACATGGAGGGGGTTTTATGTCCCAAGAATTTTGCAAAATCGGTCGCGAAGCAGAGGTCGACGATTATTCATCCGATAATTCACACTCTGCGGTTCATCGAGATCATAGACAGTGCTGATGGGAGAGTATCCGACGGCGGAGTGAACGTCGGTAGATCCCCACGCCGAATCAAAAGGACATGAATGGGGTTAAAGGAGGGGGGCACTGATATAACATCTCACCTTTGAACAAATAATCATATTCATCCTCTCGGCTCCCCATCTCACTGCCCGTGCTCGCTCACTCGGCTCTGCGCAACGGGTGAAGAAATTACCAAGATCCTGTGTTCGGAAGGAAGCCGAGATCTTCCGGGATCGAGCAGGAGGAGCGAGTGCCACACTTAAAGCTGTACTATTCTCCACCCACTTACGATGCGGTACCATACATCACGGGGGAAATGATGGCATTGTCCCAGCATTTCTAGCCCTGGAAATCGGACCGAGACTTTTTCACAAATCACACTGAAATTCTGAATGGAGCTAACCTTGGTTCCACTGTTATTATCGTTGGATGGTGGTGGGTTGGTATAAGCTATCCGCTTAGAAGCTGACGCCAGTATGCTGCCAAAGGTTAGACAGTTCTTGGGGATTTGTCACCCCCTGGGGGGTCGATGTGGGCAGGCGTGCTTTGGAATAATAGTCCCAGCACACCTAGCATGGTTCCTGCTCCCCACCTCGATGCCCCAAGTGTCGAGAACGGCACTAAATGGGCACTTTCTCAGAATAAAAGGTACTCTAGAAAGGAGATGAGAAGGAATTTCTTTAGTCAGGGGGTGGTCAGTCTGAGTGGAATTTATTGCCACAGATGACTGTGGAGGCCAAGTCTTTGGCTATTTTTAAAGCAGAGATCGACAGGTTCTTGATCAGTAAGGGTGTCAAAGGTTATAGGGAATGGGGTTGTAATGGAAAGATAGATGCCACAGTATACACAATGGGCCAAATACCCTAATTGTGCTCCCATGACTTATGACTTCTTAATCTTTTGCAATATCCTGGCATCAACTTCTCTAAGTAGATAGTTTTAGTTTATTATTGTCACGTGTACCAAAATACAGTGACAAGCTTTTGTTTGCTTGCTATCCAGTCAAATACTATCCGTGATAACAATCAAACTCTCCACAGTGCACAGCTAATGGATAAATCTAACTCTCTCTTGATACTTTCAAGGGAGAGTTAGATAGAGCTCTTAAAGATATGGGGAGAAGGCAGGGACGGGGTACTGATTGTGGATGATCAGACGTGATCACAGTGAATGGCGGTGCTGGCTCGACGGGCCGAATGGCCTACTCCTGAACCTATTGTCTACAAGACCAAGTGGGACCCGTTGGGCCCCATCCCCTAACGCGGGGGGACGTCGACACGGCGTCACACAGGTCTGGTCCCCGAATGCGGCATCGGCGCTCACCCCGGAGACAGGCGCCCCCCGGAGCCAATCACCCCCATTACCCACTCCTCCAACGTAACCCGTTCGCCTAACGCAATATTCCATCATTCATCCATAAGCCCCAACTGTGCAGGCGCGGCTCATTTCCCCATATCCTCCAACACTCCCTCCCCCTCTTCACGGTCACTCTTCTCTCCCCTCACCTCCTCCACTCCTTCGTCTCTCCCTCCCTCTCCTTTCCCCTACCCTCAGTCAGCATTGGCATCGGTGCTCCCTTGAGCTAACAAATCCTTCCCAGGGGGGGCTTCCCGGAGCCAATGAATGGACTTGACTTTTGGGTTGGCATTCCCTGGAGCCAATCAACCCTTCCCACGTGGAGGTGTGGGGGGCAAAAATCTCACTCTATCCTTACTCCCCTTGAAGCTGCTGTTCCCATTGTCTCTCTCCCTCCTTCTCCTTTTCACTACCATCAGTCACTCCCTCTGTCACCTCTCCCCTTTCGCACTCCCCCATTAAAGACAATGTTTAAATAACATTTCTTCTCTTTCCATCCCTCTTTCCGTCAACTCTTATAGCTTCTGTATTGGCAGCAGAGATCACATTGTGATGTAATTTTTGTTTTTTAGAATCTTCATGGCAGCTTGTCTGAGATCCCATTGAGATTGGACGACTGTGAGATGCCATGGTGACATCACCACTGGAAGCTGCTAGAAAAGTCTCACTCTCACAGGCAGTTATTATTTTCAAAGATGGCTTTTTAAAAACTTTAAATATCAATAACTTGTGAAATATAACGTAAAATATGAAGAAACTTGATACTAACAACCATGAGAAAAAGTTGAGTAAGGTTCTGCAAACATTTTTGCGCTATTGTGTACCGTTTTGGAGTCGTTCCTTGATCTCAGACAGACAGACAGACAGGCAAACAAGCCAAAACATTTAGTATAATATAGATTGTCTTTAAAGTCAGATTGAGGATCGTTGAAAGGGCCCCAATGAGGTATATGGGTCAGGGCCACACTACAACTGATGAGGGGACCATTTAGTTTCCTGATTTTTATGGCGCATCTTTACAGGTTGGTGAGGGTTGTTGGGGACATGTTGAACTTCCTAAGCCTTCTAAGGAAGTAGAGGCATTGGTGTGCTTTTTTGGTCATTACTTCGATATGGCTGGTTCCGGACAAATTGCTGGTGATATATATTACTCAGAACTTGAAGCTTTTGAACATCTCTTTTGACCGTTTTTTAATCGCTGGGTGGCACAGTGGTGCAGCAGTAGAGTTGCCAGAGACCCAGGTTCGATCCAGGTGCTATCTGTATGGACTTTGCACATTGTCCCTATGGGTTTTCTCCAGGTGCTCCGGTTTCCTCCCACACTCCAAAGACGTGCAAGGTTAATTGGCTTCTGTAATATTGCCCCTAGTGTGTAGGATGCTATCTGGGATGACAAAGAACTCGTGTGTTGGTCGGCATGGACTCGGTGGGCCGCAGGGTCTGTTCCCACGTTGTATCTCTAAACTAAACTTTGGCGCCAAGAATTTGTTCTTCGTGAGGGGAGGTAAACAGCCGTAAGTAGTTGTGCATGTAGGCACAAATGACGTAAGAAGAGGAAGGAGGTTCTGCAGCGTGAGCATAGAGAACTAGGTAGGAGGCTGAAAAGCATGACTTCTAGGGTGGTTATCTCTGGGTTGCTTCCAGTACCCCTTGCCAGTGCGTGTAGGAACAGGGAATTAGGGAATCTGAATGTGTGGCTGAGAAGTTGGTGCAGGGGGCAGGGTTTTGGATTTCTAGAACACTGGAATCTCTTCTGGGATAGGGGTGACGTACAAAAGGGATGGGTTGCACCTTAATCGGAAATGGACCGACATTCTGGCAGGCACGTTTGCTGGTGCTACACAGGTGGGTTTAAACTAAAAAGTGGGGAGGCCGAGTCAAAAATGTGGACGCGCATCCGTGCAGCTAACGGGAAAGAGAGTGTAGGAAAGGTCACGTTTAAACTAACAGGGCAGGGGGGTGGGACCAAATACAAGGAGATAGAGGGCCATAAAAGGAGAACAGAAACAAAAGGTAGAAGGGAGATAATTGGGCTAACCAAATTGGTAAACGTGCTGAGGAGGATTTCCTGGAATGTATACGGGATGGGTTTTTAAACCAATATGTAGAAGAATCGATCAGAGGGCAGGCCATCCTAGACTGGGTATTGTGTAATGAGGAAAGATTAGTTAGCAATCATGTTGTCAAGGCCCCTTGGGTAACAGTGACCATAATATGGTGGAATTCATATGGAGAGTGACACGGTTCTGAACTTGAATAAAGGAGACTTTGAAGGTATGAGACGGGAATTGACTAGGAGTGACTGGCAAATTATTTTTATTTTATTTACTTAAAGGGTTGACAGTGGCGATGCAATGGCGAATATTTAAAGACCACATGGATGAACTCCAGAAATTGTTCATCCCTGTCTGGCAAAAAAATAAAACTGGGAAGGCAACTCAACCGTGGCTGATGAGAGAAGTCAAGGATAGTGTTAAAGCCAAGCCAGAAGCATATAAATTGGCCAAAAAAAGTGGCGAACCAGAGGACTGGGAGAAATTTAGAACGCAACAGAGGAGGGTAAAGGGAGTTAATTAAGAGAGGGAAAAAAGCATGAAAGAAAGCTTGCGGGCAATATAAAAACCTGACTAAAAGTATCTTTAGGTATGTAAAAAGGAAAAGATTAGTGAAGACGAATGTACTGTAGGTCCCTTAGTCAGAGACAGGTGAATTTATATTGGGAAACAAGGAAATGGCAGAACAGTTAAACAAATATATTGGTTCTGTCTTCACCAAGGAAGACACAAACAATCTCCTGGAAATACTAGGGGACCGAGGATCTAGTGGGAGGGAGGAACTGAAGGGAATCTATTAGTCCAGAAATGGTGTTAGGTAAACTGTTGGGACTGAAGGCAGATAAATCCGCAGGGCCTGATGGTCTGCATCCCAGAGTACTCAAGGACGTGGCCCTAGAAATTGTGGATGCATTGGTGATCATTTTTCAATGTTCTCTCGACTCTGGATCAGTTCCTGTGGACTGGAGGGTAGCCAATGTAACTACACTTTTTAAGAAAGGAGGGAGGGAGAGAGGAAACGGGGGATTATAGGCCAGTTAGCCTTACATCGGTGGTGGGGAAGATACTGGAACTGATTATTAAAGATGTTATAGCAGCTCATTTGGAAAGTAGTGACGGGATCGGTCAAAGTTAGCATGGATGTATGAAGGGGAAATCATGCTTGACTAATCTTTTGGAATTTTTTTGAGGATGTAACAAGTAGAATGGATAAGGGAGAGCCAATGGATGTGATGTATCTAGACTTTCAAAAAGCCTTTGACAAGGTCCCACACAAGAGATTAGCGTGCAAAATTAGAGCACATGGTATTGGGGGTAGTTTATTGACATGGATTGAGAACTGGTTGGTTGACAGGAAGCAAAGAGTAGGAATTAACAGGTCCTTTTCAGAATAGCAGGCAGTGACACAAGACTCGGTGCTGGGACCCGATGTTTACAATATATATTAATGATTTAGACGAGGGAATTAAATGTAACATCTCTAAGTTTGCAGATGACACAAAGCTAGGTGGATTTGTGAGCTGCAAGGAGGATGTTATGGGGCTGCAGGGTGACTTGGATAGGTTGGGCAGAAGCATGGCAGATGCAGTAAAATGTGAATAAATGTGAGGTTATCCATTTTGGTGGCATGAACAGCAAGGCAAATTATTATTTGAATGGTATCAGATTAGGAGAGGTGCAATGAGACCTGGGTGTGCTTGTACATCAGTCACTGAGAGTAAACATGCAGGTACAACGGGCAGTGAAGAAAGCCTTCATTGCGAGAGGATTTGAGTTTAGGAGCAAGGAGGTCCTACTGGGGGTGTACAGGGCCCTGGTGAGACCGCATTGGAGTATTGTGTGTAATTTTGGTCTCCTAATTTGAGGAAGGACATTTTTGCTATTGAGGGAGTACAGCGTAGGTTCACCAGGTTAATCCCCGGGATGGCGGGACTGACGTATGATGAAAGAATGGATCGACTGGGCTTGTATTCGCTGGAATTTGGAAGGATGAGAGGGAATCTTATAGAAACATATAAAATTATTTGAGGATTGGACTGGGCAGATGAGGAAAAATGTTCCAGATGTTGGGGAAGTCCAGAACCAGGGGTCACAGTTTAAGAATAAGGGGTAGGCCATTTAGGAATGAGTTGAGGAAAAACGTTTTCACCCAGGGAGTTATGAATCTGTGGAATTCTCTGCCACAGAAGGCAGTGGAGGCCAATTCACTGGATGTTTTCAAGAGAGTTAGATTTAGGTCTTTGGGTTAAGGGCTACAATAGTCCATTGGTTAATACAATAGTTGGCTGGGGACGAGGTGGTAAAAAAGGAATACAAACAGTTAAATTAGCAAGAGGACTAGGGGAGGGACAGAGAAAGAGGGAATGCAAGGGTTACCTGAAGTTAGAGAAACCAAAATCAAGGCGGAGGTTGATAGATTCTTGATTAGTAAGGGTGTCGGGGTTATGGGGAGAAGGCAGTGGGTTAAGAGGGGAAGATAGATCAACCATGATTGAATGGAGTTGACTTGATAGGCCGAAGTAATTCTACTCCTATCACTTATGAACGTTCACACACATACCAAACAAGTTATGGTTGTGTAGGATGCTGGGTTACACCAAAGATAGACACTCTGATAGTTACTCTGGCAAAAATGCCAGAGTAAATCAGTGGGACAGGCTGGAGAGAATGGGTGACGTTTCGCGGCGAGACCCTTCTTCAGACTGTTGTGTCATGTTACCAGTCTCAAAATCCTCAGCTATGTCCCTCCGCAAAGGAAGAAAGCAACTCCGTGATAATTCTAAAGGTATAGACACAAAATGCTGGACTAACTGGGACTGGTACCATCTCTGGAGCAAAGGAATGGGTGATGTTTTGGGTCTAGACCCTCCTTCAGACTTAATTCTACCTACGGGAAGCCTGCTTCAGTTGACTACATCTGAATCATCCTACCACAACCAGTGAGCAGTGCTCAACTATCTATCTCTTTGGTGACCCTCGGACTATCCTTGATTGGCCTTTGCTGGCTTTGCCTTGCACTAAACGATATTTGCTTATCATGTATCTATCTATACACTGTAAATGGGTCGATAGTAATCATGTATTGTCTTTCAGCAGATTGGTTAGCACGCAACAAAGGCTTTTCACTGTACCTCGGTACACGTGACAATAAACTAAACAGTTCAAGAAGGAACTGCAGATGCTGGAAAATGGAAGGTGCACAAAAATGCTGGAGAAACTCAGCAGGTGCAGCAGCATCTAAGATGCTGCTGCACCCGCTGAGTTTCTCCAGCATTTTTGTGTACCTTCAATAAACTAAACTGAACAGACTGCGTGGCGGTGCACTGTGGAATCCGCACCTGGTGCCTCCCCTCCGGCCCCCTCAGATCGACAGCGGGCGGGCGGACGGACGCCCATAAGATGGACGACGCGGCGGTTTGGCGCCCAAACCCCACCCCTGTGTGTCGTCACGTGGGTGACGGCGGGGCGGTGCTTGTGGCAATACCCAGGATCCTTCACGCGTCACTACGCGGCGGCCATTTGCACTTCAGTGGACAGGCGCCCGTTTAGTCGTTTCACTGCACCCATGGCGGATTTGGAGCCCACGTCCCAGGAGCCGGCGATCACAAACCTCGAGCTGGAGGAGAAGCAAGAGGATAATATCCCAAGCGGCGGCGATGAAGATCAGAACCAGAGGTGCGGGGGTGTGAGGGAGTTTTAGGTGGGAGAAGGCCGTGTGTCTATGGCAACGCAGTAGGCTTCAACAGGCCTGTAGGCCGCAGCCTGCGCGCCGAACAAAAGGGCGGCGCGGCCGGCTCGGAGTACACCGCAGGCCGGCCTTCGGAGCCAGATAAATTGTTTATTTTATTCTTAATGGGCATGGTATTGGAAACAAATAGATTGGGGATCGCCAGAAGGATTTAGTTTTATATATTTATTTGCTAGTCTGATTGTTAAGAATATTTTATTTTTTGAGCACTTTTAGTCCGGATTATCGAGACACATCTACTTTTTAAGCAATTAAATATAAATCCCTAATTCGAAGTATAATCATATTACTGCTTTATTCTTTGCCCTGTCGGATCTTATTTTTTGCCTCAAAATTCTCGCTTAAACCAAGACGGTACCACCACACGCTAAATGTTCTGTTTTTAGCATTCAATTTGTATTTCTTGGTCGATTCCTATATTCCAAATTCGGTGTGTGTTCACTTTCCAAACAACAAATGGTAGCACGCGATATTTTTTCACCTTGGTGACTTGTGCCTGTTCGCACGCCATCCCTGCATATCTCTCGTGAGAATCCATCTCATTCCCACTCTATTTAGAACCATTCCACCTCACCAGGACTGTGGCATCTTATCTCGCACTCCCAAGGAGCACTGTTGCCCCCTTTCCCACTGCAAAACATTCTCTACTCGCCTTTCTTTCACTGAGCTGTTTCCATTCAAACATGCCTATACCCACACTGGATATAAAATCCTTGACGCTTGTCATGGCACTGTCAATCAGTCAATATTTTAAAGATAATTCAACTTTTCTGTTTAAATATAACGTCAAAAAGCTTTTTGTCAAAAACCTTTATGCACTACAATGGCTCGATTGTAATCAGATATTGTCTGTCTGTTGACTGGTTGGCATGCAACAAAAGCCTTTCACTACCTCGGTACATGTAACAATAATACACTAAACTAAACTTTTTTGTAAACATTTTTTGGAGGCTGGATGGAGCTGTACCTAAGCATGTAAATTGAATTATTAACATTGAAACTCATTTCTTTACAGTGAAACAAATGAAGCTCCAGTTAAGAATGAGAAAAATGATAAACTAAAAGAAAAAAGCAGCAAGCGTGGAGGAAACCGTTTTGAGCCTTATTCAACAAACCGAAATGCAAGATTCCGGGTTTTTGTGAGCAATATTCCATTTGAAATGAAATGGCAGACCCTTAAAGATTTAATGAGAGAGAAAGGTAAAGTTAGGTGTAATTGTGCTCATTGGAAATTAAACTACTGTTGAGTTACTTCATTGCCCAATATGATACGTACTAACTAAACTTGTTTTCACCTTCAATCCCTGGCGCCAAGTATGGATCATCTTGAAGAATAGCCTTTTCTACTGAAGAAATGACGTGCAGAATTTTGATTGAAGAATTTTTAATTACATGTCTTCACAGCAATTCTGAAGTATATTTGTGAACAAATTTGATATAATATTATTGGGGGCAAATGATCTGGGATCAGGAGTATGTGACCTGACGAGCCAAGCCTCCTCTGCCATGTGTGTAAAATCATCGCAGATCTTGTTATCAATTCACTATTCCGGAAGGGAAGAACAGGACTTTGAGTCGAATTTGTAATGTCACTGAAAGTTTAGGATTTTCCAAAAGGGAAGAAATGATCTGGTCAAACATCACAATATTTTTAGTAGTGTGGACACAGATTTGTAGGCCATACATGCATGTAGGATGCATGCTCTCCTGTTTTCATCTGAGTGCTCCTGTCACAGTTATTATGATTGAGGGAGAGCATGGAAACCAGATGTCATCACTGTTGTGTGAGCAGGCCAATTTCTTAACCATGAAGGAATACTCGTTAACGTCTCGCATTTCTTCTGCATGGATTTGCATTTAATAAACGATTTGTATCCTTGGTATAAATTAGATGCAAAATTTGCCGTCTTTTGCCAGCCAGGAAAAATAAAATTTAGAGCTCCGGCCAATAGTAATTAGTTGAGCGATTGAGAATTAGTAATTGAAATCGGGGACCACAATGTTTGTGAGTTTTAAGGACTGCTGCCCAAATTGGCCGCAGTTTACCTCATGGTAGTAACCAACTCCGAGGTACCTTCTGATGCTGCTGTTTTGGATGTGTACAGCAATTTTATGTCAAATGTTTTTGTGAGTACAGAAAATCTTGATTTTTCTGTATAAATGTAACTTTACTGTGAGAAAATTACATTCAATACTTGACTGAAAATAATCAAACGTTGATAGAACTCAAACTGTTCTAATATTTGATGTTTTTATTTGTGCATTGTAATGCCGGCGTGACAAAACTATTGGAAACTTAAAAGAAAACAGGTGAAGCATGACAATCCGTATCTGCAGAGAAGACACACTTATGAGATTATCCTGTTTCTTCAACCACTCATTCTGTTACTTCTTGTGTTCAATATCATTTAGTTTTGAAGGTGCACACCTTCTGTCCTGACTTAATACACCTGACAGTTGGTGTTTTTAAGTTAAGAGGGTTTGATATCTTTGTTCCATGTAATGCCCTATAATATTCCACTTACTGTTCAATAACAGTGTTTGGATAGAACCACAATTTTGCAATCTTGTTTTAATGCCAGTGGGCTAGATTGTGGTTTGAAAGTTGTGCATTGAAAGTGAGATGTGGCAAGCCTGGACAGAAGCCTTCAAGAATTGAATCACGACCACTCACTATAACTTGGCACGCAAAATGACTACTTGTGCATATATTGCAGCAAGATGCAATTTAACAATCTTACTACCGTTCCACAATTTTTATTTTTTAAGGCTGGCTGTATAAACGAAATACTGGAAATAACCCCCAGGACTCAATCTTTTTCCATTACTTTGGGGAAATAATGTGGAGTTGATAGAGACGTTTCCACTTTTTAAGGAATTAGTCCTTTAAAGAACATTTCACACAATGGTCTTTGTACTGTCACACACGCACACATGGCTGTACCTTGTTGGAGTACTAGTGTTGAATTGTAACTCCAGAATAAGTTTATTCTGGTATGGCTTAGGAATTTCAATCCTGTAAGTGCAAACACCTTGAAGGCTGTGTTATGAAATTGTTAGGGTTAGATTATAATGGAAGAAATCGCACCCTATGTCTGTTAGAATGTTCAAAGTTGATTGGTTGGGATCTTTTATCCTGCAAAAGTTGATTCTCAATCCCCATTAACAGCGAGGATCAGTGATGGCAAAGTGCCTTTCAATAACTTTATTGTTAAAATTATCATTACTTTAAGAGTAAACTGGCTACACATCCTAATTACGTGATTGTTTTGCACATTTGGAGTTTTGTTAACTTGCAACTTTTCTGAAACAATAGCAATGTTGAAGAAAATATTTTGTCTTTTTTTCAATTGAGTTGAAGGTCAGTGAGAAATGCCAGCATTTCGTAAATTCGCAAATTTGGTAAGGAGTTGGTGTGTTATATACAAAGTGATGCATTGAATGCTTGGTAACCTGACTAGCCTGACACAACGGATATTGTCTTTAAATTGGTGAAGACATGTTTTAGATCTGAATATCTGAAACTGTTTGAAATTAAGTTGGACATATTTCTGAGCATATGTCCTTAAATTGAGGGAAGATCGTGGAAACATGGCTCATTAAGGTATGAGTTATCACTACAGCAAGAACTTTAATTATGTGAAACCGCATTACTGCACCCATACAAGAGATAGACAATTTCTATTGTCTCCTCTACCACAACCACACTTTATTCCCTGTCCTACCAACCCAATTAACATCCGATCTTTCACACAAGAGGTAGATAGTGCACGCTTACTAAATTGTGGACAGAAGTCCATTTACTAGATTATGCAAAGTTTTCTACTATAACTTTTTTAAAAATCTGTAAATTAATTGCCTAATTTTTGGTGACAATTCTATCATCTGATTCACTTGACTCTGGAAAACCATTCTTGATAAACTTTCCTAGAGATTGGCATTCAATTGTGTGTTCAGTATCTGAGTGAAAAAGGATTATTGGTCTTTCAGAACAGAAGTGAACAGTCCACCATGGTGCATGCTGCTGCTGCTGAATAGGACTACTTGATGTTACCAGTATTTAGTAGTCTGACAGGAAAGAAACATCAGCAGACATTGTTTTACATGTGAAACCACTAAGTGTCATTTTTAGGTTTGTGTACGCTCCTGCCTTTCTTGATGTAGTGATGGCTTCAAGCGGTAAGACTCAAAAGTTGGTGGTTTAAAATTAGTGTAATACTGGGAATGTGCCCATGCAGATTCACATGTCTTTGGTTTTGTAGAATACTGACGATGTCTTTAAATGATTTAGATAGTAGAATGCTGGGATTATTGTGGTACAGGTGTGTAGGGAACCAAACTCGGTATTCAGCCTAAATGTAGTCTTTGTGTTGCACTAAGCCAAGTTAAGAACAGTTGAAACTCACTGCCCAGGGCTGAAGAGTTATAGAGTACAAGCAGTTCTCCTTAAGAGCAAGTTTTACCCCACACATTTTCTCAGATGAGAAATATTTCTAAAATTTTATCTTTACTGCATTGTGGTGCAGAGTGGGATTTTGCTTGAGACTCAGCTCCACTATATTGGTACGAGTACACTAATTATAGATGTTTATCAAAAAGAAAGTGAAATTGAAGAAAAGTCACTTCAGGAAATGTTTTGCTATTTAGTGCCCAAATACTCTTTACACCAAACATTAAGATGTTTAAAAAAAAAAAAAAGCCTTTTGGTTACATATATACCATCCTACGTACCCAACACTATCATCTTTCTCTCCCATTCTTGCTCCTGCCTCTTTCTCCTGCTCCCCTCACTCCATGTTAAGTTCTGTTCCCTTTTAAGAGTGACAAACATTGCATGTGTAACAATTAATATAATACCAACAAAATTATGCCACACAATTGTGAGCCAGTGCTGAAAATATGCTGTGAGTAGTATCTCAATTGGGTGTACAATGTAGACAATGCAAATTACTTATTCCAAGTTTTAAAATTTGCAAATCAGAATTCTTATCTTACACAAACAGAAAAAAATCATTTTTCATCTGTCTTAAAACAGAAGAAACCCTGACAGTACCAATTGTTTGCACAATTGAGCTTAAAGTTTGATTGTAGCAATGTTTCATCTCCGAGTTTTTTTCTGCACAAGCAAAAGATTGGCTTCCTTTTTTTTGTTAGAATAACAATTTTGAACTATAATGAAATTGGAAAGTCTTTTTTGAAATCCTGTGGAGCAAAGAAAAAAAAATCACTTGAGTGTTAGCTATGGGGTTAGAGGTAAAGGACCTTGATGGCAGCAAACATGAATCTTCAGCTTGCTATTAACGAGGACTGACTGTTAAAATTGTCTTGGCTGATGGCTTAGTGTTTTGTATATGTAAATGGATACTAGTCATGTAGTAGGTGGGAACTCAAGATCAGATCTAATTTGTTTTTTTTTAAAAAGAACTTGGTCATATAATGGTTTGATTCATTCACAGTTGATTAACCGGTACATGGTGATCTTAACTGAAGCAGACTCTGCTGCTTATGGTGGTTGCTGGTGGGGATGTCACAATATATAATGCAATAGCTTGTTTAACAACATTATAAATCTTAATTTGTAGAATGTTTATGGTTTTCATGTTTGATTTTTTGATCACTTTGTTTTGTAATTTAATTGGTTGTGGTCCAGGGAGAGAGGAAGATGTGAATTTTGCATATTATAAAGTGACATCCTTATTGGCTGGGAACACTTGAGAAGCGCTCCAGTTTGGGAAGTACATGTTCAGTACACTGGGTAGATGTAAAAGGGCTGTTGTATGTAACATTGTTAGTAACTGGTAACAATGATTTTAAGGGTTGTGGTTTAATATGACCATTCTAGGTTGGGTTAGACTTGGGATCACTGCACACCTGTACATAGCATAGTAAGAAGGTTTAGGAATGTGGAATGATATTCTGGGCTTTTAGAGGGCTCAGGTTACTACATAACGTTGTCAATGTTTTTGCTGAATTCCAATTGTTTTCTTGGCTTTTCTCCTTCCGTGTATGTTTCGTCTGGGATCTGGTTTGTAGTTGGTGAGGTTACTTACGTGGAACTCTTTATGGATGCGGATGGAAAGTCGAGGGTAAGTGATAAAGAATGAGTTCTTCTGTGGTTTCATTGCAAATGTAAAATACACAGGATGTGGAATACTGGAAGTGGGCCTTGTTAGACTTTGAAATTTGAAGCTTAGAAATGTGGATGTGGCTAGGTGGGGTGGGGGGAGAGAAGAGGATTGAATGTAAAGTTATAGATTATAGCAGGCATATTTGGTGCTATTTTGTCAAAGTTAATCTAATTGGTGAATTTTAATATTTTTGTTGTCTTTGACATGGGTGTCCCATGTTTTTTCAAAAGTACATGAAAATGTTGTACAGTATGTTAAGTAGTCAGAAGTTTATGCATTGGATTTCATTTTTTTCTCAGCCCCACATTTGCTCCTGTGCCTCCTGAACGTAGTGACCAGTAGGATACAATTTTGTTGATGCTGACACTGATCTGGTGCATGCCAAAATTGTACACAAGTACACCTTAAAGAACCAGCCATTTGATTGGGAAGCATCACGATGGAGTCTGAAACAGGCATTGTATCATGTCTACACTTTTCAGCTGAGATTGCTCTAGTTATCAAGAATTGACTACTTTTTTTCCTAACTTTTTTGACACGCTCCCCTCAATATTGCTCCTCCAGTTCAGTTCAACACTGATCAGAATCTGGACGTTCATGTCTGTATGGCAGTATTGTGCCATATTCACCTTTTTAACCCACCACAGAGTATGTGGTTTATGTACCATACTGATCTTGTAATTCTAGGTTTGATTTCATCCTTTGTATGCTTTCATAGAAGACCCCTGTGCCTTAAATTGTAATGTGAATGAATTATCCAAAATGTTGGTTCTTGCCCTCTGATTCAGGCACGTGATTTGATGCTCTGCTTTAGATTGGGACGATTAGAGGATGTTCACTTTGTAAAAATAATGTCAAAAAATAAACTTTACCAAATATATCTGCTATATAACTTAACCAAGCAACTGTTCGGGGGTAGTAAATATTTTTGTCTTTCCTAAAGCTCTGCCAGGCAGGGTTGTAATTGTCAAAAGGGGGAGAATATTTTGATTCTTAATGGTGTTAAACATTGTAAAGGACGTTGAATAAGTTGTCAATGGAAATGTGAAAGTGGATGGATTTTAGAAGCATGGTTGAAGTGATTAAGTTGCTGTAAGGTTTCTGAAAAACGTAGATTTATTTTGGTCAGTTAAATGGTATAGAGCTGCCACGTTAGTAGCGTTCTCCCTATATTATCCAAAGTGGGTGAAGTCTTGGAATAATTTTAAAAGCATGTTAGTTTGACAAGATGTAATCTGGATTTTTTGTCTACAGTCCCCATATTGAAATAGCTTCTGGGTTTAGATGGGAAAAACCACGACAATATTATTTTATTTCAATCGGTAATTTTATACACACAATACTGCACTTGTTCTCTGAATTTACCCACAGGTCCTAGTAAATTGCAGGTTGGAATGGTCAAAGAGCCTGGCAGTGAACCATGATTTATTTTTGGAGAGATCATTTAGCATCTCGCTTTCTGAGCTGCATGCAAATATTAGCATGTGACCTACACTCAGGCCTCTTGAATCAGCCGCTGGCTGCTTTAAAGAATGGCCTGTGGCAGTCACTTTACAAGATTCCAGCTCTGAGTGGTGATGTCCAGCTTCTTTGGTATGTCCCACTTGCTATGCCCAATGTTGGGAATTCAATAGGGTTGTATCGGTTCTCTGGAACCTCTGTTCCTTGTGCATTGTTACTGGCTCATGATCCTTCATTTGCGCTATTCCATGCAAGGACAAATTTTTAGAGGGTAATGTGTAATACAAACAGTTAGAGGACTGATACTTAATCATAAATGGGGAAAGCATTGTACTTTCCTTGAAATGTAAATATTACTATTTCAATTTTGGTATTGATCTCAAAATTCTTTAATTAATTTTTACGTTTTCTTCTTCTTTACATGCTACCAACTATGACCAAAGGGATGTGGGTAAGTTTCTTTACCGTTCACTAAAATTCTATTTTTGCGTTAGATTAAGGTGTAGCAATAGCGTTCCAGATAACAGGAATACTCAAACCAAGTTTATTGCATATTTTGTGCGAGTGCCTTTGAACTATGTGGGGGGAGGGGAGGGGTTGGCTTCAATTAGTCTCCACAGTCCCGTTTTTATGATTTTCTAGTGTTGGTGCCTTTTCATTGATTGCTGCCTAAAGTGCATGTTTATATAGACATTGCAAATGGGTGTGATTTGGGCTTTGGTATGAAGCTCCCAGTATATAATTCATCACAAAACGTAATTTGATGTGAATGGGGATTTGGCAGATGTGAAAGTAACAGATATCCATGGAAGTTTAATCTTAACGTAGCGTGGTGAGTAACTTGGCTTTAGAAATAGAAAACGGCTGGACAAGATGGAAAAGTGACTGCAGAGGCTGGAATTTAGAGCAAAACAAACTGCTGCAAGAACTTTGGGTCAAGCAGCATCTATAGAGGTAAAGGGATAGTTGTCGTTTTGGGTCAAAACTTGTATAAAGATTGAGAATTGAGGGAAGATGGGCATCATAGAGGGAAGGTACAGAGACTGATATGTGGAACCAGATTTTGGAAGGATGATGGGTAGATGCAACCAGGTTTGTAGGAAGCAGGAAAGGTGAATCATGGGAGAAGTAACTTTGGTGGATAGGTATATGTGTGGTGGGCAGCAGGAACCAGGTGGGGTAGGGTAATGAGTCTGGTTAATGAGGGGGGATGGAATAGAAAATATAACATAAAGGAGGGAGAAGCTGAGTGGGACTGGCAAAGGAACAGGGAGTGTGGCATATTTGAAATTGGAAAATGTAACGTTCACTCGATCAGGTTACAACAAACGCAATTGGCATTTGAGGTTGCCCAGTTTATGTTGGTCTTGCAAATCTAGAGGAGGTGCAATGGCACCTTTGCTTTGCCTAGAAGGGCTGCTTGGGTGGAGGAACAAGTCTTGCACCACTTGTGGTTACAAGGGATGGGGAGTAATGAGTAGGAAAGGATGAGTGGAACAGGGAGCCACAGAGTACAATCTCTGGAAAGAGGGGGGGGAGGGGGGAGGGCTGTGTATGTCTCACTTGATTGTACAGTTGTACTATCATGCCCTCCACAATCTTGATAATTTTAATTTTTTTTTAAGCTCGGACAGAAATCCACCCCTTCCTGGTTTTCCGCTTTCTGCAAGATCCACTTTCTTCATGACTCTGGTTTGCTTGCCCTTTCTTGACTCCCCTGACCCCTCCTCTTCCCTCTTCACATTCCCCAGCGACTGGAGGGAGATGCAACACCCGTCCCTTCACTTCCTCTGTCACCATCGTCCAAAGACCTGAGCAGGCCTTCCAGGTTAGGCAATGGCTTGCGTGCACTTTCCCAACCTCATCTATTCCATTCAGCGCTGTGATTTGACTGATCATTTTGTAAAGACATCTTGAGTTTCCAGTTACAAGCCTTGCAACTCTCCATTCCCATATCAATTTGTCTGTTCTCTGCCTTAATTACCAAGATGAGGCCACACATTAGCAGTATACCACCTCATGCTTTTCTTTTGTAACATTCTATTGGATAATATTCAATGGATATTAAATTATCTAAATTTAGTTAAACCACGTTTTTTAACTCCTCAATCCATCCAAGTTCTTTTGTTCATCTTTTCCATTATCTCTCAAATAGCTCTCTTCTGCCTTGTTCCTTTTTCCTTCATCCATGTACCTAACCACCTGGGGTTTTCCCTTGGTTTACCTTTGCTATCTTCTGGACCTCCTTTGTCATCTTGTTTCACCAATGACCTTCCAGCCTCTGCCTTACCCCTTCCTATAACTTCTACCTAATGGCAATCTTCGACGCTCTCTTGATGCAGGGTAACCAACCAAAACATCGACCATCTCTTTGCCAGAGCTGCCAAGTAGTACGGATTTTCAGTATTTTGTATGCGATAAGAATAGGGATGTATGGATTTGCTTTGTAAAATATGGATTTTTTTAAAAATCGGCCCGACTCTGTTTCAACTTGCTGCCTAAAAAATGCAAGGATATAAAAAGTCATACTGTAACTCTAAAGATTATAGCAGATTAAATCTATTAGTATTAAAAAAATCTCAAAATCCAATGATTATTTTTGTAAGCTTTGATCGGCCTGTCCCGCTAATGGTTTAAACAACGCTGTCAGTTTAATGCGTGGGAATTTAAACGGACAACTATGGGTTCTAATTATAGCGCTACCAGCTGGGGCGCTATTGCCTTTGCACATAGCGCAATGGGTTTTACACGTAGTGCTATGGCCACAGCGCTATGGGTCACAGACTGTTCAGGGGAGGGAGGGAGAAAAAAGGAAGGAAAGGGAGAGCAAGCGGGAGGCTTCCAAAATGGCTTCTATGATATGATATGCCATTTATTGTCACTATACATGTACAGTGAAACTGAAAGCTGCTCGTACTCAGTGCATACATACAATTTTACACAAAAAACAAGAAACAGAAAAACAAAACAGAAGGGAGATGGGGGGGGGGGGGGAAAATAGGTGCACAAATTCTACGGCGCTACATACATATATACATATATACAGATGGAAGTCCGTGTTGGGCGGTGTAGTCAGTGCATGTGTGGATTTGAATTTATGGTAGATATAATTCTCGGGAAGCAGCTATTCCTGAGTCTGTTTGTCCTGGATTTGATGCACCTATAGCGCCTTCCAGAGGGCAGCAGGTCGAACAGTCCAAACGCAGGATGGGAGCTGTCTTTGGTGATCTTCTTTGCCCTGCTAAGGCAGCGGGAGGTGTAGATGTCCATCAGGGAGGGGAGAGGGCAACCAATGATCCTCTGCGCTGTCCTGGTTACCCTCTGAAGCCTCTCCCTGTCTGCCATGGTGCAGCTGCCATACCATGCTGTAATGCAGTATGTCAGCAGGCTCTCGATGGACGAGCGGTAGAAGGTCAGCAGCAGGTTAGAGTCCAGGTTGTGCTTCCTGAGGACCCTCAGGAAGTGCAGCCGCTGCTGAGCCTTCTTGATGACCGCCGTCGTGTTGTCCGTCCAGGAGATGTCAGCAGCGATATGGACGCCGAGAAACCGGAAGGTGTTGACCCTCTCCACACACTCGCCGTTAATGTGTAGGGGGACTAAGTCGGTGCTGTGCCTCCTGAAGTCGACAATGAGCTCTTTTGTTTTCCTGGTGTTCAGAGCCAGATTGTTTTCTGAGCACCAGGTTGTCAACTTCAGGACTTCCTCTCTGTAGGCTGCCTCGTCTCCCTTTGAAATAAGTCCGACCACAGTAGTGTCGTCAGCAAATTTGACGATGCGGTTGTTGTTGTGGGCCGGACTACAGTCGTAGGTGTAGAGACAGTATAAGAGGGGGCTTAGCACACAGCCCTGTGGGGAACCGGTACTCAACCTGCGAGTGGAGGAGAGGTGGGGGCCGAGTCTCACAGTCTGGGGCCGGTTTGTGAGGAAATCCTTAATCCAGGCACATGTGACAGTGGGGAGGCCGAGAGTGACCAGTTTACCAATGAGGATGTCCGGGATGATTGTATTCTACATCATCATCTGGTGCTAAAAGCAGGAAGCAGCCGTTCAAACAGAAGTATGGCAATGAATGCACTGTCAAGTAACGTGTGTAGAAGACGTGTCTTATGGTATGCATTCTTGTACTCTTACATGGGTATGGCTGTACATTTTCAGAAAAAGCACCGTGTAAAAATACTGATTTCCTCGGCAAAATACTGAGGTACTAGAATACTGAAATGCTCTGACAAAACTTGGCAGCTCTGCTTTGCCTTCATAGATGCTGCTTGTATTTTTTTTTTTAACCACATTAAAGAAAAAAAAAGATACTGCTGCATATTGTATTGTTAGAACAATACGGGTCAAAAACACTGCATTAACAGGCAGTGATGGGATGAAAGGTTGGTTGGATGTACAACTTCAAACAAAGTATTACCTGGAGGTAATTGTGTAATGTGCATTTATTTTAGTGTTGTGGAGTTCAAAAGTGAAGAAAATATGAAGAAGGCTGTGGAGGTTATGGACAAGCAGAGTTTTAGCGGAAGGCCTCTCAAAGTAAAAGAGGTAAGACAAATTAATTATGCAGTAGATTGATTAACTTTTAATTTATTTTATAGAAAACTATGCTGTTTACCTGTTCTACCTAAAATGAACCAATCATTGGAGCCTTCAACTCATTGCTTTGAAACTGATTGGCCATTTTTGTGTGCAGAATAGTACTGCAGTATATCTATTTATTTGCCTTGATTATCAATTTCATGCGAATATTGTAATACAACTCAAGGCCGTGGTGGTCTAAAATGACATAACAATCTGTTAATTGGCTATCTTTTAGATGAATATTGACAGTATTTATATCTGGAATTATAACTTTGTGTAGGATCTTGATGGTGAACATGCAAGACGGATGATGCAGAAGTTTGGTGGCTTTGACAGGATGGGCATGGGTGGTGGAGGTGGTATTGGTGGTGGTCCTGGAATGAATATCCCTCCTGCTCTCATGAATAATCAAAATGTCCCAAGGGATGTCCTCAATGCTCTACAAGCTGGCAGGCTCGGAAGCACCATCTTCATTGTTAACGTGAGTTTATAACTACTATGAAAATCTGTATCTGCTAAAATAAATTGTAGGTACAAACAGTAAAATGAATTTTAGAAATGATTAGCCTTAAGTGAAATGCGTACAGAAGTTAAAGCAGAATTGGTTATTTCACGTAACTTAAGCACAATGCAGTAAAATGATTAGAAGAAAAAGGCACTATTTGTGATTGCATTTTGTAAATGGTAGAGTTAAATATAGATTGTAATTGTATTGTATTGTATATCTTTATTGTCATTTCCTGAGTATTCGCATATCCAGAGGAAACAAAAACGTTGCTCAACCAGTGTCCATTCTATGTCCATAGATTGTAATTAACACTAACATAAAAACAGTAATCTATCTTTTAAAAACGTTGCATGTAATTTGAAATGTTTGAAGAAATGTTGGGAGGCCTTATTATTTCCTAAAGTGTGATAATTGGCTTTCTTTGGCATTAAAGAGATTATTTCCATTAGACATAAGATTTTCAGAATCTTATGTCTAATCTCCATGAATCTAGTTTGTGAAAGGTTGAAATGGTTTCCTTTGTGGCTGAGGAGGTGGGAGCATAATCAATCTGACATCAGATTCATATTTCAAAGTTGTAGACATTTTAACGATTCTGTTAACTTTGATATTGATTTGCTGTCTGCATGAAAACTAAGCCATGGAAGATAAAAATACAGTAATTTGCAGGGAAATTTTGCTGGCTTGATTGTCTTCATAATTTAAGCATATAAAATATATGGTAGTATATTGCATATACTGTACTAACAATGAAGATTGAAAAGCAGATGATTACTTATTGTTAACTGAGTATCATACCATGCTGTTCAAGATTGACTTTTAAAAATTATTGGGTGCGTTAGAATCTAGGGAACATTTATTCACATGGGTTTTGTCTGTCGACTGAAATGACTCCCTGGCTAAATCGTATCAAATTCTTGTGGCATTTCAATATAATTTACTTTTTCAGTCAGACTAATCCTCTCACTTTGAATTTCTACTAAAATGAAATCAGAATTGGCTTAAGTCATTGTGATGTTTCGGGGTAAAAGCTGCATCATTAATTAGGTTCCGTGTTCTGCTTCTATAATACTGAACCCTATTCAGTGAAACCTTTGTGAATGCGCTGTTTAGTTTTCCAATAATCTTTGTATTAGTGTTGCTGGTGGAAAAAAAAAAACATGTTTTTGATATTGTTTAGATTGCATCCAATTAAAATGTTGATTTATAATTTTTCAGACTACACCATCCTCCCCCCCCCCCACCCCCCCCCCCCCCCCCCCCCCCCCCCCCCCCCCCCCATGCTTTTGCTATGGGACAGAAAACTGATCTAGGTGGGAAATGTGCAATTTATAGAGTGCCTGCAGAGAGGTATAATAATTTAATGATATGTTTTTACAGCTTGATTTCAAAGTGGGATGGAAGAAGTTGAAAGAGGTTTTCTCCATGGCGGGCGTTGTGGCACGGGCTGATATTGTAGAAGACAAAGATGGAAAGAGTCGTGGAATGGGAACAGTAACCTTTGACCGTCCGATTGAATCAGTTCAAGCTCTTTGTATCCTTTATGAATCAAAATAGGTCGTCAGTTAATCAGATTTATTAGGGTTTTAGAGAAGGGCATCATTTGAAATGATTTCAATAACGTGTTCTGCTTTCGCATTCCTGGTTTCTTTAAAAAAAAAGATATATCTATGTGCTGCAATCTCAGTTCACAGGGTCTTAATTCTTTACCAAGGAACAGTCTTCATTTTTAGTAAATGGTTCTCATTTTGGAAATCCTTTTTGGTCAAACCAGAGTATTCTCAAGGCATATGAAATGTTGAAGATTCCTTAATTGTTTTCCAGCAATGTTCAATGGACAGCTTTTGTTTGATAGACCAATGCATATTAAAATGGTAAGTTTGATTATGTATAAATAGGAATTATTAATTTTGCTTTTCACAGTATTGAAATTAGACCTGACTTTTGGGTTATCTATGAAGGTTGTTTTTAAAATGTCACAGATTAATAATTAATTTAAACAAAATTAACCATGTTTCTTGATGTTTGATTTCGTTTTATTCATTGTTTTCAAACATAAGGGGTTACATTTGCTTGTAAAAACTTGATGGACCCTGGTAAACTGAAGTGTTGCAATTAGGCTTGCTCCTTGCCTTGTCTGATCTCTGGTGCCAAACATAGAAGGAAGAACTGGTCCAATTTATCTGCATTAAGAAGCTGCAATTTTGTTAGGGTTAGGGCCTAGCTTGTGGAAACAATCATTTGTGCTTTATAACGTGTTTTACTGAGTTGGGCAGATCAGCATAGTTCAGTAGTTAATTCCTGATCATAGAGCAGCACTGTCTTGTGTGGCAGGACTGCATACATGGATTCTGGCAGTTGAATCCATTTCAATTTATTGTTTTGAAGCTTAATTAAATGCTGGCAAAAACCACCTGATGTTAAAATTGATTTCTTAATTTGACACTTTTTTTCCCCTACAGGATGACAAGTCAATGCCCAAGAATAACTTCTATGCTGCAGATCGTTCTGCGCAACTTCCTAGTATGTAATAATCTTCTTAATGTATGCAATAACTGCAATTTTAGCATGTTCAGCTGCTAACAAGCTAAACAATTAGTTTTTAAATATATATAAAAATTGCAACTTATAAACAGTTTCCCCACTTAGGCCATAGCCAAAAACAAAGCAAAATGACCTATTATTATTTTCCTTCAAATATTCCCACTCCCGTAATATTGGCATGTCTTACTCGGGTCAATCTTGGAAGTGATTTCATAGGGCCGACCAGATCCTACAGCCCATCGTGTCTGCCAATCACGGTGCCATATTAAACTAATCCCTACTGCCTGCATACAATCCATAATTGCTCACGTCACACATGATAGCTCTAGAATCTCGGGTTGCCACACTTGAGATTATAGTGATTTTAAAATTGAGATCTTGGTTGGATATAGTCCTTGCATGTGTTAATTAATTCTTAATGTAATGATCATGACTGAATTGCACATGTCTGTAATTCTATGTGCAGTAACTTGGACATAAATGGGGTGCATATCAAAGGGTTTACAAAGACTGATACAATTGTCCAAACACTTGGGTTCAATAACTGAAGTATAACTGAATAACATATTCTAGCATGCACTACACCTTCAAGGAGAGAGTGTGCAATATGGGCTTAAAATGAGTATGTTGTTGTTCCCTTACAGATCTTTTGTGTTATTTTCTAAAATGGTCCCATTGCCCTAAGCTAAAGGGACTAATTTGTAGGGTAAGAACAAAATAATGTAGACTGAATTCCAAATCTTGGTTTAAATTTTAAACATTAGGTTCACTTTAATGTTTGCAATTATGAAACACCAGTGAATGTGAAATTGGGGAAAAATAGAATCTCTTAATTAGCAAATGCTGTTAGTGGCCTCATACATATATATGGAATTCATCAATAATCCAATGTGTCACTGTTGGGCAATGCAATTAGTAGTTTAGTGAAAAACAATTTGGCAAAATGTATCAGAGTAGCAGAGCTGCCAAGTAGTACGGATTTTCCGTATTTTGTAAGGAAATGCGATTAGAATCCGGATGTACGGTTTTGTGTTGTTAAATACGGATTTTAAATACGGAGTTCAGTTCAGTCTGAAGAAGGGTCTCGACCAGAAATCTCACCCATTTCACCCTTCTCTCCAGGCTGCCTGTCCCGCTCCAGGTTTAAACAGAGCGCTGGTAGTTTGGCGCGTGGGAATTTAAACGAGGAGCTGTTGACTGCGCGCTGTGGGTTCTAAAAAATAGTGCTACCAGCTGGAGCGCTATGGGCTTTAAAAATAGTACTATGGGTCACAGACTTCAGGAAAATTCTCGTATAACAATGAGTCTTTGGAATTCTCTGAGCTTTTTCGGGCAGTGGTAGAATTCTGGATAAGTCTAGTGGTGAAAGGTTACCAGTGGGATTGCAGTTACATTGGGATTAGCCTTGATTTTACAGAACAGTGGGTGGGCTCAAGGGGGAGAGGGAGGGGTGGAGAGGGAGAGGATGGAGAAGGGATGGAGAGAGGGAGATGGAGGGAGAAAAGAAGGGAGGGTGGAGGGAGGGAGGGAAGGAGGGAGAGGGAGGCTTCCAAAATGGCTTCTACATCATCTGGTGCTAAAAGCAGGAAGCAGCCGTTCAAACAGCAGTATACAAAAAGATGGCAATGAATGCACTGTCAAGTAAGGCGTGTGGAAGACATGTCAATTGGTAGCAAAGTTATGCATTCTTGTACTCTTACATGGGTATGACTGCACATAAAACAACATTTTTTTCAGCAGAATGGCACCGCGTAAAAATACTTGGCAGCTCTGGAGAAGGTGCTTGGATCTTATACGTCAGCGAAGCTGTAAAATATATTGCAGCAAAGAATTTAAAATGCATAAATTAAACATGTTTAAGTCAAATGCTGCTACGTAAGACATGATTTGGCAAATAATAAACATACAGATTTTAAGTGTTGTGAATCATGTAAGTAATAGGATTTGCATTTTTGCTAACAGCAGAATATCCTAATACAGAGGTGCTGTTATTGTTTCACATTTGCAATACTTAAATCTGATGGTTAAGGTTTCCATAAGATTAGTCAGTTACTGTATATTGTATTTGAAAAATAAATTGTGTTCTTTTCTTTTAAACCAAATGTAGAGGGACTTGGTGGGGTTGGTATGGGCCTGGGACCAGGTGGCCAGCCTATTGATGCCAGAGAAATTAATACAGGAATGGGAAATGCTCGATCAAGAGAAATGGGTCCCGGAATGGGAGGTAAGAACAAGTTTACGTTTGTAGAGGTAATTGAAATTGAACATGGTGCTGATCTTTTTGAACCTTTTTAAATGGATAGGTATGATTTAACCCCCCCCAAAAAAAAACTACTTGTCATTCCTGAGATGTACTGTTAAATTATGGGAAGTGGAGAATTGGGTGGGACAAATTTGTAATTGTATAAGCGTGCCTATACACAAAGCTGAAAGGGTAGGCCAAGAATAATTTGTTCTGCAGTCTCTACAACATCATCGGGGCTACTTTTGCCCAACACCCAAGGGTCCATCGAAGATAGACACAAAATGCTGCAGTAACTCAGCGGGACAGGCAGCATCTCTGGAGAGAAGGAATGGGTAACATTTTGTGTCGAGACCCTTCTTCAGCCACATTCACAACTTTGATTTATTTCTATTGTGTGAGATGGTTGGAGACACTTGTTTGTAATGGATGGACACTTCGAAGCAGGGATTGGATGTCAGCAATATTTGGAGCTCTGGAGAAAATTGGTGTTGCAAGCAGAATTTAAGGACAAATGACTACTTTCACTAAACACCTGGCTTGTAACAACTCCACTGGACTATGTCAACTGCAGACATAGCTGAAAAATAATATAATGTCTCAATTTTAATCTTGTTAAACTTGCATTTTCCTTCATCATTCCAAGTCCAGACTATTGACTTAATAAAATAGAAATTTCTTCCACACGATGACAAAAAATAATTTTATTTTCTTGACCCGAAACGTCATCCATTCCTTCTCTCCAGAGATGCTGCCTGTCTCGCTAAGTTATTCCAACATTTTGTGTCTATCTTCGATTTAAACCTGCATCTGTAGTTCCTTCCTACACACAAGGGTCCATAATCTGCAGACTGATTTTGAAAAAAATGAATGCACACCCTAATCAAAAATAAATCCAGGAGATCAGATACGGTGTCGCCTAGTGATCCAGCTATCTTTTAACACTTAAAATGTGCTCTTTCATGGGTGGTTAATTTTCACAAAAGGATCAAATTTGATTCTACTTTCAGATGTATGATTTCCTTGTTCTGCTCCTTTATGTTAAATTACAGCTCCATTTTATCTAATTTAATTTCGGCAATCTAGTCACATTTTTTCTAATCTGTTGGGTTGAATCAACTTGTGTTCCTTCAAACCTCTTCTAGATGGACTATCACGCTCCTTATGAGGGGCCTAAAATGTAATATGGCATAAGCGATATTATCCAAGGATATAATAAACCTTCAGGTTTAACTTCCCACATTGCTTTAATAATAGTCTTAAAGTCATAGTCATGCCGCATGGAAACTGATGATGTCTATCCAGCTAGCTCCATTTTTATCCAAACTTTTTCAATCCATGTTCCAGTTCAAATGTCTTTTAAACATTGTAAATGTACCTCATTCTATGTACCCACCACGTTTCTGTTTGGGGGAAAATGTTGCCCTTCGTCCTTTTAAAATCTCTCCTCTCTTCCTCCCCCCACCCGCGTTTTAAATCTGTTCTTTAGTTTGGAATTTTCCTACCCACCCTGGGAAAGGCCTGGCTATCCATCTTATCTGCTCCCCTTTTGATTTTGAATACCTCTGTATAGTTCCTCTTCAACATCTTGCGCACCAAGGAGAAATGATGCGTCAATAGGTCAGCCTATAACATCCTGATATCTTTTCTGCATCCTTTCAAGCTTGATGACATCCTTCACCAGCTGAGTGATCAGAATTGCATACAATACTGCTGCCGTCTCACCAACCACATTTACACTTGCAAAGTTATATCTTAACACTGTACTCGAGCCCCTGACAGATTGAAATACCTGTCCTGTGTCTCATTGTGTTGCCATATTTGGAGCACTCTGTATCTGTATTCATGGCTCTGTTGTACTACAAGACTCTTCAGGGCCCTCTGACATTACGGTGCAATTTTTTGCAGCCATTGGAGATGTGCCGAATTCCCTCGAATCTCCTGTGGAAGGGTGCCTTCTTGGCTGTTGTACTAATTAGTTGTGTTTTTGTAGTTTTTCTTTGGGGACAAAAATTAAATAATAATAAATACTTTATTGATCCCCTCGGGGAAATTCAGATGTCCAGAAGCCCCCAACCAACAAACCCACATTCAAAACGAACGCAGACAGAAAATACATAGAATACACTGTGAACACTACCTGAGAGCAATAAATACTTAAAAAGACCAATAATTAACAATTAAAAATTGCAAAAATGCATCCCCCTACAACCTAGCGGTCTGAATTATAAAATCTAATGGCTCCAGGGGTGAAGGATCTCCTGAACCGCTCCGTTCTACAGGGCAGGGAGAGGAGCCGGTTGTTGTTCTGAGTGCTCTTTTGACTCTCCAGAATTACATGGAGGGGATGCCTGGGGTTTTTCAGGATGACCTGCACCTTGTGCCTCATATGCCTCTCAAGCACATCCATCCCAGAGTCTACTGTCGCCTCCAGCACTGAGCTAGCTCGTTAACCAGTTTGACCAGCTGGTTAGATCTTTACGGTAAAATGAGTAAGCCTTTAAAAATATAAAGTTTTCATTGATCATTAGAATCTTTCTTCCTTCTTGACAGGCATGGGAATGGATGGAATGGGATTTGGAGGAATGAACCGTATGGGAGGAGGCGGTAAGTGTCCATATACCTAAGGGATAACTACTTTGTGATCTGGAAATCTGAAATGGTTAATTGGCAACATTTTGTAGAGTTAAGAATTCTTGCAGATATTAAGAGCAATTCTTAAGTCTGCTTCAGTTATTTTAAATAACCTGAGATTTATATGCATTTTGTAGTCAATAGCTCCCAATTTATCAAAGCTGCCACTGAGCAATTTAAGCATGAATTACATGCAGAACTCATGTCGCAACTGGTTGATTTGATTTAGAATATAACCTTTTAATCTGTTAGTCTATGTTCAAACCCCATTTAAAGCCAGTTTTTAACATTTCATTTGATATATCATGTAATGTGTTTTAAGCATCTATTGTACCACTTTGAATTTGTGTGTCGCTTTAAGGAAAAACTATCATTCTTGAGTTTTTCTTCTTGGCTTTTTACCGAGTGCTGTGGTGACCTATTTGTACCTAATACTCTTTCTTCATATTCAATTGTTAGGTTGTATTTTGTGATGCCTATCTTTTAGCCCCATAAGCAAATTAATGGCGATGCTGGAATTTGTATCCATTGGGAAGAAATTGGGCTGCGATTGGTGTTTTTTTTAATTGATTTGTAGGCCTGCTGTGAACAATACTAGAGGTAGCCTACTGTTTGCTGAATTATTATGGCTGTATAAATAATCCAAAACCTAAAAAATCCTTAAAATCTGGACCTAACTTTCAGGCATGGATGGTCCATTTGGTGGTGGCGGAGGTGGGATGGACAGGATGGATAACATGGGGAGATTTGGCCCAGGAATGAACATGGGGAGAATGGGAGGTAAGAATTTTAGTGTATTCATTTGAATTTTGAGCAAAGTAAAGTTCCTTTCTACCTGGCTATGCTGGCCTGTAAGGATTATATGCAGAAAGAGATGCGAAGTTGCCATATAATCATTAATGCTTCAAAATGGCACAGCCGACACTTGGCAGTAGGGTCCTGTCCATCCTGATGCTTTGGGGAAGTTTTTTCCAGAATCCTTTTTGCAGATTTTGAAGCTTGCCCATCAGGCTGTAGGAGAGTAAATATAGGATATGATTATCACAATTGAAAGATGTCTGACGTGAAAGGGGTTACCATTAGTGGTTTTAATTCATCCTTCAGCTTTAAGTTTAGCTTCCAGAAGTAGGTTTTTATTTATGAGCCAGAGCTCTAGTGTGTTACCTTGACTAGCAATGAAATAGGATTCGCACTGGAGATTGCCATTACATTTTTGACCAAGTGATCCTGTATGTGAGGCTCTGTAATGGTGAACAGCTCCATCTTGGGGATGGGAAACCGTGGACAAGTTCGGACTCTTGGCCATAATATAGATTTGAATGTTTTGAAAAAGCCTCCAATGCACGTCTTCATGTAACTTTCTGCCCAGGATCAGGAGGCATGGATGATTACAGAGGAGCTGGTGGAGGAGGAATGGGTGGTGGCATGGGAGGTAAGTTGAACTGGGCTATAAAATCTGTGAAATATACATTTATTGACGTCTTTGCGGCAGACATGGGATTCGTATGCAATACATGGTTAGCCTGTTGCAATAAGCTACTTCAGTATTTCAACTGCACATGCCCAGGTCATAGGTCATTCCGGATAAACATTCTCGCCAGCTGAGCTGTGTGTGTACGGACCTGCGTATTCATTTCAAACACTCACACTCTGGAAAACTACTGCTTACGTTTTTATTTCCCAAAGAGCCAATGAAATTCACCGGTCAGCATCGGCTACGACCTTCGACCCCCTGGCAACTCACTACTCTCCATGGCGGCTTCGTTCTGGTCGCCGCTCATTTTTCAACATGTTAAAAAATTTGTGGCAACCATAATGAAGCCGCGACTAGTTCCCACAATGCGGGAACTCTTCACGAACATGAAGGCGATTACCCGGCAACGACCTGCAAACGTGACCGCCTAGTGTACTGCAGTCGTCTAAACGCTCAGGCCCATTAGTGTCCATCAGATCTGTCAGCAGTAGGCCACAGTGTACTGCAGGCTGCACAAATCCACAATTGTATCTATTTAAATTATTGACTCAGTACAGCACCAGCCCTGAAAACACAAGAATGCCTCGAACGAACCGTGTCTATTATATCCCTGGCAATAGCCTGAGTCGCATTCAAATTCAATATTAATTTACATGAATTGCAAGTTGTGTGGTCAACCAATTTCAGACATTCCTTGCATTCCTATCTAAAAAACCTTCCTGGATTGAAGAAAACTAGAATGTGCTGTGTGGGGGTTTAGTTGGAAAGTTCAGATTGGGTTTGAACAGGCTGGTTAAACTTTCAAAGTGGGTTGGCTTAAATAAAGATGCTGTCGCTTTAACCTCTGGTGTTGGTCCCAATCTGTCAGGGCACACAGTTGGGAGCCAGGTCCGGGTGACTGGGTGGTGATAATTATGGGAATTTGCAGCCATTTCAACCGCAGCCAAACTAGAAGCTTCATTCAGGAGTGGGTCGCAGCTCCCCAGCTGACGGGACCTGTTCTCACTCTCTTTGAAGGAGGTGCCGCCCACCCCAGCGAGTGAGCAAACGTGGAGCCAACCTGTAATATGAGTGGGAGTATTTTCTCAGTCAGACTTTGTCAACAGTTGGGGGATCTGGGAGAGAGAGAGAGAGAGAGCTGGCGATGCCTCACAGACGGAGCATAGAAACATAGAAAATAGGTGCAGGAGTAGGCCATTCGGCCCTTCGAGCCTGCACCGCCATTCAATATGATCATGGCTGATCATCCAACTTGGTATCCCATCCCTGCCTTCTCTCCATACCCCCTGATCCCTTTAGCCACAAAGGCCACATCTAACTCCCTCTTAAATATAGCCAATGAACTGACCTCAACTACCTTCTGCAGGAGAAAATTCCAGAGATTCACCACTCTGAAAAAAGTTCTCCTCATCTCGGTCCTAAAAGATTTCCCCCTTATCCTTAAACTGTGACCCCTTGTTCTGGACTTCCCCAACATCGGGAACGATCTTCCTGCATCTAGCCTGTCCAACCCCTTAAGAATTTTGTAATTTTCTATAAGATCCCCCCTCAATCTTCTAAATTCTAGCAAGTACAAACCGAGTCTATCCAGTCTTTCTTCATATGAAAGTCCTGACATCCCAGGAATCAGTCTGGTGAACCTTCTCTGAACTCCCTCTTACTCCCAGCCTGCAGTACGCTGTGGAACAGTTTAAACACAACCCATTAAAATCTGCCCTTCGGCCACTCGGCAACCTGGGCTGATCTGATCTGACAGCCCTCTCGCCAGCTCGCTGCATGCCGATCCTAACGCAGAACCTCCACAAACCCTTTGGGCTTCGGGTAACACCTGCACAAAGAGCCTCTCTCCTTCAAAGTACCCCGAGATGGCTGGGGGAAATGCACCGCAACCGCCGCAAACTTGGAACAGCACAGACCCTCCACTCACCCAATCTATCCAATACTAAAGGGCAGGCATTTCGCAGTTAAATATCTTATATTGGATTAGCAGCTCCGTCACAGGGCCAACCCTGTACTCCGTTTTCCTCGGAAATGGATCTTTGCCTTAACCAGAGCTGCCAAGTAGTACGGATTTTCCGTATTTTGTACGGAACGCGATCAGGGTACGGATTTGCTTTTTAAAATACTGATTTTTTAAAAAATCAGTCCGACTTCCTCTTTCATCTTGCTGCTTAAATGCAAGTATATAAAAAGTCATACTGTACCTCTAAAAATTATAGCAGATCAAATCTATTTGTATATTAAATTTCAAGATCTGGAAGCTTTAATCTGCCTGTCCCGCTCCCGGTTTAAACAACGCTGTTAGTTTAATGCGTGGGAATTTGAACGAATAACGCTATGGGTTCTAAAAATAGCGCCCCCGGCTGGAGTGCTATTGCCTTTACACATATCGCTATGGGCTTTACACATAGCACTCTGGGTCGCAGTCTGTTAGGGGAGGGAGGGTGGCTTCCAAAATGGCTTCTACATCTGGTGCTGGAAGCAGCCGTTCAAACAGCAGTATACAAAGAGATGGCAATGAATGTACTGTCAAGTAAGGTGCGTAGAAGACATGTCAATTGGTAGCAAAGTTATGCATTCTTGTACTCTTACATGGGTATGCCCGCACATAAAAAAAAAGAACACTTTTTTCAGCAAAATGTAAAAATACTGATTTCCTCAGCAAAATACTGATTTTCAGGTACTAGAATACTGAAATGCTCTGACAAAACTTGTCAGCTCAGTTTAACATTACATTCACACCGCTTGTAGGTAAGCATCAGCCCACATCACACTGATACAGTCGCTGCCTGCCTCAGATTAAACATTTTTAGACATAAATTATGAATAAAGATAAGAAAATGTTTCAAACACAAGTAATATTTTCTTATTCCAGTAGCAAACTCATTAAGGATTAAATGAAAATAATAAATTCTTTAACTTTTTGAATATCTCATAATTGCAGATTAATGAACTGAACTAGAACTGGGACTAAGTAATGTGTAAACAGCAGAACAAGAAAGGAAGCTATTGAGTTGATAGAACTCTAGATTAATTCCTTGGTAGAATAGTTAACAATTTGTACACAGTTTATACAGTGCTGCGTTCGCTTTTTTTTTTAATAATCGTGAATGACCTTTGACAAATCCCATGATTCCTTGCGTTTATCGGAATACCGAACTCGCATATTGACCTCTAACTAATTACATCTTGATGTAGATGACTGACCAAACGCGTGTTCATGTGTTAACATACGTCCAGCAATGAAAGATAACTTTTAAGTGTGGATCTGGAACAATGTATGAGTATTATTCTTGAAATGAGTCTACGCTACGTCCAATTGTGTGAAAGAAGAGCTGTTTTTTAGGTGTTATAATGTATTTGAAGAGATGTATCGAATATTGCAGCATGGTTTACTTCCAAAACAATTGCATGAGAATTAATTTGATAGTTTCTCCTACACTTAAATATATGGGAATAGTAAGACCTTTTAATATTAGTTGGTGGGGGTGTGATTCATCACAGCCTAATTAGGAATTGTAATTAGATCAGTTTTTGGAGCCCTGAGTAACCCATACTAATTAAAGCAACTTGCTACCTTGGCTGAGATCACCTAGTTCTCCTCTTTTAAAGCTTTTAAAAGCTTTTACTTTTACTCGGCACACTAGGGGCTTTGGTGCTGGGCGGCAAATTTTCAAGATTATTGGATGTCACTATTAAACCCCCAATGATTTATTTTTTTTCTGCTGTGAACTTGGTGTGTCTTGGTCGAGTGGAGGGACAAGTCAAACTTGGGTGACTGGGGAAACTGCCTGCTGAGCCAGATATTGGGCCATCAGGATTTCAAAATAATTGGATGGTGGATTCTCATGGATTTGCTGTGCTTGGAAACCTATCAAAATCTATTGCAAACTTGTAAATAAACTAGATTAGCAAATGTATAAAGGTCTGGGTTAATGTTTGTACTGAGAAGACCTTAATGTACGATAGGGAAATTGTGAAGACTTGCATATTAATGTTCAGTTACATTCATTTGTAGATGCACACAACTAAGGACTAGCTGGGATAACAATATTGGTGTTAAAGGGATTCTATGATAGGCCTTGAGTGTATAAGATGAATTAGTGGATTGTGGGTGTGAAAAATTAGAGCATTGATGTGATACCAGCTTATGTTGAAAATATACTGATTAACAATTGGCCTTTTACCTGGATAAAATGTTAAATTAACAAGCTGGTGTATAGAATGTATATCCTCTAACCCATTATAGTTACCAGAAAGCACTGGAGTTAGAATAGAAACACCACACTAGAAACACTCAGGAGGCTAGACAGCATAATCAACAGGGAATGTCTTTCCACACATGCTGCCTGGTTTGTTTTGCGCTTCCAGTATTTTCTGTTTTTGTTTCAGATTTCCAGCATCTGCAGTTTTGTTTTCCAGTATAGAGGTTGATAATTCAAAAATGTGTACCCTTTCACCTCGTCATCATTTTAAAAATCTTATTACAGATATGTACCAAGGCGGAATGTACGGGGCTGGCAGCGGTGGAGGAATGGGTGGCAGTGGCTTTGATCGAGAGTTTGGTGGCAGAAATGATATGGGGATGTCACGTGGTTATGGCGATTCTTTTGGAGGAATGGGTAAGTTGCATTCTTTGCAAAGCAGTGCAGATACTTTAAGGTTTAATTGTTGCACCCTTAAACGTGCCAACGTGCTTATAGAATCAGGCTTGTTCTGAAAATCCAGCCCAAAAATTGTTTAAATTCATTTGTAGCACCTGTTATAAGGTCTATGTTTTCTAACTCAGCATTAAACACTCATTCCTTTTTTAATTGCATACATTCAAATTGCTGAGGGAAATAATTCTATGCTTCAACAGTTTAAATAGTGCTTTGTTATAAATACCCTTAAATTACTTTAAACCATTTTTACATTCATTGTCACCTTTTGATTTCTGCTTTTGTACACGTAACTTGTATAACGCATAATTACACATAACTGCCAGATTTCTGAAAACGTGCCCTTGAAATTTTACAGATTTTTACCATGAGTGAAGTTGGGTCACTTAGAGATGCTTGAATTTATCTGATTCTTGCAGATCACTTTTATTACAAATGTTATGCACTCTTGATTAGATTCCCAATTTTAGATGCATTGATTTGATTTAAAAAAAAATAAAAAATTAGGCAGTTCCAAGTCAAAGTAAACTTGTGGGATATTTCCAACATAAATCTTGTAGATTTAAAACTCCAAATAGGTTCCTAAAGTAGCACTTAATTTGGAGAATAGTGTACATTAATTCTAATTTGCACATAATCTATTTAGCTGGCGGAATGAGCGCTGGTGGTGGAATGGCTGCTGGTACGCCAGGCATGGCATCCGGAATGGGTAAGAACATTTGTGGTATTTGTTAGTCCGTGTATTCGAGAGGGAGTTAGATACAGCTCTTGGGGCTAACGGAATCAATGGATATGGGGAGAAAGCAGGAATGGGGTACTGATTTTGGATGATCAGCCATGATCATATTGAATGGTGGTGCTGGCTCGAAGGGCCAAATGGCCTACTCCTGCGCCTATTTTCTGTTTGAAAATTCAAACTAGGTAAGCAGCTATATGATTTGGTCCCCTTTTTTTTTATGTTAGTATTGCAAATATCGTGATATGGATAGTGTAGAATAAAAATTGGATACATACCAGCTTTTCAAAATGAGAAATTAATAAGTGTGCAAGTCCAAGTGTTTTTCCAGGCTTCTATTTCAGTCAAAGAAGGGCTTGTAATATCTGATTTTTTAAAAAAAACCTTGAATTGAAGTAATTTGGATGCCAGTAGCAGATCAGGATGGTGATAGAAACCCTGTAGGCGCTTTTATTTGAACTATGCAGTTAACATTGTTGACAAATGTTATGCCATCATGCAGAGTTGTAGAGGTTGGCTTGGGTGCAGAATTAAAACCTGATCCCTTTCCTGATCTGAAATGATTATGGTGACTTTTTCCAAGAAACCCTCACACATACTGTGAAACCATTTGGTTGAGTCACCCCAACATTTAAAATCAGATTCTACAACTCATGATCACGAGTTTGTTTCTAAAGAACCAGCAACTTCCAGTCTGAGGACGAAGATCCCGCCCACCGCTGACAAAGTTGACTCATTTGAACCTGATGAGCTAACTAACACATTGGGTTAGACAAAATGCTGGAGTAATTCAGCGGGACAGGCAGCATCTCTGGAGAGAAGGAATGGGTGACATTTTGGGTCAAGACCATCCTCACATTGGGGTTGACATCTGTAGTCTGGCTCTACAGTACAGTATTAGTGATGCATTAAATATTGATTTTCTGCTTTGTTATGGATTAATGTTACATGTTTGTAGGAATTATATTCTTGTATTATATTATTGTGAAATGCTAGAATTCAGGATGTGAAATGTCAGATTATGTAACTACATTCATCTTCCGCTTGGTGGAGCTTCAAGCTCCAAAACCTACAGCAGGGGTCAGCAGCCTGTTCTGCATGGGGGCCAGGACCCGTGTCTGAACAGATGGCGGGCCACATCCGCGCTGTGATTAGCTGTTTAGTGAAAGAGGGGGGTTTTGGTTGGAGGATGGCAGAGAGGGGGCGGGAGAGTAGGGACAGAGCCGACAGGCGCATGTGCGCGCACACACAGTTGATACAAATACTAGAAACACTATGAAGCAACTGTACATGCTTATCACTCAACACTCACCCAAATCTGCGGAATCTGAAAATGGCAAGAGCACCAGTGGCTGAGGAGAACGTGCAGATGAGCCAGCCGCAGGTCGTGAAATATTGAGAAGCGCGCCACTCTTGTATAATATTTTGAGCGGCTGATGCAACGCGAGCTGTGGTGTCACATACAGAAAACAGGAGCTATGGAATATCTGAACTAACAAACACGCATTGGGGGAACAGACCCAATGGGTCTGCACTTGGTCTAGTAACTAATAAAAAGCACCACTGATTACCAAATATATTAGTATTCTAAATGTTTCTTTTAGTTCTTTTGTTTTGGATATTTCTTTGTGTTTAACATATAAATACATTTGTAGACTTTTATAAGGTTTTTTTATAACATTTTTGATTGACTGCCTTGTAACACCGCTGATACAAAAAAAAGTAAGCGATCGTAGTTTTGCTGCGCTCACTGTCTGCGCTTGCTCTAGGATTCTAGATGACTGAAGTCCTCAGAAAATAGATAATACGCCGTGGCCCGTGGGCTGTAGGTTGCCGACTCCTGACCTAAAGGTTTCCATTTGGATACCAACAGTATAATTGTGCTTCATCCTGACATTTTGTGGCCCAAATCATTTAAGAGCAGACATTTACACCCAAATTCCCTTTTCAAGTTAGGTTTTTTACCCTGTTTTTCCCTTTTTAGGTATTGGAATGGGTGCAATGAATAAAATGGGTGGAGGTATTGGCATGGATAACATGGATCGCATGGGACCCGGTATGGATCGTGCTGGTCTGGGAATGGACAGGATTGGATCCAATATGTCTTCTGGGATGACATCAAATATTGATCGCATGGGAGCTGGAATGGAATGGATGGGCCAAAGTGCTGAAAGAATGGGTGGTGGTGGTGGTATGGATCGCATGGGTACTGGAATGGGCGGCGGTTTCGACAAGTCAACAGATATGGATCGCAATCGTTTCAGTGGGAACTATGGAGGTTCCATGGGCAGTGCTGCAGGAAATATTAATTCCAGGAGAATCTGTCAAATATTTGTTCGAAATGTGAGTATCCTATCCATTTTTAAGAATGTTGAAAGTAACATCATGGTAAAGAAGCTTGTTTCAGTTGTGTAACTTGGTCAGATTGGAAAGTTATAAAGTGCTTTAAAAGTGGAGAAGGCTGAAGAGATTTCAGTTGGGAATAGGATTTTAATAAATTGATTGACTACCTGGTACCTCCTGGGTTTTGACACTCCTATCCAACCCAACATGAAGTCATTTCACACACCAATGACTGGTTATGGAATGGTTCTCTGAGCTGTGAAGTTAAACATCCTCTTCCCCAAGTCAATGGCTTCTATTTATTGGTTCACTTCTGCCTGTTATGTTTCACCCAGATCCATAATCTAAACTATTTTCTCTCCATCTCTTCACCACACCCCAGTGATTTAAACAACATGACCGACCGGTAATTCCTGGTCTGCTAGCCTTATCCTTCCAATTTGAACAGGAATATGAAATGAGGGACTGTCTAGTCCAGTAATCACTATTTTTCAAGTGCGGTCCACTTTCACTGCACATGTTTACATACTTAAGGCTGCACTCGAAGGCTCATCTTGCTTAGTGCCTTTCTCCTTGCGTCCCACCCTGCAATCCATGCAGTGCTGAACCCCTTGACATAATTTTCTCGCATTTCCTCATCGTTCTCCAAGATCTCCTGCACTTCTGGACACGCCTGCCTGAATTCCAAGCCACAGTTTGATCTCTTGTTCCCAGCAACACACCCCATATTCTCAGGTGTGCTTTAGCTTTCAATACTCATGGCCCTATTAGTGTTTCATCAATATACTTCACTTCATTCCCAGCTGCACATTTGGCCCTTTGATTAGTTATAGGTACATGGCCCCAAAATGTTGCTTTGATGACTTTCATTTGAGCCAATTAATTTCATAACTGTAATCTTTATAGTATTGAATCAAGAAGGTTCTCTTAAATGCTTCAACATTTCCCACCTTTCTGACTTTAGCACAATCACTGCCCCTGTGTTGGGATAATTAAACTCCTGACACTTGGATAATTTCCGTGTTGATTTTCTCCCAACTCCTTCCATTTGTAAAATGTAACCAGATATTATGTAGCACTTTTGTTTCCCCTAGAGCGTAAAGTGTATATAAAATTAGATGAGATATTCTGGCTAGTCTAATGTTGGGACCCTTTTCCAAACTTTTAATTGTTCAAGTTATGTGATAAAATCAAGGGCAAACTATACAAACTCATTTATTTTTCTTCTCTCCTTTCACTTTATTTTCTTTAGCTCCCATATGACATCACTTGGCAAATGCTGAAGGACAAATTCAGTGAATTTGGTAAGTTCATTGATTTTTAACTTTAAAAACACAGTGACCTTGTGGGAAATCAGTTAATTGAATAACCCCTTTTAATTCACCCTCGACTCTGATGAGGGATTCAACTGGTTAAGGAGACGGGAAGTGTCTATAATCTTATGGATTGTTGGAGGTTATCGCATTTGTCAGTATTAGTTTTTGTACTAAATCCAAAGTGTTTCAAACAAAGTGCCCAAGTGGTGCCTATGTTTGCCAAAAAAACAGTCAAAATATTTGAACTCCAGTTTCACTCCAGAATTTGAGAAACTTGATTGCTAAATTCTCCTCATGGGGAAAAAAGACAGTAACTAAGCGGGTCAGGCAGCATCTCTAGAGGAGGTGAATAGATGGCGTTTTGGGTCATGACCCTTCAGATTGATTGTAGTAGGGCAAGAAAGCTGTCAGGGAGGTGGGGGCAGGACAAAACTAGGCAAATTATAGCTGAATACAGGTGAGGGGGGTTTGATTTGCCAGATGGTTGGACAAAGGCCAGAGATGAAATGGGTAAAGGGTGCTATGTAACAAGATTAGAGGTGTGAAAATGTGAGACCAATAGAAGGGAATGAGTAAACATAGGTGCAGGAGTAGGCCATTCGACCCTTCGAGCTAGCACTGCCATTCAATATGATCATGACTGATCATCCAAAATCAGTACCCCATTCCTTCTTTCTCCCCATATCCCTTAATTCCGTTAGCCCTAAGAGCTATATCTAACTCTATATCTAACTCTTGCATACATCTAACGAATTGGCCTCCACTGCCTTCTGTGGCAGATAATTCCATAGATTCACAACTCTCTGGGTGAAAAAGGTTTTTCCTCATCTCAGTCTTAAATGGCCTGTGTCTTAAACGATGACCCCTGGTTCTGGACTCGCCCAACATGGGGAATATTTTTCTTGCATCTAGCCTGTCCACTCCCTTAAGAATTTTGCATGTTTCTATAAGACACCCCTCTCATCCTTCTAAATTCCAGTAAATACAAGCCCAGTTGACCAATTCTTTCATCATATGTCAGTCCCACCATCCTGGAAATTAACCTGGTGAACCTACGCTGTGCTCCCTCAATAGCAAGCATGTCCTTCCTCAAATTAGGAGACCAAAACTGCACACAACACTAGGTGCGGTCTCACCAGGGCCCTGTACAACTGCAGCAGGACATCCTTGCTCCTATACTCAAATACTCTCGCTATGAAATCTTCACTGCCTGCTGTATTGACCTTTTACTTATGTTTTTTTTTTGTTTTTTTTTAAATCTAGGATATGTACATTATGCAGACATCAAGATGGAAAATGGCAAGTCAAAGGGCTGTGGTGTGGTTCGTTTTGAGAGTACAGATTCTGCCGAGCGTGCCTGCCGGATGATGAATGGAATCCGACTTTATGGCAGAGAAATTGATGTTCGACTTGATAGAAATGTTTAGAATCCATTTTTAGTAGAATTTTAAAGACCAAACAATAAAACTCCCTTTTTAGTGTTTTTTTTGTTCCATTCATAAAACAATTGAATGGACAGTTTAACAATGTGCACATTGCATTTTGTTTTTTTTAGGTGGAAATACACATTTGCTTCTGTATTAGTGATTCATTAATAAATGTGATTTGAGGAAAATTTGAGTTTTGTGATTTACATTTTAGTACAAATTAAATGTGAAAGTTCCTGCCAAGTATTTTGCAGTAGTTAATGAGTGTATATTTTGAAGTGCATCACATTTAAACTTTACACTAATTGAAGTCTCCGCAGTTAAATTTGTACAGCACGTTTAAATTCCATTTACGATGTCTTTAAAATCCATACATTTTGGCATCAATTATAGGATTCATGGATCTTTAAATAAATTCTGTTCAGCTACATCTTGTATGATGCGAGTGATGTTTTATTTTTCCTTTTGCTGTTAGAGTTTATTAAGTGGGGTTTTGTGGAGAGAGAGCTTGCTCTAATCCAAAATCAGTGGGAACAAGCCGCAGAGAAACTGCAGTGGTTCCAATACACAGTGGCTCGAAACTGCCTTTTAGGAATGCTGGCGGGTCAATGGGTTTAATGTTAGGTTGACAGCATGTATGGATAGTGTAAATTGTACATTTGCTACTTTAAGGCAATGTTGAGATTAAACTGATTTTCCCCACTACAACAGTATCTCTAATATAGTGCAGTTATGGCATAAAAACTGGTGTATTCTGAGGGTACTGGAGTCAGTGGACATTAGGCTCAATTTTGAAGCATTTTATTTCCTTGGAAATATTGGGAACTTTTCCTATGTTCCTCGAGTTTTTGCAAAATAACTTATTATAGAAGCAAGCATCCACTCAACATTGAAATGTCTACTTGACAATGTGGAGAATATTGTTGGGGATTGGTACCACCTGCTCCAAATGCTTCCTCACTTCCTTTTGAATGTGATGGAAAGAGTTAACAGCCCATGCTTACCAGAATGCTTACCGACTCACCGGATATTAAACTTGTTATTGCGGAGAAATCACTTGGCTATGGGGGGGGAACTACAGCAATGAAGGAGACACAGTGAGAACATTTCCAATCGGAGAAGATGAGAGAATAGGATCCAATATGATCCGTCACCATGTGGTGCAGTCGTTGTTCAGAAACACACTGTCGGTCAGAATGTAACAATCACAATGATAACCCTGGCGTGTTTGGTACCAGCTTTAATGAGCAAGACTAGGGCATGGGCAATTTATTGCTGTAGGAATGTGAACGGGGAATATTTGCGCCTTTATTGTATTGTGGTTCCTATTAGCAGCAATTACTTTGCTCGCTTTACCTGAAAATATTGTGACTAAAAACAAATGATAATGGAAACACTCGATATCTCGAGAAAGGAACAGAGTTCTGACTGATTTATCGAAACCTGGAGGAACTGCACCTGCTGGAATCTTTGGTGAAACACAAAGTGCTGTAGTAACTCAGCCGCTCAGACATGGATAGGTGACCCTTTAAGTCTGAAAGTAGTCTGTAGGGTCCCAACCTGAAGTCACAGATCTACATCCTCCACAGATGCTTCATGACCCGCCGAGTTACTCCAGCACTTTGTGTTTTATCATCAGGATCTGTTAAATTTTGTTTCCCTGCCACCATTAAATAAAATTTGTCTTTGTGTATACACCCTTTCATAACTTTCTCTGATATTTGAAAGCGTTAGAATGCAGTTAGTAGATAAAATATTTAGGTGGCATGTCTTTCATAGTTTAACGTTAGTTCTGTGCATGAGCAAACAATCTTGAACCAAAAGATCACCAATCTATATTCCCCAGATATGCGACCTGCTGAGTTACTCCAGCACTGAGTGTCTTTTTTTGTAAAGCAGCATCTGCAGTGCCTTATGAATAATCCAGGATACGCATCCTGGATGCGTTTCATTTACGGTCATTCCCTTTTCTGTCCTTTCCCATCAGGCAAGAGATACAACAGTCGGAAAACGCCTAGCTCCAGCTTCGGGGAGTTTCTTCACTGATGTTATCAGGCAACTGAACCATCCTACCAACAACTAGAGAATAGTCCCGAGTCACCATCTACCTCATTGGAGGCACTCAGACCATCTTTAATCTGACTTTATCTTGCACTAAACTTTATTCCCATTATCCTGTATTTCTATATTTTTGTTAGATGAGGCAGAGGTTCAATTGCATTTCAGGTGAGGTAATGGTTCGCTTGCACCTCCTCCAACCTCATCTACTGTATCTTCTGCAGGGGTGAGACCAAGCGCAGGCTCGGCAATCGTTGCTCTGAACACCTCCCCTCAGTCCATCTAAATCTACTTGATCTCCCGGTTGCTAAACACTTTAACTTCCCCACACTGACCTTTCTGTCCTGGGCTTCCTCCATTGTCAGTGTGTGGCCCAGCGCAAATTGGAGGAACAGTACCTCATATTTTCGCGTAGGCAGCTTACACCCCCGACGGTATGAACATTGACTTCTCTCTAACTTCATAGAAAATAGGTGCAGGAGTAGGCCTTTTGACCCTTTGAGCCAGCACCACCATTCAATATGACCATGGCTGATCATCTAAATTATCGCGTTTGCTCACTGCATTTCATCAAAACATCAATGATGCCTTAGTTTTGATGAAATGCAGTGAGCAAACGCGATAATTCCCGATATTTTCGATCTTTATATCTGCACGGCCAACAACTTCCGCTGTTATTTTCCCTTCAGCTCTCTCTTGTCTTTCTGGACTCTAAAGTAAGATAGCTGTGTCTCACGGTCACCCCGACTGGCACAGTTATTTACAGCTCAAAAACGGGCCGTTTTCGCGGTTTTTAACAGGTTTGAAAGTTCGCGTTTCTAGCATCAATAACATGTACTGGAAGTGACGTTTGTACCCCAGTTAAATGTTGCGGTCACGTGGGTGAGGATCTATGATCCAGTAACCTTTCGTGAAATCACCCTAATATGCTTCGTTGTCACCTGCTCCTGGATAAGAATGATTTTCTCAATATCTCCACCCCCTTTTGATGTTTCGTTCTTGCACCTTACACTTCCTTATCTCTGTATCTCCCTCTCCCCTGACTCAGTCTGAAGCATAGAAACATAGAAATTAGGTGCAGGAGTAGGCCATTCGGCCCTTCGAGCCTGCACCGCCATTCAATATAATCATGGCTGATCATCCAACTCAGTTGGGGTGGAAGATTGCAACCTTCACGTGGTCCGCCCTGTTTCGACTAATGCAATCAACTAGACGTGCACAAACAGAAGATCAAAGAGAACACGTTGTCCTACAACTTTAAGCTGTGTAATGCCACACGAAAGAAGATCCAACTCAGTATCCCGTACCTGCCTTCTCTCCATACCCCCCGATCTCTTTAGCCACAAGGGCCACATCTAACTCCCTCTTAAATATAGTCTGAAGAAGGGTCTCGACGCGACCCGTCACCCATTCCTTCTCTCCAGAGACGCTGCCAAACGCGCTGAGTTGCTCCAGCATTCTCGTGTCTGGATATCTGCAATACGAGGTACTGTAGCAACCTTTGGTTGCAACATGGGAGATTTGGCGCCAACCCGTGACGTCACGTCGAATTCGAACACGCCCCAACCCCCCCCCCCTCCCTCTGCTGACGTCACGCGGCTGCGTCATTTCCGCTGTGGAAGGTCATTCATCGGTAACATGGCGGCGTCCGGGAGCCGCAGCTACCGGGTAAGATGAGAGCGTTTCCCCAGCGTGGTTCCATCTCCCCTTCAGCCGCCACAGGCCAGCGCCCCCCGCATTCCCTCACAGGCAGCCTGACCGTGGACATGAGGCCGATGGCAGGCAGGGCCAGCGCCGGGGGGGTCGGGGACAGAGAGGAAAGAACTGCAGATGCTGCTTTAAATCGAAGGTAGACACAGAATGCTGGAGTGACTCAGCGGGACAGGCAGCAGCAGCAGCAGCATCATCTCTGGAGATACTCTCTGCCACAGAAGGTAGTTTGAGGCCACAGTTCATTGGCTATATTTAAGAGGGAGTTAAGTCAAGTCAAGTTTATTTGTCACATACACATACGAGATGTGCAGTGAAATGAAAGTGGCAATGCTCGCTAGTTAGATGTGGCCCTTGTGGCTAAAGGGATAGAAATTAGGTGCAGGAGTAGGCCATTCGGCCCTTCGAGCCTGCACCGGATCAGGGGGTATGGAGAGAAGGCAGGTACAGGATACTGAGGTTACACAGAAAAGCTGGAGAAACTCAGCGGGTGCAGCAGCATCTATGGAGCGAAGGAAATAGGCAACGTTTCGGGCCGAAACCCTTCTTCAGACGGGTTTCAGTCTGAAGAAGGGTTTCGGCCCGAAACGTTGCCTATTTCCTTCGCTCCATAGATGCTGCTGCACCCGCTGAGTTTCTCCAGCTTTTCTGTGTAACCTTCGATTCTCCAGCATCTGCAGTTCCCTCTTTAACACAGGATACTGAGTTGGATCTTCTTTCGTGTGGCATTACACAGCTTAAAGTTGTAGGACAACTTGTTCTCTTTGATCTTCTGTTTGTCCACGTCTAGTTGATTGCATTAGTCGAAACAGGGCGGACCACGTGAAGGTTTCAATCTTCCACCCCAACTGAGTTGGATGATCAGCCATTATTATATTGAATGGCGGTGCAATCTCGAAGGGCCGAATGGCCTACTCCTGCACCTATTTTCTATGTATCTATGTATACTGCATGCCCCGCTGAGTTACTCCAGCATTCTGTGTCCATCGTCGGAGCAGAGAGATACGGGAAGGTACATCACAAGGGTCTGAACATGACAGCCGGAGGTTGTCTCGCTTCCATTCCAGGGCCCAGACCATCTACTGTCTCGGTCATAGAGTGATACAGCATGGAAACAGGCCCAACTTGCCCCCCACCGCCCACATGCCCCATCTACACTAGTCCCACCTGCCTGCATTTGGCCCATATCACTCTAAACCTGTCCTAGCCATGTACCAGTCTAATTGTTCTTAAACTTTGTGCTTGTCCCTGCCTCAACATACCTCCTCTGGTAGCTCATTCCATACACCCACCACTTTTTGGTGTGGAAAAAGTTACCACTCAGATTCCTATTAAATCTTCCCCTTAAACCAATGTCCTCTGGTTCTCGATTCTCCCTTTAGGGCAAAAGATTTGGTGTCCATCCGATCTATTCCTCTCATGATTTTATACAGGGTGGTCATGTGTTTCTATCGGTGTGGGTCTGAACATCACCACTGAAGAGTGGCGCACTTCCTTTCCAGGGCCCCGACCATTTACTGTTTCAATCATAGGGTCATACAGCGTGGAAACAGGTCCTCCAGCTCAACTTGCCCACACTGACCAACATGTCCCATCTACACTAGTCCTACCTGCCTGCATTTCGCCTGTATCCCACAGTTCGGGTCACTGTTGGTATCAAAAAAGCCCATGTCAGCCTGCAGGATCAAACATCCTACTGATTCGGTAACTACATTCAAACATCAAGAGAGTAATAATGTACAGTATTGACAATAGACAATAGGTGCAGGAGTAGACCATTTGGCCCTTCGAAAAAGCACCGCCATTCAGTGTGATCATGGCTGATCATCCCCAATCAGTACTCTGTTCCTGCCTTCCCCCCATATCCCCTGACTGCTATTTTTAAGAGCCCTATCTAGCTCTCTCTTGAAAGCATCCAGAGAACCTGCCTCCACCGCCCTCAGAGGCAGAGAATTCCACAGACTCGCCACTCTCTGTGAGGAAAAAAAAGTGTTTTCTCGTCACCGTTCTAAATGGCTTACTCCTTTTTCTTAAACTGTGGCCCCTGGTTATGGACTCCCCCAACATTGGGAACACGTTTCCTGCCTCTAGCGTGTCCTTGTGAAATAAGCTCTTTCTAATTTAATCAAGCACACTCACCCAGCATTTCAACAAAGTACTTGAGGTTAATTTTGCTGGCAAGTTGGTTCACTGCATTTTTCAAAGTAACTTGTATTGACCACTGGTTGGACATTTTGATCAGCAGTAAGAACTGTGGTGTTAAGGCCAGTGGTATGCTATCACTTTTCCTTCAGTTTAGTTTACGGATACAGCTTGGAAACAGGCTACTAGAAACTTGTGATTTGCATTGGTGACCATTAACTTGGGCACAATTGGTATCCAAAATTAGAGTAGTTGGTTCTCATCTGCTCCATGAAAAACAAACCCAGTCTCCCCTCATAAAGGCAAAGCTCCATTCAAACCAACATTCTAATGGTACTCTCCGTATTAATTGACAGAACTAGCTCAAGGAACTGTGTAACTTGCTCTTGCTCTTATAGTTTATTTGTCGGTGTGTATTTACCTTTGGTGCTGATTTTGATGTCGCTTGCAATTTTTTTTTAATTGTACCCTTTGGTAACTCATAGCGTATGTTGTTACTTTTTGTCCTTTGTATATCTCCCAGTCACCAGGATCTTTGTTAAAGTTTATCCCCCATAAAGAGAACTCTTCGTTTGTGTATATCCCATAGATGCATACGAATGCCAAGTTTACTGTCTGTGTCTATGTGTCATTTAGCCTTTAAAGTTAGCCTGGAATAGAACTAGTGTGAATGAGTGATTTCTGGTTGGCATAGGCTCAGTGATCTGAATTAGATGATTAATTTCTTCTAAACTGGAACAGTACATTACAAGTACCTACCAATCATCATGCAGATTTCACCAATAATTGACCTTGGGGATGTGCAACTATTAGAATAATTGAAATAAAAAGAAACATGGCAACTTAAGTACAGCTATGCTTTAGCACAGAACAATACACTATAGGACATAGAAGAGTACAGCACAGGAACAGGCCCTTCGTCTCACAATGTCTGTGCCAATTATGATGCCAAGTCAACCTCTGCCATTACATGAACCATATCTTTCCATTCCTTGCAAATCCACGTACCTATCTAAAAACCTCTTAAACGCCACTGTTATATCTGCCTCCCCCAGCCAGCGTGCTCTAGGCACCCACCACTCTCTGAGTAAAAGAAAAACTGGCCCCGCACACCTCCTTTAAACTTTCTCCCTTTGACCTTAAAGTGATGCCCTCTAGTATTTGACCCTGGTGTTCTTTCCTCTTGCATTTGATTTTCCAAGGGGCAACACCTCACACAGTTCAGATTAAACTGCATCTGCCATTTCTCTGCTATATCTGTAAATGATCTAAATCACGATGTATCCTTTGACAACCTTCCTCACTGTCTGCAACTCCACCAATTCTGTTTTTTTTTTTTCCAGCAAATTTCCAACCAACTCATCTACATTTACATCCATATCGTTTATATATCACAACCAATAGAGGTTCTAGTAGTCTGAAGAAGGGTTTTGGCCTGAAACGTTGCCTATTTCCTTCGCTAGATGCTGCTTTTCTCCGGCACTTTTGTCTACCTGAGGTTCTAATACAGATCTCTTCGCAACACCACTGGTCAGAGACCAGCAGTCAGAATAACACCCCTCCACCACAAGCCTCTGTCTTCTATGGGTAAGCCCACAATCCAAATTACTAAATCACCAATGATCCAATGCATCATCATCTGCTGGATCAGCTTACCAGGAAAAGGACTTTATCAAATGCCTTTCTAAAATCCATGGAGACAGCATCCACTGCCATATCGATCACATTGGTCATCTCTTCAAAAAATCTCAGTTAAATTAGTAAGACATGATTTGCCGCAACAAAGTGGTGAAGGCAAGCATGCCACCTTACTGCACATCTCATCAGGCCCTGTGGGATTTATCCACTTTTATGGTTTTCAAGAGTCCCACATGATCTCAAACTGCCCTAGCCTATTATTATACCCCCACTGATATCACTGCCATCCATGTCACTTGGCAAGGCACGAGCATGAATAGATGGGCAGTCACGGTGGCACAGCGGTAGAGTTGCTGCTGCCTTACAGCCTTTGCAGCGTCTGAGACCCGGGTTCGATCCCGACTACGGGTGTTGTCTGTATGGAGTTTGTACGTTCTCCCCGTGATCTGTGTGGGTTTTCGCCGAGATCTTCGGTTTCCTCCCACACGTCAAAGATGTACAGGTTTGTAGGTTAATTGGCTTGATAAAATGTTTTAAAAAATTGTCCAACTTCCCGTGCTTCTAGCTTTTCAGCGTATTACATCCAGATCCAGATGGATAGAAGATTGGCTGACTGACAAAAAGTATGAAATTAAGGGGCCTTTTCTGGTTGCCTGCCAGTGACAAGTGAAGCTTGCAGGGGTCGTTGTCGTGTCTGTTACTTTTCACGTTATATGATAACAAACTGGATGATGGAATTGATGACCTTGTGGCCAAGTTTGCAGATGATACAAATATAGGTGATGGGGCAGGTAGTTTTGAGGAAGTATGGAGTCTGCAGAAGGACTTGGGCATTTTGGGAAAGTGGGCAAAAAAGTGGCAGATGTAAAATACAGCATAGCAAAGTGTAGGGTAGAAGGAATAAAGTCGTCAAGTCAGTTTTATTTCTATAGCACATTTAAAAAAAACAACTCTCGTTGACCGAAATGCTTTACATTGATGGAGGTACTAACGTTATACAACATCGGTTCATAGATTAAGTACATACATAAATGCATACATATAGCCCTCCCTCAGAGGACGTCACGAAAGGCTTGAGAGTAAAGATGAGTTTTAAGTCTCGACTTAAAGAGTCGATCGAGAGAGCAGTTCTGATGGGAAGAGGGATGCTGTTCCACAGTCTAGGAGCTGCAACCGCAAAGGCACGGTCACCCCTGAGCTTATGCCTAGACTGCAGGATGTTCAGTAACCCCAAGTCGGCCTTGAGGTGGTGTGGTGGGCAAGGACTATTTTCTAAATGGGGAGAGGATTTAGTAATCAGAGGTGCAAAGGGAATTAGGAGTGCTGGTGCAGGATTCCCAAAAAGTAAATTTGCAGGTTGAGATGGTAAGAAGAAAGGCAAAAGCAATGTTAGCATTCATTTCGAGAAGGCTAGAATATAAAAGCAAGGATGTAATGCTGTGGCTTTGAGAGGCACTGGTCTGACTACATTTGAAATATTGTGAGCAGTTTTGGGCCCTTCATATCTGAGGAAGGATGTGCTGGCGTTGGGGAAGGTCCAGAGGAGGTTTGTGAGAATGAACCCGGGGATAATTGGGTTTACATATGAGGAGTGTTTGATGGCACTGGGCCTGCACTGGCTGGAGTTTAGAAAGATGATGGGAGATCAGCCATGATCATATTGAATGGCGGTGCAGGCTCAAAGGGCCGAATGGCCTACTCCTGCACCTAATTTCTATGTTTCTATCTCATTGAACCCTACCGAATAATGAAAGACCTAGATAGAATGGATGTGGAGGGAATGATTCCAGTAGTGGGAGAGCCCAGGACCAGACAGCACAGCCTCAGAATAAAGTAACCTAGCTTATGATCAGCCATGATCATATTGAATGGCGGTGCAGGCTCGAAAGGCCGAATGGCCTGCTCCTGCACCTAATTTCTATGTTTCTATGTTTAGAATGGAGATGAGGAATTTCATTAGCCAATGGATGGTGAATCTGTGGATTTCATTGCCACAGATGGCTGCAGCGGCCAAGTCTTTGGGTATTTTAAAGCGGAGATAGAAAGGTTCTTGATTAGTAAGGGTGTCAAAGGTTCAGGTGAAAAGTCAGGTGAATGGGGTTGACAGGGAGGAATGGACCAGCCATGATTGAATGGCAGAGCAGTCTCGATTGGCTGAACAGCCTAATTCTGCTCCTATGCCATAGAAACATAGAAAATAGGTGCAGGAGTAGGCCATTCGGCCCATCGAGCCTGCACCGCCATTCAATATGATCATGGCTGATGATCCAGCTCAGTATCCTGTACCTGCCTTCTCTCCATGCCCCCTGATCCCTCTAGCTACAAGGGCCGCATCTAACTCTGTCTTAAATATAGCCAATGAACTGGCCTCAACTACTTTCTGTGGCAGAGAATTCCACAGATTCACCACTCTCTGTGTGAAAAAAAATATTCTCATCTCGGTCCTAAAAGACTTCCCCCTTATCCTTAAACTGTGCCCCTTGTTCTGGACTTCCCCAACTTCGGGAACAACCTTCTTGCATCCAGCCTGTCCAACCCCTTAAGAATTTTGTAAGTTTCTATAAGATCCCCCCTCAATCTTCTAAATTCTAGCGAGTACAAGCCGAGTCTATCCAGTCTGTCTTCATATGAAAGTCCTGCCATCCCAGGAATCAGTCTGGTGAACCTTCTCTGTACTCCCTCTGACAAGAATGTCTTTCCACTGATTAGGAGACCAAAACTGTACGCAATACTCTAGGTGTGGTCTCACCAAGGCCCTGTACAACTGCAGTAGAATCTCCCTGCTCCTGAACCATATGGTCTTATATTCTTTTCCTTGGGGAACACAGATGCAAGGTAGTTTAGTTCCTTGCCAACATCCTCTGACACCTAGCATAAAGTACCCTCCTTTATCTTAGAGTGGCCCTCCCTTTTCTCTCGTTACCCTCTTGTTTTTCCTGTATTTATAAAAAGCCTTGGGATTTTCTTTAGTCCTACATGTGGAAACATACTTCTTTCCTCTGGTTGGTAAACATTGTTATCTTTGAACTCTCAGTCAACAACATAATGAAACATTGCTGGTTCATTAAATAAGCCTTTATTCCTCCAAATAAATTATATATATTTATTTATATATCCTTCCTGTTTTGGAGTTTTGCAGATACTTCAGTGCAGTGAAAAAAAAAAAGACAAAGTGCTGGAGTAACTTAGCAGGTCAGGCAGCATGTATGGAAAACATGGTTAGGTGAAGTTTCGAGTCGGGACCCTTCATCAGAATGATCCACGCTATGATTTATGCTAATTCAGTTTGCAGAAGAGTCCCAATCCGAACATTGCCTATCCGTGTTCTCCAGAGATGCTGCCTGACCTGCTGAGTTATTCCAGTACTTTGTGCCTTTTTTTTGTTGTAAACTAGCACCTGCAGTTCCTTTTGTGCTGTTGCCCATTCTTGATCCTAAACGATATGAATTTAATAAGTAATACATATAAGACAGAGGAAGCATTACCACCAAACCTGATCTTGTCCATGTTTGATGTTCACAAAGATGCATTTTGGATTTCAGTTGGATATCTCCTCACTTGATTTCTGATAAGAAGACTTGTTTCATGCTCATTGAACAGAGTAATTCAATTCTGACTCCATTGGTATGAAGTTGACTTTCTAGGCGATGAAAATGCCACAATGCTGTTAAAATAGATTTTAGAGTCATGCAGCACAGATACATACCCTCTGGTCCAACCCTTTCACGCTGACCACAATGGTCCCATATGCCTGCGTTTGGCCCGTATCCTTCTAAATCTTCTTAGAAATGAGGAACTGCAGATACTCGTTTACAAAAAAGACATAGAGAGCTGGAGTGATCCATTGAGTTACTCCAGCACTTTCTGCCCCTTCTAAATCTTTTCGATTCATGTACCTGTCCAAGTGTCTTTTATGTGGAGTGTTAATTAGAGTGAGTCACAGCTAATAGATTTAATGAAAAGTGATGTGTTTTCACAGGGCATGCTGAACGGTTTAAAATGTTAAAATGTCTTTGAGAAGTGCAGCTTTTCATCACGCCATGTTCTTTGTCCCTTAATGAACTTGGTGAGGTCTTGAAAGTAAATATGTTATTGAAAAATTCAGAGCAGTAGCGCAGTCCTGAAGAAATCGATTGAACGTTAAGATTTTCTGTCAGCGTTTTGGCATCTGGCCATCTCGTCTCGCCTTCCAAATCCATTTGTGTGAATTACATTCAGATCTGGCATTCAGTTGTGGTCAGCCATGTCCACCATGGCATTGATGAATGATACAAGTTTGAGGGAAGGATTGACGACAAAATTTGATTATACTGTTGCAATAAAATAAAATAAATTCTCTTCAGCAAAAGGATTATATATGATTTTTTTTTCATTAGCCAGAACAAACGATGAAAAGGCTTCAAATATATTAGGCTGCCAGGGAATAAGACCCCTTTAAAAAAATAAAATGCCATAAATGGATCATACCAATTTAACTTTGGATCATTAATGGAGGTACAAAACTTTTCAGCCTGCCCATGCAAGAAAATATAGGTGACTGATGAACAAGGACTCCCAGATCTTGTCGTACTTCCTCTTTTCCCAACTTGGCACCATTCAGATAATAATCTGCCTTCCTGTTTTTGCCACCAAAATGGATAACCTCACATTTATCCACATTAAACTGCATCTGCCATGCATCTGCCCACTCACCCAACCTGTTCAAGTCACCTTGCATCCTCATAGCATCCTCATCACAGTTTACATTGCCACCCAGCTTTGTGTCATCTACAAATTTGCTAATGTTACTTTTAATCCCTTCATCTAAATCATTAATGTATATTGTAAACACTGAGCCTTGCGGTAACCCACTAGTCACTGCTAGCCATTCTGAAAGGGACCCGTTAATCCATACTCTTTGTTTTTACTGTCTGCCAACCAATTTTCTATCTATGTCAGCATCCTACCCCCAATACCATGTGCTCAAATTTTGCCCACTAATCTCCTAGGTGGGACCTTATCAAAGGCTTTCTGAAAGTCCAGGTATACTACATCCACTGGCTCTCCCTTGTCCATTTTCCTAGTTACATCCTCAAAAAAATCCAGAAGATTAGTCAAGCATGATTTCCCCTTCGTAAATCCATGCTGCTGACTGCTATTCAAATGTGCCGCTATTTCATCTTTTATAAATGACTCCAGCATTTTCCCCACCACCGATGTCAGGTTAACTGTTCTATAATTCCCTGTGTTCTCTCTTCCGCCCTTCTTAAAAAGTGGGATAACACTAGCCACCATCCAATCCACAGGAAATGATCCTGAATCTATAGAACATTGGAAAATGATCACCAAAGCGTCCACGGGTTCTAGAGCCACTTCCTTAAGTACCCTGGGATGCAGACCATCAGCCCTGAGGATTTATCAGCATTCAGTCCCATCAGTCTACCCCACACCATTTCCTGCCTAATGTGAATTTCCTTAAGTTCCTCCGTCACCCTAGGTCCTCTGGCCACTAGTACATCTGGGAGATTGTTTGTGTCCCGGCCTGAAACGTCATCTATCCTTTTTCTCCAGAGGTATTGCAGGACCCGCTGAGTTACTCCTGCATTTTGTGTCTATCTTTGCTATAAACCAACATCTGCAGTTCTTTGTTTCTACAGACTTGGACTTCTGAGTGATTTGTAATGTGACTCTATCCTTGCTGTTTGGGTAGGAGTATGTGCAGGATCAAGCTCTACATTGCAAAAGAACAGTCTATTTTAAAATAACTAAAAACCCAATGAAAAAACACTGCAAGCCACAATGTACAGATATTTAATGTTCTAGAACCAAATTGTCAGGAAATGAAATGTGTTTCTAACATCTGAATTGACAGTAAAATGTTTAGTTACAAAATAGTTGCTGCATTTCTCTGCAGAATACGGGTAATTGAAACTAATGATAATTCAGTTGCAAAGCTTTTGATACATTTTAGCATCATAAGAATATGTGTGCCTTCTTTAGGTTTGTCTTGCATTTCCAAGGTTTATTTATTGGGACACTTCCTCCATAGTAAACACAGTGGAAGTAGGAGTTTCCTCAGTGTCATGAGGTCATTAGTGATAGGTGCAGAATTAGGCCATTTGGCTCATTGTCTATTCCGCCATTCAATGACCCACTGAGTTACTCCAGCAATTTGTATCTATATTATGCTCTTTTACGAGCATAACCAGTTTCCATGTTTTTTTTCACGTGACAGTGATTAGAAATCTAGTAATTCAATAAAAGTTAAATACTTTTGGGTGTCTTGAGGGATATAAGATGCTGTGACATGAAACCATTCGTTTTTATTATAAATCTTTTATTTGCAGATATGTCTATCAACGAGTATTAAACTATTATCCACAAGATCTCAAGTGCCAGTGCCCAACAGAACACGTATTTACAGGATATGCAATCGTTCTGCAGAGCAGTGTCAGGTAATGTAAACATACATCAATACCAACGCTTAAAATGTGGATTGCAAATATGTTGGACACCGCACATCTTGGGGAAATGCAATTCCTCCTAATGGATAAATCAGCCCAATTCGTAACGAGTTGGTCTCCATTTGTCGTCTTCTTGGAATCATATGGTGCAACACAATTGTAAAAACTAACTGTTTCAGGACTGGACGAGGGTCGGTCAAGATTATAAACAATGATCTTTTTTTTCTTTTCTTTCTTTTTTTTTTCTTTATGTCTTATTCTCTTTTTTCTATTTTCTTTTCCTCAACTTTCTTCACTCATTCGTCTTTCTTCTTTTTCTTCACACACAATATATCTCACGCTTTTCTATCCTTTACTATCCAATTTATTTTTCTTATTCTAATCTTTCTTTAATATAACAAAAAAAAAAGAAGCTGTACATAAAATGTATTATGCAAATATATATTAGGCACTTTGGTGCCATATGATTGTACTTACTTCTAATAAAATAAAACATTAAAAGTAAAAGGTGATGTAAACATTGAAACCAAAGAAGGAAGGTGTAATAAAATTCATGTTGTATCGTGTGCAACCCGAGAGTGGCCAGTTATAACTGGGCAATCGGTGGTCATGCTGGGGAAATGGTCGGTGTCCCGATAGCTCACTTGGAATATACTGTTCAGCTGCTCCTAGACCTACGATGGGGTTACGTTTTCCGATAAACCCATCGTAAATCGAAAATACCGTGTCGAAAACACATTTGATACCATTTGGTCACGTGACCGGAAGTGACGTGCGTGCGGCTCGCTGCCATTGCAGAGCGTTTTCACCATCGCAAAGTCGAAATATCGTAAGTCGAAGCATCGTAAATCGGGGAGCATCTGTATAGAAAAACCAAGTCACGTCTTTTGTATTACCGGCAATGGGTTGTCTCTCACCTGTTCTCTTTCTTGCTGCACCAATTTGCACCGAAAACTCCACGAGTCATAACCCTGAACCAGTGAGGGGATTACCTGCCATTTACAGACTCTTCATCTCCATTCCTTTTACAATTACTAATGCTTTTGCCTCTTCCACGGTAGGAGTGCCGGATTGGAAACACATATATCTCGTTGAGCTTGTTCCAGTATTTTGTTTGATAAGGTCTGTTCTGTGCCTTTGGTTACCAATTTTCCATCTTTAAACCTTGATAGCCTTGTTTTAAGAAGGGTCTTAACCCAAAACGTCTCCCCTTCCTTCTCTCCTGAGATGCTGCCTGTCCCGCTGAGTTACTCCAGCATTTTGTGTCTACCTTCAATTTAAACCAGCATCTGCAGTTCTTTCCTACACATGGCCTTGTTTTATAATCCATCTTGAAAATTGCAACCAATTCAAACTCCTAACAATTTATTTTTGATAAATAATAATTCCTTTACTTGCATTCTAAATTCGAAAAGATACTCTCATTACATTTTTTAAATGCCTAGTTTTTATGATGGTGCCTTATTCTGGATTCTCCCCTCCAGTTGAAACATCTGCTTTATATTCTGTCTCTCTGATGCTATTACCACTTTAGTTTAATTAGATGGATCTACAAAATTCTAAATGCAAGCTAATATATGTCAGGGTTATGCATCTGCTCTCCGAATTTAATCCTTGGTATTATTCTGATCATCTCTGTGTACATTGCTCTAGTAGTCACTAAAACCAGATGATGTTTCAGAGTTTAAACAAGACTATGGTAGTTCAGTAGAAGGTTTTCCTCCACTGTATTGATTATTTGCCTGTGCATTGTTAATTCTTGCCTTAATATTCTTGCCTTAGAGGGAGTATTCTTGCCCTAGAGGGAGGACAGAGAAGTTCACCAGACTGATTCCTGGGATGTCAGGACTTTCATATGAAGAAAGACTGGATAGACTCGGCTTGTACTCGCTAGAATTTAGAAGATTGAGGGGGGATCTTATACAAACTTACAAAATTCTTAAGGGGTTGGACAGGCTAGGTGCAGGAAGATTGTTCCCGATGTTGGGGAAGTCCAGGACAAGGGGTCACATTTTAAGGATAATGGGGAAATCCTTTAGGACCGAGATGAGAAAAACATTTTTCACACAGTGAGTGGTGAGTCTCTGGAATTCTCTGCCACAGAAGGTAGTTGAAGCCACAGTTCATTGGCTATATTTAAGAGGGAGTTAGATGTGGCCCTTGTGGCTAAGGGGATCAGGGGGTATGGAGAGAAGGCAGGTACAGGATACTGAGTTGGATGATCAGCCACGATCATATTGAATGGCGGTGCAGGCTCGAAGGGACGAACGGCCTACTCCTGCACCTATTTTCTATGTTTCTATTATTGGTAATATCCAATATGAACAGATTCTCAAATGGCAAAGTCTTCATATCAGTCCCAGGTTCTGTAGCTGCCTCCACACCATCCCTGTACCTTTAAGAGAAGCAAATGAGAGATGGATGCCACCGGTGGCAAGACTGAGTGTCCAAGCTGATTGTCCAAAAAGCTAAGGCAGTGGAGTTTGTTTCAAACTATCTCATTTCTTTACAGGTTCGAAGCTATGCATCAGAAGGGAGAAGGGGTTTTCTCGGTGGTTTATTGGACAATATCAAACAAGAACTAGCAAAAAACAAAGAAATGAAAGATAGTATTAAGAAATTTCGAGACGAAGCAAAAAGGTTAGAAGAATCAGACGCTTTACAAAGCGCAAGGAAAAAATATGTAAGTTTTTTTTAATTCTTCATATGTTAGGCACAGTCATAAATTTTACTGTGATTAAGTATTGTTTATTTTTTTCAGAAAACCATTGAATCTGAAACAGTAAAAACCTCAGAAGTTTTAAAGAAAAAACTGGAAGAGTTTTCAGAAACAGTAAAAGAGGTGAGTTTAGCTCATGAGCTAACTGACAATATCAGAGAACTGTTTTCAAAGTTGGTAATTTTCTCAATTACTGCTTCTCAACTGTAAACATTTACAGCACACGTTCTGTTGTATCGGGTAGCATGGCACTGATACCACTAGTGTTTCTTGCCTTACAACCAATGGCATATCATGCTGCATCTTGACTCTTGCCAATTCCTAGTTATGGGAACAAAGGAGCAGGCAGCCAGCCATTTACGTTCTTCATTTAATTCTATCAGATGATGGCTAATCTGGGATCTAAATCTCCAAATCCAATATTGGTTAATAAAAAAAATCATCAGCCTCAATTTTAAAATTAACAATTGATGTACCATTAGTTGCCATTCACAGAAGCAAGTTGCAAATTGTGACCACCTTCTTTCTGTGGTTGTTTCTAACTGTTTATGATGAAAGACCAGCTTCTAATTTCTAAACCATGCCCTTTAGCTTAGGTACTTCAACTAGCATAAATAATATCTCCCTGTGCCCAAGAGAAGGCATTTTATTAAATTAAATTATAAGATTTAAATAAAACACAACTAACCATTGTATCATCTTACTCTACATCAAATACTAGCCCAAAGTATTTATTAATTTAATGTCCCTTGCTTGTTTTCACTTTTACTCTATTTTCAAGTGTCTACTTTTGCATTTATTTTGAAATCTCTCGCAAGAGGTCAAAAGCCAGGGACTTTGATTTTGAAGTAATTATTGAAAAGATTAGAAGGGATTTCAACAGAATTTATTCTCGGCAAAAGATCTGGGCCTTGCAGCCTGAAAAGTAGCGGTGGAAACTTTCATGGTGTTTAGTAGCGCAGGGATATAGGCCAAACCTAGGCAGGTGAGACTAGTGCAGTTGGGACATGATAGTCGGTCTGGGCAAGTTGGGCCGAAGGGCCTGTTTCCACGCTGTACTGACTCTATGACTCTTGTATGTGCAGTTGAAGAGCCACGACCTTGATTCATGATCTAAAGGCCTGTGTTGGAAGGTAGCGTTGGAATGGATAATTTATTTTTGTCTGTTGCAGATTTGACCGACCAAATTTCTACCTGTACATTTCCTGAGCCTCTATTCTCCTTTATATATCTCATAGTCAGCAGGATCCATTTAAGTTTTTACTTTGAAGGTAGACTGTAAAATGCTGGAGTAACTCAGCAGGACAGGCAGCAACTCTGTAGAGAAGGAATAGGTGATATTTCGGGTCAAGGCCCTTCTTCAGACTTGGTCAGAGTCTGAAGAAGGGTCTCGACAGGAAACATCACCCATTCATTCTCCCTAGAGTTGTACCTGCCGCTGAGTTACTTGCGCATTTTGTGTCTACCTTCGATTTAAACCAGCATCTGCAGTTCTTGCCTAAAGATAGGTTTTTACTTTACCGTATGCACTGGTTTTAACTTATCATCCATTCAAGTCGATCTTATCTTGCCCTTAAAGGATAGAAGTTGGTTTTTATGCTTTAACAGAATTGCCCCGTGTACCGTGAAGATTCTGTATTTCATTCCTTTGAAACTAGGCTTATTTAAATATACAATAGAGTAAACCATCGCAGTAGCAGACCGGGTGGGGGAGATGGTGTCCGTTTTGCCGATTGTCCACCATAACTGAGAGAGGGGTGTAAACTTTAACCCAAGGCCAGGAGGGAAGAAACGTGGCGTTGTGGAGGGGAGGGATAAACAATTCACAGGCCAGGGAGCTGCAGAGTCCCGGCTACACACGCGGTGTGCAGGGGACGGGCTCAGTACTCACGCCCCTTCATGCTGCTCGCTCTCTCCACTCCCCCCAAACTTGTAGCTCCTGTCACGTGGTGCCAGCGGAAGTGGGTAACTGGCGGAGGTGGGGAGAGGGCGTTGCGACGGAAGCTTCGGTCCGCTGTAACCGAAATTTGTTGTATAGAGGTCCGTTAATGCGAGGGTTAATGTCTTTGTAGTTCATTTCACGTTTCTCCTTTTTGAGCGCGATGTTGAATTCAAGTATATTATGCAATTATATAAAGGACCACTCACCTTTGGGCTGTTAACTACATAAGTCCTTTTAATGGGACAAATGGCCTAATTTCTGCAGAATTGCTTGGTATCAGTGTTGAAACTCAGGAAACCCATGCAAAGCAGAGGTCCCTAATTTCCATGTAGCTGATTGCCAAGGGTTTCCTGCGTGCGTTCTGATGTTGAACACTCCATTGTCCCTTCCAGCAGCATTTACCTGGTAACTCAGGCGCGCACACAACATTCAACTATTCCAAGGGAGAAACATGCTTTTTCTGCTTTAATTGAAGGAGTGTTTATCGCTAAAAATATTCGATACCTAAAACACATGAAACAGCAAAAAGTATTTTCTTGTAAACCCTCCAGTCCCAGTAACATCTCCTGAATCTTCTCTGCGCCCTTGCAGCTTAATGACATCCTCCTTTTAGTTAGACAAAAATGCTGGAGAAACTCAGCGAGTGAGGCAGCATCTATGGAGCGAAGGAAATAGGCAACGTTTCGGGTCGTGACCCTTCTTCAGTCTGAATGACATCACGAATAAAGATACGAGACAACATTAAAGAATTTAACAACAAACATAAAAACCTTAACAACAATTTAACTTAATTAACAATTTAACAACAAACATAAAAACCTAAAATATCCATTGACTTGGCCGCCACAGCTTTCTGTGGCAAAGAACTCCACAGATTCACCACCCTCTGACTAACGAAATTCCTTCCCATCTCCTTCCTAAAGGAATGTCCTTTAATTCTGAGGCTATAACCTCTAGTCCTAGACTCTCCCACTAGTGGAAACACCCTCTCCACAACCACTCTATCCAAGCCTTTCACTATTCGACACATTTCAATGAGGTTCCCCCTCATTCTTCTTAACTCCGGTGAGTACAGGCCCAGTGCTGTCAAACGCTCATCATAAGTTAACCCACTCATTCCTGGGATCATTCTTGTAAACCTTCTCCAGGGCCAGCACATCCTTCCTCAGATATGATGCCCAAAATTGCTCACAATACTCCAAATGCAGCCTGACCAGCGCCTTATAGAGCCCCAGCATTGCATCCCTGTTTTTGTAATCTAGCCCTCTTGAAATAAATGCTAGCATTGCATTTGCCTTCTTTTTTGAGACCAGTAAAGTGAACACAGAGCTTTCAGCACCTACAGAACCGTATCTCTGCACGTGTCAGCACTGGGAAGAGAATTAATCTGCCCGGTTCACATGCGTCTGACGTTAGTGGAGTTTGACTCTTTACCTCATGAGCTTTTGAAGATTGTTGATTATCATATGTTTACTCACGTGTTGTTTTCTGCACCACAGAGCCTCGATGAAGTTGGCAAATCTGATATCGGTAAAAAAATCAGGGAAGGAGTGGAAGAAGCAGCGAAACAGTCTGCAGAAACTGTCAGCAGGAGCGGGGAGAAAATTGGGAAAACGACTGCTTTCAAAGCAATTTCTCAGGTAAATAATTCTAGCTACAGCAAATTGCTGCAATGAATCTGTTGACTGCAAGATACACCCATGTTCAAACTCAACATAGAAAATAGGTGCAGGAGTAGGCCAACGGCCCTTCAAGCCAGCACCTACCGCTATTCAATGTGATCATGGCTGATCATCCAAAATCAGTACCCCGTTCCTGCTTCCTCCCCATATCCCTTGATTCCGTTAGCCCTTAGAGCTAACTCTCTCTTGAATACATCATAGAATTTATACATTATAGAATTTATCTATATAAAATGAAATTTAGGCCATGTAGGTTAATTGTATACATGTTAATAGTAGGAAACTGCTTGGGTTTCCTCCGGTTGCTCTGGTTTGTCCCACATCCCAAAAACAAGCAGGTTTGTAGGTTCATCGCCCTCTGTAAATTGCCCCCAGTGTGTTGAGGGTGGAAGATGTGAAAGCTGGATAACATAGAACTAGTGTGAATGATGGCTGGAGTGGACTCGGTGGGCCATAGGGCCTGTTTCTATGCTGGGTCTCTAACTAAACTAGGATATTGCTGCTGAAAAGCTTAATCTTGTAATAATTTGGTTACCACAGCTGTCTTTGTGGCCCATATAGAAGTGGAGTGTGGAGTCTTATGACACCTACAAAGTTTAAATCCATCTTTGCTTTACTTGTAGTTCATTTCCTGAAATAGTTCATTTAAGATGAATCTATAATTGGATTCTTAGGCCCCCTTCGGTCATGGGCTGACCATGGGTGTCTCCAGGGTGCTATTCCCTATATGGAGGACGCCTGTGCGTGACTTTGGTTAACGTGGGGAGACTGGTGTACAGACAGCCACCACACGGTCCTTGACAGATCTGGGTCAGGATCCAGTGGCATGGAGTCCAAGACGACCGGAGACCCTTTTCTGCTGCAGCCTTCATCCGCCTTCCCAGCCGTTGTGACGCTCCACTGAGGTCAGCCATCGTCCTCCGCCTGTTCCACCGTTGAGGTCTTGGTTGGATTGCTCTTTGTCAGGGACCTCCCCCTCGACCGTACCGCCATGGGTGGCCCTACCAGGAGCATCGATAGCTCCAGACGGCATCACTCTCAGGATCTCAGGTCCACACAAGCTTCTCCACCACGACAAGGTGACAGTCCACGGAATAATGATAAATGCAGTCTTCCCCAATTCTGACAACAAACCAGAGATCAAGATATTGAGATCAAGATCTTGATCTCTGGTTCGTTGTGGTAAATTGCAAAAGCTGATATGCTTTATCCATAAGCACAGTGTTAAACAGAAACAGGCCCAAGGTTAGATTGGCACAGAAGAAATGCAACTTGTGTTTCACAGATGAGAAAACAAAATCAATGACCAAAAAATACCAACTAGGAAAAAATTGCTTTTAATACTCTTCCACTTCTCCTCCACACCATACTCTTGTTAGATCACTACTCTTTAGTTGTAATGTACCTCTAACATTTCATTGCCCATCCAGTATAGATAACCTATGCTAAAGAACATGACAGATATTTAGACTATGGATCATCATAAATGAATTATTGTTCACACAAGGATATTGATTAGTACGGGCATGAGGGGTTATGGGGAGAAGGCCGGAGAATGGGGTTAGGAGGGCGTGATAGATCAGCCATGATTGGCTGGCGGAGTAGACTTGATGGGCCGAGTGGCCTAATTCAGCTCCTATCACATATGACCTTATGGTATTTGATCGGAACCACAGAAAAGGAAGTTCCTAAATTGCAATCTTGATGATTTAGGCAGTGTTTGTGTTAAAACAAATACATCAATGTACTGGATTAAGACAAAAAAAAAGTATTTCCCTTAATCCAGCATATTGAAATATTAATGTTAACGCCAACAGCACTGCCTAAATCGTCCAGAATGGAATTTAGGAACTTCCCATTCTGTGGTTCCGTTCAATGTCGAGTGGTTCAGCACACACTGTGCACCAGGGGGCACTAATGCTCTCTTTAATTGCGAGATTTAGTTTTCATTTTGAACCGTCGAACTAATATATAAGATGCTTCAGTCTGAAGAAGGATTTCGGCCCGAAACGTTGCCTATTTCCTTCGCTCCATAGATGCTGCTGCACCCGCTGAGTTTCTCCAGCTTTTTTGTGTAACCTATAAGATGCTGTTTCTTGCCATTATTCCTAAACTTCACCACTGTGTGGTTTAAATCCATTCTCCGCTCTGCATTTGTTGGGTGTGCCTTGTGTTGATATATTTGTTGCCACGGCAAGTTCTTGTGACTCTAAGTGGAGATAGATGTGTTGAAGCACATGCCCAGTTCAGGGGTTAATAATGTAGCTGTTTCATTGCTGTGGAAGTGTGCTCTCCTCAACATCGAGCATGAGATGGTGATGGAAACCTTCAATTTGATGTGTGTAGGAAGGAACTGCAGATGCTGGTTTACACCAAAGATAGACACACAAAATGCTGGAGTAGCTCAGCGGGACAGGCAGCATCTCTGAGTAGAAGGAACGGGTCGAGATCCTTCTCCAGTCTGAAGAATTACTCCAGCTTTTTGTGTCAGATTTGAAATAGGGTATCGACCCGATATGTCACCCATTCCTTCTACCCAGAGATGCTGCCTGTCCCGCTGAGTTACTCCGGCATTTTGTGTCTATCTTCAACTTGATTTGCATCTCGTCGGTGCCACTTGTGAAATTTGTTGTGTAGCCTCCTCCTCCTCCCCTTTCACCACCATCATTAAAAGGCACGACTTCCTGGGATATGGGTTCCAGAATTGACAACTCCAAAAGAAGCTATTTCAATTTGTAAAGTACCTATAAAGTAGCAATATGACCTACAGCACCATGTCTCAATTTAGGCAGCAGCAATAGACCTGTGGCTTTGCGCTGTCCACGGGCGCCCTGGGGGATTTCCGGGACCGCTGGGTACCGCGGGGGGTTGAACGTATAAAATAGTTGTATAATAATTTATCGTTCGTCGTGTATTATGGTGGTGGGTTCTGTTTTGTTTTTTTCTGTATTGTATCATTTTAATTTTTGAATACATATTTTTGATTAAAAAAAAATAGAGCTGTGGCTCCAGCTTCTGTCCTGAACTGAGGGAAACACAAATATGATATTTCTCCTGCTTTAGAACATGTTAACACACTGAAAAGACTCACTGTGATAAAACAGTGATTGTGGAATCAGACTCAATATATGGATAGGACAAGTTTGGTGGGATATGGACCAAGCGCAGGCAGGTGGGACTAGTGTAGCTGGGACATGTTGGCCGGTGTGGGAAAATCGGGCCGAAGGGCCTGTTTCAACACTGTATAATTCTATGAATCGATATTGTCACTGTGTAAACAAAATCCTGGCAATTGCATTAAACAGAAAATAAATGGGATTTTCGCCTAGGCCGTGGACAATTTATTTCCCCTGCATTTTTCAGTAGGAGAACACAAATTGCAGCTTCAATCAAAGATAAAAATTGGAAAGGTCCAATTATCCAGCAGTGAATTTATCCTGACAGTGGTGTGTTGACCTTTCCTGTTTGAGCATTTCAGCTGCGCAATTTTTTAAAATATAAGAAATCATCTTTAGTATTCAGTTGACTGGGGCTGCAGGCTCTTGGAAAGACATGAAGTCTATTTAAATGAGGATTACCTCCCACAGATACAGAAGCAATAACTTGTTGACTTTATATACCACTTTATGGTTTCTGTACTTGTTGGTTTGTGCAGCCACAGGTGTTCAGGGGAATTGGTCATTAATGGTTTTGCCAAGGCTGCAGATAAATCTGCCGATCACACAGAAGTAGTTTCCGCGGAAGAAGAGATTGATTCATTGAAATGATGTGCTGAGATTTCGTGCAATAGTTTTTCTTACTGTGAAGTTGACTCGCATGACAGAACAATTGATAGATGGATTAGATATTGTCTCAGTTACCAGGGGAAACGTCCCAATTTTGGGAAAGTCTCATGGAATCTTTTATTCCCATCTGAAAGGGCAATCAAGCGTCAGTATGTAGAAGGTTCTCGACCCGAAACGTCACCCATTCCTTCTCTCCAGAGACGCTGCCTGTCCCGCTGAGTTACTCCAGCAACTTGTGCCTATCTACGATTTAAACCAGATCTTGCAGTTCTTTCCTACACAGGGCAATCAAGGACAGCATCTTGGGTAGTGCATCATTCCCCCATTACTGTGAGGAGGTGATTGTCTGGTTTGTGTGCTCATCTTTGAAGAGAGCATAAATCCACCTTCGACACAAACTATCCCAACAGCACAACTTGCGAGTTGAGCTAAATAATGATTCTCCTAAATAGACACAAAATGCTGAAGTAACCCAGTGGGTCAAGCAGCATCTCTGGATAAAAGAAGTAGGCGACGTTTCGGGTTGAGACCCTTCTACAGACTGTGTGTCTGGGGAGAGAGAAACCAGAGGTATGAAAAGGTGCAAAGAACTAATGAATGAAAGAATAAATTAATATCTTTCATTCATTTGCATCGACTACATCACAGTATGGTATGGCAACTGCTCTGTCTCCGACCGGAAGGCATTGCAGAGGGTGGTGAAAATTGCCCAACGCATCACCGGTTCCTTGCTCCCCTCCATTGAGTCTGTCCAAAGCAAGCGCTGTCTGCGGAGGGCGCTCAGCATCGCCAAGAACTGCTCTCACCCCAACCATGGACTGTTTACCCTCCTACCATCCGGGAGGCGCTACAGGTCTCTCCGTTGCCGAACCAGCAGGTCGAGGAACAGCTTCTTTCCGGCGGCTGTCACTCTACTCAACAACGTACCTCGGTGACTGCCAATCACCCCCCCCCCCCCCCCGGACACTTATTATTATTTATTCAAATCGTTTGCTATGTCGCTCTTCCAGGGAGATGCTAAATGCATTTCGTTGTCTCTGTACTGTACACTGACAATGACAATTAAAATTGAATCTGAATCTGAATCATTTGTTCCGAACCGTTTCATACCTCTAAGCTCCCTCTCCCGTGTCTCTCTGTCTGAAGAAGTGTCCCGGCCCGGATCATCACCTACTTTTCTCCAGAGATGCTGCCTGACCGGCTGAGTTGCTCCAGCATTTTGTGTCTATCACCGGTGTAAGCCAGAATCTACACCTCCTTCCTGCACATAATTATTCTCTCTTTCTTTCCTGACACACTCCAGTCTTTGTGGCTGCCGTGATTACTGTGCCTGACTGGAACCAAGTAGCCAATAGTCTGGGCATTTTGGGTAAACTGCAATGTTTGATAAAAGTAATGTGCAACCAAGATTGAGTGTAATAGCATTTAAGAAGGAACTGCAGATGCTGGAAAATCGGAAGGTACACAAAAATGCTGGAGAAACTCAGCGGGTGCAGCAGCATCTATGGAGCGAAGGAAATAGGCGACGTTTCGGGACGAAACGTCGCCTATTTCCTTCGCTCCATAGATGCTGCTGCGCCCGCTGAGTTTCTCCAGCATTTTTGTCTACGTTCTTATTTATTTGTCAGTTTGTACCGTGCTTTCTTAAAATATGTGCAGAATTATGTGTGATGTTTTTTCAACCGAAGGAGAGTAAACAAATATGTGAACATAAAGTTTAGTTTACTGTCACGTGTACCGAGGTACAGCGAAAAGCTTTTGTTGCGTGCTACCCAGTCTGCAGAAAGATAATACAATGGTTACAATCGAGCCATTCACAAGTGTACAGATACATGATAAGGGAATAACGTTCAGTGCAAGATAAAGCCTTTGCTCCATAGATGCTGCTGCACCCGCTGAGTTTCTCCAGCATTGTTGTGTACCTTTTAAGTGTAATAGCAAATGACCACAACCCAAAACTATCAGCAAAAAGAAATTAACATTTTGCAACCATCTGATAGACTTTAGAGATACAGCACGGAAACAGGCCCTACGGCCCACCAAGTCCGTGCTGACCAGCGATCACCCTACACACACCTACACACTAGGGACAATTTACAATTTTACCAAAGCCAATTAACCTAAAAAAAAAACTGTATATCTTTGGAGTGTGGGAGGAAACCGACGAAAACCCACGTGGTCACAGGGAGAATGTACAGACAATGTCCATAGTCAGGATCGAACCTGGGTCTCCGAAGCCATGCAGCAACTCAGGGCGCCACAGTGCTGCTCATTTGCCATTCTGTGCCCCCGCGCTTCAGCTGAGGCAGTGTTCCAGAAATGAAAGTGACAGTGAGACTTTACAGCAGATTTGTGCGACTGCTCCTTCAGAAATCACACCAAAGATGTTGAGGCAAGTAAATCTGGATAAGTCTCACAGGAAACATGAGTGCCGGGACATTTAATCGCCTCTGGGAATCATTGCTATTATCTGAGTTGGCTGAGTATCAATGCCTGGATTTGAAGTACTTATGGAAATTGGGACTTGAGTCACATAGTCAGAAGTTAGCCTTCCTGGGAAAAGTACCTGGGCAGGCAAAAGTAAATGGAAATTCAGTTCAGCTATTATATTTAAATCAAGGGTGTTTTAGAAGTCTTTAAGTATAGGAGCAGGGAGATTCTACTGCAGTTGTACAGGGTCTTGGTGAGACTACTTGATTGCCACTTTCATTTCACTGCACATCTCGTATGTGTATGTGACAAATAAACTTGACTTGACTTGACCACACCTGGAGTATTGCGTACAGTTTTGGTCTCCTAATCTGAGGAATGACATTCTTGCCATAGAGGGAGTACAGAGAAGGTTCACCAGACTGATTCCTGGGATGTCAGGACTTTCATATGAAGAAAGACTGGATAGACTCGGTTTGTACTCGCTAGAATTTAGAAGATTGAGGGGGGATCTTATAGAAATTTACAAAATTCTTAAGGGGTTGGACAGGCTAGATGCAGGAAGATTATTCCCGATGTTGGGGAAGTCCAGAACAAGGGGTCACAGTTTAAGGATAAGGGGGAAATCTTTTAGGACCGAGATGAGGAAAACATTTTTCACACAGAGAGTGGTGAATCTCTGGAATTCTCTGCCACAGAAGGTAGTTGAGGCCAGTTCATTGGCTATATTTAAGAGGGAGTTAGATGTGGCCCTTGTGGCTAAAGGGATCAGGGGGTATGGAGAGAAGGCAGGTACAGGATACTGAGTTGGATGATCAGCCATGATCATATTGAATGGCGGTGCAGGCTCGAAGGGCCGAATGGCCTACTCCTGCACCTATTTTCTATGTTTCTAGAGGTCTTTATGGTGCAATAGTTTTGAAATCATTTACTATAATACTCATACGGTATGACTGATTTTTGTCCAAGTGTTGGAGCAGTAAATAAGTATGTAAATGTTATTGAAACTGACTCCATCTAATGATTTTCTATTCACTAGTGCACGTTTCTTAAAGTCAATAAGCATTACAGAATTAAACACACTGATGCCGCCACTTGCCTCAATGCAGTGTATAAAGACGCCATCTGGCAAGGAGGCTAAATAACTGAAGAGAGACACTAGACACATTAAGACAGAATTGATGTTTAACGCTTTGCTCCATCTCCTCGAGGCAATCGACTTGCATGAGATCTGTGTGGGACGTGATTCTGTAGGGACTCGCGACACAGAATTACTTCACTCGTTGCCATTCATCATGCTCACTTTAAGTATCATTAATTTGTTCAAAAATGGGTAAACCGCGCTTGTCCAGTTCACTCGGATATTGACTTAAATATTCCAGAATCTTGGGGCAGCAACCAGTCGTCGGAGCAGACACTAATTTTCTTTCTCTTTTGTTCACCCTGGGGAACTGCAGGCAAGTGACCTTCTCCTACTTTAGATTCATGAACTAATCACTTGGTTTAGAACATAAATAAATTGATATCTATTATGAAACACATTTTTGATAAGCTGTGATGGAGTTTTGAATTATTTACTGTGAGACATGGTGCATTGGAGCATCTGCTAACACTCCAAATCTAACTCATTAATGTTCAATGAGAACAGGCAAGGGATCACCTGACGCAGTGTCGTATCATTTATTTAAAATCCAGTTTGCAAGCAAGGAGGAAGGAACCTTCATCGACATTCTAACCCCTCGAGTAGAGCAAAAACGATTTGAAACTTTCTTTCAAATTGTGTAATTTCATTCCACAATGTCATAAATACCACAATTCATCACTATCACTAAATAATAGTTGCTTATCACTAAATCATAGAACAGAATCTCATAGTCTAGTATCAAATATTGTTTTGCTTGTTTCTTGAGCTGCCTGAAGGTTTGTGTACTCATATTCAGCCGTGGATATCAATAGTTTCTCACTGAATAAGATGCATCTGAGCAGAAGAATGATTGTTCCGAAATTTGACTTTACAATATAAGTATTGACTGACGTATGGGTTGGATATAGCCTGTGTGTATTTAATAGCTGAGGGTGAGGCTAAGATAGCTTCTTATCATGCATACTGAGGTACAGGGAAAAGCTTTTTTGCTGCATGCTATCCAGTCAGCGGAAAGACTATACATGATTCGTCCACAGAGTACAAATACAAGATATGGAAATAATGTTTAGTGCGAGATAAAGTCCAGTGAAGTGAAGTCCGATTAAAGATAGTCCGAGGGTCTCCAATGAGGTAAATGAGAGGTCAGGTTGGTGATAGGAGAGCGATCATGACCTACCATCTACCTCATTGGAGACTCTTGGTTTATCTTTGATGCAGCTGGTCCAGTTTGCTCTACCATAGTGCCCTGCTACTGTGTTGTCACTTCTTCACATTCAATATCATTAATTTAGGTAAAATGTTGGTAAACCCAGATAACATGCACCTAATTCCCGTTGATGCCTTGCTTTCTTATGCTGCTATTTTTTATTTATTGATGAGACTAGAAGGGAGGGACATGGCATGGAAAATTGTGACAGTGAAATGTTTTTTCTGCTGCGATTGTTTCGCACCATCATCAGTTTTACTCCTTTGCTTCCTGCAGAGTGTTGAATCTGTGAAGAAGGAACTAGATGAGAGTGTCCTTGGCCAGAGTGGGACCTACCGGTCACCGTCATTGCTGAGGAAAAGAAGTGACTTTTTAAAAGATAAAGACAAGGAGGAAAAAATATTTGAACCAAATGAGTATGTGATGCTTTGTCCACCTTTATCTCTCGACGATTTTCACTATGTGCTGCTCAACCTCTGGTAACTCATCCATGTGATCATTGTTAAAGTTTGAGCCATGGAAGTTTGAACAACCCTTTCACCCGCACAACAAAACAAGATCACCAGCTTTTATAAGCCTCACCAGTTCAGTTTAGTTTATTGTCACGTGTACCGAGGTACAGTGAAAAGCTTTTTGTTGCGTGCTAACCAGTGAGCAGAAAGACAATACATGATTACAATCGATCCATCTACAGCAGTGGTTCCCAACCTTTTTTTGGCCATGCCCCACCTAATCACCTCTAAAATCCTGATGCCCCCCCCATGTGGTGATATATAATTCTTATCATTTAAAATAAAGACCTTTTTTACCCAAAAAAAATTATTTACTCAAAATAACATCTGAAACATAAACTACCTGATGGAAAATCCAAAAAAATAAAAATCGAAAATTTGGACCCAGACCTCCTCAGTCGCGCTCAATTGCCCCCCCTTAAAAATCAAATTGCCCCCCTGTGGGGCGTACGCCCCACGTTGGGAACCACTGATCTACAGTGTATAGATACATGATACAAGACTTTTTGCATTCCATCACAGTGAGGAGGTGCCTGGTGAACTCACTGTGGTGGATGTTAATTTGTGTTTATTGTGTGTTTTTGTCAATTTTATTATATGTATGACTGCAAGGCAACGAAATTTCGTTCAAACCGAAAGGTCTGAAAGACAATAAAGGCTACTTTGCCTTTGAAGGGAATCAGGTTTAGTGCAAGGTAAAGCCAGCAATGTCCCATCAAGGATAGTCTAAGGGTCATCAAAGAGGTAGGTAGTAGTTCAGCACTACTCTCTGGTTATGGTAGGATGATTCAGTTGCCATATCAGCCCTGCATCTTAAGAGTAATCGGGGCTATTTTTTTACTCGTGGACCTTTTTCATCATGCTGAAAAATCGTCCCGACTTACCTGATGCCCTGAGTACCTAAGGCTGGCATAACGAGCCGCTACGATATATCCACGGACTCCTACGGACTCGTTACGAACATTCTGCGAATTTGAAAACTCGGGAGAATTCGTGAATAACAGGAGAATTTGTGAATACATTTCATTTTCATTTTCATTCAATTCATCATACAAATTCATTTCACTTGCACTTTATGTGCAATGTGACGAATAAAACTGATTGATTGATTGATTGAATAACTCGGGAAAGTGGGACAGGCCCTTTAGCAAAAGGATTGGGAGTAGGGATGAGGGTGAATTGGGAGATCCGTGGGTAAGACTGAACAAATGATTTCAGAGGATTTTTTTAATGGGTTATAAATAGGGAAGAGCAGGTAGGTTTCATTATCATTCCCAACAAAAGCGCTGCGATGAAAAGAATAGTTGCGAATAGTGGGTCAAAGTTTTCAGATAACCTGAAACTCGGAAACGTCGCGACTGATAAAGATCTTAACAACTGACTTCACAAGGAAATTGACTCGGTGAAGTGGGGAAAGATGTGGCAAATGAAGTTGAACAAAGCTTATGATGCGATTCATTTTGGAAGAAGTAATGAGAGTTGCAATATAATCTCAGTAACATGGATTGAATGTGGTAAGTGCAGAAAATGGGTGTTTATACACAGCAATCTTAGAAGATGGTATCGTAGGAGGAAATCAATGACCATATCTCAAAGTGGAGGTGATAATGATGAAAAGAAAAACAAATACAGCCATTGTGGATTTTATTTGTAATCTTGAACACAGCAGACCCAAACATTTGTGATCATTAGATGCCAAGGACTCATTAGGAAAAATGGCAAGGAAGGCTGGGTCAACAATTTGTTTCGGAACTCCTGAAGGAAGCGAACCGCCTCTATTGCAGAAAGTACGGTCAATGGATTATTAATTCAAAATATTATTTTGTTTAACTGAACTGACTTTCAGCAAACCAATGCGTAGGAAGTAACTGCAGATGCTGATTTAAACCAAAGAGAGACACAAAATGCTGGAGTAACTCAGCAGGACAATCAGCATCGCTGGAGAGAATGAATGGGTGATGTTTCGGGTCTAGACCCTTCTTCATACAGTCACCCATTCCTTCTCTCCAGAGATGCTGCTTGTCCTGCTGAGTTACACCAGCATTTTGTGTCTATGTTCAGCAAACCATTGCTCAGTATCAAAGGGCACCATCCTTAATGCTGTGGCTAACTGGTTGCACCGACTAGCGTCTAGCTGACATCAGCTAGTTCAGCACAGGCGGGCACCTACACATTGCAACCGTGTAAAAACCTAACCCTAATCCTTTCAATCTACACAGAGACTTTTATAGACCAATCCATCCCAATTGTGAAGAATTTGCTATTCAGATGTTGAATTGAATTTATAGAGTTAAATAGTTATTTGTCATCATTAACCACACTCCAAGCAAAAATGTTAAATGTTAATGATTGTTTTACAGAGAAGCGATGGGAATGGTGCTGCACAAAGACTCAAAATGGTACCAGCAATGGATGGAATTCAAGGATAATAACGTTGTCTTTAACAGTTAAGACCAATTTCTTTGTGTTCACTTATTTTCTCCTGACACTATTTGGATTTATCAAGCTATCAGTTACTTACAGCGATATAAATGTAATGTTCTCTCTTCCCTTATAGGGTTCTTTGAAATGAAAATGAAATACGATGAAAGTGATAACACTTTTATTCGAGCATCGCGAGCCTTAACTGACAAAGTGTCTGATTTGATTGGTAAGTGGGATGATGTGGGAGCTAACTCTGGTGTGGAGGTGGGAGCTGAAAGAAATATATCAGACCTAGAGATTTCAAAAATAAAGGTCCCTGTCTAAGATCAACAAGGAAGACCGTACCAGACTATAGGGCGCACAGAGGTAGAGCTGCTGCTCTAGAAATCCAGGGTTCAACCCTGACCTTGGGTGCCGTCTGTGTAGATTTTCCACGTTCTCCCTTTGGTTGTGTCCAGATACTCCAGTTTCGTCCCACTTCCCAAATATGTGTTGGGGTGTATATTAATTGGCCACTGTAAATAAAAATGCCCCTAGTAGACACAAAATGCTGGAGTAACTCAGCGGGTCAGGCAGCATCTCTGGAGAGAAGGGATGGGTGACCTTTCGGGTCGAGATCCTTCTTCAGACTGATCAGTCTCGACCCGAAACGTCACCAATTCCTTCTCTCCAGAGATGCTGCCTGTCCCGCTGTGTTACTGCAGCATTGTGTGTCTACCTTCGATTCAAGCCAGCATCTGCAATTCTTTCCTACACAAAATGCCCCTAGTGTAGGGTATAAATGTAAAAGTGGGATAACATAGAACTAGTGTGAACGGGTGAACAATTGTTGGCATGGACTCGAAAGGGATGAAGGCATGTTTTATCTCTAAACTAAACTAAATGTGTAGCAATTCTTCTCAAAACACCAGAATGTAATAACATTTATCTTGGAATTTGCAACCTTCATTCCGCTCCATTACATCATTTCCTAGTAATAGATATTTAAATAGTTTGCCGTTGTATATTAAGATACCATTTGTTCTGGGAAATGGATAAAAACAGACTGGAGATGTGACTGAAGAAATGGTGTTGTTGCTAGATTTCAGGCAGGATTTTGAAGTTAGAAATTAGAAAATGCATCTGCGAACTATTTTAGTTTCAGTTCAGTTTATTGTCACGTGACCAAGGTCACAGTGAAAAGTGTTTTGTTGCGTGCTAACCAGTCAGCAAAAAGACAATACATGATTGCAATCCATTGATTTGCAGTGTTTAGATACCCGATGAGGGAATAACGTTTAGTGCAAGGTAAAGCCAGCAAAGTCCGATCAAGGATTGTCCGAGGGTCATCAAAGAGGTAGATAGTCGTTCAGCACTGCTCTCTGGTTGTGGTAGGATGATTCCGTTTCTTGATAACAGCTGGAAAGAAACTGTCCCCGAAACTGGTAATGTGCGTATTTACACTTCTATACCTTTTGCCCGATGGGAGAGGGGAGAAGAGGGAATGGACGGGGTGCGACTCGTCCTTGATTACGCTGCTGGCCTTGTCGAGGCAGCGTGCAGTACGAATGGAGTCAATAGAAGGGAGGTTGGCTTGTGTGGTGGTCTGGGCTGCTGCGTCCACAGCCCACTGCAATTTATTGCTGTCTTGGGTGGAGCTGTTCGCAAACCAAGCTGTGATGGATCCTGATAAAATGCTTTGTGTGGTGCATCTGTAGAAGTTGGTGAGAGTTGCAGGGGACATGCCAAACTTCCTAAGCCTTCTAAGGAAGTAGAGACGCTGGTGTGCTTTCATGGTCATTGCTTCAATTGGGATCTATGTTGTAGATATAGCAGGGGACGTTGACAGAAAGTGTTTTGGGTGCTGGGAGAGTTGTAGGGGGACTTTTGATTATGACCATGGTTGAACAAGGGAAGCGGAGGAGGAGGACTGTCTGAACTGTATTGCCTGCCACTACAGTGGAGAATGCTGTGGTGGATGTCTGTGTTGAATTATGTTGTGTATTATGTCCTTTTTTTAATTGTAATGCAGCATGGTAAATTACATTTCACTGCACCTTATGATGAAAGTGACAAATAAATTTGAACTTGAACTTGGATAAGTGATCCTGAAGTTGATGTTTTTTTGGATCAGGAGTTGGTGATTTTTGAGAAAATTAATGACAAAGTTGTGAAGGTATGTTGCAGTTAATATATCTTTTGATAGGGTGTTGTCGGATGCAATTTAATAGGCTGAAGTGGAAGATATGTCAGCCTTTACAAAGTACTGTATACATCTTTTTATTGTGATCGGTATCGTGGCCAAGGCCACGTCACGAGTCCTTAAATAATATTACGCCAGAGATGAAAGGTTTGAGATGATGCCACACTTAACTTTGTGACGTGCGATCTATGAATAATTGATCAAAGAGCCCATTGATTTTCTTGGTGGAATACTGGTTGTACAGTTTTTAATCGACACATTGATTGAGCTGAAGCAGTTCTGAAGACTGAGATGCCTTAACCAGAAAGGAAGGAAGGAAGGAAGTCCTGATGCAGTTCACACTATGACTGGAGTCCTAACATGGAACTCATCCCTCAGCAAGCAAAGCAAGAATTTCATTGTCCTGCCAGGGACACATGACAATAAACTCTCTTAACTCTAGTAGGCCTTTCCCTTGACATTTCCCACCACTTTGTCATACAGTAGTCGTTTTCTTCATCTGCTGGCATGGTGTATGTTACTGGTTGTCTCCCGTGTCCCAGCGAGACGTTTATCAACAACATTGGATAAAGAAAGGATTTTTTTGTTGAAGTGACTTGTATTTCACTGTCTGTTGCTCCTCTCAATCATCTTTTTTTATAGTCCACTGGTTGCCACTTGATGCTGTTTGCTTTTGTTTCTCAAATGTTCTCTCTCTCTCCCCTCTGTTCCATCTGTAAACTGACCTCATCCACTCGGTGTTCTGCTATTCTACTGATTATTTCACCCTACTGCACATTACTTGCTCTTAGTGTTGACAGAACTTCAGCCAGCGTGCAGCTCTGTGCCTACATCACTATGTCCTGATTTCCTCTGTAGATTGATCAAATCAAATCAAATCCAATCTTATAGAAACGTACAAAATTCTTAAGGGGTTGGACAGGCTAGATGCAGGAAGATTGTTCCCGATGTTAGGGAAGTCCAGGACAAGGGGTCACAGCTTAAGGATAAGGGGGAAACCCTTTAAAACCGAGATGAGAAGAACTTTTTTCACACAGAGAGTGGTGAATCTCTGGAACTCTCTGCCACAGAGGGTAGTTGAGGCCAGTTCATTGGCTATATTTAAGAGGGAGTTAGATGTGGCCCTTGTTGCGAAGGGGATCAGGGGGTATGGAGAGAAGGCAGGTACTGGGTACTGAGTTGGATGATCAGCCATGATCATATTGAATGGCGGTGCAGGCTCGAAGGGCCGAATGGCCTACTCCTGCACCTAATTTCTATGTTTCTATGTTTATTGTCATCTTGCAAAGCAACAGTTGTACAGTGTAAAATGAGAAGACGTTTCCCAGGGAATACCGGAGCATCGCACATGAAAGTTAAAACATTTCACACATAATAACACTAAAAACAATCCAGTCCCTGATGAAAGTATAAATAGTTAAAAGCAGGTAAAACAGCAACATTAAAATACAGTAAAACCAATCATTAAAATGCCCAGGGCAGCTGATTTGAGTGGCCAGTGCCAGAGTTATTAAAATGTCAGTGCAAAGCCGCAGAATCAGGTGACTGAGTACAGAGTGACTGTTTAGCAGCCTCTCAGCCTGTGGCAGGAAGCTGTTTAGCACGTAGCCCGCCCGGGCTTTGATGCTACGGTATCTCTTGCCTGATGGTAGGAGATCCAGGTGTGTGTGGAGGGGGTGCAGTTTGTCCTTAGCTATTCTCAAGAGCTTTTTTCAGACAGCGGCTCAGATGATGGCAGTTTTCCATCATCATTTACAACCTCTTCCCTTCGATTAATTTACCTTTAGTGGTTCATTAATTAATATTCATGATATTATTGTTTCCCTTATATCTATTAAAGTTCTCACTTCCCTGTTTAGTTTAGAGATACAGTGTGGAAACAGGCGCTTCGGCCCACCGACTCCACTCCGACCTGCGATCCCCGCACACGAACACTATCCTATACACACAATTTACAATTTTTAACAAGCCAATTAATCTACAAACCCGTACATCTTTGCAGTGTGGGAGGAAACCGTTGCTTCCGGAGAAAATCCACGCAGGTCACGGGGAGGAATTCCATACAGGCAGCACCCATAGTCAGGATCGAATCTGGGTCTCTGGCGCTGTCAGGTGGTAGCTCGACCGCTGCGCCACCGCGCCTCCCACTTCTTCAGAATGCTTCCAAGAAGCTTTGCCTCTTCCCCTGTGCCAAACAACTTTTGCTTTGTCTTAATTTCATGTAAACACTGCTTACATCGGGAAGCTGCTCTTGCACGTTTTGTCCATCCACGTCTATGATTCAGTCACTGAATGAACTCCAGGAAATTACCATTGAGCCTACAATTTCGTTTTTAATTCTCACACCATGTGAAAAGTTTCTAAAGTAATTATCTTTCACTGGCAGGTTGTTCTCTCATTTACTTTCCCCTCACCTTTAAATCCGCAGGATATTTTTGATTCAATGTTTTAGCACTGTGCGAGTTGGATTCCTCTTGCTGGTGAAATAAATCTTTTGTAATCCTTTTGGATGATCTCCACTTCCCTATTACTATAAACTAAGCTTCATAATTCTGTATAATCAGCAAATGGAGTTTTATTGTAGTTAATAAAGAATGAAAATAAGGGCTTGAGAAATGAGTCTCCGAGGAATTCTGAGTCAGCATTACAATACGCGAGTCACTTCAAATTAATGGGACTCAAAAATGCAATGTCTATATTCATTTTGTCATTCAGAAGGGGTAAGGATTCTTTTGTTTATGGATGGTGTGATACAAGATGTGATAAGATGGTGTGATGTGGTTGGCACCGTGGCTCAGCAGTAGAGTTGATGCCTTGTAGTGCCAGTGACCCGGACTATGGGTGCTGTCTATATGGAGTTTATACGTTCTCCCCGTGATCTTGTGGGTTTTCCCTGGGTGCTCTGGTTTCCTCCTACACTCCAAGGACGTACAGGTTTGTAGGTTAATTGGCTTCGGTACAAGTGTAAAGTGCTAGCAAATAGGGATCGCTGGTCGGCGCAGACTCAAAGGGCTGAAGGGCCTATTTCCGTGCTGTATCTCTAAACAATACTAAACTAAATAACACCTTGAAATTCACAATTTTAAGTTGACATGAGCATCCTGGAGTTAGAGATTAACACTGTGACGTACATTTTCACTCTCGTGAAAGTCCGGGGAAAACATAATTATACACAATTGAGCTACCCTCCAGTAGCAAGTGACTGGAAAACACAAGCTAGTTGTATTCATGAGGAATGACTGCTTAGGTAGACTGTTATGTGAAACTGTCCCAGTTTCACACAACAGGAGGAGAGTTCGTAAGTCATAGGAGCCGAATTAGACCATTCGGCCCATCGAGTCTACTAGGGTTGTGGGGAGAAGGCAGGAGAATAGGGTTGAGAGCGAAAGGTACATGAACCACGATTGAGTGGGGGAGTAAACTTGATGGGCCGAACGGCCTAATTCTGCTCCTACAACCTATGAATAGTTAAACCAGTCCTCAAACAGTTAAAAAGTAATTTAACTTCACAGCTGAACCCTTGGCTTTGCATTATCTCCGCAAAGAGGTAGCAGACCACATTTTGATTTACTTACATTATTTTGTGCTTTCTGAGAATTTATTTCTCCATTCCTGCTTGTGACCTTTTAAAAGACATGTCCCTGCTGTGCCACTTTATTTGTGTGTTATTTCCGACCAGCTTTAAAAATGATGTAGTCTCAACCCAGCCCTTCCCTTTGATAGCTCCCGGTGTTTTGTGTGATTAATCAGCAGACAAGTACTGCTGTCTGAATCGAGCGCTGCTTCATTTAATCTCGGAATGATTGAATGTTTATATGTTTAAAAATGCTTACAGTATATTAACCTCTGGAGAAGACTAAGCTAAGTAAAAAACAAACCAACAAAATAATCTGTTTTAATTCTGTAGGGTAGTGGTTGTTACTACTGATGAGTGGAAGGACATGATCACAAGATCATAAGTTATAGGAGCAGGATTTGGCCTTTTGGCCCATCAAGTCTACTTTGTCATTCAATCATGGCTGATCTATCCTTTCCACTCAACCCCATGCACCTGCCCTCTCCCCACTAACCACTGACACCCTTACTAATGAAGAATCTGCCAATTTCTGCCTTAAAACACCCATTGATTCCTCCACAGCTGTCTGTGGCAATGAATTCCACAGATTCGCCATCCTCTGATTAAAGAATTTCCTCCTCATCTCCTTTCTAAAAGTATGTCCTTTTATTCTGAGATGATTGCCTCTGGTCCTAGACGCCCCCACTTTTCATATCCACTCTATCCAGCCATTTCACTGTTTGGTAACTTTCAATGAGCTCCCCCTCATCCTTCTGAACTCCAGCGAGTACAAGCCCAGTGCCATCAAACGCTCATCATTTGTTACCCCAATCATTCCTGGGACCATTCCCGTAAACCTCCTCCGGACCCTCTCCAACACCAGCACATCCTTCCTCAGATATGATGGAGGGAGTGTGGTCAAGCTTGTGATGCAGCCTGACAAAAGATGTTTTATGTAATTATTTGCCTCTGTACTCCACAATTTGAGATTTGTAATAGAAAATATCACACGTGGTTAAAGTCCACAAAGTCAGATTTTATTAAAGGCCATTTTTATACATTTTGGTTTCACCATGTAGAAATTACAGCAGTGTTTATACATAGCTCCTCCATTTCAGGGCACCATAATGTTTGGGACACAGCAATGTCATGTGAATGAAAGTAGTCATGTTTAGTATTTTGTTGCATATCCTTCGCATGACACTGCTGTGTCCCAAACATTATGGTGCCCTGAAATGGGGGGGGGCTATGTATAAACTGCTGAAATTTCTACATGGTGAAACCAAAATGTATAAAAATGGCCTTTATTAAAATCTGACAATGTGCACTTTAACCACATGTGATTTATTTCTAATAAAAATTCTCAAATTGTGGAGTACTGAGACAAATAAATGAATGACGGGTCTTTGTCCCAAACATTATGGAGGGCACTGTATAACGAGGATACCAATGGGATTATTTATCAATTCATTTTGAATTAGTCCATACTGTGTTGGATAGAACTAGTGTACGGGAGTAATAGTTAGTCAGCATGGACTCGGTTGGCCGAAGGGCCGGTTCCATTCTGCATCTCTAAGCTAAATAAAAATTGCAGCGATATCTGTAGATGAAGCTGTGAGACACCTTGTTTTTGGCGTTTAGTTCGTGAAAGGTTGCAGTCTAGACATCTGTGCTCATTTGCTCGATTTAGAAATAATCTTGTTTTGATCAAGTAAATCTTTGCTGATTTTGAGTTTGTTCTTTTCCCAGGGGGGCTGTTTTCTAAGACTGAAATGTCAGAGGTGCTGACAGAGATTCTGAAAGTGGACCCCAGCTTTGATAAAGACACGTTTCTAAAGCAGTGTGAGAGGGACATTATTCCCAATGTTCTGGAGGTACCTGAAGACCTTTCATTTATTGTTTATAACTAGAGGGGGGGGGGGGGGGGGGGTGACTCTGCAGAAAATGTAATAAGAATTATAAAAGATCAGTAAATTAAAATGTAGAAATGTTATGACACTGAATATCACTCAGGCACTTACTTACTGTCTTTGGGGGTTTTTTTTTAATACCAAATATGTTTCATTTTCATGTAATTCATTTTATTTCATATTGCACTGATGGTTATGACTATATTGCTCCTTGGCAGTCATGTCACACAACATTGAAATAGGCCCTTCGGCCCAATTTGTCCATGCTGAGCAAATCGGCATTCTGGGCTAGTCTCATTTGCCCGCAATAGAGCCATGTCCTCTGGCGTATAGAGCAGCATCCAGCATGGTCCTGAGCCAAATGGACACACTTGATCCCTGGTATGTAGTGAAGTGGCTAATTGTAGCAAGAGAAGTTCTTCCATCCTGGATGTAAAAAATACCCAACCAGTGCCTGATGCTTCTTTCAGTACCTGTTGTTTTAAAAAAAAGTCAGTCATGTCCTGCTGTTCTTAAAACGTATCCTGAACACACTTTGATTTATTCCTATTTTTACAGTCGACAAGTAGAATAAAATCCCCTGTGATTAATGCTGTACTTTTCCGACAAGCTCCCATCGATTCTTCTATTATACGTTGTGTGGTTATTGCTTGTACATCACTCCTCACAGACACAAATTCTTGCCGTTACTATTTCTCGGCTCCACCCGTATAGCCTCTGCAATCTGGATCCCTGAACCAGGATTATCCATCTTCATGGTACTACGACAATAATTAATTAACAGCTACTCCTCTACCTTTTGCCAGCATTCGGTCCTGTCTTAATATACTTTGCGTGGCGCAATGGTGCCGTGGTAGAGTTGCTGTCTTACAGCGGAAGAGATCCGGGTTCAATCCCGACTAAAGGGGTGTTGTCTGCACGGAATTTGTACATTCTCCCTGTGACCAGATTGCAAAGACATACGGGTTTGAAGGTTAATTGGCTTCAGTAAACAAAATTGTAAAAAGTCCCTAGTGTATAAGATAGCGCTGGTGTACAGGATGATCGCCGGTCGGCACGGGCTCGGTGGGCTGAAGGGCCTGTTTCTGCGCTGTATGTCTAAAGATACTTTTCATAGTTCAGATACAAATCTTTGTCACCTTGCACCCATATCTTTACAGTGACTATCAGATCATATTTATTTATAATTGTGTTCTTTCATGTGCTGGTATATAAATGCTACATGCTTGTTGATAAAGAGCCTTTCAATTTTGTTATTTTATTTTTATAGCATTTAGCCTCATCAACTGATATAGATTCATGCTCTCCATCACTTCCTGTCATAGCCTGTTAATCACTTCCCCTTTTAATATGTTTCTCTTTAGCCTCGTCTCTGGTCTTTGATTTATAACATCTTCATTTGTCTCTACTAGTTAATTTAAAATCTTTATTTCCCTAGCTATGTGGTTTATTTGGACTCTGGTCCCAGCATGGTTCATAGAAACATAGAAATTAGGTGCAGGAGTAGGCCATTCGGCCCTTCGAGCCTGCACCGCCATTCAATATGATCATGGCTGATCATCCAACTCAGTATCCCGTACCTGCCTTCTCTCCATACCGCCTGATCCCCTTAGCCACAAGGGCCACATCTAACTCCCTCTTAAATATAGCCAATGAACTGGCCTCAACTACCCTCTGTGGCAGAGAGTTCCAGAGATTCACCACTCTCTCTGTGAAAAAAGTTCTTCTCATCTCGGTTTTAAAGGATTTCCCCCTTATCCTTAAGCTGGGACCCCTTGTCCTGGTTCATGTCTAGACATTCCTAAAGGTAAAATTCCCACTCCCAGTGCCCCTTTAATTGAAACCCACTTCTACCTTCAGTCTTTGAGACACATGTTTTTATTTCTCCTGTGTGCATTGTTCAGGTAAATATCCAGAGGTTATTATTGTAGAGATACAGCATGGAAACAGACACTTTGGCCCACCAAGTCTGCGCCGACCAGCAATCACCCATACATTAGATCCATCCTATACACCAGGGACGATTTACAGAAGCCAATTAACCTAACAAACATGCACGTCTTTGGAATGCAGGAGGAAGCCGGAGCGCCCGGAGAAAAACACACGATCACAGGGAGAATGTACAAACTCCGTCCAAACAGCACCCATGGCCAGTCAGGATTAAACCCAGGTCTCTGTCGCTGTGAGGCAGCAACTTTACTGCTGTGCCACTGGGCCACCCACTAAACTAAACAAAACATGCTTCAAGTATTAATAACTAAATTATTTCAAATGATCAGTTATTTCCTGTTTTATGTATTTCGTTACCTTGCCACCTAAACATTTGAGAGTGAAGAGACCCTCTTACCAGACAAACACCAACAAATATTTCACTAACTCCTGTACTGAGAGCTTGTAAGCAAGGATTTATCAACAAGACAAGAACCTCTTCAGCTCCTCTGCGATTACTCCGACTTTCCAGCTGATGCCTGCATTGAGCCATTGTTACTGTCCCTGCTCCATATCGCTATCCACAACCTCCCACAAAGCTGCTTTGTTGAAACTATGCTGTGCTTTAGGGGCCTCCGTTTTTAATCGCCGAAGCTGAAATTGTCAATTAACTGGTCCCTAACGATAACAGTGGAATTCCTAATTACGATGGGGCCACCTTCCAAGCTTACTCGGCTAGCTAAACTAAAAAACCACAGCTAAAAACAGTAAGTGAAAAGAAATAATTCTAGAAAATAACTCGATGCAAACTTTTGCAAGCAACGTTCTGAGGTTCCAATCATAAAATCTAATACAAAGGGCAAGTGCTGAAAACACTTAACCGGTCAGGCAGCATCGGTGTAAAGCAAAACAGAGTTAATGTTTCTGACAAGCATCTTTGACCTGAAACATTAATTCTCTTTCTCTTTGCACATGAGCTGCCTGACCTGCTGAGTGCTGCATCATCCACCTTTATTTCAGACTTCCAGCACCATCAGTTTTTACTTTTGTTTACGGCTGTTTATTTAAAAAATTCCATTTGGGATCATACGATGTCAAGAATATAATATATTTTCCAAGTCAATGCATTGCAGAGGTCTCTCATTCTCAGTTACAGTGACCCAGTACACACAGAATAAAGGGCAGTTAATGTTATTTCAAAATGTTCTCATTGGATGTGGACCAATGCAGGAAAGGTCAACGTTTAGTGCCCGTTCAATAATGGCCCTGAGCAGATTCTCCGCAGCGGTGAATCTTTGTACAGCGTTTGCACGTTCTCCATGTGACTGCGTGGATTTTCTCCAGGTGCTCTGATTTAACTTCCACACTCCAAAGCAGGTTGTCGGTTAATTGGCCTCTGTAAATCGTCCCTAGTGTGTAAGATAGAACTAGTGCACAGGTGATGGTTGGCAGGCATAGACTCAGATGGGCCGAAGGGTCTGTTTCCACACTGTATCTCAAATGTAAACTAATGCAATGTAAATCATATGATGTCAAGAATCTAATATATTTTCCAAGTCAATGCATTGCAGCGGTCACTCATTCTCAGATGGGAGAGAGTGGCTGTAGCTTCATGGTGACAATTTGCTGACCCACCCTAGGATTACAGCATTTATTTCCAATCTTTGCAGGTGTCTTTTTGTCTGTCGCCCACCTAGCCTAGAACTCTACAGTTCACAGGCTGGTAATGAACTCTTATAGTCTTATAGTCTTGTGTAGCACGATACAGAAAACTGCTTTTGTTTGCATGCTATCCAGTCATGTCACATCATACTACACAAGAGTACAATCAAGCCAACAGATAGTGCAAAGAGGAAAATGCCAGAGTACAGAATATTGTTTCATAGTATTGTCCTGTTACTGTGACGGAGAAAAATTCCCACCTCATATGTCTGGAATGAGGTCGGCTGGTAGATCAGGACTGCACCCTAGCTTATTGGAGGATTGTTCACTAGTCTGATAATGGAGGGGAAGAAGCTGTTGGTAGGAATTGTTGTAGACATACCAAACCTCATTAGTCTGCTGAGGAAGTAGAGGAGTTGCTCTGCTTTTTGCTGTAGCTTCGATATTTAAGTCTGGGTACTTGAAGCTTTCGACATGCCCACTTCGGCTCCATTAATGCTGATTGGGACACGTATTGCACCACGCTTTCTGAAGTCGACAACTAACTCCTTCGTCTTGTTGACATTGAGGGGGAAGTTATTGACACCATGTTACTAAGGTCCCTATTTCCTTCCGGTCTCTCCGTTTCGTAATAGTTTGAGATCCGACCCACTACATCTGCAAACTCATAGACGGAGGTAGAGCTCAGTTTGGTCACATATTCGGGATTGTTTGTGGAGTACAGTTGGGGGCTAACAACACATCCGTGCAGGGCTCCCAGTAGGGGGCTAAGAACACATCCGTGCAGGGCACCCTTGTTGTGAATTATTGTGGAGGTTGTTCTGTCGCCTAGCCTCACTGATTGTGATTACATGTCAGATCCTGCAATCTGTCGGATTCCTTCACAGCTCAGAACTGCTCGAAATAGTCCTCCACGGGGCGGCACGGTGGCGCAGGGGTAGAGTTGCTGCCTTACAGAGACCCGTGTTCGATCCTGACCACGGGTGCTGTCTGCATGGAGTTTGTACGTTCTCCCCGTGACCTGCGTGGGTTTTCTCCAGGTGCTCCGGTTTCTTCCCACGCTCCAAAGAGACGTACAGATTTGCAGGTTAATTGGCTTTGGTAAAATTGTAAATTGTCCCCATGTGTAGGATGTGCTAGTGTGTGGGGGATCGCTGGTGGGCACGGACTCGGTGGGTCGAAGGGCCTGTTTCCGCGGTGTATCTCTAAACTAAGAGCGTGCAGACGGGGTCACTGAAAGTCAATATCTTCCAGCACCCATTACTATCGTTGAAGGATTTGTGTATTTAACCATGGTCTGCCACTTTGGCATTACCAGTAAACTGTAATTGTTCTCCTATAATTCCTAATTGTAAATGTTTTATTTGCATAGTAAACAAAAGCAGTGACAGAAGAATCCAGCGATGGCCTTCTCAAGGGTGCATGCATTTCACATTAGAAGATATATTTCGTAGTCAATTTTGTGTGAGATGAAGATAAATGTGTCTACTTTCTAAATGATGTAACAGTTATTTGGATGCTAAAGGGCAGCTGAGTGAAAATGATAAAGAACTCTGCGTAAATTGTGCAAAATTGCACGTCTCAAGGAGGGGGCAATGAGACGGCAAAAATGTTACATTTATCACATAAAAATGTAAATGGTGGTATTCTGAGTACGAGCTGCACTGAGTACGAGCTGCTTTTAATCTCATTGTACATGTATAGTGACAATAAATGGCATATCTATCTATATCTATTCTGAGGTGAAGCTGTTGTAAAAACCCTGCAATTTCCTTTGAAAATGTATTCCAGGAGCATGCCTTTATCCTTCATTTTACATTTCCAAAGCATTTTTCCTTCCAAGGGCCAATTTTCTACTTACCCTACATGGCACTTTCTTTACAAATAGTATCTTATGAAACAATACTTGAAAATCCATACAAAGCATACAACCATTACATTTTTATCATCGCTTAATTAACTTTTTTAAATCTGCGCTGTGCTTTTATGGGGTCTAAATGTATCCATTAAAAACTATAAAATTAATTGGTTGCTTGCTCCTCAAAGGTAATCCTTGTGATAGAGGCAGGTGTGATTTCTGTCCAGCAAGCACACCAACTGTAGCATTTGCAATATAATTATTCTTGTTGTAGAGTTGCAGTGACATCAATATGTACATGTGTATGCACACTGAATGTACATTGATTCTGTACATTGAGGTGGATTTGAGGCCATGTGTCTGTTTTCATGTTTCTTGTTGAACGCCAGGTTAGTCAAAGTTCATATGTATTTAAGAAGGAACTGCAGATGCTGGAAAATCGAAGGTAGACAAAAATGCTGGAGAAACTCAGCGGGTGCAGCAGCATCTATGGAGCGAAGGAAATAGGCGACGTTTCGGGTTGAGACCCTCCTTCAGTCTGAACGACACCACGAATAAAGATAAGAGACAACATTAAAGAATTTAACAACAAATATAAAAACCGTAACAACAATTTAACTTAATTAACAATTTAACAACAAACATAAAAACCTAAAATATCCATTGACTTGGCCTCCACAACATTCTGTGGCAAACAACTCCACAGATTCACCACCCTCTGACTATCAGAATTCCTTCTCATCTCCTTCCTAAAGGATCGTCCTTTAATTCTGAGGCTATAACCTCTAGTCCAAGACTCAACCACTAGTGGAAACATCCTCTCCACCAACCACTCCTTTCACTATTCGACACATTTCAATGAGGTTCCCCCTCATTCTTCTTAACTCCGGTGAGTACAGGCCCAGTGCTGCCAAACGCTCATCATAAGTTAACCCACTCATTCCTGGGATCATTCTTGTAAACCTTCTCCAGGGCCAGCACATCCTTCCTCAGATATGATGCCTAAAATTGTTCACAATACTCCAAATGCAGCCTGACCAGTGCCTTATAGAGCCCCAGCATTGCATCCCTGTTTTTGTAATCTAGCCCTCTTGAACTAAATGCCGAAACTTTGCCTATTTCTTTCGCTCCATAGATGCTGCTCCACCCGCTGAGTTTCTCCAGCATTTTTGTCTACGTTCATATTTATTTGCCAGTTTGCACCTTGCTTTCTTGAAATTTGTGCAGAATTATGTGTGATTTTTCAACCGAAGGAGAGTAAACAAACATGGGAACATAAAGTTTAGTTTACTGTCACGTGTACCGAGGTACAGCGAAAAGCTTTTGTTGCGTGCCACCCAGTCTGCAGAAAGATAATACAATGGTTACAATCGAGCCATTCACAAGTGTACAGATACATGATAAGGGAATAACGTTCAGTGCAAGATAAAGCCAGTAAAGTCCGATCAAAGATATTCCGAGGGTCTCCAAATGAGGTGGATAGTAGTTCAAGACTGCGTTCTAGTTGTGGTAGGATAGTTCAGTTCAAGGCAGAAGTTGGCAGAATCATATATAAAAATATGACACATTCTTTGCCACAGAAGGCTGTGGAGGCTAAGTCAATGGATATTTTTGTGGCAGAGATAGATTCTTGATTAGTCGGATGTCAGGGGTTAAGGGGAGAAGGCAGGAGATGGGGTTAGGAGGGAGAGATAGATCAGCCATGATTGAATGACAGAGTAGAGTTGATGAGCCAAATGGCCTAACTCTGCTCCTACCACTTATGACGCTCTTAAAAATAGCAGTGAGAGGATATGGAGGAGAAGGCAGGAACGGGGTACTGATTGGGGATGATCAGCCATGATCACATTGAATGGCGGTGCTGGCTCGAAGGGCCGAATGGCCTACTCCTGCACCTATTGTCTATTGACCTTAAAATAAGCAGTAATTTGGGCACCCTCGTTTTCTTTGAATCATTGGGTGATTTATGTTGCAGTGTAGCATTTTGGAATGACCAGCAGATTGGGGATAACAAGTGGTGCCCTTTGTTAACCCCAGGGGCACCGTCATCATTATTTTAACTGCTGCCTGAAAATTATTCTCAAGTTTGCCATTTCTATTTTGATATAAATAAAAATGTTTGCACTGTGAAGTTATTTGGGAACAGTTGTCTCTGTGTGCTTTAGTCAGGCTGCTGGGGCTGTGATTGTACACCACTGCCCTTCCTGATGCTTCACAGTTCTGGATTAAAAACAGAAATGCTGGAGACATTTAGCAGGTCAGGCAACTCCTGTCAAAGAGAGACACAAAATACTGGAGTAGCTCAGCGGGACAGGCAGATTCGCTTGAAAGAAGGAATGCGTGACTTTTCGGGTCTTCTTCTTCTTGCGTATAGCGTGCACAGCCTAAAGTTGTAGGACAACTTGTTCTATTTGATCTTATTTGATTGAGCACGCCAGGTTGATTGCATTGGATGAAACAGGGCGGACCACGTGAAGGTTGCAATCTCCCACCCCACTTTTCGGGTCGAGAAGTGGGGTGGGGAGACGAGTCAGGGGAGAGAGAGCAATACAGAGATAAGGAAGTGGAAGGTGTGAAGACGAGACAAAGGGGGCGGAGATCCAAGTACAACGTACCTCGGTGACTGCCAATCACCACTCCCACCCCCCCCCCCCCCCCCCCGGACACTTATTATTATTTATTCAAATCATGTGCTATGTCGCTCTTCCAGGGAGATGCTAAATGCATTTCGTTGTCTCTGTACACTGACAATGACAATTAAAATTGAATCTGAATCTGAAGTAAAAATGTAGAATAGATCATTGTTAGCTCGGAGAAGCTGACAACAAAGCAAACAGCGATAAAATGTAATCGAGGACAGTCAGACTGGCCGGAGAACAGGGAAGTGGAGAGAGGATGGAGAACAAGGGTTTCTTGAAGTTAGAGAAGTCACCCATTTCTTCTATCCAGAGATGCTATCTGTCCCGCTGAGTTACTCCAGCATTTTGTGTCTGTGGTTTAAACCAGCATCTGCAATTCCTTCCTACACACCTGTCAAAAGAGAAACGGTTAACATTTCAGGTCAAATTCCACTTCCCTTTCCACAGATATGCACTGATACCAATATTTTATACTCTATTTAAAAAATCCCATCATCTTACAAAATTTACATAATTATAAACTTAAAAAAATCTTAAGGGGTTGGACGGGCTAGATGCAGGAATATTATTCCCGATGTTGGGGAAGTCCAGAACTAGGGGTCACAGTTTAAGGATAAGAGGGAAGTCTTTTAGGACCAAGATGAGAAAATCATTTATTACACAGAGAATGGTGAATCTGTGGAATTCTCTACCACAGAAGGTAGTTGAGGCCAGTTCATTGGGTATATTTAAGAGGGAGTTAGATGTGGCCCTTGTGGCTAAAGGGATCAGGAGGTATGGAGAGAAGGCAGGGATGGGATACTGTGTTGGATGATCAGCCATGGTCATATCGAATGGCGGTGCAGGCTCGAAGGGCCGAATGGCCTACTCCTGCACCTATTTTCTATGTTTCTATCTGCATTTCATATTATTTTCCTTTACATTCATGAGATCAGTGAGCATTTTCTATGGATGACAACATAATATTAGAACACAGAACAGTACAGCACGGTATAGACATAATCTTCAAGTACAGGTCATAAATTTGAAATCATTTATTGGAGCAGATTTACGAGGAGCATGTTCCAGGTCTGATTGCATTGATTTTACTAATTGAGAAACTCTTAATATTGATGCAAAGAGAATGTAACCGGAAATCTCCTTTGTCTTGCAGGCTATGATGAGAGGTGAACTCGATGTTCTGAAGGATTGGTGTTACGAAGCGGTACGTATTTTAGTCAACCAAACCCCTTTTGTTCTACATAATAAGAAGGAGCTCCAGATGCTGGTTTATACCAAAGAAAGTGGTGGAGTTATTCAGGGGGGTCAGGCAGCACCTTTGGAGACAATGGACAGGTGACGTTTTGGGTCGGGACCCTTTTTTCAGACGAGGTGACATTTTGGGTTGGGTTCCATATCCATTTTTTCCAAAGATGCTGCCTGATCCCCCTGAGTAACTCCACCACTTTATTTGGTATAAACCAGCATCTACAGTTACTCCAGCAATTTGTGTCTATCCCTTTTGTTATATAATGTGGTGAACACACGCACACACACTCACACTCATACTGACACTCACTCACACTCACGCATGCGCACACACTCACTCACACATACGCGCATACACACACACACTCTCACCTACAGGAATGAGGAAATGAGGAAAACATTTTTCACACAGAGAGTGGTGAATCTCTGGAATTCTCTGCCACAGAAGGTAGTTGAGGCCACAGTTCATTGGCTACATTTAAGAGGGAGTTAGATGTGGCCCTTGAGGCTAAAGGGATCAGGGGGTATGGAGAGAAGGCAGGATACCGAGTTGGATGATCAGCCATGATCATATTGAATGGCGGTGCAGGCTCGAAGGGCCGAATGGCCTACTCCTGCACCTATTTTCTATGTACACACACACACACACACACACACACACACACACACACACACACACACACACACACACACACACACGGGCACACACACACACACACACACACACACACTCACACACACACACACACACACACACACACACACACACACACACACACACATTCAACAGAAGAGGTTTATGATTTAATCCTTGGACTAAAATGGTTCAACTGATCACAACTAGGACAACACAAAGGGTTCCCCAATTGACTCCAGAGGAAGTTAAAACTAAATAACACCTTGAAATTCACAATTTTAAGTTGACATGAGCATCCTGGAGTTAGAGATTAACACTGTGACGTACGTTTTCACTCTCGTGAAAGTCCGGGGAAAACATAATTATACACAATTGAGCTACCCTCCAGTAACAAGTGACTGGAAAACACAAGCTAGTTGTATTCATGAGGAATGACTGCTTAGGTGGACTGTTATGTGAAACTGCCCCAGTGTTACTTAAGAGAGTTCATAAGTCATAGGAGCCGAATTAGACCATTCGGCCCATCGAGTCTACCAGGGTTGTGGGGAGAAGGCAGGAGAATAGGGTTGAAAGCGAAAGGTACAATGAACCACGATTGAGTGGGGGAGTAAACTTGATGGGCCGAACGGCCTAATTCTGCTCCTACAACCTATGAATAGTTAAACCAGTCCTCAAACAGTTAAAAAGTAATTTAACTTCACAGCTGAACCCTTGGCTTTGCATTATCTCCGCAAAGAGGTAGCAGGCCACATTTTGATTTACTTACATTATTTTGTGCTTTCTGAGAATTTATTTCTCCATTCCTGCTTGTGACCTTTTAAAAGACATGTCCCTGCTGTGCCACTTTATGTGTGTGTTATTTCCGACCAGCTTTAAAAATGATGTAGAAATGACTAAAATGATTCAACTGATCACAACTTGGACAACACAAAGGGTTCCCCAATTGACTCCAGTGGAAGTTAAAAAATCAGACAAACACCCTTCCATCCCAGGATCACAAACGGTGACTCCCTGTAATGTAAAGGCAAAAACAGGAAAGCAGACTATTATCTAAATGGTGGCCGACTAGGAAAAGGGGAGATGCAGCAAGACCTGGGTGTCATGGTACACCAGTCATTGAAGGTAGGCATGCAGGTGCAGCAGGCAGTGAAGAAAGGGAATGGTATGTTAGCTTTCATAGCAAAAGGATTTGAGTATAGGAGCAGGGAGGTTCTACTGCAGTTGTACAGGGTCTTGGTGAGACCACACCTGGAGTACTGCGTACAGTTTTGGTCTCCAAATCTGAGGAAGGACATTATTGCCATAGAGGGAGTACAGAGAAGGTTCACCAGACTGATTCCTGGGATGTCAGGACTGTCTTATGAAGAAAGACTGGATAGACTTGGTTTATACTCTCTAGAATTTAGGCGATTGAGAGGGGATCTTATAGAAACTTACAAAATTCTTAAGGGGTTGGACAGGCTAGATGCAGGAAGATTGCTCCCGATGTTGGGGAAGTCCAGGACAAGGGGTCACAGCTTAAGGATAAGGGGGAAATCCTTTAAAACTGAGATGAGAAGAACTTTTTTCACACAGAGAGTGGTGAATCTCTGGAACTCTGCCACAGAGGGTAGTCGAGGCCAGTTCATTGGTTATATTTAAGAGGGAGTTAGATGTGGCCCTTGTGGCTAAAGGGATCAGAGGGTATGGAGAGAAGGCAGGTACGGGATACTGAGTTGGATGATCTGCCATGATCATATTGAATGGCGGTGCAGGTTTGAAGGGCCGAATGGCCTACTCCTGCACCTATTGTCTATGTTTCTATGTCATCTTTTGTGGGTGTTGTGTGAGAAAGGGATTAGACTCGGGGGGGATGCTCCTCTTTGTCAATGAGCTGGTTCGATGTACTTGGTCAAAATGCCAGTCGAGACAAAATGCTCACGGGAGTCACCTTCAGAAGGGGTGAAGAGGGGAGAGGATTTTTTTTTTTTAAAGCATGTAAGCCTTTAGTTATTTATCCCATATTTGGAATGTTTATGAAGATTTATTTTTAGTGCATTGGCACTTGAGTTGTTAGCTGATGCATATCATCAATTGAATGCAGTTTGTGTGAACGTAAAAACTGAAATACAGTTTGCACAATGAGCTTGTCAATTGTGAATCATTTTTGCTAACAAGATGCATGTTTCTGGTCCCTGCGGAGAGAGGAACTGTTCTGTGTTTTCGAGAGTGAGCCTGATGTAAGAGAGTTTGTGATTACTTCTTGATAGCAAGTTGGTCTCCAGGGAATGTTGACAGTTAAGATCACGCATCACTGTTGGCTGGGACTGTGCGATGGGATTTGATAATGAGGGGAAATGCTTAAAAGTAATTTACTTTTTACAGCTCATTTATTGTTACTCAACACTGAAACTCTGGAATATGCATTTATATCCCCATAATTAATTGGCTTGAGCTGTGCAGTTGTCTCTGGTCTGCTGTTGGGGATTATTTAAGGAAGCTGAGCAAATGGATTTTTCAAAAAAAAATATTAAGGGTTTTAAAAATCAGATTATTTTTAAATTTGAAACTAAACTAAACTTTTTCTTTAATGTGAGCAGTGAAAATGCAAGAAAAGCAAAAAGCTGCGTTCATATCATGCCTTTCATATTTTCTTGGCAAATTTCAACGTCCTTTCTTCTGAGACACTGAGGGGGGATTATATTTGAAGATATGAACAGCCAATTAGTTACAATAAAGCCTCACAAAAAAGAAATGGGTAAATAAATTGACCAATCTGTCTATGGGTAAAGATTTGATCTGATGAGGTATTGCTTGAGAAGGCTACATCGACCAACTCTACCAACTAGAATGTCCGTATGGTAGACCTACTTGTCATCTTAGCATTTCACCCAATCTCACAATGGCATCTAACTAGGTACATCCCTTCACATCGACAAAGCTGCCTTCTCACTGTGTAGTCTGAAGAAGGGTGTCGACCCGAAACGTCACCCATTCCTTCTCTCCAGAGATGCTGCCTGTTACTCCAGCATTTTGGAGTAACAGATACTGAGTTACTCCAGCATTTTGTGTCTCTCTTCACTGTATTCATAGATCCCTCCTAACCACTTTGATTTTTTTTTTCCTCCAGAAATCCAATCAGTTGTTAGGTTTCCTGGATTTGTGACCATTTAAAATTTAGGTCTGGTGGGTATTCATGCCTACGATATCCTGTTGTGCTGAAGCAAAGCAAGAATTTCATTGTCCTGTCTGGGACACATGACAATCAACTCTCTTGAATCTTGAATCTCTTAAATCATTGACTCTACCTCTTCCACAAACATCACCAATTCCTTACATATTTTAACTCCACACCCTCCAACTGATAAGATGCTGGCCTTCAGTCAACCAACAATTATCAACTAATCTGTTATTTGTGCTCTGTTGTCCTGCTCTGTCTGGCCACACTGCAGTGGCAATCCTTCATGGCCAATCTTATTCCATAACAAACCTAATGCAAACTGACCTCTTGTTTAGCACCTGGTCGAGGGAGAGCATGAGATGAACTGGATTCAGAGCGAATGTACCAGTTGAAGCTTGCCAAACATAATGGGAAGCAAAGAAGTGGTAGACATTGAAACATTACTGTTGTATCACACATTGCTGCTGCATCAATTGAATCGCATGTTATCCATCTGCATGTCTTTTATCACTTTTCCCTACCTAATGGGGTGTGGAAGAATTTAATTTTATTCAACAGAAACAATAAATCTAAAACCATGTCAACAGCACAACTAACTACTGATAACACTTGGGGCGTGACTGAATCCATTCTCTCTGACATTTATGGGTTTTGTTTTTCCCATGACTGAATAGGGAATAAACAGACAAATTGCGTTACGTACTGCAAGCAGTGAATGACATTGAGGGTGAGTGGTGTAGACAATGGTCTGAGTTAAAGCAGGGACAGAATGGTTCCAGTTTTGCTATCATGCTGATAGACACGAGGAATTGTTGGTGATGAGGGAAGAGATATTTTAGTTGACACATGAATTAAACTTTATGCCTAAAGTGTGAATGCTTGATAATGCGAAAACTGTTGGAAGCCTTAGCCTTCATTTAATTCAGGTTGTTAGCAGATCTGGGAATATTTAATGCTGACACTGAGTACTTGTTACTTGAATGATACATTTACAAATATATCTGTATATTTGTGCGCGTGTGTGTGTGCGCGTGTGCGAGCATGCGTGTGCGCGTGTGCAAGCGTGCGTGTGTGTGTGTGTGCGCGTGTGTGTGTGTGCGCGTGTGCGTGCGTGTGTATAGAGAGAGAGTTAAATGGATTGATATGTAACAATAACTGTTGCTATTTATTTTTCTCCCATACAGACTTACAGCCAGCTTGCACAACCTATTCAACAAGCCAAGGGCATGAACCTTCAGTTCCGATCCAAAATACTTGACATTGACAATATTGATGTAAGTTCCTGCCTTCATTAGCAATCTCTACCAGCACACTGTGCAGCAGTAGATCCATTGAGTATTGTCTAGCTTGCTGCTAGTGATCTGGTTATTGGATGTCTGGAATAAAAAGTACTTAATTTTGCTGTACAAAATCATGAGAGGGATAGATCGGGTAGACGTACTCTTGCCCAGAGTAGAGGAATCGGGAACCAGAGGGCGTGGGTTTAAGGTGAGGGGGGGGGAGATTTAATAGGAACCTGAGGGGTAACTTTTTCACGCAAGGACTGGTAGGTGTATGGGATGAGCTACCAGAGGGGGCAGTTGAGGCAGGTACTATGGCAGCGTTTAAGAAACAATTAGACAGGTACATGGATAGGACTGCTTTGGAGGGATATGAACCAAATGCAAGCAGGTGGGACTAGTGTAGATGGGACATGTTGGACAAGTTGGGCCGAAGGACCTGTTTCCACGCTGTAAGACTCTATGACCAAACTATAATTTCTCCCAGTTATAATTTTATTATAACATAGGGGGACAATTTAGGAAATACACAACAGATGATTTAGCTCCTAAAATAAAATTATAGTGGCTTATTGCATGGGACCTGAGTTACAAGTCAGTGAAGGGATGCATCCAACTAAATCTCTCAATGCACCTCTCTTGGTCAATCTATAGACCATCACTGAATTAATATCAACTGCCACCGTTTTTAAGATCTATTCTGAAAACCCCGTTTATGTCCTTGAGATTTGGCAATTGAGGTCATTTGTCATTGTCATCTAAACACAAATAGCATACAAGGATTGGGGCACAATTTATGTATGATGGCTGTTAAATTATTTCTGTCACTTGGCTGCTGATATTTATTACTTTAAGACAGTTGACTCGGGAGCATCCCCAGCTGCCTGTGACAAGACAGTAAAATGATTTCCAGGAATCAGGCTTCACCAGCACTGAAGTTACTGTGCATAGTAATTGAAAGTCAGACCCATTTTAAATGAATAACAAGCACGCCTTCACCGAATACTTGGCCACTTGGTGGCCGTAAAAGCAGACAATCTTTAATTGAATATTTTGTACTTAACTGAAAACATTTCAGTGGTAAATCTGTGGAATTAATTGCCTCAGAAGGTTGTGGAGGCCAAGTCAGGTTAATTCTCTGCCTCAGAGGACGGTGGAGGCCGGTTCTCTGGATGCTTTCAAGAGAGAGTTAGATAGAGCTCTTATAAGATAGCGGAGTCAAGGGATATGGGGAGAAGGCAGGAATGGGGTACTGATTGTGGATGATCAGCCATGATCACACTAAATGGCAGTGCTGGCTCGGAGGGTCGAATGGCCTACTCCTGCACCTATTGTCGATTGTCTATTGTCAGTGGATATTTTTAAGGCAGAGATAGATGAATTCTTAATTCGTACGGGTGTCAAAGGTTATGGGGAGAAGGCAGGAGAATGGGGTTAGGAGGGAGAGATAGATCAGCCATGATTGAATGGCGCAGTAGACTTGATGGGCCAAATGGCCTAATTCTACTCCTATCACTTATGACCTTATGAACATGAACAACTTTTCATCCAACATTCAAACATTCCATGACAGATTTTTTTAATGTACCTTGACCATATTCTAATTATTGACCAAATGCTCGGCTACATTTACTAAATCTTCAGTCATGCCTTAACTGAATGTCCTGCGCATGATTTGTATTGTCCCGTGTTTGGAAACCAACCTCTGATCATTATCTGACGTCTTTTGAAAGAAAGGCATTGGTGCACATTTATCTGATTGTATTGTCATGTTGTTGTGATAGATTTTTTTTTTAAACCACAGTAAACCACGAGAAAAAGAAGAAAGAGAACATCCATAATAAATGAAAGGAATAGTAACGGCCTGTCCCACCTGGGTGTCATTTGCACGTCACGTAGGTGGCGAGCGAAGATTTTGTGAATCCCAAAATCCTGGGGCGCCGCGCGTCACTGCCTACGTCACCACGCATCATGCGCGCGTAATGTCGTGCATTGTGACGCGTAAATGATGCCGCGTAAATGACGCGCACATGACGCCCAAGCGGGACAGTCCCTGTAAAGTAATGATAGACACAAGGAACTGCAGATGCAGACTTACAAAAAAAAGATACCGAGTGCTGGAGTAACTCATCGGGTCCGGCAGCATCTCTGGAGAACACGGACAGACGATGTTGTGGGCTAGGAGTCTTCTTCAGACCTGTTATAGTGGGGACAGAAAGCTGGAAGAGAGGTGGGGGTGGGACAAAGGCTGGCAAGTGACAGGTGGAAGATAGACACAAAACGCTGGAGTAACTCAGCGGCTCAGGCAGTATCTCCGCAGAAAAGGAATGGGTGACGTTTCGGGTCGAGACCCTTCTTCTGACTGGAAACAGGGGAGGGGAGAGATTTGATTGGTGGATGGTTGGACAATGGCCAGAGATGAAAAGACAACGAGTGTGAGATAAGGATCGAAGCGACGTGGAATGTGAAGCCAGAGGAGGGAATACTTTGAAGGAGATGGAGGGAAGGGGAAAGGGAGAAATGGGTGCACGTCTGGGTGGGGCATGGGGAAGAGAGGGGGGCGACGGGGTGGGGGATTAATTATCTAAAATTGGAGGATTCAATGTTCACGGCCTCAGTTTGCAAACTGCCAAAGCAGAATATAAGGCGCGGTTTGTAAAGCAATGATGATGTGTAAACCTGAATTTTTAAAATCTGGTCAGTCAGCGTGCGGTGGGAAATGAACAGGCGACGTTAGAGGTCGGGACCCTTCATCTGGAAGGAGCACAAACAATCCATCAGACTGTGTAGGAAGGAACTGCAGATGCCGGTTTAAACTGAAGGTAGACACAAAAAGCTGGAGTAACTCAGCGGGACAGCCTGCATCTCTGGAGAGAAGGAATGGGTGACGTTTTGGGTCGAGACCCTTCTCCAGTCTGAATAGTTATTCCAACTTTTTGTGTCTATCTTGATTCCATCAGATTGTTTGCTGGTTCAGTCTCCATGATCTATACTACAGTCTCTTGTACCTCCCTTATGTACACAGAGTTGATTAACAGGGTCTCAATTGCAATTAGAGTGGGAGCAAGAGAATGATATTGCTTTATTGTACATGCTAGTTGTCTTGTAAATATATGACCAGCAAGTGGTTTTGGATATTTATTTCTTCCAGTGTTTTAACTCAATATTTCTAACATAGTGCTTAAAAGATTAAACCAGAGGCTGTTTCTCCAGAGTACATTGTGTCTTGAAAAACATTATTGCCTAACCTTTAGACTCGTAAAGCAGTACAATTTATAAGGGCAGAATAGACAGGACTTTAGACTAACCAGCAATACTATGTGAAAAAGTTATGAATAAGAAAGGGCATTGTTTGCAGAAATGTGGAATTAGAGGATGTTAATAGTAAAATAAACAAGGAATTTAGAAGATAGACACAAAATGCTGGAGTAACTCAATGGGACCGGCAGTCTGAAGAAGGGCCTCGACCCGAAACATCACCCATTCCTTCTCTCCGGAGATGCTGCCTGTCCCGCTGAGTTGCTCCAGCATTTTGTGTCTGTCTTTGACTTAAACCACCATCTGCAGATCTTCCCTACGCAAGGAATTTAGAAGAATGGCGTGAACGAAAAATAATTGAAAAATAATTAGATGTATGAATTAAACTGCATTATAGTTAGCAACAAAAAAAGGCAATAAAAAGCAACTGCAGATGCTGGTTTACACCAAAGATAGGCAGAGAATGCTGGAGTAACTCAGCAGGTCAGGCAGCATCTCTGGAGAAAATGGAGATGCTGCCTTACATGCTGAGTTACTGCAGCATTTTGTGTCTATCTTAAGACGGGAAAAAAAAAGGATTTTGCTCTTACTGAACAAGGACTCAAATTTATGAAAAGGATGTTATTCAGCCCATCATGTCTGTGTTAGTGACAGCTCTTTATATATGCTGCCTACTTTAACATCATTTGTTGATTGATTGGTGACTGCATCCCTATTTTATTTTTGTGTGGAACAGTTTTTTTGATTGACTACTTCCTGCGTTTAATATAATGGATGGACAGAATTCTCAAGGGCCTGTCCCACTTACTCGATGTTGAAAATCCATGTTGAAAATCCAGCGGCGACCAGAAAAAGGAACGACATGTCGACACGTGACGCCTGTATGGTCATGAGTAGTCGGCCAAAGAGTCGTACCTTTTCCTGGTCGCCTCTGGATTTTCAACATGCTGGAAATGTTCGGTGACCTGCTGCGATTATGCCGGGGGCCGGCAGTAGCCGAAAAAATCGCGTAAGCGGGACAGGCCCCACATTATCAAAGGCAGGTTCATAGAAACATAGAAAATAGGTGCAGGAGTAGAGGCCATTCGGCCCTTCGAGCCAGCACCGTCATTCGATAAGATCATGGCTGATCATCCAACTCAGTATCCTTTACCTGCCTTCTCTCCATACCCCCTGATCCCTTTAGTCACAAGGGCCACATCTAACTCCCTCTTAAATATAGCCTCAATGTGGCCTCAACTACTTTCTGTGGCAGAGAGTTCCAGAGATTCACCACTCTCTGTGTAAAAAATGATTTTCTCATCTCGGTCCTAAAAGATTTCCCCCTTATCCTTAAACTGTGACCCCTTGTTCTGGATTTCCCCCACATCGGGAATAATCTTCCTGCATCTAGCCTGTCCAACCCCTTAAGAATTTTGTAAGTTTCTACAAGTTCCTATTTATTAAATCAAACTTGCCGCTTGCCCTATGGAGACTCCCAGCTCCCATCTCTCTCAAGGGCAAAAAAATGGGAATCCTCCCCTGTCTGACATGGAAGCTCACAAACTCTCTGCTGGGTATGTTGGGGGGGTGTCACAGTGGATTTCTTTCCCCTCCCCCCCCCCCCCCCTCACCCCCTAATCCTCCCCACATGACTACGACAACTTTTTTGCTTTCTCTATCTTTCACTAACAACCTTGGCAAGGCCAGCAGCATAATCAAGGACCAGTCGCACCCTGGCCACTCCCTCTTCTCCCCTCTCCCATCAGTCAAAAGGTACAGAAGTGTGAATACGCACACCTCCAGATTCAGGGCCAGTTTCTTCCCAGCTGTTAGCAGGCAACTGAACCATCCTACCACAACCAGAGAGCAGAGCTGAACTCATGCTGTGAAAACGGAGAGGATGAGAAGGAGTTTCTTCCCAGAGGACTGTAAACTCCTATCTCACCAGGGACTAACTTTACTGTACCTATTTACTGTTTTGTGGTGTCTTTTTAAAATTGCTATGGGGGGTTTTCCTCCCACAAATATGTAATATGTGAATATGTGATTCTGTTCCATTCTGTTTTGTAGTTATTTTGCACAATCAGCAAGCATTGCCACTTTTCATTTCACTGCACATCTCGTATGTGTACGTGACGAATAAACTTGACTTGACTTGAACTACTATCTACTTCGGACTATCCTTGACCGGACTTTGCTGGCTTTACCCCGCACTAAACGTTATTCCCTTATCATGTATCTTTACACTGTAAGTGGATTGATTGTAATCATGTTTTGTCTTTCTGTTGACTGGTTAGCGCGCAACAAAAGCTTTTCACTGACCCTCGGTACACGTGACAATAAACTAAACTGAGCCTCTGCTTCTCTTCTACGGGAAGTCATTTTATTTATAAAATGGGCTGCAGAAGACGAACATCAATGTTATTCTTACACCATCTCCTCCGAGGAAGATAAGTTGATTATTTTGCTACAGAGCGGCAGATGTGATTGACAAAATTAAGATCCCTGATTTATTTTCTGAGGTGACTTTTATTCAGTTTAGCGGTCACATTTCTCTTTTAATCTTCTTAATGGCCAATCTCCCTAGGTGCTTAGAATTAATGCTTTGCTTTAAAAGTGCTTTGGGAGGAAGCCTTAAAGGAATTTATCCATCAAGATTCAACCTTGAAGGCAGTGTCAAGCACTTATGGCGATCCAAAAGAAAGGGGTAGACAAAAATGCTGGAGAAACTCAGCGGGTGAGGCAGCATCTGTGGAGCGAAGGAAATAGGTGACGTTTCGGGTTGAGACCCTTCTTCAGACTGAAGTTGTGGTGGGGGGGGCGGGAAGGAGAAAGGAAGAGGCGGAAACTGGGCTGTGGGAGAGCTGTGGGAGTCCTTGCTTTCTCCCTCTTTCCCCTCCCCTTCCCTGCTCTCCCACAGCCCACTGTCTCCGCCTCTTTTCTTCTTCCAGCCACCCCCCCCCCCCCCCCCCACACCACTGAAGAAGGGCCTCGACCCGAAACGTCGCCTATTTCCTTCGCTCCATAGATGCTGCCTCACCCGCTGAGTTTCTCCAGCATTTTTGTCTACCTTCGATTTTCCAGCATCTGCAGTTCCTTCTTAAACAAAAGTAAGAGGTGGTGGTTTCTGCAGTACACCATTCACTGCAATATAGCCCCTCCAGCACCCAACCCCCGTCTGCCACATTAGAATCCCCTTCCATTGACTCCACCTTTACGCCTCCTCGGCAAGGCCACCAGCAAAATCAAGGACCAGTCTCACTCTGGCCACTCCCTCCTCCCCTCTTCCATCAGGCAAGAGGTACAGAAGTGTGAAAACGCACACCTCCAGATTCAGGAACAGTTTCTTCCCAGCTGTCATCAGGCAACTGAACCATCCTGTCAACAGCTGGAGAGCAGTCCAGAGCTGCTATCTACTTAATTGGAGACCCTTGGACTATGTTTAATTGGAATAATCTTGCACTAAACGTTTTTCCCTCTACCATGTATTTGCACACTGTGAATGGCTCGATTGTAATCCTGTACAGTCTTTCTACTGAATGGTTAGCGCGCAACAAAAAGCTTTTCACTGTGCCTCGGCACATGTGACGATAAGCTAAAGTAATTAACTAGAAGTCGGTTCCCAAAATGAAGCCAAGTAAAAATAAATTAAAAAAGAAAACGTTAAGGCCAAAGGGCACTCAACTGGTAAAGTCCCATCTGCAGAAATTCAGAAGTTGGTTCTTCAGCATTGAAGGGAGGGTCTTCGAGAATCACTGACCTAGATTTATGCAGATAATAATTTACACTTGTACATAAACCTGCTCAGCATGTGGAGCCTTTTTGGTTTCAAATCTTCAGTATTTTTAGTGTTTTGATTTTTATTTAGTAACCACATTGAAGTAGGGAGCTGTGAGCATTATGTGTATTTATAAGCTCATTGTTAATTAGCTATTTTAAAGTAATTGCAGTTTTCCCAGTGCCTTTGTTAAACCCTGGCTTACTGTGCGCGATCAATCAGAAGTTTACTCAGCGTATAATTGTCCTTTGACTCTGTTGTCTTTATTTTGTTCAGGTTATTGTTTTCCCTGGCTGAAAATAGTTTCCCTCTCCTTCTCTCCTTCTACCGCTTTCACCCACCATAAACAATGTTAGCTCACTAAATCTGACACATTCTGGAATTATTTATCCTCAAATTCTTCTCTATTAATTAAACATAAGTATTTCATTCTTCAATCAGAGTACAAATTGCTGACAATCCAAGTTATGTCAGCTTCCTCTTTCAAAGGCAATGATATCCTGCAGCACTGTGTGCCGAATACTAGTCGGTGGTTCAGAGTAATATCTTTTGTAGAGTAATTCAGATTCAGATTCAGATTCAATTTTAATTGTCATTGTCAGTGTACAGTACAGAGACAACGAAATGCATTTAGCATTCATGCATTTAGAGTAATAATATACCACTCAATGGTGCTATATTGTCACCTGTGCAAAGTGCAAATGCACAGTGAAATTATTTTCTTTCAAACAGTCCAGCAGAGTATCACTAGACTGTCCCAGATTAGCAATTCTACAGAGATAGTGTACTGAGCCCGCATGCAAGAGGTGCCATGCTTTGGAACCATTTTCCAAGAGTTGTTATGAGCGGTGCCCGATCCAGCCGAGCCCCAGACCGCTGTGGGCCACCAGCCGTCGCCCTCCTTGTGTTGACCAGCAAACAACGTCCCTCTCCTCGCCCGTCCTCCTTTGTTACCCGGGAGTGTCTCCTGCAACTGACCTCAAGGAAGGTGTAGACCAGAACTTGGTTCCCTCTCCTCTCCAACCGGCCTCTTCCTCCTGCTCTCTGGTCTTCGGGGGATGAACGGCGACAGCTCGGTGGCTCCCCCTGCAGGCCGTGATCCACTCAGTCCCCACCCCCCACCCCCCTCCCCCCTGCAGCCACGGTCCGCCGGGTCTTGCGTTCGGCCACCGTCTGTGCCGGCCACTTTTCATGCAACCTTTTCCAGGCTTACAACTGTCCAGGAATTCAATGTTCTTCTAAGTCTTCATATTCCTTCGCGCTAACATGAGTGCGTTCATCTCGCCTGCCTTTGAGCTTTGAAGTTGCCTTCCTTTTAAACTTCTCAATCTCCCCACTCTCAAGAAGCGATACAGCTCAGTGCCAAATATTATTTAATTTGACATTTATGAAACTCTTTGGGGCATATTGTTACACCAGAGTCCTCCATAAATGCAAGTTCCTCCTATACGCTGAAACATTACATTTCAGTGGTGTAGCAGTAGAGTTGCTGCCTCACAGCGCCAGAGACCCGGGTGCGATCCTGACATGGTATTGGGGGTAGAGTGCTGACATGGATAGAAAATTGGTTCAAAGAGTAGGGATTAACGGGTCCCATTCAGAATGGCAGGCAGTGACTAGTGGGGTACCGCAAGGCTCGGTGCTGGGACCGCAGCTATTTACAATATACATCAATGATTTAGATGAAGGGATTCAAAGTAACACTAGCAAATTTGCAGATGACACAAATCTGGGTGGCAGTGTGAACTGAGGAGGATGCTATGAGAATGAAGTCAATGTTCATACGGCGGTATGAACATTAACTTCTCCAATTTCAGGTAGTCCTTGCTTTCTCCCTCCTTCCCCTCCCCTTCCCAGCTCTCCTACAGCCCACTGTCTCCGCCTGTTCCTTTCTTTACCCCCCGACCCCCCCAGACAGTCTGAAGAAGGATCTCGACCCGAAACGTCGCCTATTCCTTCGCTCCATAGATGCTGCTTCACCCGCTGAGTTTCTCCAGCTTTTTTGTCTACCTTCGATTTTTCCAGCATCTGCAGTTCTTTCTTAAACAAATAAGCAGGAGCTTGTTCTTTACTTTTGTTCTTCGTAAATATGGCTTATTGAGCAGAAAGGATACATTGGCAAATATCCAGCTGTGATGAAAGAGTTTCCAGCGCTCAGCAGTTTATTTGACAGTCACGTTCCAAACATTCTTTGCATCCAAGTCACCAAATAAACGACAATAATAAACATGATCACAGCATTCATCGGTGATAATGAGCCTGCTATGACATCTCCCGCCGATTAAGGCGCTCTGATCTAATATTCTAAAATGGTTTGCAGCCAAATTTCAGTAAATCGTTGCTTTATCATTTTGTGGGTTATTGTGAGCTTTGAGCGGGTTGTCTGAAGTGGCTGAATATTACGACTGGCGATAATATGACCTTTAGTAAACCTGCTGAGGTATTCCCTGCATGTCATGCACTTAATATTAATAAGAATGGGCTGACAAAACAGCATGAATACTGAACCCATATTTATGAGAATGATATGGTCAAGAGAAATGAATTTTGTCCACAAAGAAAAATGTAAACATCTGAAATGGGCAGAGTGTTCTGAAAATGCACTGCTGCATCGGTATCTGAGAAATGATAGATTACTACTTTAAATAGTTTTCTGTTGAAATGCATCCATCTGAAACGTCTCTGTTATTGTATTTTTCAAATTTTCTCCTCGGATTACTGCTTGCGTTCAATTAGGTTCAACTTCCTTCTCATACATAACATGGGCTAAACCAGAGGTTCCCAACCTTTCCTGTCCCGTTTACCCCAGGCAACTTTAACAGCACATAACAATGCTATTTCACCTATTTATGAACAACTAATGATGGACAGATACCGGTATACCAGAACCAAACACAGTCAGTCAATGAGAAAAACATACGTACAAATCCAGAATCAACAAATTTACCCCCTAGGTAGGTGAAATGTACCTCCTGGGGGTATATTTATTGTCTACAGGTCATTGAGAACGGGATTACTCCTGGGGGTAAATTCTGAAGAAGAGTTTCGGCCCGAAACGTTGCCTATTTCCTTCGCTCCCCTAGATGCTGCTGCACCCGCTGAGTTTCTCCAGCATTTTTGTGGACCTTAAATTTACCCCAGGTTGGGAGCCCTTGGTCTAGAGCAATATATAGTCAGAACTCATAAAGATTCATCTACTCAGACTTGGACTAAAAAAACAAAGTTAGAATTGAAATGGGTGGATCGTTTTGCTGTACAGTACTGAATAAACGTAGTATTCCGAGTTTAAATTGACAAAAGGCAAACAAATCATTAACAATACATTTGCAATTAAAGATAATGATACTGCCTTACATGAGTAATACAAAAGGTCCATTCATCACTGTGATAAAGAATAGATTACAGCTTTCCACAGTGGGTTCCAGGAGTTATAGAAACATAGAAAATAGGTGCAGGAGGAGGCCATTTGGCCCTTCGAGCCTGCACCGCCATTCAATATGATCATGGCTGATCATCCAACTCAGTATCCTGTACCTGTCTTCTCTCCATACCCCCTGATCCCTTTAGCCACAAGGGCCACATCTAACTCCCTCTTAAATATAGCCAATGAACTGGCCTCGACTACCTTCTGTGGCAGAGAATTCCAGAGATTCACCACTCTCTGTGTGAAAAATGTTTTTCTCATCTCGGTCCTAAAAGACTTCCCCCTTATCCTTAAACTGTGACCCCTTGTTCTGGACTTCCCCAACATCTTCCTGCATCTAGCCTGTTCAACCCCTTAAGAATTTTGTAAGTTTCTATAAGATCCCCCCTCAATCTTCCATGAGTTGTCACACATTGCCACCTGTCCCAGACTGAAGAATTCAATTCTTACTTGCAGCAGCACAACAGAATATGTAAACATAGTACTCTGTAAACAATATAAGAAACAGGGAAAAAAATAGTGTTAGGAGATGGGAAAATGTAGTTTAAAGAGATGAGGATGGGGGGTGGCAGGCAACTGGTTGGATGGAGAGGAACCACAAGATGTGGATTTAAATGCAAGGTACTTGAAGACATCTAATGACACGTTTTATTTTTAACCTTCTTGAAATTATCTCCAGGATGCCCACTCCAAGTCTTATCCCCAGCAGCGTTCCATTCTGCAATCTGGATTCATTAGATATTTAGATTTTATTTCACTAATTTTCCACTCGATGCTGCTTGGAAACTAGTTCCACAAAGTGTCACTGCTCTCTTAACAAGTGCAACCTGTAGACAATGAACATCAGCAGCCAGTGACTCCTTCAAAGGCCAAATCATGTTCACAAATTATAGCAGCAGAATTAGGCCATTCGGCCCATCAAGTCTACTCCGCCATTTAATCATAACTGTTCTATCTTTCCCTCTCAACCCTGTTCTCCTGCCTTCTCCCCATAACCCCTGACACCTGTACTAATCAAGAAATCCTCCCATTATTGAATGAGTGAATAAGTTTATTGGCCAAGTATTCACATACAAGGACTTTGCCTTGGTGCTCCGCCCGCAAGTGACAACATGACATACATTGACAGTTAGGAATGACACATAAAACATTAAACATTAAAAATAAAACATTATTGATTAATGACAGCTCAATGCAGTTATCAGCGGGTACCTTTGCATAGTGGCGTGTGGAGACTCTTACAGATTTATTCTCCTTGTTTTTCCCCAATCCACATGCTAATTGAGGTACTCCCTGATAAAATAGAAGTCTGCTAACTCGACACAGATTTGGAATTCCATCTGAAACTTCTGGGTGATGTGGCTAAATGTCTCATTGCAGTCGGTTGAGACAGCAATAAATTAGAGAAATGATATTGGAATCGCATTGTAAAGAGTACATCCTGCTCTGTACAGTGTGCAGCACACAGCGTTATGCTTTATAATCACTGAAGAAGAACCTCATTCGGTGCACTGATTGATTTACTCTGTACTGGTGTCACCACAGTGAAAATGTGTTTCCTGCTACATCCAGTGCCCTCCATAATGTTTGGGTCAAGGATTTTTTTCTATTACAAATCTCAAATTGTGGAGTGCCGAGGTAAATAAATATATGATGGGTCTTTGTCCCAAACATTATGAAGGGCACTGTCACTGCAGCAGCCATTCCAACTAACCTCTGCAAACTGATGATTGAATTGAACTGTCAGGGGTCCTTCCTTGCTGTTGATGTGTTGATGATTTGTAGGTCTGTGGGAGTGAGTGGTCCATTCTGACGCACTGATCTTTGTTTTTAATAGTGTTTTGTTTTGTGACTGACATGTTTCTCTTTGCTTGCAGCTGGCAATGGGGAAAATGATGGAGCAGGGGCCTGTTCTAATTATCACCTTCCAGGCTCAGTTAGTCATGGTGATCAAGAACCACAAAGGGGAGGTGGTGGAGGGAGACCCGGTATGTATACTTAGTCTCTGAAATCATGAAAGTGACGAGTGTCGTGCAAATTTCATCTTTGCGCAGTATCCATTAGAGACTCTGTTGCATCTTGTGAAATGGGGTTGTATGACACGCGTGTGAGTAACTTTCCTTTGCTGAAGGGTCAGCAGTTAGTTCACAGCTGATTTTGTATAAAAAAAGATTAACTAGTTTCTCTAAAGTGGCGCAGCGGTAGAGTTGCTGCCTTAAAATGCCAGAGATCATGACTACAGGTGCTATCTATGTGGAGTTTGTACGTTCTCGCTGTGACTGTGTGCGTTTCACTCAGGGTGCTTCAAGAACCTGCAGGTTTGTAGGTTAATTGGCATCTGTAAATTGTGTTAGTCCTTGCTGTCTCCTCCCCTTCCTCAGCTCCCCTGCTGTCTCCTCCCACCCTCCAGCCTTCTGGCTACTCCTCCTTTTCCCTTTCTTGTCCCCACCTACACCCACCCCCGATCAGTCTGAAGAAGGGTTTCGGCCCGAAACGTTGCCTATTTCCTTCGCTCCATAGATGCTGCTGCACCCGCTGAGTTTCTCCAGCTTTTCTGTGTAACCTGTAAATTGTCCTTTGTGTGTTGGATACTGCTAGTGGTGATCGCTGGTCGGCGCAGACTCAGTGGAACATGGGAAAGGGTGAAGGTTGAAAGGGAAGGAATCGCAACAGAGATTAACGCTCAGTCTGCCTAGAAGAAGGTGACAGCAAAACATACAGAGATAATCAGGGGGACAGTCAGATTGGTCGGAGAACTAGGAAGGGGGAGGGATGGAGAGAGAGGGAAAGCAAGGGTTATTGGAAGTTGGAGAAGTCAATATTCATACCGCTGGGGTGTAAGTGGCGAAGCAAATTATGAGGTGCTGGTCCTCCGATTTGCGTCGGGCCTCACTCTGACAGTGGAGGAGGCCCAGGACAGAAAGGTCAGTGTGGGAATGGTAGGGGAGTTAAAGTGTTTAGCAACCGGGAGATCAGGTAGGTTTAGGTGGACTGAGCATTAATCTCAGTTGCGATTCCTTCCCTTTCAACTTTAGTCGGCCAAATTGACATTCAGCGGGTAGACGGTAACACAAAAAACGGATTGGGCACCAGATTCTTGGGCAGTTCCTTAAACGTGAGAGAAGGGGAAAGAATCAGAAGTCACGCTTTCACCTTGAAAGCCTCCGAGACGGAAAGATGTTCACGTTATAAATAAACTAAGGAAACTGGGAACAGCAGTGATGAGCGAATCCTCACACAAAGAGATGTTTGAGAAACAGATGAAGCTGACATGAACTGTGGTCTCCCACGATCAAGATTTATTTGTCATTTGCACCACATGCGAACTGCAACGATGAAAATCTTGCTCGTTACAGGCACGTTAATTATTAATTATTATTCAACATTATCCTTCTTTCTTCTCTAGTTTTACCCATTATTTTTCCCCTTGATTTCTAATTATTTGTCAGAGGAAGCCGCCTCTTCGCACTCCTGCTGTTATCAATTTGGGTGCCAGGTTTACGGCCCCCAATTAGCATTTTATTCTGCACCAAGAAGGAATTTCATATTTGTTCAAAGAACCTGATCTCAATTGTGTGGTTGGGGTTTGAAGTGGTTGGACCCATTGGAGGTCTGGCCAATGAGTCATTAGTAGTTGTGCTGGAAGGAACGGCAGATGCTGGTTTACACCGAAGATAGACGCAAAATGCTGGAGTAACTCAGTGGGGCAGGCAGCATCTCTGGAGAGAAGGAATCCCTTCTATCCAGAGATGCTGCCTGTTTCGCTGAGTTACTCCAGCACTTTGAGTCATTAGTAGTTTGGTTTAGTTTAGAGATACAGCGGGGAAACAGGACCTTCGGCCCACTGAGTCCTGTGCCGGCCAGCGATCCCTGCACATTAACACTGTCTTCGAACCCGTGTCTCCGGCGCTGTAAGGCAGCAACTCTACCGCTACGCCCATTAGTACTTCTACTGTTATTCCAAAAGTGAGAAGTAATGTGCAGAAATGCACAGGAACATCTTTCATTTATAAAAGGACTCGACAAGCTAGATGCAGGAAAAATGTTCCCAATGTTGGGCGAGTCCAGAACCAGGGGCCACAGTTTTAGAATAAAGGAATAAATTTAAGACTGAGGTGAGAAACATTTTCACCCAGAGAGTTGTGAATTTGTGGAATTCCCTGCCACAGAGGGCAGTGGCGGCCAAGCCACTGGATGGGTTTAAGAGAGAGTTAGATAGAGCTCTAGGGGCTGGTGGAATCAAGGGATATGGGGAGAAGGCAGGCACGGGTTATTGATAGGGGACGATCAGCCATGATCACAATGAATGGCGGTGCTGGCTCGAAGGGCCGAATGGCCTCCTCCTGTACCTATTTTCTATGTTTCTATGGAGCTGCAACAAACTGCGTGACTTTAAAAAATGTTGGTTCAGAACTTTTTACATCCACTTGCGTTCGTGTGAGAGATATGCTTCCCCACTCTCTATCTTGACACAGACTAATTGTACATGTCCTCCAGTCATTTTGAATGGAAATAAAATACTGGAGTCGTCAAGTTCTTAACTGATCATTCCATGAACACCCGTAGCTATATTTTCACCCTGCATATTCATTCCCCTTTTAGTGAACTAAACTAGTGGACTATAAAGAAACACAGCTTCACATTAGCAGCAGAATAATACATTGCACATTATAAACAGGGCTTGAGGTTTTAGACTTTCATTGCTAATAATTGAAAACAAAATATCCCTCTTAGATAAACACAAAAAACACTGGAGTAATTCAGCGGGACTGGCAGCATCTCTGGAGAGAAGGAATGGATGACATTTCGGGTCAAGACCCTTCTTCAGACCAACCTGAAAAGTTACCTATTCCTTCTCTCCAGAGATGCTGCCTGTCCCGCTGAGTTACTACAGTTTTTTTTCCCAATCAAAGATCGAGCAGTTCCTTCCTACACATATCCCACTTAGAACTAACTTCATTGAAAGTCTGTCATTATTTTTTCATGTTAATAACATTCGATGGTAATTCATTTATAATATTAAAATGCATTTTGCTTTCAAGATGTGATTTTGAAAATACAGGTGTGATCCATGGACTGTTGACTAATGCTTGTGGACTAGTAATAGAATACTCTAGTCAGTAAGTTGACTGGGTAATTCATGATGGGAATGTAATAAAACTCGTATTTGCAGAACATGAATAGCAGTATGTGCAGGCATGATTTACTGTCATTTCTTTGTTTGCAGCTAATAACCAAAAATATATATTTTTTGATTTTTAAATAGAAACCGTGCAGAAAAAGAGAAAACTACAACCATATTGTTTAGTTGAGCTGCATCATGTGGAATTCAACACATTGGCAAACAAGTTCAGTTTAGTTTATTGTCACGTGTACCGAGGTACAGTGAAAAGCTTTGGTTGCGTGCTAACCAGTCAGCGGAAGGACAGTACATGATTACAAACGAGCCATTTACAGTGTACAGATACATGATAAGGGAATAACGTTTAGTGCAAGGTAAAGCCAGCAAAGTCCGATCAAGGATAGCACGACGGTCTCCAATGAGGTCGATAGTAGTTCAGGACCGCTCTCTAGTTGTAGAATGATTCAGTCGCCTGATACCAGCTGGGAAAGAACTGCCCCTGAATCTGGAGGTGTAATAGTATAGGGACATTTATACAAGGAAATTGATATAATTGTGGAAATGCTATTATTTTTTTTTAAGTATTTAGGTATAGGGTGAAGGGGAAAAGATTTAATAAGAATTTGAGGGCTAGTTTTTGCACACAAGGGGTGGTGGGTGTATGGGACGAGATGCCAGAGGAGGTAGTTGAGGCAGGGACTATCGCAACGTTATAAGAAACAATTAGACAGATAGGAATAGGAATACGTTTTTGCCACATGTGACTAGGCAGAGCGAGATTCTTTGCTTGCAAATGTACACAAATAGCAGCCACCTACAGCGCCAGTGAATGGATAGGACAGGTTTGGAGGGATATGGGCCAAACACACAGGCAGGTGGGACTAGTGTAGCTGGGACATGTTGGCCGGTGTGGGCAAGTTGGGCCACAGGGCCTGTTTCCATGCTCTATCACTCTGCCTCAATGACTATATGTAATGTAATAACAGAATTTGACAGATGTCCCTAGACATAAATCCCTAAATTATGGATGCAGAATTAGGCCATTCGGACCATTAAGTTAACTCTGCATTCAATCAGGGCTGATCTATCTTCCCCTCCCAACCACGTTCTCCAGCTTTCTACCCATAACCCCTGACCCCCGTACTAATCAAGAATCTGTCTATCTCCGCCTTACAAATATCCATTGACACAGATTCACCACCCTCTGAGTAAATAAATTCCTCCTCATCTCCTTTCTGTAGGTGTATCCTTTAATTCTGAGGCTATGCCCTCTAGTCCTAGACTCTCCCACTAGTGGAAGCATCCTCTCCACATCCACTCTATCCAGGCCTTTCACTATTCAGTAAGTTTCAATGAGGGCCCCCTCTCATCCTTCTAAACTCCAGCAACATATGCTGATCTCCAAAAACGTTTGATACCTTTAGCAACTTGAGTTGAGCTTAAATTAATGAATTTAAAAATTGATTTTCAATGTGATGTTCGGGAAAGTTGGATGAGTGTACAATGCTGACTGCCAGAATGGAAGCTATTTACTTTTGTTAAATTTTAAACAAAATAACCAAATACATTCAAGAACAGTTGCAGGCATGAATGAAATTAGTTAGAATTCACCTGAGAGGGCAGCAATATTTCAATTTGAACGTGTTTGTTGTAATTTATCAATATTTAATAATTATGAGTAGTTTTAAAGCATTTTCTGGAAGCCTGTGATTTTTCAGTAATTGAAGAGGAGGGTTGATTTGATTTACAGTTCAGGATATAGGATGTCTGCCTTAGGACTGCTGTGTCAACCTTTAATATTAGATTAGTCGTCTCTTAAAAGGGCGCTATTGATGAAGTCGTCTTAAGATCGTATACAAGGTTCCATTTATGTTCTTCTTTCACTCGAATGTCAATAAATTAGCAAATTGGATGAGCCTTACTGCTGTAATGTTTTAGCCGTGTGCCCTGTACTCATTTGTTTCTCTCTGTCCCAACTCCCCTATTTGTGTCTCCCCCAGGACAAAGTATTGAGGATGCTTTACGTATGGGCTCTTTGTAGGGATCAGGATGAGCTGAATCCATATGTAGCCTGGAGGCTGCTGGATATTTCGGCTTCAAGCTCGGAACAGATCCTATAAGGGAAGGGTCGAGTTCTCCGGATCATCGCACAGTTCTGACATGAACTCATCTCTGGGTCTCCATCACAAAGTGAGCCGCATGTTGTCCAAGCCGGCAGAGCCTTAAGACTCTAGGTGCTAATGTGTCAAAACACTGAGGAGGTTTAGATGCCATGGTCGACCATGTATGAACAGATGAGGCGTGGAAGTGAAGCATGGCTGCTGTCTTGTAAATAATTTATATTAAACAGTGGAATTGGTATTTTCTACCAACACGACCCGAGTATGTGCCTTTTTTAAACACATTTTTATCGCATCTCCTCTAACACTGTACTCACAAAATCTAATGTTTGCAGCCAAGATCATGGTCGGTTGATAGACACAAAAAGCTGCAGTAACTCAGCGGGTCAGGCAGCATCTCCGGAGATGCTAGATGATGTTTCGGGTCGAGACCCTCCTTTAGACAGAGTTAGAGGAGAAAGATACTCGGGATGTGGAAACCTACAGAACAAACCAGACCTGGCCCGATGACCCAGGGGAGGTGGAGCCCACAATGGTCCTCATTGCAGCATACAGAATAGTGACAGGCTTGGATAGAGTAGATGTGGAGAAGACGTTCCTACTAGTGGGACAGTCTGGGACTAGAGTTTATAGCCTCAGAATTCATGGATGTTCTTTTAGGAAGGAGATGGAGAAATGTATTTAGTCACAGGGTGGTGAATCTGGAATTCTTTGCCACAGAGGAGGCCAAGTCAGTGGATATTTTTAAGGCAGAGATAGATAGATTCTTGATTAGTACGGGTGTCAGATGTTATGGGGAGAAGGCAGGAGAATGGGGTTAGGAGGGAGAGAAAGATCAGCCACGATTGAATGGCATAGTAGACTTGATGGGCCGAATGCCTTATTCTACTATCACTTATGATCTTATGAATGTGAAATTGAAATGGTTGTATTGGAGGGAGAAACATATTCACTGGCAGAAACATTCCCGGGATGGTCGGACTGTCATATGCTGAGAGAGTGGAGCGGCTGGGCTTGTACACTCTGGAGTTTAGAAGGTTGAGAGGGGATCTCATTGAAACATATAAGATTGTTAAGGGCTTGGACACGCTAGAGGCAGGAAACATGTTCCTGATGTTGGGGGAAGTCCAGAACCAGGGGTCACAGTTTCAGAATAAGGGGTAAGCCATTTACAACGGAGACGAGGAAACACTTTTTCTCACAGAGAGTTGTGAGTCTGTGGAATTCTCTGCCTCATAGGGCAGGAGTTAGATGTGGCCCTTGTGGCTAGAGGGATCAGGGGGTATGGAGAGAAGGCAGGTACAGGATACTGAGTTGGATGATCAGCCATGATCATATTGAATGGCGGTGCAAGCTTGAAGGGCCGAATGGCCTACTCCTGCACCTATTTTCCATGTTTCTCTGGATGCTTTCAAGAGAGAGCTAGATAGGGCTCTTAAAGATAGCGGAGTCAGGGGATATGGGGAGAAGGCAGGAACGGGGTACTGATTGGGGATGATCAGCCGTGATCACATTGAATGGCGGTGCTGGCTCGTAGGGCTGAATGGCCTACTCCTGCACCTATTGTCTATTGTCTATTGATGGGGCAAAGTGAGATGAAGGGATATGTGATATCCCACAGCTATAATATAGCAACCCTCAATTTTCTTTAAATAAATGTCATTGAAATATAAATCTGCCAGGCTCATTATTTATCCTAAAATTAACTTTTGGAGTGTTTGTGATAATAAAAAGCAGCTGACTGCAGGGAGAAATTGTGTAAATTATAGACTTTTGTTATCACCTCACTGGTGGTGTCGAAGATGGAATTAGTCACCTTCCAAGCCGGTTCTAGTTTAAGCTTGTGAAAAATGCAAAGCATTTTTCACAAGCTTGAACTGGAACAGGCTTGGAAGGTGACTAATTCCACCTTCCGTACAATTAAAAGGACAAATCCCACTGGAGCGTTGTCAGGTACATATTCACAGCCACCAGGCAGGTGATGGAAGAAGGGTCTTGATCCGAAACGTCACCCATTCCTTTTCTCCAGAGATGCTGTAAGCCCTGCTGAGTTAGACAATAGACAATAGGTGCAGGAGTAGGCCATTTGGCCCTTTGAGCCAGCACCGCCATTCAATGTGATCATGGCTGATCATCCACAATCAGTACCCCGTTCCTGCCTAATAGACAATAGGTGTACGAGTAGGCCATTCGGCATTCAATGTGATCATGGCTGATCATCCCCAATCAGTACCCCCTTCCTGCCTTCTCCCCATATCCCCTGACTCTGCTATCTTTAAGAGCCCTATCCAGCTCTCTCTTGAAAGTATCCAGAGAAAGTACCCTGTACACTTGCACTATCCTACACGATAGGGACAATTTACAGAAGCCAAACCTGTAACGTCTCTGGAGTGGAAGGAAACTGGAGCAGCCGGAGAAAACCCACGCGGTCACAGGGAGAAAGTACAAACTCCATACAGACAGCACCTGCAGTCAGGATCGAACCCAGGTCTCAGGTGTCGTAAGGTACCATCTCTACCGCTGTGCCACCCTGAGTTCTTCCTATCAGTCATCTAGCATCTTATAATTACTCACCAATGTTTCTCTAGGGTGTCTTCAGAACCATTTATTAGCCTGTGCCTTTCCAAATACCAGTTACATTTGGCCGATGTCAATGCAGTTTAAAAGCACCCCCATCTCACCTCACTGCCGAATGAGATGACTGCTGAAGTTTGGGTATTCTTAACTTTCTTAAACATGGGTAGTATTATTTGCTGTCCTGCAAGCCGGTGGCACCAGCCCCACATCCAGTGATGGTGGAAATAACGTTTAAGAAGAAACTGCAGATGCTGGAAAATCGAAAGTGCTGGAGAAACTCAGTGGGTGCGGCAGCATCTATGGAGCGAAGGAAATAGGCAACGTTTCGGGCCGAAACCCTTCTTCGGGTTGAAAGAATGTTGTCAGACCCTCTTGAATTTCTATTCTTGTCTCCTTCAAGACCCCAAGCCTGAGCGGACTCCAATTTGTAGTCTGTGAGTTTTCCACTCTGGGGATTGTCAACCTTTTCCACACCTCCTTATATCATCAATACATCTTATCAATATTACCACAACCTCACGTACCACTGCACTGACAGCATCTTCTATAGTCAAGTAAAAGTTATTATAGGAAAGAACTGCAGATGCTGGTTTACACTGACGGTGGACACAAAATGCTGGAGTAACTCAGCGGGGCAGGCAGCATCTCTGGAGAGAAGGAATGGGTGACGTTTCGGGTCGAGACCCCAGCTTCAGACTGAAGATGGGGATCGCTGGTCGGCGCGGACTCAGTGGGTCAAAGGGCCTTTTTCCGCGCTGTGTCTCTAAACTAAACTTAACCTCATGTTCATTGTTCCAGGACAAGGGGTCACAGCTTAAGGATCAAGGGAAAATCCTTTAAAATCGAGATGAGAAGAACTTTTTTCACACAGAGAGTGGTGAATCTCTGGAACTCTCTGCCACAGAGGATAGCCGAGGCCAGTTCATTGGCTATATTTAAGAGGGAGTTAGATGTGGCCCTTGTGGCTAAGGGGATCAGAGGGTATGGAGAGAAGGCAGGTACGGGATACTGAGTTGGATGATCAGCCATGATCATATTGAATGGCGGTGCAGGATCGAAGGGCCGAATGGCCTACTCCTGCACCTAATTTCTATGTTTCTATCTTTCATTGTTCCCTAACATAATCTGCCTGCTCAACTTCACCTCCCATACTTTGACCCAACACTCCTCCTGCTTCATTGGATTGGAAACATCTTTATCAGAGAACTCCTCGGGTGCACATTACAGGAACTAATTCACTTCATCGAGTTGCCATCCCAACACGTATTAGGATAATTGAAATTGCTCCTGCATTATCAACACTGAAAGCTCTTATTCTGCAACACTGGCAGCTTTACTAAAGAGAGATAAAAAAATACTTCCTGCATCTTTCCATAATTTAAGTGCAAATTTTCTCCTTCATATCTTTACCATTCTTTGTTGATCTGCTACAGTTTAAAAAACACATTAATGTTACAGCTCTGCTATTTTTCTTTAATTCAGCCAAATAGATTCAAGCTAATGAATTCAACTAAATCATCTTCAGTGCTTCAATATGGGCTGGTATTACATAGAAAATAGGCGCTGGAGCAGGCCATTTGGTCAATATGATCATCCAAAATCAGTACCCCGTTCCTGCTTTCTCCCCTTATCCCTTGATTCCGTTAGCCCTAAGAACTAAATCTAACTCTCTCTTTGAACATCCAGTGAATTGGCCTCCACTGCCTTCTGTGGCAGAGAATTCCACAGATTCACAACTCTCTGGGAGATTTTTTTTTTCCTCATCTCAGTCCTAAATGGCCGACCCCTTGTTCTTAAACTGTGACCCTAAATATCCCTCATTGACCCTAAATCTCTTCTATCTTTATCTTCCTAAGTGCAGTGCAGTGCAGTGGTGCAGCTGGGAGAGCTGCGGTCTCACTGCACCAGAGACCCGGGTTTGATCCTGACATTGTGTGCTGTCTGTGTGGAGTTTGCATGTTCACGCCAGCGTTACCCCCCCGGGCGCAAATATGGGCGGGTTTGACTATAAGTTGCCTGAGTGTGTAGGGAGTGGATGCGGAAGGGGGAAAACACAGAGCTGGTCCGGACGGGCGATCGGTGAGTTGAGGAGTTGTGTGGGAAGTATCTGCAGATGCTGGTTTAAACCGAAGATAGACACAAACATGCTGGAGTAACTCAGCGGGAGAGGAAGAAGGGTCTTGACCCAAACCATCGCTCATTCCTTCTCTCCAAAGACGCTGCCTGCCCCGCTGAGTTACTCCAGTGTTTTGTGTCTAACTTTGGTGCTGAGGAGCCAGTTCACAAGCTCTATCTCCAAGCTAAACTAAACTGAATGGCAAGCATATGGTGGTGAATCTGTTGAATTCTTTGCCACAGGAGGCTGTAGAGGCCAAGTCAGTGGATATTTTTAAGGCAGAGATAGATAGATTCTTGATTAGTACGGGTGTCGGAGGTTATGGGGAGAAGGCAGGAGAATGGGGTTAGGAGGGAGAGGTAGATCAGCCACGATTGAATGGCGGAGTAGACTTGGGTCGATCGGCTAATTCTACTCCTATCACCTATGACCTTATAACCTTAAGAATATTACGGTATCCAATGCTCCCAATCATTGATCCTGATCTCAGTTGCAATGATGTTGTAATTCCAGGTGACAAGTGCTCGAGACACAATAACTAGTGTTTACCACTGTCCATTGTGCACAGGCATTCCAAATCCATCCAAGATTTGGTGGAGGCCAATATAGGCCCGACTATGGGTGGACAGGGGGATGGGGACTGGACTTTGTGCCTTCCCTCACAGTGGGAACCATTGTGTGTGGGGGGGGGGGGGGGTTTTGTATGTTTACATTTCTTTATTAGTGTTATGTTTGTATTCTTTTTGTATGTGCTGCAATGGCAATACGCATTTCACGACACCAATTGGTGTATGTGACTAATAAAGAACCTTTGAACCTTTGAAGGCTCCTGACCAATTCCTCCCACTCACTTTGTCTCTTCCAGTCATTCTCTGTCAGTTGAGTTTAGTTTGTTGTCACGTGTATCGAGGTACAGCGAAAAGCATTTTTGTTAAGTGCTATCCCGATGTTGGGGAAGTCCAGAACAAGGGGTCACAGTTTAAGGATAAGGGGGAAAATCTTTTAGGACCGAGATGAGAAAAACATTTTTCACACAGAGAGTGTTGAATCTGTGAAATTCTCTGCCACAGAAGGTAGTTGAGGCCACAGTTCATTGGCTATATTTAAGAGGGAGTTAGATGTGGCCCTTGTGGCTAAAGGGATCAGGGGGTATGGAGAGAAGGCAGGTACAGGATACTGAGTTGGATGATCAGCCATGATCGTATTGAATGGCGGTGCAGGCTCGAATGGCCTCTACTCCTGCACCTATTTTCTATGTTTCTATCCGGTGAGCGGAAAGTCAATACACACGTGATTACAGTCGAGTCGTCCACGGTGCACGGATCCAGGATAAATGGAAATGTTGCTGTCAGGGTAGAGATTTAAACGAGTGGAGCGATTGTAACGAGTGATTGCAGATCCACGCCCGTGACCAGCGCACAGCGCGGCTTCTGACTGGGTTGGGCGCCATCTTGGATTACTGACTGACGATTCTTACTGCTGTAAATCACGAGGACATTGAACAGTGCAGCACAGGGGGTGTTGTTCATTCACGGCCATTGGCTCTTTAGTCCACCACTGCAGGTCGGAGCAGGGGCAGAACAGTGGCCTTGGTAGTCAATGGTTGAGGGTGATATATTGAGCTGGTCCTCGTTTCTCCATCTCCTGCTGCCATTGTGAGTCTGTCCCGTTATTTAACATCAGTGGGAAACGTTGATTCCGCTTTGTGGGGATGTTCATGTTAAACTCTATCGCGTATTCAGAACGGAGACGAGGAAACACCTTTTCACACAGAGAGTTGCGAGTCTGTGGAATTCTCTGCCTCGGAGGGCGGTGAGGGCCGGTTCTCTGGATACTTTCAAGAGAGAGCTAGATTGGGCTCTTAAAAATAGCGGAGTCAGGGGATACGGGGAGAAGGCAGGAACGGGGTACTGATTGTGGATGATCAGCCATGATCACATTGAATGGTGGTGCTGGCTTGAAGGGCCGACTCCTGCACCCGTAGTCAGGATTGAACCTGGGTCTCTGGCGCTGTGAGTCAGGGGATATGGGGAGAAGGCAGGAACGGGGTACTGATTGGGGATGATCGGCCATGATCACATTGAATGGCTGTGCTGGCTCGAAGGGCCGAATGGCCTATTCTTGCACCTATTGTCTATTGTCTATTGTATTGAGTTCTTTTCATTCGTATGGCTGTATGGTAACACAAATCTCACAGTACCATGTGCTGCATGTGACAATAAATGTAACTTGAACTTGAACTTATTTCAGATAGACACAAGAAAGCCGGAGTAACTCAGCGGGGCAGGCAGCATCTCTGGAGAGAAGGAATGGGTTGACGTTTCGGGATCAGGAAGAAGGATAGTGGCCAAACTCAGGCGGGTGGGAGTGACGCAGAGGAGAGATCTTGGTCGGTTTGCAGGCAAGTTGGGGCCGAAGGGCCTGTTTCCGCGCTGTGTGACTTGACACATGCCCTTCTTAGAGAGCAGCAAGCACGGTGGGTTTAGGAACAAGTGCGCAGTGGGGGCCCTGACTTGCAGCTTCCAAGATCCTTAACAACCAGACACCATTATCCTTCTGCTAAACTTCTGGTATATTCTAATTCTGAACACCCTTCAGAATCTGAGAGGAACATCTTGATCTCTGCTTGCCGACTAGTTTAATTGAAAAGTTGGGCCAACGTACACATATTCTATCCTGAAGAGTTTAATTTTAATGAGACTTTCTGCTAAATTAAATATTGAATATTGTCGGCAGCTGGAGTAAGTCACAACTTTATATTGCTGTTTAAGAAGAAACTGCAGATGCTGGAAAATCGATGGTAGACAAAAATGATGGAGAAACTCAGCGGGTGCAGCGGCTTCTATGGAGCGAAGGAGATAGGCAACGTTTCGGGTCGAGACCCTTCTTCAGACTGACTGATGCGTGGGGGGGGGGGGGGGGGGGGGGGGGGGGGGGGCGGGAAGAAGAAAGGAAGAGGCGGACGCAGTGGGCAGAGGGAGAGCTGAGAAGGGGAGGAGAAAGTCGGAACTTACCTGAAATTAGAGAAGTCAATGTTCATACTGCTGGGGTGTAAACTGCCCATTAGAGAAGTCAATGTTGTTCATACTGCTGGGGTGTGATATAGCTGATGAGGTTACTTATTTATTGCAGCGAGGAAGGCCATTCATCCCATCAGGTCCATGCCAGCCCCTAGCAAAGCAATCTCATCAGTCCCATTCCACTCTCACCACCTCCCCCACCGTCAGTATTGAACCTGAGTCCTTGGAACCTGAAGAAGGGTCCCAACCCGAAACGTCACCTATCCTTTTTCTCCAGAGATGTTGCCTGACCCCACCGAGATACTCCAGCACTTTGTGCCTCTCACCCCTCAGCCTCCTTTGTCGGAGGAGAATCTGCCCAGCCTTTCAAATGTCCCCTGACAAACAGTGCCCTCTCATCCAGGTGCCATTCCAGTGAATCTCATGTTCATAGGAGCAGAATTAGGCCATTCGGCCCATCGAGTCTACTCCGCCATTCAATCATGGTCGATCTATCTTTCCTTTCCCAGCCCCATTCTCCTGCCTTCTTCTCATAGTTCCTGCCACCCATACTAATCAAGTATCTGTTAATCTCTGCCTTAAAAATACCCGATGACTTGGCCTCCACCGCTGTCTGTGGCAATGAATTCCACAGATTCACCACCCAACACTTTATCTCTGTCTTTGACATAAACCGGCATCTGCAGTTCTTAGTTTCTACTACTAGGACCTTGCTGAAGAAATAGAGCGTTTGTAACTCTAATCTATAACTACAGGTGTTAACCACTGGAATTTAGAAGGATGAGAGGATATCCTATAAAATATATAACTTTCTTAAGGGATTGGACAGTCTAGATGCAGGAAAAATGTTCCCGATGTTGGGGGAGTCCAGAACCAGGGGCCACAGTTTAAGAATAAGGTGTTAGGCCATTTAGGATTGAGACGAGGAAAAACTTTTTCACCCAGAGATTTCTAAGCCTGTGGAATTCTCTGCCACAGAAGGCAGTGGAGGCCAATTCACTGGATGTTTTCAAGAGAGAGTTAGATAGAGCTCTTAGGGCTAACGGAATCAAGAGATATGGGGAGAAGGCAGGAACGGGGTACTGATTGGGGATGATCAGCCATGATCATATTGAATGGCGGTGCTGGCTCGAAGAGTTGAATGGCCTACTCCTGCACCTATTTTCTATGTTTCTATTTTTCTACAATGCAGAAGAAATGCAGTTGGCCCCCGGAGGAAGTGCTGGCTTTATGTCCGAGTATTTAGTTAGGCAAGTTCCCAGGCTCTTCTCCCCAGTACTTTTTCTCCTTTTTGGAACTCACAACCAAATCTGCTTCCAACATTCCTTCATTTTATTTTTTGGTTGGGGCACAGCGTGAAAACAGCCCTCTGGCCCACCGAGTCCGCGCCGACCAGCCATCACCCCATATGCTGCCACTACCCTACACACTAGGGACAATGTTACAACTTACCAAAGGCAATTAACCTGCAAACCTGTACGTGTTTGAGATGTGGGAGGAAACCGGAGCGCCTGGAGAAAACCCACGCCTTCACAGGGAGAGCGTGTAAACTCCACATAGACAGCACCCGTCGTCAGGGTTGAACACGGGTCTCTGGCGCTGTAAGGGGCAGCAACTCTGCCTCTGTGCCACCATGCTGCTCTGCTTCCGCCATTCCTGCAGGCGGTGCATAACTACACAACGAATAAAAAACACCTCGCTCTGTCTGGAATTACAACAGAAATTTTTACTGAACTTATCAATAAAATACCATTTGTTGCCAGACATGATTAATACATAACAAGTTCTTCATCTTATCTGTCTGTTTTGCAGTGTTGGATATTCCACCTTGAAAATGTTTTAAGAACAAAGAGCTAAGGGCAGCACGGTGGCACAGCGGTAGAGTTGCTGCCTTACGCCAACAGAGACCCTGGTTCAATCCTGACCACGAGTGCTGTCGGTGTGGGGTTTACACATTCTCTATGTGACCACGTGGGTTTTCTCCTGGTGCTCCGGTTTCCTCCCACACTCCAAAGATGTACACGTTTGTGGGTTAATTGGCTTGGCATAACTGTAAATTGTCCCTAGTGTGTGTAGGATAGTGTTAGCGCGCGGGGATCGCTGGTCGGAGCGGACTAGGTGGGCCGAAGGGCCTGTTTCCGCGCTGTATCTCTAAACTAAACTAAACTTTGACCTGAATTCCCAATTTAATTCATTTGGCTCTATGCATGGACCTGCCTTTCCACTCAGCTGGGATTATCCACAGCATTTGGACAGGTACATGGATAGGATGGGTTTAGAGGATGTTGCCAGAACTCGAGGGCCTGAGTTATAGGGAGAGGTTGAGCAGGCTAGGACTTTATTCCTTGGAGCGCAGGAGGATGAGGGGTGATCTTATAGAGGTGTACAAGATCATGAGATGAATAGATTGGGTAAATGCTCAGTCTTTGCCCAGAGTAGCAGGATCAAGAACCAAAGGACATAAGCTTAATGTGAGGGGGGAAAGATTTAATAGGAACCTGAGGGATAACATCTTTACACAAAGGGTGGTGGGTGTCTGGAACAAGCTGCCGGAGGTGGTAGTTGAGACAGGTTCTATTACAATGTTTATGAAACATTTAGACAAGTACATGGTTAGGACAGGTTTAGAGGGATATGGGCCAAATGTAGGCAGGTGGGACTAGTGTGGATGGTACATGTATGTCGGCGTGGGCAAGTTGGGCCGAAGGGCCTGTTTATTTCCATGCCGTAAGACTCGATGATTTGTCTATCCATTCTCATAGAAACAGAAACATAGAAAATTGGTGCAGGAGTAGAGGCCATTCGGCCCTTCGAGCCTGCACCGGCATTCAATATGATCATGGCTGATCATCCAACTCAGTATCCTGTACCTGCCTTCTCTCCATACCCCCTGATCCTTTTAGCCACAAGGGCCACATCTAACTCCCTCTTAAATATAGCCAATGAACTGTGTGGCCTCAACTACCTTCTGTGGTAGAGAATTCCAGAGATTCACCACTCTCTGTGTGAAAAATGTTTTTTCTCATCTCGGTCCTAAAAGATTTCCCCCTTATCCTTAAACTGTGACCCCTTGTTCTGGACCTCCCCAACATCGGGAACAATCTTCCTGCATCTAGCCTGTCCAACCCCTTAAGAATTTTGTAAGTTTCTATAAGATCCCCCCTCAATCTTCTCGTATGATATGTTACTGCCACTAAGGGTCTCGACCCGAAACGTCACCCATTCCTTCTCTCCAGAGACGCTGCCTGTCCTGCTGAGTCACTCCAGCATTTTGTGTCTTATCTTTGTTGCAAACCTGCATCTTGCAGTTCCTCGTGACACTACTCATGCAGGTGTGGGTGAACGCATTGGACAATATCTGAACTGGTGCCTGACATGGGGGAGTTTTGCCATGCCTATTGAACCAAGCCGCCAAGTGGAAAAGCTATTTACAATCCCCACAGTTCCTGTGGACATAGACGTAGGAACATCGCCATGGCAGCCACAGGTGTTGCTCTCGGCCTTGTGGAGTTACCATGGAAACACCCCGTTCCATTCTGAATCAGCCCTCTGGCGGAAGATGAGAAAGCTCGCAGAGTGAATGTCAGGTGGCACAGCAGGTAGAGTCGCTGCCCCACAGCGCCACAGACCCGGGTTCCATCCCAACCACCGGTGCTGTCTGTACGGAGTTTGCACGTTCTCCACGTGACCGCTTGGGTTTTCTCCGGGTGCTCCGGTTTCATAGATACATAGATACATAGATACATAGAAAATAGGTGCAGGAGTAGGCCATCCGGCCCACTTCTAGCCAGCACCGTCATTCAATGTGATCAAGGCTGATCATCCCCAATCAGTACCCCGTTCCTGCCTTCTCCCCATGTCCCCTGACTCCGCTATCTTTAAGTGCCCTATCTAGCTCTCTCTTGAAAGCATCCAGAGAACCCGCCTCCACCACCCTCTGAGGCAGAGAATTCCACAGACTTACACTCTCTGTGAGGAAAAATGTTTCCTCATCTCCGTTCTAAATGGCTTTCTCCTTATTCTTAAACTGTGGCCCCTGGTTCTGGACTCCCCCAACATCGGGAACATGTTTCCTGCCTCTAGCGTGTCCAAGCCCTTGACAATCTTATATGTTTCAATGAGACAATTCACAATGCACAACTATCTGGGTGGTTTCACAAATTCACCCCCACACTCCAAAGACGTGCAGGTTTGTAGGTTAAGTGGCTTCATGTAAATTGTCAGTTGGAACGAGTTTACAGCAATCGCTGGTCTCGGAGGCCTTAGGGCCCGTTTCCTAATCTGAGTAAAGACATTCTTGCCATAAAGGGAGTACAGAGAAGGTTCACCAGACTGATTCCTGGGATGTCAGGACTTTCATGTGAAAAAAGATTGGATAGACTCGGCTTGTACGCGCTAGAATTTAGAAGATTGAGGGGGGATTTTATAGAAACTTACAACATTCTTAAGGGGTTGGAAAGGCTAGATGCAGGAAGATTGTTTCCGATGTTGGGGAAGTCCAGAACAAGGGGTCACAGTTTAAGGATAAGGGGGAAGTCTTTTAGGACCGAGATGAGAAAAACATTTTTCACACAGAGAGTGGTGAATCTCTGGAATTCTCTGCCACAGAAGGTAGTTGAGGCCAGTTCATTGGCTATATTTAAGAGGGAGTTAGATGTGGCCCTTGTGGCTAAAGGGATGAGGGGTTATGGAGAGAAGGCAGGTACAGGATACTGAGTTGGATGATCAGCCATGATCATATTGAATGGCGGTGCAGGCTCGAAGGGCAGAATGGCCTCTACTCCTGCACCTATTTTCTATTTTTCTATGTTTTCTCGTTGTATATCTAAACTCAGGAGTGGATTTTAGGGCACATTGTTGGGTTCACTATTCCATCATTTTGTAAACGAGAAATATATGGATAACAGATTCCTTGGAGCCCAGGAGGATGAGGGGTGATCGTAGAGATGTGTATAAGATCATTAGGGGGAATAGATAGAATAAATGCACAGAGTCTTTTGCCCAGAGCCAGGGGACATCACAAACCAGGTTTAAGGTGAGAGGGGAAAGATTTAATAAGCACCTGAGGGGCATCTATTTCACATAAAGGGTGGTGGGTGTATGGAATGAGCTGCCAGAGGAGGTAGTTAGGGCAGGCACTATAACGACATCTAAAAGGCATTTGGACAGGCACCTGCAGTCAGGATCGAACCCCTATTCTCTGGCGCTGTGAGGCAGGTCTAGCGCTGTTGCACGATGCAGCCTGGACAGAAACGGTTTAGAGGGATATGAGCCAAGCACGGGCAAGTGGGATTTGGGTGTAGGTGGGGAATGTTGGTCAGCATGGGCAAGTTGGGTGGAAGGGCTTGTTTCAGTGTTGTGTGACTCTAGCTGCAGCAACTGTGGGAGAATGGGAACAATCACACTCTGAAGTCCCTGTCGGAGTAAGGTTTGGCTGGTGGCACTGACAGGGTTAGTTCTACACTGGACACATCAGACATGGGCTCTATCTTGCAACCTCATCCATCCCCCCCAGGCGTCTGTTTCCTGATTTACAATAATATTTTATTTCCTCTCCCCATTTCAAAAGGAATCGTTTTCTTTCAGAAAAATTCTTTAAAGTCAGTTAGTTATCAGATTGTGAACAGCTTTTTGTAATTAAATGTCATCTTTATCTTTTGCTAGCAGTTTCTGAGGGTCATGTGGGATATCTAGCGATTACGGGGCGCAGCGGTAGAGTTGCTGCCTTACAGCGCCAGAGACCCGGGTTCGATCCGGACTACGAGTGCTGTCTGTCTGTGTGCTGCTTGCATGTTCTCCCTGTGACCGCGTGGGCTTTCTCCGGGTGCTCAGGTTTCCTCCCACAGATAATAATAACAATAATAATAATTTTATTTATAGAGCACTTTAAAAACAATCATAGTTGCAACAAAGTGCTGTACATCACTAAACATTGACAAAAAAGTTAATACACACCAATAATTCATTGGTATCATTTAAAAATAAATTGGATAGGCATATGGATGAGAAGGGAATGGAGGGTTATGGTATGAGTGCAGGCAGGTGGGACTAAGGGGAAAAAAATTTGTTCGGCATGGACTTGTATGGCCTGTTTCCGTGCTGTAATTGTTATATGGTTATATGATTAGATATGTGAAATAAAGAAACATTAAAAACAATAAACAATTGTCGTTGGGGCTGCAACGAGGAGCGGCCTCCAACAGGAGAAGACCGGGGGCTCTGGTGCCGACGACTCACCTCACCGTCGCGGAGCTGGCCGAGTCTGGAGCGGGTGGAGCGGTGGTGGAGCTGCTGCTGCTGCTGCGGCCCGACCTCCGGAGATTCGGAGGCTGCAACTGCGGGTCTGGCGGACGGCGGCACCGGGAGCCCACGGGTCACTGGAGGAAGACCGCTTTTCAGGGCTCCCGCAACGCGACTTCTCCCGCCCGAGTTGTGCAGTGGAGAGATAAGTTTTTTTGGCCTTCCATCACAGTGATGTGATGGATGTTTATGTAAATTATGTTGTGTTGTTGTGTCTTGGGTCTATTTGTTTGTAAGGTATGGCTGCAGAAACGTCATTTCGTTTGGACCTCAAGGGGTCCAAATGACAAATAAATTGAATCTTGAATCTCATCTTGAAAAACAGAAGCAAAGTCTCAGGCATGGTCAAAAGCCAGGGAGTACAAAATGTGTTTTAACACTGGATTTGAAGATGGACAGTGAGGGGGGCCTGTCTGATGTGCAACGGCAGGGTGTTCCAGAGTGCCGGAGCAGCAACAGAGAAGGCTCTATCCCCTCTGAGCTTCCGATTAGACCTCGGTACGTCCAGGAGCAGCTGACCAGCTGACCTGAGGGACCGGGCAGGAGCGTATGGGTGGAGCAGCTCAGAGAGGTAAGGCGGGGCGAGCCCATTCAGAGATTTAAAAACAAATAACAGTATCTTAAAATGAACTCGAAAGTGCCACAAAAAGCTGGAGTAACTCAGCGGGACAGGCAGCATCCCTGGAGAGGAGGAATGGGTGACGTTTTGGGTCGAGACCCTTTCTTCAGACCTGAGACTTCCCCCATTCCTTCTCTCCAGCGATGCTGCCTGTCCCGTTGAGTTACTCCAGTTTTTTCTGTGTCAATCTTCGGTTTAAAACAGCATCTGCCGTTCCTTCGTCCACAAGAACGTAACAAAACTCTGGTTATTGTTATTGTTCTGAAGGCCCCCGACTAGAAACGGCTCCTATCCGTGCTCTCCAGCGATGCTGCCTGATCCGCTGAGTTACTCCGGCGTTTTGTGTCTATCTCAGGTTCCATGGCTGAGCTGTTGAAAGAGGTAGAGGAACATACCAGGTTACAGCAGAGCAGTCAGCACCATTACTGGGCCAAACATTGCAAAACCACACTCCTGCCAACATACGTTTCTGTGATTTTTGCTGTCGTTGATTTCCCTTAAGAAATGGAAGTGATTATTTTTATTTTATTATTTATTTCGAACAGAATAAAAGAATAAAAAGCAAGTGTGAAACAGCATACAAATAAACAAAAACAAAAATATTAATAAAGTGTCATAAACAATATCTATAAATAAATGAAATCCTATGTGTCCGAAAAGGAGCAGGAAGAAGCCAAAGCTTATTAATTCCCACCCCTTATTCAACTGCTTGTAATTATCTTATACAAATTGAGTTGCTATATGTACACCACATGTACACCAGCCACCATATGTACACCAAATTATTTACATTTATACACTAATCAAATATTTACAAAGCCATACAAAGCGCAGAGGGAGAAGAGGGAAGAGACTACAGCCCTAAGATTTTTGCCTCCACCACAGTGAGGAGGTGCTTGGAGGACTCACTGTGGTGGATGTTAATTTGTGTTTATTGTTGTTTATTATTGTATCATTGTATGTATGACTGCAGGCACGAAATTTCGTTCAGACCGTAAGGTCTGAATGACAATAAAGGAATTCAATTCAATTCAATTCAATTCAAAAAATGAAAAAAATACAAGGAAAATAAAATTAAAAGTTTGGTTCAGTTTAGTTTACCTGTTCCGAGGTACAGTGAAAAGCTTTTGTTGCACGCTAACCAGTCAGCAGAAAGACAATACATGATTACAATCGAGCCATTTACAGTGTACAGATACATGATGAGGGAATAACGTTTAGTGCAAGGTAAAGCCAGCAAAGTCCGACCAAGGATAGTCCGAGAGTCACCAAAGAGGTAGATAATAGTTCAGCGCCGCTCCCTGGTTGTGGAAAGGTGATCTAATTGAATGATGAGGTCCTGGTTCTTATTTTGAACTTTTTGGGATCAGTGCATATTAAAAAAGACAAATAAATAGATAATAATAAGGCAAAGTCAAAAATAATGTCCCCAAGTCTATGTAGTTTGGAGCCTATTTGGAGGTTGTAGTGTTTAGGTTTTGAGATATAGTGCAGAAACGGCCCACCGAGTCCACACTGACCAGCGATCCCTGCACACTAACACTATCCTACACACACTAGGGACAATTTACAATTTTACCGAAGCCAATTAACCTACAAACCTGTATGTATTGGAGTGTGGGAGGAAACCGGAGCATTCGGAGAAAACCCGCGCAGTCATGGGGAGAACGTACAAACTCGGTACAGACACCATCTGTAGTCACAATTGGACCCAAGTCCCTGGCGCCGTGTGGCGGCAACTCTACCGCTGCGCCACCATGCCGCGCCAGTGTTTAATGTCCAGCGGTGTTCAATAGCCTGATGTTTGTCGGGGAGAAGATGCTCCTGGTACCTGGACGTTACGGTTTTCAGGCTCTTGTGCCAACTTCTTCACAACTCTCCCCTCCCGACACAACTTAAGGCTCTGTGGCCAATGTGACCAGCAAATTCCTACGTGAATTTCCTCAAACTCATTTTCTGGGCGAGGAAACTCTTGCAGATCGCAACCCCGGAGATTGCCTTTGGAAGACTGATGAATGTGCTGGAGATTTTACAACCTCTATCGAGTTGGAACACTCTGGTGACGGTTATTTTTAGTTTGGTAGATTAACCATGGACAATGCTGGGGCCTTAGCTTCGACTTATCACTCCGTTGATTTATGAAATAGTCATTACTGTGGTAGGTGGAGGTGTTTAAAATTCATTCCCACAAGGTCCACGTCTGATAGTGCCGGAGAGGAAGGCTGATCCCACACTGCGGTGAGGAGCAGTGACTACTGAAGATTCATCTTCAGGCTTGGATGAAGGAGCTGGTTGAAGTGAAATGCCAATCGCCCCAGCCACATATCAAAGGACATTGAAGACAGTCGAACGCTTCAGTGAGCTATTTATTACCACTGCTGTGTTTTCTGTAATTGAAATTCCCTGTAATTTAAATTATTCCCGGGACCAGAATCATAGAATTTTGCAGGTCTGGCCTCGCCATTTTAAGAACCGTTGAGACAGGTAGGCTGCTGTGGCGTAGCGGTACAGTCCCTGGTTCGATCCTGGCCACGGGTGCTGTCGGCACGGAGTTTGTATGTTGTGTATATTATCAGGTCTCCCCGAAACCTTTGGTATCCCAGAGGAAACTTATCCAACCTTTCCCTGCAGCTCATACCCGGTAATCCAGGCATCATTCTGGTAAACCTCCTCTGCACTCTTTCCAAAGGTTCCATATCCCAGAGTCAGACAGCGCGGGAACAGGCCCTTCGGCCCAACCTGCCAATGCTGACCCACAAACCCACCTGCCTGCTTTTGGCCAATATCCCTCTAAACCTATTCTCTCCATTAATTCTTAATTTAAACAGCGTTAAAACAGGCCCTTCGGCCTACTGTTTCCGTGCCGACCAGTGATCATAGAAAATAGGTGCAGGAGGAGGCCATTTGGCCCTTCGAGCCAGCACCGCCATTCATTGTGGTCATCCACGCACACTAGCACACTAACACTATCCGACACACTAGGGGGATAATTTACGATTATACTAAGTCGATTAGCCTACAAACCTACACGTCTTTGGAGTGTGGGAGGAAACGGAGCACCCAGAGAAACCCATGTGATTAAGGGGGGGGGGGGGGGGGTAGGGGGGGAAACGTGCAAACTCCATACAGACAGCACCCGTGGTCAGGATCCAACCTGGGTCCCAGGCAGCAACTCTATCACCGTCCCACACTCTCTTACTGGGATTGGGGATATTTTAGTTCACAACTCTGTGAGTAACCTTGGGATATCGATGAGTGTTTTGGAGATAGATAAAGAGTGTTGGAGTAACTCAGCGGGACAGACAGGCAGCATCGCTTCAGACTCGGTATTGGAGAGCGATTACGAGAGTCTTCGGACTTGTCTCTACATCGGAGGTTATTGCAGCTATCACAGAGGCCAACCATTGCCAAAGCCCGCATGGTAGACTCTCTGGCTACCAGCCACGGGAAGATCCTGGCACCCATACTATTGATCTAATTGAATTGGTTAAACTATCACCAAACATTGTCTGAAGAAGGGTCTCGACCAGAAACGTCACCCATTCCTTCTCTCCACAGATGCTGCCTGTCCCGAGTTACTCCAGCATATTGCGTCTATCTTTGGTTTAAACCAGCATCTGCAGTTCCTTCCTACACAATAAATTGTACGATTGTTGTTCATAGAGATATAGAAACATAGACAATAGGCGGCTGATCATCCAGAATCAGTACCCCGTTCCTGCTTTCTCCCCATATCCCTTGACTCCATTAGCCCTGAGAGCTAAATCTAACTCTCTCTTGAAAACATCCAGTGAATTGGCCTCCACTGCCTTCTGTGGCAGAGAATTCCACAGATTCACAACCCTCTGGGTGTTCGAAGGTCTTAGTCAGTAGATGGGCAAGCAGCGGGCTACAGAAGGAGTAAGGTGGGGGAGATTTAAAGAATGGTTATGTCAAATGTTGGAGGATTTAGTGCTGAGCGGGTGTACAGGACGACATGTCGACGAGCAGATCGCCCCTGAGCTGGGCTGCCTTGGCCTCTGCACCGCCTCTGCAAACCATCATTGATTTATTGTGAAGCAAAGTAACCAGCGTTAGTTAATTCTTCTCCCTTTGTTGCCTTAGCAACGTAGGAACACAAAGAAAGCCTTTCTCGTCGAGAGTGACATTCGCTCTGACTGACACCGCGCAACAATGCCAAATCCCACTGATGTGGGTGGTGAACATTTATCTGAATCATTCTCAGTCACGATCAACATACAGACATGTCTCCATCTGACAGGGCGTTATTTAAAGAATATCTCCTTGTGTTTTAGCTGGTTTGCATGGTGCATTTGGAGATCAGTTCAGTTTAGTTTATTGTCACGTGTACTGATGCACAGCTGAAAGCTTTTGTTGCGTGCTAACCAGGCAGCGGAAAGAAAACACACCATTACAATTGATACATGTGCAGTGTGCCTATACAGATACAGATCAGTCCGAAGAAGGGTCTTGACCCGAAATGTCACCCATTTCTTCTATCCAGAGATGTCGCTTGTCCCGCTGAGTTACTCCAGCATTTTGTGTATATCTTCGGTGTAAACCTGCATCTGCAGTTCCCTCCTACGCAGAGATGTGTATCGTATCGGACCGAGATATGTTATGGAATAAGTTGCATCTCCGTCGAGGAAAGAGATTAAAAAAAATTCCCCCCCCCCCCCCCTTCCCCAACCACGACATAATACAAAACTAAAGATACCCCAAAACATACAAACACTGTAAAAACAGACTAAAAACAACAAAAATGCTGGAAAAATTTCAGCGGGTGAGGCAGCATCTATGGAGCGAAGGAAATAGGCAACGTTTCGGGTCGAGACCCTTCTTTCGGAGAGAGGAGGAGAACGTCTTCAAAGTAGGCATACCTTGAGGAGATTTCACAGTGGAGTAGACAAAATGTTTAAGAAGGAACTGCAGATGCTGGAAAACCGAAGGTAGACAAACATGCTGGAGAAACCCAGCGGGTGAGGCAGCATCTATGGACGAGACAGGCTGTTGGCGAGGCTGCCATCGGGCGACACCGTGCCCCTTGCTCTATTTGAATTGTCTTTGCAGATTGCAATTGAAATGAGGTTGGAAACAGCAGGTCTGAAGGAAAGTATGTGGGAAGGAACTGCAGGTGCTGGTTTACACCAAAGATAGACACGAAATGCCAGAGTAACAGCGGGACAGGCAGCATCTCTGGAGAGAAGGAATTCGGGTTGAGACCCTTCTTCAGTCAGGGGAGAGGGAGAGAAGGAAAGGGTAAGGTGTGAAAACGAGACATCAGAGGGGATGAGGTCAAGGAAAATGTAGAATAGTGCATTGTTAGCTCGGAGAAGGTGACAACGAAGCAAACAGAGATAAAATATAATCAGGAGGACAATCAGACTGGTCAGAAAACTGGAGAGAGAGGGAAAGCAAGGGCTACTTGAAGTTAGAGAAGTCAATGTTCATACACCTGGGGTGTAAGCTGCCCAAGCGAAATATGAGGAATATCCAGGACAAGGGGTCACAGCTTAAGGATAAAGGGGGAAATCCTTTAAAACCGAGATGAGAAGAACTTTTTTCACACAGAGAGTGGTGAATCTCTGGAACTCTCTGCCACAGAGGCCAGTTCATTGGCTATATTTAAGAGGGAGTTAGATGTGGCCCTTGTGGCTAAGGGGATCAGGGGGTATGGAGAGAAGGCAGGTATGGGATACTGAGTTGGATGATCAGCCATGATCATATTGAATGGCGGTGCAGGCTCGAAGAGCCGAATGGCCTACTCCTGCACCTAATTTCTATGTTTCTATGTTTCTATGAGGTGCTGTTCCTCCAATTTGCGCTGGGCCTCACTCTGGCAACGGAGGAGGCCCAGGACAGAGAGGTCGGTGTGGGAATGGGAGGGGGAGTTGAAGTGTGTAACAACCGGGACATCGGGCAGGTCTAAGCGGACTGAGTGGAGGTGTTCTATTTGTATCACAGTTCTGTGTGTCTGAAAACGCCTCGGTTAGGGGAATAAAACTGATTTTCATTTCAAGGACAGATTTTTTTGGAAGTATTTATGAGTACAATGTCTGATGCTGCAGTCCTGGGAGGAGGATGTACGCGGAGAGATGTTGCTGCATTAACTTTGTATCACCGCAGTTAAAACAATTCAGCAATTCTTTTGGAAACGTAATGTGAACGACAAAGACGTTAAGGAGATTTATAATCTCTGAAGAAGGGTTTCGGCCCGAAACGTTGCCTATTTCCTTCGCTCCATAGATGCTGCTGCACCCGCTGAGTTTCTCCAGCTTTTTTGTGTACCTAAGGAGATTTATAATTTTGCTTTCTAAAACTCTGACAAGATTTTATTTGGAATGTACGGAGTTTTGTTTCGGGATACGGCGTAGAAACAGGTTCTTCGGCCCATCGAGTCCACGCCGACCAATGCGCTCCCGTACGCACGTTCCGTCCTACACACTAGGAACAATTTACAGAAGCCAATTAACCCACAAACCTACAGGTCCTTGGAGTGCGGGAGGAAACCGGAGCACCCGGAGAAAGCCCACGTGGCCACGGGGAGAACGTACAAACTCCGTACAGGATCGAACCCGGGTCTCTGGCGCCGTGAGGCAGCAACTCTACCGCTGCGCCGTGGGAGTTACTGCAGTCTTTCGTCTGAAGAAGGGTCTCGACCCGAAACATCACCCATCCTTTCTCCCCAGAGATGCCGTCTGCCCTGCTGAATTACTCCAGCATGTTGTGTCTATATTCGGTGTTAACCAGTATCTGCATTTCCTTCCTACACATTCAGTCCCCACTGCGATATCTCCTCAAGGCATGTCTTCTTTGAAGAAGTTCTCCTCCTCTCTCCAACTGGAGCTCTGCATCATCCTCTTTCGTTGCTCCCCTCCCTGTGATCTGTCGTTTTCACACCCTACCTTCCATATCTCTAGTCTCCCTCTCCCCCGACTCTCAACCTGTCTCGAATAAGAATAAGAATAAGAGGTAAGCCATTTAGAACGGAGATGGGGAAACACTTATGCACGCAGACAGTTGTGAGTCTGTGGAATTCTCTGCCTCAGAGGGCGGTGGAGGCCGGTTCTCTGGATACTTTCAAGAGAGAGCTAGACAGGGCTCTTAAAGATAGCGGAGTCAGGGGATATGGGGAGAAGGGGGGTACTGATTGTGGATGATCAGCCATGATCATATTGATTGGCGGTGCTGGCTTGAAGGGCCGAATGGCCGACTCCTGCACCTATTGTCTATTGTCTATCGACCCGAAACGTCACCCATTCCTTCTCTCCAGAGACCGTACCTGTCCCGGCATGTTTGTGTGTATCCTGTGCAACTTCTCCCAACGCTCTGCCCTGGTTTCACGCAAGAACGACTGACTGTTCTTGTTACATTTTCAGCAGCATTTCTCTCCCACATCCAGCATCAAACTGTGTCTTGCGGCAATGGGGTCATGGATCCTACCTCAGGCAGTGCGGATGGATGCATCACTGATCCTGATTGACCTCTGCAAAAACGGACGTGCAGATTCCCATTCCCCTCCCCCCCGCCCCTATTGCACCCCTGGTTTAGCTGGGAGGCATTCGCAATAACTCATTACCCCGTCTCCCTTTTGAAGCACTAACACACCAAAGGAAATCCTTATTACAGAAACTGCGGATGTCTCTTCTGCTCAGGGGCAATGTTGTTGGCTCCTGCATCACAACCCAACACGAGTTTACGCGCGCCCTGGCGGGGTTTATGAAAATGGGGGGTGAGAAAGAGCAGAGAAATAAGTAAATATCGAATATCATGGGAAGGAACTGCAGATAGAAACATAGAAAAGGTTTAATCCCCGGGATGGCGGGACTGTCACATGCTGAGGGAATGGAGCAGCTGGGCTTGTACACTCTGGAGTTTATAAGGATGAGAGGCTATCTTATTGAAACATATAAGATTATTAAAGGTTTGGACAAGCTAGAGGCAAGGAAACATGTTCCTGATGTTGGGGGAGTCCAGAACCAGGGGCACAGTATAAGAATAAGGAGTAAGCCATTTAGAACGGAGACGAGGAAACACTTTTTCTCACAGAGGGTGGTGAGTCTGTGGAATTCTCTGCCTCAGAGGGCGGTGGAGGTCGGTTCTCTGGATACTTTCAAGGGAGAGTTAGATAGGGCTAGTAAAAATAGCGGAGTCAGGGGATATGGGGAGAAGGCAGGAACGGGATACTGATTGTGGATGATCAGCCATGATCACATTGAATGGCGGTGCTGGCTTGAGCGGCCGAATGGCCTACACCTGCGTCTATTGTCTATTGTCTAAAATAGGTGCAAGAGTAGGCCATTCGGCCCTTCGAGCGAGCACCGCCATTCAATATGATCATGGCCGTTCTTTCAAAAATCAGTACCCCATTCCTGCTTTTTCGCCATATCCCTTGATTCCGTTGGCCCTAAGAGCTAAATCTAACTCTCTCTTGAAAACATCCAGTGAATTGGCCTGCACTGCCGTCTGTGGCAGAGAATTCCACAGAATAATAACTCTCTGGATGAAAATGTTTTTCTTCATCCATTGCTGGTTTCAATCCAAGATAGACACAAAGTGCTTGAGTAATTCAGCAGGTCAGGCGACATCTCTGGAGAACGTGGATCAGTGACGTCTCTGTTCATAACCCTTCTTTTAGTCTGAAGAAGGGTCCTAACCCAAAACACCGCCCTACCAAATTCTCCAGAGATGCTGCCTGACCCGCTGAGTTACTCCAGCACTTTGCGTCCAACATTGAATGTTATTGTGGAGGAAGGAATGTTATCGAGGAAGGAACTGCAGATGCTGGTTTACACTGAAGATAGACACAGAATGCTGGAGTAACTCAGCGGGACAGGCAGCATCGCTGGAGAAAAGGAATGGCGACGTTTCGGCTTGGGACCCTTCTTCAGACTGAGAGTCGGGGGAGAGGGGAACGAGAGGTATGAAAAAATACAGAACAGATCACCGATGACCCAGGAAAGATGGAGCCCACAATGCTCCATTGTTGGCTGTGGAAGAGGTGAAGGACCGAAGGGCCTGTTCATGTATGGTACTGTTATATGTCTTACATTCTAATGATTACAGCAAAGGAGGCTAAGACGGCTGTGGAGGCCAAGTTTTCTCTGGGGAGAATGCAAGAACCGGGTACTGATTTAGGATGATGGTATTGAATGGCAGTGCTGACTCAATGGGCCGAATGGCCTACTCCTGCACCTATTTTCTAAGTCATTGGGTAATTTTAAAGCGGAGATCGATTGCTTTTTGATTAGGAAGAGTGTTGAAGAGGTTACAGGTGACGTTTCGGGTCAGGACCCCTCTACAGATTGGCTCTGACGAAGGTCACATCTTTACCGGCTCTGGTGAGTACACTCACTGCCTCTGTTAGCGGGCAGGCGAATGAATGCCCATGAGGAAGGAAGATGCCCACCTCTCCACGTCTTGCCCTGAGTGTTTAGGGAACAGTTGCCAGGATGTGCAGAAGGTTTAGTCAACTCTGTGAAAATGTGCTGTTGACGCTTGGCTTTGCAGCTGCAGGCAGTGGGTGGCTGATTCAGCAGCTCAAGACTCCCGGAGGGTGCAGGATGAGCAGAAAGTATCAGGAAAGCTGGAGATAGCGGGAGTGAGCAGATGCTGGTGGGGGGGGGGGGGGGGGGGGGGGGGGGGGGGGGGGGGTCGTGGAAGCAGAATAGGGGGAATGAAGGAGAGAAGACTGTAGGGGGAAGGTCGGGGAAGGGGGGGACAACGAGCATGGTGAAGTAGCGGAGAGAAGGGTGAGGGGGGTGAAGGAGTAAGGAGGGGGTGCTGCGGTTATAGATGCCCCGGGAAGGGATGGAGAGTGCGAGGTGGTGTATAAACTGCAGAATGCCAAAGCTTAAGATAGCTGTACAACCTTTAGGCATTCCTTGACGCACACCATTAGACAGGGTTGGTAGAGCATTAGTCTCTCAATCCCAGGGTGGTGGGTTCAAACCCCACGCTGGCCGACAATCTTTGGCGTCAGAATATGGCGATGGGTGCAAGAATTTCACCGTGCAGTGCGCACCTTTCATCTTTCAAGAGAGAGTTAGATTTAGGTCTTGGGACAAAAGGAATAGAGTCACACAGAAGTCATAGTGATACAGTATGCAAACAGGCCCTTCGGCCCAACTTACCCACACCGGCCAACAATGTCCCAACTACCTTAGTCCCCCTTGCCTGTACTTGGTCCATATCCCTCCAAACCTGTCCTATCCATGTACCTGGCTAACTGTTTCTTAAACAATGGGATAGTCCCAGCCTCAACTACCCCCAGCTCTGGCAGCTTGTTCCATACACCCACCACCCTTTGTGTGAAAATGTTGCCCCTCGGATTCCTAATCAATCTTTTCCCCTTCACCTTGAACCTATGTCCTCTGGTCCTCGATTCCCCTACTCTGGGTAAAAGACTCTGTGCATCTACCCGATCTATTCCTCTCATGATTTTGTCCACCTCTATAAGATCTCCCCTCATCCTCCTGCGCTCCAAGGAATAGAGACCCAGCCTGCTCAACCTCTCCCTATCTCTCACACCCTCTAGTCCTGGCAACATCCTTGTAAATCTTTTCTGAACCCTTTCAAGCTTGACAATATCTTTCCTATAACATGGTGCCCAGAACTGAACACAATATTCCAAATGCGGTCTCACCAACATCTTATACAACTACAACATGACCTCCCAACTTCTCTCCTCAATACTCTGACTGATGAATGCCCAAAGTGCCAAAAGCTTAATCTACCTATGACTCAACCTTCAAGGAACCATGGCACTTGTACTCCTAGATCCCTCTGCTCTACACTACCCAGAGGCCTACCATTTACTGTGTAGGCCCTGCCCTTGTTCGTCATCCCAAAATGCAACACCTCACACTTCTCTGCATTAAATTCCATCAACCATTCCTCCGCCCACCTGGCCAATCGATCCAGATCCTGCTGCAATCGTTCACAACCATCTTCACTATCTGGGGGGAAAAGCAGGAACGGGGGTACTGATTTTTGATGATCAGCCATGATCACATCGAATGGCGGTGCTGGCTCGAAGGGCCGAATGGCCTACTCCTGCACCTGTTTTCTACGTGACAATTAGAGTCTATTAAAGGATGCGATTAAAAATACTTCGAAAATATCAACGAGGTTGGGCAAAATCAACATGGATTTATGAAAGGGGAATGGTGTTTGATATATCTACTTGTTTAAGGTACAGACGTGGGTGTGTGTGTATAACTTTGCTCCAGCGCCCCGACTCTCTCTCATTCAGAACTCCTTCCCTTCTGCAATGTAACTCCTCGACCTTGTACAAGACCCTGAATTCTTGCAAAAGAATTTGACAGAATATTCCAGGTTTGCATATTTTTATTTCCCTTGTTCAGCTTTTTGGAAATGGACCTCCTGTTTGTACCTCGCCAGGGATTTCTGTTCCTTGCTGCAGGGTTCACATTGTTGTTGGATTCTGTTTAGCCTTAGACATTTTTGATACGCTTATCATTTTTCTTGTTTGAAAGTATTCAAAACTGCTGGAGGAGGTAGTTGAGTCAGGGAATGTTTAAGAAACAATTATGTGTAGGAAGGAACTGCAGACGCTGGTTTAAACAATAGACAATGGACAATAGGTGCAGGAGTAGGCCATTCGGCCCATCGAGCCAGAACCAGCATTCAATGTGATCATGGCTGATCATCCACAATCAGTACTCCCTTCCATCCTTCTCCCCATATCCCCTGACTCCGCTATCTTTAAGAGCCCTATCCAGCTCTCTCTTGAAAGTATCCAGAGAACCGGCCTCCACCGCCCTCTGAGGTAGAGAATTCCACAGACTCACCACTCTCTGTGAGAAAAAGTGTTTCCTCGCCTCCGTTCTAAATGGCTTACTCCTTATTCTTAAACTGTGGCCCCTGGTTCTGGACTCCCCCAACATCGGGAACATGTTTCCTGCCTCTAGCTTGTCCAATCCCTTAATAAGACACGCTATAGGAACAGGGAACCGAAGATAGGCACAAAAAGCCGGAGTAACTCAGCGGGGCAGGCAGCATCTCTGGAGAGAAGGAATGGGTGACGTTTCGGTTCGAGACCCTTCTTCAGAGTGGTTATGGATAAGGCAAATGAGAGATATAAGAAACAAGGTTCATGGATAGGACAGGTTTACAGAGATATGGCCCAAATGCAGGCAGGTGCGACTAGTGTCGATGGGACATGTTGGTTGGTGTGGGCAAATTGGGCCCACTGCCTTCTTTCCACGCTCTGATTCTAATTTTCTAATTAAGATCAGATTTTTTTTCTGAAGTATTGATTATATTTCACTGTTAGGATGGTTAAAGATTTTTAACGGCACACAGAGGCGTTCAGTGTTCCTTGTGGTCTTATCCCTGTTTAACCAAATGTTGCACTGATCCCAACCCATGGTAAAGGAGGAACATGCTTCTGACATAGAAGACAAGAGGAACTGCAGATTCTGGTCTACAGCAGACGACACAAAGTGCTGGAGTAATTCAGCAGGTTCAGGCAGCAACTCTGCAGAACATGGATGGGTGACGTTTCGGTTCTGGGTCCTTCTCGAGAGTTGGGTGGGGGAGAAAGAGAGGAGGGGCAGGACAAAGCCTGTAGAGTGATAGGTGGATACAGGTGAGGGGGGTTTTGACAGGCAGATCGTTGAACAAAGGCCGTTGCTACCACCTCTTGTCTCGCCAACCACCTGCCTATCACTCCCCCTCCCTCACATGTATCCACCTATCACTCGCCTAGCTTTATCCAGCCCCTCCTCCCTTCCAACTTGATCCTTCCCCACACAGCCACTCTAAAGAAGGGCCCCAACCCAAAACATCACCTACCCATGTCCTCCAGAGATGCTGCCCCTCTCGCTGTTCCCCCTCTGCGATTCCTCCTGCTCCCCGACTCATTCATTTGTCCTTGGCTCAGCATCGCCAAGGACTGCTCTCACCCCAACCATGGACTGTTTACCCTCCTACCATCCGGGAGGCGCTACAGGTCTCTCCGTTGCCGAACCAGCAGGTCGAGGAACAGCTTCTTCCCGGCGGCTGTCACTCTACTCAACAACGTACCTCGGTGACTGCCAATCATCACCCCCCCCCCCCCCCCCCGGACACTTATTATTATTTATTCAAATCATTTGCTATGTCGCTCTTCCAGGGAGATGCTAAATGCATTTCGTTGTCTCTGTACTGTACACTGACAATGACAATTAAAATTGAATCTGAATCTGAATCTGAATCTGAATCTGAATCTGAATCATATCTCTCGATCTCACCATCTATGTCTCTCGTTTCCTTCTCCCCCAGCCCTCAGTCTGAAGAAGGGGTCTCGACCCAAAACGTCACCCATTCCTTCCCTCCAGAGATGTTGCCTGCCCCGCTGAGTTACTCCAGCATTTTGTGTCTATCTTCGGTTTAAACCGGCATCTGCAGTTCCTTCCTATAATAGATAGATTCTTGAAAGGTACGTCATGGATAGTCAGTGGTCATGGGGAGAAGGCAGGAGAATGGGGTTGAGAGGGAATAACAGATCAGCCATGATTCAACGGTGGAGTAGACTCGATGGGCTGAATGGCCTAATTCTGCTCCTATCACTTACAAATGAATGAAATTCTGAGCAACATCCATCTAGGCAGGTTTATAACACAAGCAGTGCTGGTATCACGGCTGGAATGTTGGACGGCAACTTAATTTTTCAATCAGTTAAATTTTTAATTAATTTATTAGCTTAGTCGGATTCAATACTGTTGCTTCTGATCACTGAGATATTTTACGGTGCAGTTTTGCCGACTCAAGTGTTCCAGATTAACAGCTATTTGAAGATTATTACTTTTTTACTACAGATTTAATTTTATTTATGGTGTCGAGGTTGCCTGGTCAGCTCCTGTGATTATCGCCATCTCCTTGCCCCCGTCTTCAGGCTATGTCCATCTGAGAAAGTGGCCACTTCAACAAGATATAGGGAGCTTCCGAAATGTGGGGGAAGGAACTGCAGATGCTGGTTTTAAACCAAAGCTAGACTCAAAATGCTGGAGTAACTCAGCGGGACAGGCAGCATCTCCGGAGAGAAGGAACGGGTGACGTTTCTGGTCGAGGCCCTTCCTCAGACTAGAGTCAGTGGAGACTGAAACGAGAGATCTCGACGGTGATGTAGAGAGATGCAGAACAAATGAATGAAAGATGTGCAAAAAAAAAAAAACCCAATGATAAAGGAAACAGGCCATTGTTAGGTGTTTGCTAGGTGAGAACGAGAAGCTGGTGCAACTTGGGTGGGGGAGGGATGGAGAGAGGGCGAATGCCGGGGTTACTTGAAATTAGAGAAGCCAATGTTCATACCACTGGGCTGTAAGCTGCCCAAGTGAAATATGAGATGCTGTTCCTCCAAGTTGTGTTTAGCCTCACTCTGACAATGGAGGAGGCCTTGGACAGAAAGGTCAGTGTGGGAATGGGAAGAGGAATTAAAGTGTTTGGCATCCGGGAGATCCAGGCTGACTGAACGCAGGTGTTCAGTGAAACGATCGCCCCCGATCTGGTCTACGTTTTGTCTCGCTGATGTCCTCCTGATTAAATTCTACTGATTGTGTGCCTCGTTGTCACCTTCCCCTCAGCTAACAATGTACCATTCTACATTTCCTTGATCATCGTCCCCTTTGATCTGTGTTTTCACACCTCACCCTTCCGTATCTCTAGGTCTCCCTCTCCCCTCACTCTCAGTCTGAAGAAGTGTCTCGACCAGAAACGTCACCCATTCCTTCTCTCCAGAGATGCTGCCTGCCCCCGCAGAGTTACTCCAGCATTTCATGGCTATCTTCAGCATATGGGTCATGTGTCGGTCCGAGACCCTTCTTCAGACTTAAGGGCCTGTCCCACTTGGGCGTCATTACGTGACAAGCCGGCACTGACTGACGCGCGAAAATCGTCTAGCAGTATGACAGTCGCGCGCCAAGTGCTCTTGAGGGCCCTGCTTCTTTTGGGAGCCATTTGTGATGTTGTTCATACTTAGTCCGATCTCCGTGGCAAGGGTTTTCCCAATGAACATTTTTCAAAACTACGCGCACTTTATACCCGGGTGGTCACGTGGCGCGGCGCTCATATCAAGTCAAGTCAAGTCAAGTCAAGTCAAGTTTATTTGTCACATACACATACGAGATGTGCAGTGAAATGAAAGTGGCAATGCTCGCAGAACAACAAAACAACCAAACAAATTATAAACACAATCATAACACACATATTATTTTGCATAATAAATAATAGAAGGAAAAACGTTCTGTACAGTTAGTCCCTGGTGAGAAAGGCGTTTACAGTCCGAATTGCCTATGGGAAGAAACTCCTTCTCAACCTTTCCGTTCTCACTGCATGGCAACGGAGGCGTTTGCCTGACCGTAGCGGCTGGAACAGTCCGTTGCAGGGGTGGAAGAGGTCTCTCATGATTTTGTTTGCTCTGGAGTTGCACCTCCTGTTGTATAGTTCCTGCAGGGGGGTGAGTGAAGTTCCCATAGTGCGTTCGGCTGAACGCACTACTCTCTGCAGAGCCTTCTTGTCCTTGGCAGAGCAATTCCCAAACCAGATGGTCATATGGCACGCCGACAGCGTACGGGTGGCGCATGTTTACGGACGTTGACGCACAGTGACGTATAATAAATTAGCACAGGCAATGTTCGTGCAGCACCGTGCGTAACCATGCGCCACCGCGCGCGCTACACGTACGTCATCAGTACGTCAGCGTGCGCAAGGGATACGTCACGCAGGTGGTGCGCAAGGATTTTGAACATTGCAAAATCCTGGGGACGCCGCGCGTTACCGCGCATCACTGCATACGCCACCACGCCTCACCACGCATCACCACGCATCACGTAAATCACGCGCATATGACGCCCAAATGGTACAGGCCCTTCAGAGTCACGGGGCGAAGGAGATGCGGAGATACAGAAGGGTGAGGTGCAAAAACACAGATCACGGAAATGTCGAACGCAGCATCTCTCGATGTCTACCAGGCTAACTGTTTCTTAAACATAGCGCTTGTCCCAGCCTCAACTACCTCCTCTGGCAGCTCGTTCCATACACCCACCACCCTCTGTGTGAAGATTTGTGCATCATAGAAAACATAGAAACATAGAAAATAGGTGCAGGAGTAGGCCATTCGGCCCTTCGAGCCTGCACCGCCATTCAATATGATCATGGCTGATCATCCAACTCAGTATCCTGTACTTGCCTTCTCTCCATACCCCCTGATCCCTTTAGCCACAAGGGCCACATCTAACTCCCTCTTAAATATAGTCAATGAACTGGCCTCAACTATCTTCTGTGGCAGAGAATTCCAGAGATTCACCACTCTCTATGTGTGAAAAATGTTTTCCTCATCTCGGTCCTAAAAGATTTCCCCTTATCCTTAAACTGTGACCCCTTGTTCTGGACTTCCCCAACATCGGGAACAATCTTCCTGCATCTAGCCTGTCCAACCCCTTAAGAATTTTGTAAGTTTCTATAAGATCCCCCATCATTCGGGCGTTTGGTGCTTGGGTAGGCACGTGTGCTGTATTCATGGATGCTCTGCACTGCTCCTTGCCTGGGCTTTTGGGTTTGAAAGCTGTCCGCTTTCTTCCTTGAAGTTTATATAATTCAGATCTGCTGAGGCATCTCGTGTTCTGCTTCTTGCATATTCCCCGCATCAGCACAGCTTGATTTTTTGCGAGACAGATTTTTAAGGCATTTTCTAACTGAAACTTTTAAAAGGGCTTCACCTGCGACCCAGTGGTGGGACCCAGCAGTGTTTGAAACTAAGAAATAGATCAGGAACAATGCAAGTCTGGATGAATGAGATCTCTTGTGTATCTTGTGTAGGAAGGAACAGGCAGATGCTGATTTACACTGAAGATAGACACAAAATGCTGGAGTAACTCAGCGAGACAGGCAGCATCTTTAGAGAGAAGGAATGGGTGACGTCAGTCTGAAGTATGGTCTTGACCCAAAACGTCACCCATTCCTTCTCTCCAGAGATGCTGCCTGTCCCGACTTTCTCCGGGTGCTCCGGTTTCCTCCCACACTCCAAAGTCGTGCAGGTTGGTAGGTTAATTGGCTTTGATAAATTGTCCCTGGTGTGTCCCTGGTGTATCCCCGAGATCGCTGGTCAGGAGCAGGTCTGTTTCCCTGCTGTGTCTATAAAGTCTTGGTGAAGTTCCATGTTTGCATTTTCTGCCGATGTTTCCACTACAGATTTATGGCTATTTTTGGATAGGTTTGGATAGTTGCAAAGACTAGCTTAGTTTAGTTTGGAGATGGGTGGGTTTGTGTTCAGAAACAGGCCCCACGGCACATTGAGTCCGCACCGACCAAGCCAACTTACCTACAAACCCACTCATTGCTTTTGGAGTGTGGGAGAAACCCCACACAGGCCACGGGGAGAACGTACAAACTCCATACAGACAGCACCCGTAGTTGGGATCGAACCCGGGTCTCTGGCGCTGTAAAGCAGCAACTCTACCGCTGTGCCACCCAAAAGCCTGAGGCATCTTCTTGAAAGGATATACAGTAAACCCAGATTCCAATGCCCTTAAAATATCGTCCTTTGATTTGGACAGGAGTTCGTAAAAAGGTCACTCCCTCTTCTCCCCTCTCCCACCAGGCAAAAGGTACAGAAGTGTGAAAACGCACACCTTCAGATTCAGGGACAGTTTCTTCCCAGCTGTTATCAGGCAACTGAACCATCCTAGCTCAATTAGAGAGCTGTCCCGAACTACTATCTACCTCATTGGAGACCCTCAGACTATCTTTGACCGGTCTTTATTGGCTTTACCTTGCGCGGAACTTTATTCACGTTACTCCCTTTATCTGTCCACTGCGGACGGCTAGATTGTAATCATGTTTTGTCTTTCTGCTGACTGGTTAGCGCGCAACATAAGCTTTTCACTGTACCTCGGTACACGTGACAATAAACTAAACTAAACTAAAACGAAACGAAAAACTAAATCTTTAAAACGGTGGTTAGGCCAGCCCAGCATGAAGGGGTTTGGAAAAGGCAGAGGTTTATAACTTGTCGTCAGAAGTTGGTATCTAGACAATAGACAATAGACAACAGGTCCAGGAGTAGGCCAGTCGGCCTTTCAAGCCAACATCGCCATTCAATGTGATCATG